>NC_138772.1:65142344-65759844 GCF_965119305.1 Pelophylax lessonae
ACAAACACAGGAGCTCTGTACTGATTCCCTGAGAGAACAACGGTCTGCTGTGTTTACAACAGCAGACCGCTGTTCTCTCTCCTGGCCGCGATCACGGCCACCGGCTCCATGAATCAACTTCCCCACTGGCTAATGGAGGCACGCGCATGTACCGGTACAGCAATTTGCGCAGCCTGAGCCACCTTGTCGCAGTTTATATGCAGCGGGCGGTTGGCAAGCAGGTAAGTGATGCCCTTTGTTGGCTAAAATAAGTTATTATAGAAGAGTTCCAAGCATTAGTTGGAGCAATCTAATTATGTATAAACCATACCTGGCCAAAGCCCCTGAAAGCTGGGAATCACTAAAGTACACACAGTGTTTTGCCGAAAACTCCAACTTGCCGAGAACTCCAATCACGTAACTTCCGGTGACTGTACATCAGGAATAATTGGAGATTTCGACAACTTGTTGTTTTCACAGAACAGGCGGCAACGTATACACTCTGGTACACGCTATAATGAGTGGAGATGGCTTGTCTGTCCGCTAATAACCAAAAACATGGCCGCCTCAGAGGCGGGGACAATTAGCGGGCGAACTAACAATGTCCACTCACTATAGAGTGTACCAGAGTGTATAGGCTGCCGGTGTTCTGTGAAAACACCAAGTGGTTGAAATCTCCAAATATTCCTGGTGTACACTCACCAGAAGTAACGTGGTTGGAGTTCTCGGCGTGTTGGAGTTTTTGGCAGAACACCGGCTATAAAAAGGATCTCCACTAATTCCAGGTCCCATGCTGAGCGGCTGGCCTGATGCTTTGTGAATACAGGAGGTTGGCCACTCAGCACAGGCACCATTAACCTCCCTGGCGGTATGATTATGTCAGGAATTACATACCAAAAGCGGTACAATTGTTTTCATGGAAATTTGGCTTTATGTATTATAGGCCTACAATTCTTAGTAATTACTGACTTAAACCTGACCAAAACAAGACTCTAGTAGACTTCCCAGATATGATAAATTTGAAACACAAACGCGTGAATTATAATCGAATCAATAATATTATTTTATTATTTAATATATAATATATATAATAAAATTATATTATTGATTAGATTATAATTCATGCATTATATATTATATATAGATATATATGTGTGTGTGTGTGTGTGTATATATATATATATATATATATATACACACATATATATATATATATATATATATATATATATATATATATATATAATATATAATGCATGAATTATAATTGAATCAATAATATAATTTTATATATATATATATGTGTGTGTGTGCATATATATATATATATACACACATATATATATATGCATATATATATATATATATATATATATATATGCATATATGCATATATATATATATATATGCATATATATATATATATATATATATATATATATATTATAAAATGTGTTATGTGTTTTGTGCAACGTTTTTTTTTTTTTGTATTTCCCTCCCTAGTTCCGCTCCCATGCAGCATTGCTGCTGCAGGGAACGGAACTAGGAAGTGATCACACCGACGGAGGACGGAGGAGCGGCGGGGATCTCGGTTGGCGGTCACAGCAATGAGAGATCATCGCTGGATCGCCAGGATAAGGTAAGAGAACACCGCTGCGCTCTCTGCACATCCACCCCAAGCGTGACTCGGGGTTACCGATCCTGATATGAAAAATCCACCCCGAGTCACGCTCGGGATTACCGCCAAGGAGGTTAAGGCTCGGTTCACATTGGTGCGATGCAGGAAACCCTGCAAATCCACTGCGGGTTTTCGCATCGCACCCCACTCGCAGGCAGTTCACACTGCCATATGAGAACTGCTGGGAGCGTCAATACAAAGTTAATGACACCCCCAGATTAGTTTGCATATCGCATATCACAGGAATCCGATCACATATGTGTGAACACCCATGCGATCCAATTCTGATGCAGACCAAAAAAAGGGTCCTGCACGAGTTTGGTCTGAATGGGATGCAAATTCAGCCACACAATCTGTATGGCTGAATTAGCATCACACAGACATTGCATGTGATTTGCAGAGCAGTGCGGTGCGAATCACATGCAAAGTCTGACATCGCTAGAGTGTGAACCGGCCCTCAGGCTTGATTCACACCTATAAGAAAATGAATATAATCCTGCGCAAAGTGTACAAAGTAATAAGTAAATGGAAATATAAATGGTGATGCTGCCCACCCAATTACTTACCCTAGAAGGGAAGTATGAAGATTATGGGAATAACTAACGGGTCTGGCGATGCTAAGTTCCATATGCAGGGACAAATGTAGTCACTAGATATGTGTATTCGAATTGGTTCTGATATATATTGGCATATCTTCTTCATATATCATTATGTCCAGATCAGGCCCGGACTGGGACAAAAAATAGGCCCGGGCATTTTGGACTGAGCAGCCCAGGAGGGGGGGCGTGGCGGGGGCGTGACTGGGGTGTGGCGTTCATCGGGATGGTTGATAACAGAATTTAATGTTCCAGGATGTGTGGATTCGATTACGGTACCTTTTTTAGATTAATCTGATAGATTGGGTCCAATTTAGATCAGAGCTGCCATATGATGCTGTTTTATTTTATTTTTTTTTTGTCTTACTTTAAATCCTGTTTTGATGGTTGAGTCCTAAAAATATTATGAAGCAGCACAAGATGAGGGTTACTCTAATCAAGGGGTAGACAACCTTTTTGGGCACAGTGTGCCGAAAAATGTTTTCAAAGAAATTGGGAGTGCCAGATACATAAAATACAACTGTCAACTTCATATAAAGTAACTGCTGTAAACCGCTTGAATAATAGTAAGAAATCAAGTGAGCTTTGCACCTTCACAAATCAGATCACCCCCCAATTCCTGCACTATCATACCTCAGATCACCCCAATTCCTGCACCTTCCCACCTCAGATCACCCCAATTCCTGCACTATCACACCTCAGATCACCCCAATTCCTGCACTATCACACCTCAGATCACCCCAATTCCTGCACTATCACACCTCAGATCACCCCAATTCCTGCACTATCACACCTCAGATCACCCCAATTCCTGCACTATCACACCTCAGATCACCCCAATTCCTGCACTATCACACCTCAGATCACCCCAATTCCTGCACTATCACACCTCAGATCACCCCAATTCCTGCACCTTCCCACCTCAGATCACCCCAATTCCTGCACTATCACACCTCCGATCACCCCAATTCCTGCACTATCACACCTCAGATCACCCCAATTCCTGCACTATCACACCTCAGATCACCCCAATTCCTGCACCTTCCCACCTCAGATCACCCCAATTCCTGCACCTTCCCACCTCAGATCACCCCAATTCCTGCACTATCACACCTCAGATCACCCCAATTCCTGCACTATCACACCTCAGATCACCCCAATTCCTGCACCTTCCCACCTCAGATCACCCCAATTCCTGCACTATCACACCTCCGATCACCCCAATTCCTGCACTATTACACCTCAGATCACCCCAATTCCTGCACTATCACACCTCAGATCACCCCAATTCCTGCACCTTCCCACCTCAGATCACCCCAATTCCTGCACTATCACACCTCAGATCACCCCAATTCCTGCACTATCACACCTCAGATCACCCCAATTCCTGCACCTTCCCACCTCAGATCAGTCCCAATTCCTGCACCTTCACACCTCAGATCACCCCAATTCCTGCACCTTCACACCTCAGATCACCCCAATTCCTGCACCTTCCCATCTCAGATCAGTCCCAATTCCTGCACTATCACACCTCAGATCACCCCAATTCCTGCACTATCACACCCTATTAACCCTTGCTGCTTCCTATACACCTGTAGGCTGCACTGCACATGCCAAGTGCATGTATGACAGAGAGAGAGAGAGAGAGAGAAGAAAAACAACACAGCAGACAGCCACATTACCTTCCTCCGCAGCGTACAGCACATGAAGGAAGGAGGTGGGTGGAGGCGATTCAGTAAAAGGCGCAGAGGACGAGATCCTCCTCTGCTGTGCATGCTGGGTCTTCTCTCCAGGATGTCACTGGTTGCTAGATGCCATTCGGCCGGCCATCCTAGCAACCAGTGTAGCTCACAATGAAGCACCCAGTGCCAGCAGAGGATCAGATCGGAGTGGTCAGCAAAGATACCCGAAGATGACAGGGAAGTGAAGGGCTCAGTTTTTACACATAGTATCCGTAGCCATACATTTTTGGCATCCTTAACTCCTTATCGGCAGAAATGGGATAGGCTCATTTTTGGCGGAAAATATCGGTTGCCAAAATTTTGGTTCATCTCTATTTACATGGCACATGTTCTAGTAGTGACCGTGTGTAACTGTTTTGAAAACAGCTACACACACACTGTCACTGGCTGCTGCTAGAAAACATGTGCCATGCGGCATGCCAGTTTGCTTGTTACATGTGATGTGACAGCCAGGTGCACATTTTCAACTTGAAAATGTGCACCTGGCTGTCACATCGCATGTAACAAGCAAACTGGCATGCCGCATGGCACATGTTTTCTAGCAGTGACAGTGTGTGTGTAGCTGTTTTCAAAACAGTTACACACGGTCACTGCTAGAACATGTGCCATGTAAGGAAAGGGCACAAAAACAAACACGACAACACCGCTGGGATTTGTGGTTCTGGCCTCCGGCAGAGCATGGTTCACTTCTGGCTTAGCAGCAGGCAGGCCGCAGGCGTAAAAAACAGATAACAGCTACACACTGTCACTGCTAGAAAACATGTGCCATGCCAGTTTGCTTGTTACATGTGATGTGACAGCCAGGTGCACATTTTCAACAAAATGTGCACCTGGCTGTCACATCACATGTAACAAGCAAACTGGCATGGCACATGTTTTCTAGCAGTGACAGTGTGTAGCTGTTATCTGTTTTTTACGCCTGCGGCCTGCCTGCTGCTAAGCCAGAAGTTCCAGACCAGAACACTGCTCTGCCGGAGGCCACCCAGAACCACAAATCCCAGCGGTGACAGTGGTGTGTGGTCTGTGATGTTGTGTTTTTGTGCTGCTGCCCTTCTTTCCGTACCTGTTGTTGCTGTTGAGGCCTTGGCTCCTGTCCTGGTCGTGGGTGGTGGTGGTGTTGTTAATGTTGTCTGAGTCTCAGTCTCACACTCGACTTCAGCACAGCTCCAGGGCAGGCACTAGTGACACTCCTCCACACACTGACTCTGACACTCAGTCACTGTCTCAGACAGACTGTCAGTGTCTGTCTGCGACTCTGCGGTGCGGCGCCGGCGACTGTTCACTTCCCACTTCTTCCAGACCAGTGACAACACACAAGGCAGCATGGGGTCCCCGCCGGCCTCTAGCTCCACCCCCGGCCTTAGTCACCTGACGGTTCACACACAGTCACACGGTCTACCGACTCCACCCCCTCCTGAGCTACGCAGCTACGCTGGATGCCGCTGTGGAGCCGGCTGCCAGCTGAAGTTAGCCAGGAGTGGGGAGTCGGGGACAGCGGCGGGGGCCAGATTGTGGTAATGCGAGGCCCGGGCAGTCGGGGACAGTGGCGGCCGGCGGGGTGGGCGGGCGGCCAGATTGCGGCAGCCCTCAGACTCCGTGGAATCGGCCGCGGAGAGGCCAGCAACGGCCGGATACTTACATTATAATGCGGAGCGGAGGCCTCGGCGGCCCACCGGGCATATGCCCGCTGTGCCCAATGGTCAGTCCGGCCCTGGTCCAGATATATATAATGTTACAGTGCTAGAGAGTGTGTGAAAACAAATGTAGCAATATTTCCAGGCCTGGGGCCTGATGTGGGTCTGCCATTGTTACCGGAGACACTTCCAACACATTTAAGTTGTGAACCCAGGTGTGAGAACTGAGTCAATGACCATTCCGGCATCTTTGGTTTGTTTTGTTTTATTGTATTTAGGGGATGGGAGAAGGGAATGAGTGGGATACTCCTCTGGCTCTTCTAGGCTTAACTGGGACTTTGTACAAAAAAATGCTTACCAACGCTGTCGTCTTGGTGCCATCTGAATGCCAACCAGCGCTTCCTGACGCTTCAAATTATTAAACACTTATATAGGCCACTTGGTGCCTCAGAGCTCCAGCACGTTCCTGGCAAAGACAGTGGGGTAGTGGAGATCCCTCTGTCCTTCTTCCTTCCTTCCTCATCTCCCATCCTGGAGGCAGAGTCCCCCTCAGCTCGGGGTCCCCTCCCAGGCCACACGACACAGACTCAGCTCTCCATCTTCCACCCAACTCTCCTGCTGGCAAGGCTCCACAATTATTAAGGGCTGACCCAGCTACCCTGCCAGGCCTCCTGCTGGGGCTTGGCCAGATTCCCATAAATATGCAGATCAGGACCTCCTGGCCTTCACCCACTAGCTTCTAGAAATTTCTCCAAGCTTCTAGAACCAGGAGTAGGTACCAGAGGCCTGCCCTGTAGAGGCTTCCAGCCTGACCTACAGTAAAACCCCATCCAATTAACCAGACTCACAGGCTACTGTGATTAAAAAACAAATGTACCTATATTTGTCTGCACACTAAAGGCATAGTTGCCATTGCAACCAGTCCCGATTTGCCCGCAACATTCATGGAATTCAGACCCATGTCCCGGTCTGAGCATGTCTTAGGCAGAATCCTGGAAAAAAGGCTTTGTCACAGACAGCGGGAGTCTGACACTGACACAGTAAACGACAGCAAAAGAAAAGTGGCGCACCGGGGTAACACAGAGGTTAACTTGCATTTTTGCGTTTTTTTTCCGGGAAGTAGGAGAGGGTGGGGGGACCTGCGGTGGGTGTTTAGTATATCATAGGGACTAATAGCTGTAATAAGGGACTTTTTGTTTTGTTTGGGGGGTTTATAATTTTTTGGGACGGAAGTAGCGGTGGGTGGTCTGTATCTCATGGGGATGGCTAAAGTCTGTGATAGGGGAGTCATTTGTCCCTTGCTTGCCCTCAGGTCTCAGCAAGGCTCTAACAAAGCACAGAGTTTCAAGGGCCATTGGGAGACTTGTAGAGGAGAACTATTGAGATTCTGTATCAGCCAGGTCCTACAAGCTACAGTTTGCCCAAATTAAGGTATGCAGTTGTAAACATATGTGGACCAAGACTGTCTTTAATGCAGGGGAAAAGGTGCAGCTGCCCCGGGCCCAGCCATTGTTGTGGGGCCCAAAGCAGCTGCCCCTCTCCTGTACAATGCCTGCAGTCTCCCAGTCTTGTAGTATGCCTTCTGTCTCAGATTCTCTCTTGTAGTACGCCTGCAGTCTTTACCCTCTCTTGTACCAAGCCTGCAGGCTCTGATCCTCTCTTGTAGTACGCCTGCAGTCCCTGACCCTCTCTTGTATTATGCCTGCAGTCTCTGACGCTCTCCTGTACTTTGCCTGCAGTCTCTGACCCTCTCCTGTACTACGGACTCTAATTTCGCCTCACGCGCCACATCTTTATATCCACTCGTGCAACACCGATAAATAATTACTCCGCTTTTTAAGGAAAAAGGCAAATTAATATTCTAATCCATCCCAAAACTTAAAGCATTTGAAACAAAAAAATAAAATAAATTGGATCCAGTTACTTCAAAGCATATTATACAGCACAGTGCTTGTGCTGTGTAATTTGTCCCCCTGTATTAGCTGAAATACCTGGCTGATCATGTCTGGTTCTGCCCTCCCCCCTGTAAACTGACCACGGTTTATCCTGGCTGCTGAGCCCTGACACCATGGTCAGTTTACATGCCTCCGTCATCCGCAGCTCTCCTCTGTGCTCTCTCCCCTCACTCCCTGCCTGCCAGCTAGTGACAGTGCTTGCCCTTCTCCCTCCTGCTACTGAAACTACTGTGTGAATTACATGCAATCCCCTCTGTCAGAAAGCGTCCTGAAGGTGAGTCCTCGCTGCTCTCCTCCTTCCCAGCTGAAGTCTCGGCTTTCTCCTCCCCGGCTAACCTCAGTGGGGGGATTCTCGGCCCCTCCCGCTGTAGCTGTCAGATCGGGAGAGGGAGCAGCGGGGAGTCACGTGAGTGCTGAGCGGCGCTGTGAAATAAGGTATATAAGGTAGGAAATGGGCATATTTTTACAAAACAAAGAAACTAGAGCATAGGATGTGTTCTAACAGAGGGGATTGCGTGTAAATTACTAAGTGGCTTAACAACCACTTTAATCACTTGCCGACTGCTCACAGTGTTGCTACTGCAGCACAGCGGCTCCCCTGGGTCCAGCGACGTAGACCTACATCGCTAGACTCCTAGTGGTGTTTAGACATAGCTGGAGTCAGGCCGGAGGAGGAAAGGCGCCGATTGCCGGGGAAAGTGTGAGAAGATCCGCCTGCTTGTGTAAACAAAGCAGGCGGATCTTCTCTCTGACAGACAGGGAGAGATCACAGGATTCAGCATAGCTGAACCTGCAATCTCTGTGTGTGTCACAGAACCCCCTACCCCCCACACACACGTCAGTAAGCATGAGGCATAGATTTATCCCCTTGATCACCCAACAGTGTTAACCCCTTCCCTGCCAGCGTCATTATTACAGTAACAGTGCATATTTATAGCACTGATTACTGTAGTAATGTCACTGGTCCCCCCAAAAGTGTCAAAAATGTCAGTTAGGGGTCCGATCTGTCGGCCGCAATGTCACAGTCCCGCAAAAAATCGCAGATCACCGCCATTACTATTAAAAAAAAAAAAAATACAATAAAAATGACATAAATCTTTCCTGTAGTTAGTAAACGCGATAACTTTTGCGCAAACCAATCAATATATGCTTATTGCGATTTTTTTTTACCAAAAATATGTAGTAGAAAACAAATTGGCCTAAAATGTTAAAAAATTTTGATTTTTTAATTTTTTTTCTGGGAATGTTATACTGTATATCAGAATGTGAAAAATATTGTTATTTTTTCAAAATTGTCGCTTTTTCTTTCAAAAAATAAAAATGGCACAGGTGATTAAATACCACCAAAAGAAAGCTCTATTTGTGGGGAAAAAAAGGACATAAATTTAATGTGGGTACAGCGTCGCAGGACCGCGCAATTGTCCGTTAAATTAATGTAGTGCCGAATCGCAAAATATGGCCCGGTCAGGAAGGGGGTAAAATCTTCCGGTCTTAAAGTGGATAAAAATGCGCTCATTGAGAATTTTTTGTCAAAGACATGTAGCTAAATACATTTTGGCATAAATATATGACAAAAATTTAATATGTTGGATATTTTTTAACAGTCAAAGTAGAAAATGTCAATTTTTCGCAAAATGTTCGCTGTTTTTTTATTAATATCTCAAAAAATAAAAAGCGCAGAGGTGATCAAATACCACCAAAAGAAAGCTCTGTTTAAAAAAAGGACGTAAATTTTGTTTAGGTACAGCATTGCATGACCGCGCAATTGTCAGTTAAATTCGCGCAGTGCCAAGTTAAAAAAAGTGGCCTGGTCATTGAGCAGCAAAATCTTCTGGGGCTAAAGTGGTTAAGAGAGTTATGTGTGATGGGGTAGCCAGAGAAAGAGGCATTACAATCTACAGCTTCCAGGGCTAGCAAAAGGAGAATTTTCTAGCTAGCAAGATACTTAAGCCCCGTACACACGTACTGATCGCCGGCCGAACGATCGGCTGTCTTTTGTCCAGGGCTGTCGTGTCTGTTGAAAACTGCAAAAGACTGCACACGAATTTTGTCGGCCAACAACAGCCGACTGCAGAAGTGATGTCATGTGATGGTTAACTTTCCTTGTCTTTTTTCTTTTCTGAGCATGCCCAGTCTTGCTAATCTGCTGTCTGTCGGCCGAAATCTGTACTGACTGGTGAACAATCGGCCGTTCTGGTGTTGGCCAACAAAAATTTTAATGCCTGCACACCCGATTCTGTTCGGCCGAAAATGCGCTGTCGGCTGTCGGAAGCATCATACTAACAAGCCTACAATCGGCCGATCGGTCGGCGGCCGAATATTTACGGCCGACAATCGGTACGTGTGTACGGGGCTTAAGTGAAAGTAAGTTAAAACTGATCTAGGTGGCGTTTTCCTGAGACAAGGTACAATGTGCAGTGGATTGGGCTACATTGACTTTGGATGCTTTTCATGAGCTTGCGCTATACCGTTTGCGATTATACATATGTTGTTTTTTTTTTTTTATCAATAAACAGGTTATAAAGGTAATGCTGAGGACTCCCTTGTGATGCTAGGGATGAAACCCCAAGATACAGCCAGTGGTGGAAACAGTGGTACCGCGGAGCATTGGACCAAAGCAGCTCATCATTCTTACATAAGTGGATTCTTTCATCTCTTCTTATTTTTTATTGTTTCTATTATTTTATACCAGTATTTTTTTTTTTTTTTTTTTACAGTTTAGCTAGTTCAACGTATTATGTATATGATATACATTGTACATTGGATCTTTTAGTCTGGGCACTCTACACAAAGTGCATTGTATTTCAGCGAAGTGTTACTTAAATTTTACGTTTTAATCACTTCTAAGCTTGCTTGGAAGTGATTTAGTAAGCAGTTTGTATGATTAAATGCTGGAGGTCCACATGATTAATCAGACCTACCGGGGCAATTTAACACAATTAAAAAATGCAATCGCTGTTTCCCTTCCATATAACTAATGTACGGCCACAATGCTTTGTATTTAACAAAAAACGACAATGGTTGCTGGTAAACTTCAGTTCATTTTTTTAAGATTTTAACGTTTTTAAACTTTTTTACTTGTCTTTTTTTCACTATTTATATAAGATATTTATTTGATAACGAAACATTTTTTACAGTTTACAGATATCGCACTGCACTTAATAGAATCCACAACAGTAACTGGCTCCTTTCAGTCTGTCTTTCTCTAATTGAAGCTTTGTACAGCAGGAACAGAAATTAGGGAGCTGATGCAGAAGCGTCACTAGAATCTTCAGGGCCCTGGTGCAAGAAACCTAGAAGAGCCCCCATTACCCTGGTCTGGGGTTTTTCCCTCTGAGCCCGGTGGCGGAACACCAGGGCCTGGTCGCAAGTGCGACCTTAGCAACCCTGGTAGTTCCGCTACTGGTGTCAGCAGATTTATTTTATTTTTGTTATTTAATTTTTTTTATTTTTTTTTTTTTAAACAATTTTATTTTTTTATTGTTTTTTTTTTTTTTTTTTTTACAGTTTTTTAAGGAACCCCTTTGGGGGCTTTGGTAAGATATTATGGGTTGAAACAGACCTCTGATGTTTCACCCTTGGGACAGAGAAAGGAGATTGAAGACACAGCCCTCAATTTCTTTCTCTGCAGCCTTGGCAGAACAGAATGACTGGACATGAATAGCTCTGTACACGAATAGCTCTGTACAGAGCTTCCCATTCATGCACAAACTGAAGCATAATAAACATAGTTTACTATGCTTCAGTTATGAATATACAGTCAGTGACTGGTACCATGTTTAATGTTTATTCATAAAAAGAAGGGACTGGTAAATTACCCCTTCCCCACTCTCCATCCTGACACATTCCCCTGCAGCAGCCGGCGGAGGGTAGGAAGGGGGGAAGCGGGGGAGGGGAGCACTCAGGGACCGAGGGGCAGAAAAAAAGAAGAGGAAGGAAGCTGGATAAAAGGGACAGTGGGGGCGGCATATAGAGGAACAGATCCCCTCCATTTTCCCACTGCAGTTGCTGAATACCTGCAGGAAGGAGAGGCGGAAAAGCAGGCTTTCAGCAGCTGCAGGGGGAAAATTGGGAGGATTGTTTCTTCTGCATGCCACCCCTTATATATTGTATCTTCTATCCTGGAGTACAGGGGAGCCGAACGGGCCCCCTGGACCATGGGGCCAGGATGCAATTGCGACCCCTGTAGTTACGCCCCCGGCCCGTGTATATCTGAGCTTCACATATTGAGTTCTGTAAACAGCAGGCAGTTAAAGGAGTTGTAAAGGCAGAAGATTTTTTATCTTAATGCATTCTAGGCATTAAGATAAAAAGCCTTCTGTGTGTAGCAGGTTCCCAAGCACCCCCTAATACTTACCTGAACCCTATCTCTGTCCAGCGATGTCCATGAGTCCCTCGACTGTCACAGTAGTGGCGCCATTTGCTTCCATTGGCGCCATTGGCTTCCACGGCTGTCAATTCAAGTCAGTCAGCCAATCAGGAGAGGGAGGGGCAGGGCCAAATGGCAGCTTCATGTCTGAATGTACACACGGAGCTGCAGCTCAGCTCGGGTGCCCCCATAGCAAGCTGTTTGCTGTGGGGGCACTCAACTGAAGGAAAAGGCCAGGAGCTCTAGCCAGGGACCAGAGAAGAGGAGGATCCGGGCTGCTCTGTGCAAGATCTTGCCAGTACTGTACTGTATCTATAGAGGTCACCCTTCGGACAGGAACCCTGTTGGGATCACAAATCACTCTACCTTCTCCTCTTCTCTATAATAGGTGGTGTTCTGTAGTTCACAGAGAAATCTGACTGATAACAGTCATCAGAGGCAGAGAGCACAGGAAGGTGTCAGTTCATAAAATTTCTGGCAGGATCAACAGGTATATTATTTTTTGGCAACGCACATATCGAAACACTTTCAATGGTATAGTATATTTACTTGAGCCCAAGAGAACAAATAAGAGAAGTTCACTTTTATGCTATTTGTATTTCCATTGCAATGCTGTGTTGAGGTGCTACACAACATGAATGCCACCAGGGGAAGACTTGGCCAGGGGGCAGGGGGGCAAGTGCCCCCCCTGGGCCACTGTGATGCCCCATAAAGAGGCTGCACCGCTTCTGCCACAGACATGCCTAAAGGATTACTGGTGAAGAGAAGAAAAAAGTCCCTGCCGCTGACCTACTGAGTGCGGGTTGAAGACAAGGACAAAGCGCAGGCCTCCCAACCCCATCATGGATGGTGTAAACCAGCCTTTTTCAACCAGGGAGCCTTGAGGCTTCTTCAGGGATGCCTTTGCAAAATTCCTAAAACTTTATTAAAAATGTATACGAGCCAGCAGGTGGATGAAGCCTGCCTTTTAGTTACACAAATCCACAGGTTTTCATTATGCACCATTACAACTTTGTAGACACTGGCATCCTAACAACCAATGATGTCACCAGTTGATAAGAAGGATGTCTGTCGCCTCGACAACATCTTTGTTTGACCCTCCTGTGCCCCTCTCCCTCAGCACTGGGGTGACATTAGGGAGAAGAGAAACATTGGAATACTAGTCAGTACCAGTGTGCAAAAGTTTATTTGCTTTGGAAGAAAAATATACTTCTAACATTGAGGATACCCAACTTGTGTGGATGTTGATGCGCTATGTAAACTATTAGAATAGTTTTTTACATTTTAGAATGGGGTCCCTCGAGACTGTCCATAATTTTAAAGGGTGCCTTGAGATTGCCTATAATTTAAAAGGGTGCCTTGACTGAAATAAGGTTGAGAAACACTGGTGTAAACTGTGTCTGAGCAGAGGCCATTTCCATACCCCACTGGGGAATCTTCTGCCCCGGCCAGCCCCAACTGAGCTGTCCCAGCTCCCCCCAACCTCCCCCTGCTGGCCAGGTTGGAAACCCGGATTCAGCCGATAAGTAGAGAGTATCTGGAGCTGGGCTTCAGCTTGGAATGGGGCACAGGAGGTGGATTGAGAGAGTTGGAGAGGGGGGGGGGGGAGATTGGGAGGGGGGCCTCTGGTTTGTATTTGCGCCCTGGGCCAGAAGTTGCCAGTCTGCCCCTAAATGCCACCCCAACATATCAGTGCCTGTATTATGCATTGCCCTGTGTTGCAGCAACATGCATGTTAATGTGTGCATTCTGACAACGTCTGCTTTTTGACATCTTTTTATTTTTCCTCCTGTTGGGTGTGAAGTTAGCAATTACTAAGAACTTATTTCCTCCGACTTCCTAAATTAGGAGATTATCTGTCTAGTGTCTTCAAGATCATGTGCTTAATAAATCTTTTCCTCTATCGCTGTCTCCCTTAATCCCACTTCCTAAATTTCCCATTAGAAAGAAGGACCTGCTGCTTAAATGAAGACAAGGAAATCAGTCCTGTAATACATCAACCAAACTCCACCAGGACTTCTGTCTGCCTGTAAACATGGCGGGGATGACAGGACAGTGGCCCCCAGTGGGCACTTTACCGTGGTCACATTGAAGCCGGCTAATTTTCACACTCATCCGGCTTCCATTTATCAGCTCGGTAATGTTCACATCGAGGCACTGGTAGCTCAGTTTTGTTTTCAAATGAAACGTTTTCGGTCTGAACTTGAATTTGCCTTTCTGTGTGATTCTGTATGTCCTCCAAATGCTAGTTTAACCACTTCAATACAGAGCGCTTTCACCCCCTTCCTGCCCAGGCCAATCTTCAGCTTTCAGCGCTGTCACACTTTCAATGACAATTGCGCAGTCATGCTACACTGTACCCATATGAAATTTTTATCATTTTTTTCACACAAATAGAGCTTTCTTTTGGTGGTATTTAATCACCCCTGGATTTTTTATTTCTTACAAAAAAAAAAAGAAAAAAGACAGGAAATTTGGAAAAAAAAAGTTTTTCTTATTTTCTGTGAGTAAATTTTAAAAATAAGTAATTTTTCTCCTTCACTGATGTGCACTGATGAGGCGGCACTGATGGGCACTGATAGGCTGCTCTGATGGGCACTGATGAGGTGGCACTTATGGGCACTGATGAGGTGGCACTTATGGGCACTGATGAGGTGGCACTGATGAGGAGGTACTAATATGCCACACTGATGGGCACTGATAGGTGTCACTGATAGGCGGCACTGATGAGCACTGATAGGCAGCACTGATGGGCGCTGAGGGGCGGCACTGACGGGCACTGATAGGAGGCACTGATGGGCGGCACTGATGGACATTGACGGGCAGCACAGATGAGCAGGCATTCACTGGCAACACTATGGGCACTGATGGTGGGCACTGTGGGCACTAATGGTGGGCACTGATGGGCATTGCTTGGGGGGACTTATGGGCACTGTTTTTTACTTTACAGTAATCAGGGCACTGATGATTAGTGCCCTGATTACCTTTCCTACGCTTCCCTTTGAGGAGAAGCCGCTAATCGGCTCTCCTCGCCACACACTCTGACAGTGTGAGGCGAGGAGAGCCAATAAACAACACTTCATCATTTACCTGTGACCGGCTGTGATTGGACACAGCCGGTCACATGGGTAAAGGGCCACGATCGCACCACTGTGCGCCCCCGCGGGCGTGCGAGAGAGGCTGTTCTGGCACGCCATCACATGCCGGCGTCCCAGAACGAGAGCTGCACCGCTCCGCCTTCATTTGACGGTGGGCGGGCAGCGAGTAGGTAAAGCCCATTATATTAAAGTGGAATTAAACTTAAAGCCAAAAATTTAATATATTGCGGCTTACCAATCATTAGACGTGGTGACTGCATTCATTTCTCTTTTTTTTAGGCTTTGATCTGACCAGAAACACTCCTCCTGTATTAGAGTGCCTTCACTCTGGATTAAGGAGCAGAGGGGGCACCAGCATTGTCAGTCTGGAAGAGGGGGGAGGATGTTAGATTTACAAGCAGATTTAGGCAGGCCATACAATGTTTCAAATCTTTGCTGGTTCCTGTTGAACCGGCTGAGATTACAACCGTGTATAGGCAGGCTGAATGTACCAAGTTGATTACATAGTTACATAGTTACATAGTAGATGAGGTTGAATAAAGACAATAGTCCATCCAGTTCAACCTGTGTAGGTGTGCGTGGCCATAATCATCTCTCATACCCCTTATGATGTTCTGATCCTTGAGATGTACGTCTAAGAGTCTTTTGAAAGCCACCATACTTCCCGCAGAAACCACCTCTTGTGGTAGAGAATTCCACAATCTTGTAGCCCTAACAGTAAAGAACCCCCCACGTTGCCTGAGGTTAAAACGCTTCTCCTCTAATCACATTGTATGTCCTCGAGTCCTCGTGCAATCCCTTCGACTGAACAGCTTTTTTTCTAAGCTGAGATCCCCATTGAGATATTTGTAAATTGCTATCATGTCCCCCCTCAGGTGTCTCTTCTCCAGGGAGAATAAATCAAGCGATTGCAGACGCTCTTGATAATTAAGGTCCTCCAATCCCCTAATCAGTTTAGTTGCCCTTCTCTGGACTCTCTCCAGCTCCAACACATCCCTCCTGAGGACTGGCGACCAGAACTGGACAGAATACTCCAGATGCGGTCGGACCAGAGTTTTATAAAGTGGAAGGATTATAGTCTTATCTCTGGAATACATCCCCTTCTTTATGCATGCTAATATTCTGCTGGCTTTGGCAGCTGCCGCTTGACATTGCATGCTGTTGCCTAATCTATCATCAACCAAGACTCCCAGATCTTTCTCCATTTTTGATTCCCCCAAGGGTTCCCCCCCTAAAGTGTATTGTGCTTTTATGTTTTTAGTCCCCAAGTGCAAAACCTTACACTTCTCCACATTAAACCTCATTTGCCATGTCGTTGCCCACTCCGTAATTTTGTCCAGGTCATTCTGTAGGATATCTGCTTCATGCTGTGAAGTTATTGCCCTGCCCAATTTTGTGTCATCTGCAAAAACTGATATCGAACTACTGACCCCGACCTCAATGCTGTTTATGAATAAATTGAACAAGGTTGGTCCCAGGACTGAGCCTTGGGAGACCCCACTTACCACCCCAGACCAGTCTGAGTATGCGCTGTTTATTACCACCCTTTGGACACGCCCTTTTAGCCAGTTCCGTATCCAAGAGCAAACCCTGCGGTCGATACCTGCAGACCTTATTTTATAAATTAAGCGATTGTGGGGAACTGTATCAAATGCCTTTGCGAAGTCCAGGTACACCACATCCACTGGTCTGCCCCTATCTAGCTCACAGCTCACCTCCTCGTAGAATGTTAAGAGATTGGTTTGACAAGAACGCCCATTTGTAAACCCGTGCTGATTACTGCTGATGATGTTGTTGTCTTTAGCAAACTCTACGATATAGTCCCTTATCATCCCCTCCAGAAGTTTACATACTATCGATGTCAAACTGACAGGCCTATAATTTCCCGGGATATGCCTCTGGCCCTTTTTGAATATCGGAATCACGTTAGCTTTCCTCCAATCCCCTGGTACATCTCCTGTCCTAATACTGTCAGCAAAGATCAGGAACAGTGGTCTCGATATAACCTTACTGAGTTCCTTGAGTACTCTCGGATGTACGCCATCTGGGCCTGGTGATTTGTTTGTGTTAAGTTTATCCAGCCTTTTCCTGGTTTCACCCTCTGTTAGCCATAGAGGCAAGTCCTGTGTATTACTACTAACCATACAGTCATGGTCAGTGTACCCCTCCTTTTCCTGAGTAAATACTGACGAGAAAAAAGCATTCAGCATGGGTGCTTTTTCAGTGTCCTCTGTAACCATACTCCCATCATCGTTAATTATGTGTGCAATATGCTCTGCCCTAGATCAACTTGGGTACAACCAGCATGCCAGGTTTCAGCTGTGATTATTGTCAGCGTCCCGGCAGGGGTGGCCTCCCCTGCCCTCTCCTGCCCCTCCCCCACCGGGAGAGGACAATGGCCCAGCAGGAAGAATTCCTGCATCAACACTGTCTTTGTTGATGGAGGAATCTAACAAATTTCCTTCCTGCAACCTGTGGTCGCAACAAAGAAATTCATGGGCCTTAGATACACTAACAAATTGAAGCCAAACTCTCAGCTAACACTTACAGCAACCTTTTTGGAATAAAGGTTTTACAAAAATAAATAAAAGCTTATAGACTGGTGCAGTCTGCTTTCTCCACTGCAGGGGGCGTTCAACCGCAGTGGAATTGCAGAGCCAGAGGAAGTAAAGAGGAACACGGTTCCCCTATGGTCTCCTGGGTCACTCCTTAGGGAGCTATCCAATTGGATGCTGGCACTCCATGTGACTTTGGCAGCCACCTTGGGTCGGGCAGAGTCTATTTAAAGCTGTAGTAAACAAAAAACAAAATTGGGCCCGAGCAGTTTAAGTCATAACGTGCCAGTATGACAGACTTACCAGAAAACAAAGCCCTCCGACAGCATGCTGTCACCGCTGTAGGCACCTCCATCTTCACCCAGTCTTCCTTCCAGGTTCACGGGCTTAGGCGGTATGAAAGGCCGAGCCATGATGACATCACGCATGCGTGCAGTAGTCACTGTTTAGGGCACAAGGCTCTGAAGGAACAGCATGGGTATGACTATAGGCAAAAATCAACCAAGGAAGTTTAGCACAGACCTTTGTTGTTTGCTTTGTTGAGCTTTAACTTCAATACAGTTCTGTTTCTGAGTGTTTACTGCCACCACCCCATGCTGCACGTCCCCACAAGCTGATCATTGTTAGTACCCCTGCCAGTGTTAAATGGTTTGTCTCATCCCTGTAACTGATACAAATTGCAAGAGAGCTTGTTGTTTTGAAAAACAACAGACTTGCTGGCTGGATCACCAGATAAAACTGAAAGGAAGATAGCCTAAAAAAGAAAATTAATGCAGCCTTCACAACCTAAGAATTGGTAAATTACAATTTAATAAATGTTTGCTTTGATACTGCTTTAACAGTTTAACATTTCCACAAGAATAAAAACCACAGTGGCTGCAATGCTTACCTCCTTGCTGGTGCTGTCCCCTGCAGTACAGCTACCTCTGCCACAATATGTCCTCAGTCTACGGGGACTGAGACTGACTGAGTAGATACTGTGAGTTGAGGGTGTCATGGCCTGGCCCTCGCCATCACATCTCAATGAGATTTTGTACATATTTCTCTCAGGTCTTATTCTGATGAAAAGGGGTACAGCTGCTGATGCACCATGGAGTTGAGGTCCCAGGAGCTGCACATCGCACAAAACCCTCATGTAAAGAGTGGAAGTAGCCTCAGCCTAGACTCTGTTAAGGCCACACCCACATGTTTCGCCCCATGACTAAGCCCTATGAGCGAGACGAAACATGTTGGGGCTGTGGCCTTGATGGAGTCTAGGCTCAGGCTGCTTCGGTTGTGTGACACTGTACCCAAATAAAAATTATGTCCTTTTTTTCCCACAAATAGAGCTTTCTTTTGGTGGTATTTGACCACCTGTGCGATTTTTTATTTTTTGCTCTCTAAACAAAAAAAGAGCGACAATTCTGAAAAAAACAACAAAAAAAAACAATATTTTTTACTTTCTGCTATATAACATTCCCAATTAAAAAAAAATTAAAAATTTAATTATTTTATCATTTTAGGCCAATTTGTGTTCTGCCACATACTTTTGGTAAAAAAAATCCCAATAGGTGTATTTTGATTGGTTTGTGCAAAAGTTATCGCGTCTACAAACTAGGGGAAAGATTTATGTCATTTTTTTTTTTACTAGTAATGGCGGCAATCTGCAATTTTTAGCATGATTGCGACATTGCAGTGTACAAATCGGACCCCTAACTGACATTTTTTACACTTTTGGGGGGGACCAGTGACATTACTACAGTAATCAGTGCTAAAAATATGCACTGTTACTGTACTAATGACACTGGCAGGGAAGGGGTTAACACCAGGGGCGATCAACGGGTTAATTGTGTGCCTAGGGGGTGCTCTCTAACTGTGTGGGGGATGGACTCACTGGATGAGCACAGAGACCTGTGTTCCTAAATAGTAGGCAAACAGGATCCCTGTGTTCATTAATGACAGAACAGCAGACTGCCGTTCTGTCTCCACGTCGGGTTAAAAGTAAAAACAGGAGAGCGCCTCTAAGTGTAGCAGTTTAATGATATAAAAAGGCAATCAGCCAAATGTACACTCAAATAAAAGAAGGGATAAAAGGCTCTTAAGTGAAGGTGACGATCCAGCAGATGAAGGCAAAAGCGACCAAGCCTGGGGTACACAGAGATCTTCCTGCGCCGGAGTCCCGCTGGCGAGTGTAGTGTAAACCCAGAAGCAAGTCAGATGGAGAGCAACTGGGCCGCAACGCGGCTGGCGTGTGATGTCACGGGAGAGGAAAAGACACAACAAGTGGTTAACCACTTGCCGACCGCCGCATGACTATTTACTGCAGCAGTCAGCCCCGTACAGGCAAAGTGACGTAGTACTACGTCACTCGCCTACGAGCGTCTAGGGGGTGAGCGCGCGCCACCGGAGGTGTGCTCCCACCCCTGCTCGTTCCCTGACATGTCCGCGCGAGTGACCGGCAGTTCCGATGTCCGCCGGTCACTCGTGATCTCCCGCTGGAGAGGGAGAAAGGCAGGCGGCTGATGTAAACAAAGCCCCCTGTCATTCTCCCTGGTGTAACTGCAGAGATCATACGATCCTGCTATGTAGGATCGTATGTCTCTGTGGTTAAATCACTAGCCACGCCCCTTTACAGTTAGAAGCACGCCCCTAGGGTCACATTTAACCCCTTGATCACTAATAAAGTTAACCCCATCGCTGCCAGTGTCATTTTTACAGTAACAGTGCATATGTATAGCACTGATTACTGTAGTAATAATGTCACTGGTACCCCCAAAAGTGTCAAAAATATCAGTCAAGGGTCCGATGTGTCCGCCGCAATGTCGCACTCACGCAAAAAAAAAAAACACAGATCGCCGCCATTACTCATTAAAAAAAAACAATAAAAATTACAAAAATCTTTCCCTTAGTTAGTAAACGCAATAACTTTTGCGCAAACCAATCAAAATACGCTTATTGCGATTTTTTTTACCAAACATAGGTAGCAGAAAACAAATTGGCCGAAAATGTTAAAAAATTTAGATTTTTACATTTTTTTTTGGGAAATTCATATAAAAAAATGTGAAAATATTGTTATTTTTTCAAAATTGTCGCTCTTTTTTTGTTTATAGTGCAAAAAGTAAAAATCACACAGGTGATCAAATTCCACCAAAAGAAAGCTCTGTTTGTGGGGGAAAAAAAGGACGTCAATTTCATTTGGGTACAGCGTCGCACGACCGCTCAATTGTCAGTTAAATTCACGCAGTGCCGAATCGCAAAATAGGGCCTGGTCTTTGAGTAGCCAAATCCTCTGGGGCTTAAGTGGTTAAGAGTCCTTTTACACGGTCACCTGCGTAGTAGATTTTGCTTCCTCAGCGGGGGGAATCGCTCGGCTGATCCCTACTGATCAGGCAGATGACACGTCTGTATTCACTCTGCACAGTCCCACTCTCCTCTATGGGGAAATCTGATGGAAATGGTCTGCCCGTCCGTGTCCATCCATCTGATCCAGTTCTGATTTGATCTGCCAGTCAGATGGAAAATAGGATCTCCATCCGTCTGTTTTTTGCAGGCAGAATTAGATGGGATGGCAGCGTCCGCTGATATCCGCAGCTCCACAATGCAGCGTATGATCAGGTCAGCCTGAAAAACTGATCAGACAGCCCATGTGAGAGGACCCTTACCCTTAGTTTAGGCTGAAAGTGCCAGTTGTCTGCTGCAGGCAGGAGGAAGCATTCCTTCCAGTGGCGGCTGGTGCTCCATGGGCAGGGGGAGTGGCAGACGGACCACACCATACCCCCCCAACCACACCAGCTCCAGCCCGCACACAATACCCCCCCCCCCAGTCGCTGGCTCACTCACCCTGGACTGGCATGCAGCGGCGGCTTCCCCCACAGTCTCCTCCGTGGGTCGGGCTTCCCCTGCATCTCCTCCTCCTCCTCCTTGGCCAATAGCATGGCTTCTCCTTTTGGCCAATCGAGAAATGGGTCTCAGGACCCGTTTCCTGATTGGCCAGGAGGAGAATCCGTGTGAATATTAATTTGCTATTGTCACAAAACCGGGTGGGCTCAGGGCGTAGTGCTCTGCGCCCCGAGCCCACCCTTTTTTGAAGCCTATTAGAGCCTCTGGCTCTAATCACGTGCTTCAAAAAAAAAAAAAAACCCCTTCGGAATCCATGCATCCGGCTCCCTGCATGTAGATTAGGGGGCCAGACGCATGGATGGGGGGGGGAGCGCCCCTGCGCCCCCAATGGATGGGCTGCCACTGATTCCTTCAGTCTTCTCTCCCCGGTGGTCAGATTGCAAAATTGTAAGGCTGTATTTACAAGTGCAGCTGTCATTACTGTGCAGTGGATTGCTTTTAGAGGCATTTGGGGATGATACATCACCCTTTTGCTACCGGTATTAACCATTGAAAGCCCACCGCACTGCACTGCAACTGTGTGCATTATATATAATTGCAGAATGGTTGCAGTGGGGCCCTATTCGCCCGAATGGGTCATGTATGGCTTAGGTACTGGCCACCAAATGCGTGGCAATGCGTACTAACATGGCCAGGGCCGCTGATAGGGGGGGACCACCAGCCCTCTTGTAGGGGCCCCGAGCACACAGGGGGGCCCACACAGAGAGGGGGATTAGTGATGGACAACAAATACAGAAATCTTCCTTCAGCACCTGAATCTGATCTGTCCCTCTCCCTGCTATCAGCTTTTATCTGTTGAGAAAGAGACAGTTGTCCCTCACTAATCCCCCTCCCTTGTGTGGGCCCCCCTCCCAGCACTTATCTCTGCTCAGGAGTTTATTTGTAAATTGTAACTTTGTTTCTCTCTCTCTGTCTCTCTGATCACTGAGCTCCAACTGTCCAGCCTGTATATTTTTTTCATCTCATCTTCTTTTTTATTTAAACATAGTTTTTTTTTTAGATTTAGCAGGAATTATGCGAGTTATGTTATATTTGTGTCTGCTAATAGTGATTTTGTTGTAATTTTAGCTAAATATATCTAATATTTTCTTGGGGGGGCCCTGCCAAGTAGTCTGTACGGGGCCCCGCGATTTCTAACAGCAGCCCTAAACATGGCTGCTGACCATGCTAACTTTTAGCTTGACGGTCAGGGGGACGGTAAAACCACAGCGCAGCCTTTCTTTACCACCCCCTGCTTGCCCATGTACAGTAAACAAGGCCTGCTGTGTGGCAAATTACAAGCTTAGAGAATGCAGCATGGGGCTGATCTGTGCCAGACATTTGTAAATACAGCCAAGAACTGCATAGGCACAGGGATTTACATTACTTTTATCTCTAACACATTATCTTAGTCAAGGAAGAAGATGTTGATTCTGGATGATGCCTGAACAAAGATGGAGCCATCCTTTTGGAGCAAAAAGCAGATGAAGGCTTTGTCAGGGGGAATACTGAGATCTCTGGAGACATAATATATTTATAAAAATGTTACATATTACTTTGGATACATACCCAACAGACTGAGAGCCGGTTCACATTAGAGCGATCCGACTTGCCGGGGCGACCTCACAAGTCAAACATTGAAGTCTATGACGGTCGCTCCGGGTCGCCCCAAAGAAGCTCCGGACCCTTTTTCTAAGTCAGAGCGACTTGTGTCGCTCCTATTAGAACGGGTCCACAGCTTCTCTATGGCAGGCGACCTACGGCGACCTGTCAGGCGACCAGGTCGCCTGACAGGTCGCCCCAGTGTGAACTGGCTCTTAGACTGGGATGCAATTAAAGTTCATGTGTGTGTAAAGGAAGGCGTCCCAATACTTTTGACAGTATAGTGTACAGTATACTTAACCACTTTACGACTGCTCACAGTAATATTACTGCGGCAGAGTGGCTCGTTATTGTCTGACGACGTAGTATTAACGTCGTCAGACACTCCCCCTTCTGGGCGGCGCTTGCGCGCCGCCGGAGGCTCGCTCCCGCTGTTTTCAGTCACAGCGGGAGTCGGGCCAGGGGAGGAGCAGCGGCAATCGCCGCTGCTCTTACCCGATCGTCGGGGATCGAGTCTGGAGATCCGCCCGCTGTGTGTAAACACAGCGGGCGGATCTCCATAGTGACAGGGAGTGACAGATCGGACTGTTCAGCATAGCTGGACATCCGATCTGTCCATGACTCACTCAGTCCCCTCCCCCCCCCACACGTCAGTAAGCACCAGGCATACATTAACCCCTCCCTCTCCAATAAAATTAACCCCTTCCCTGCCAGTGTCATTTTTACAGTAACAGTGCATATATATATAGCACTGATTACTGCAGTAATGTCACTGGTACCCCCAAAAGTGTCAAAATAGTCAGTCAAGGGTCCGATCTGTCCGCCGCAATGTCGCAGTCCCGCAAAAAAAATCGCAGATCGCCGCCATTACGCGTTAAAAAAAAAAACACCAAAAATGACAGAAATCTTTCCCTTTGTTAGTAAACGCAATAACTTTTGCGCAAACCAATCAAAATACGCTTATTGCGATTTTTTTTACCAAACATAGGTAGCAGAAAACAAATTGGCCAAAATTTTTTAAAAAAATTGGTTTTTACATCTTTTTTGGGGGGGAATTTCATATAAAAAAATGTTAAAAATATTGTTATTTTTTCAAAATAAACGCTTTTTTTTTGTTTATAGCGCAAAAAGTAAAAATCGCACAGGTGATCAAACACCACCAAAAGAAAGCTCTGTTTGTGGGAAAAAAAGGACGTAAATTTTGTTTGGGTACGGCATCGCACGACCGCGCAATTGTCAGTTGAAGTCGCACAGCGCCGAATCGCAAAAAGTGGCCTGGACGGAAGACAGCAAAATCCTCCGGTGGTAAAGAGGTTAACAGAAAAATTAAAATGTGATGCTGGGCCTATAAATCCTCAGTTTCTTTTTTCTATTTTATAAACATACCAATAATCAATAAAACAAATATTTTGTATCTAATATAACTGTAGGATGTTCATAGAAATAAACCAAAAAACTACTCAACAAATGTGGATCTACCTAAACAGAGGAGACAGACAGGACGCTGAGCTGAATCGGTTCCACTTTGATGTAATCTGTCATTGATAAAAGAGAGTTCAGACTTTTTTAAAGCAATTAAAATGTTTTTGCCTCAGGAGGTAAATAAAATCACATGATAGCGCTAAATCAGACGGCAGAGAGGTAATCACTACAATAGTTCACTATTGAACAATATTGAACCCTGTAACAATAACACATAATAAATCACTCTGAAAGGTACATTGGATATGATTTTTTTTCAAGGACAAATAAAGTATACTCGAGAGGACTGAAAGGACTGGCTTATTTTTATTGTCCATTTTAGAGACTACTGACAATTCCTTTTTAAAGTAAACTTTATTCTTTCTTCACTGAAGAAAATATTGGCCACTTTAAAGACAAATTGTTTTATGCACTTGAGTCTAAAAAAGAACATAAACAATTCCATTATAACCTTGTGAGACAAAATGGAAGTCCTGCGGCTAGGAAGCAGAGACCTAATTAGCAGGCTGCACAGTCCTAGGGAGGGACCTTGAAGTGTATGTCCAGGCATTACCCGTATTTACCCCCAACCCCCTCCTCTAGACCATGTCCCAACACTCATTTTTTTTTGGACCAAAAAAAACATTTTTTTTTTCTAACTGTGACATCAATGCCAGATTTGTAAATTTTTTGCAGGGGAACCCGCTGAGAGCTCCTGTTGACATAGGTATGCCCTTAGAACTACATCTTCTAAGAGCCCTTCCTCCACACAAATTATGTGGGCATGCCCCCAGAACTACATCTCCAAAATGCCCTTCCCCTTCACATATTATTTATTATCATTATTATACTGGATTTTTATAGAGTTTACGCAGCGCTTTACAAAAAAAAGGGGGACAGCCCAATTTACAATACAGTTCAATACAGAAGGAATAGGAGGGCCCTGCTCATGGAGCTTACAATCTAAATGGAGGGGGAGGTGGTACAAGAGGAAGTGGCTGCAGGGGATGATCTGATGGAGGGGTTCCAGTTCTTGGGTGGAGGTGGGGTAGGCTTCCCTGAATAAGTGTGTTTTTAAGGATCGCCTAAAGGTGGACAGGCTGACCGGACATACTGGGGCAGGGAGTTCCAGAGGATGGGAGAGGCTCTGGGGAAGTCCTGGAGGTGAGCATGGGAGTAGGTACCAAGGGAGCTAGAGAGCAGGGGGTCTTGGGAGGAGCGGAGAGGGTTATTTGGGCGATAGCTGGAGGGGAGGTTGGGGATGTAGCTGGGGGCGATGTTGTGGATGGCTTTGTATGTTGTGGTTAGTATTTTGAATTTTATACCATGGGGTAGGGGAAGCCAGTGAAGAGATTGGCAGAGAGGGGAAGCGGTCACTGATCGGTTAGTAAGGTGTATTAATCTGGCAGTAGCATTCAGGATAGACTGAAGGGGGGATAGCCTATGTAAAGTTAGGCTAGTTGTCAAGACGGGAAATAACCAAGAAGTAAAGAAGTTGTTTTGTGGTGTCATTAGGCAGGAAGAGCCAGATTCTGGAAATGTTGCGGAGGTTAAGGCGGCAAGATTTAGCCAGTGATTGGATGTGGAGGCTGAAGGAGAGGTCAGAGTCTAGGATTACACCCAGCACCCTGACATGTGTGGAGGGACCAAAGGGTGTTCCATTTATCTCAAAGGTAAAATCATGGGGAGGGAATCGGGGGGAAGAAATATTACAAGCTCAGTCTTAGAAAGATTGAGTTTGAAGAAGCTGTGTGACATCCATACCGATATGTCTCTCAGTAAATTTGTGATGTGTGAGGAGATTGAAGCGGTGAGTTGAGGAGTTAAGAGATAGACCAGGGTGCCGTCAGCATAGAGGTGGTAAAAGAAGCCATGGGAGGTTATCAACTGGCCAGGGAAGAGGTATATAGGGAGAATAGGTGGGACCCTGGGATAGAGCCTTAGGGTACCCCAACAGAAAGAGTAAGAGGAGGGGAGGAGATGTTGTTGTAAATTTAATTAAGCAAAATAACTTTAGGAAATACACTCACATTTCCAAGAGTATAAACAAGCCTTATATTAATAGAATATGCCCAGCGTCTAGTGGATAGTGTTCCTACCGCCCTCCTAGATGTGGAAAGTGGCGTGCGTTCCAACGCTACTTCCGCTTGCGTTCCACTACACCGGAAGTGACGTATTACGTTTGCTGTGAAGACCGGACATACGTCGATGCGTTTCGCCCTTCCTTGTGGGCGTCATCAAAGACACAAAGCTCTGTGTTTATATATTCACTTATTTTTTCACTTGTTGATGAGCAACAGCTGCAGTATTTAAGGAATTTTCCACATATTTCTACATTTTATATATATATATATATATATATATATATATATATATATATATATTTTTTTTTTTTTTTTTTACTTATTTAATCACACCTATTAATTTATTTCACATATGCGCAGGGTGGACCTTTTGGTCTTATTATTGTAGCCAATCAGTTTCTAACTTCAGCTTGTTCAATTAAGCTTTGACAAAAAAATAAAAATAAAATGATTTTGCACTCAACAGTTATAGTAAATGAACCCCATTACGTGGGCACACCACCATAACTACCTCTCCTAAGAAGCCCTTCCCCTACACAGATTATGTATTATGTGCGCATACCCCCAGACTCACAGTACATCTCCTAAGAGCCCTTCCTCTACATATATTACACTCCCAGCGCTACAGTATACTTCCTTTATGCTCTTGCCCTACACATAATATATGGGCACATACCTAGAACTACATCTCCTAAGAGTCCTACTCCTACACACATTATGCTGGCTCATCCCAGAACTTTATCGCTTTAAGAGCCCTTCCCCTACATGTATTATGTGAGCATACCCCTCAGAGCTACATCACTTAAGAGCTCTTTCACTATCACTACACATAATATGTGGGCAGGCCCCCAGAACTACATTTCCTAAGAGCCCTCCCCCTACACACAATATGTAGGTATGCCCTCTGAGCTATATGTCTTAAGAACCCTTCCCCTACATACATTATGTAGGCATGCCCCCCAAACCTACATCTTTTAAGAGCCCTTCTTCTACATACATTAGGCTGGCCCAACCGCAGAACTACATCTCCTAGAGGTCCTTTCCCTACTCACATTACTTGGGCACAACCCCACAACTACATCTCCCAAGCATCTTTCTCCTACACACATTACGTGAGAGTCAAGGAAGCTGAATTGAATGAAACTCCCTTTAGCTATGATTCATTTTCTGTTTTTTTATTGTTTTTTTTCATCCTGTTCCTTTGTTTTTGTAGCAGCACAATACAGCATAAAAATGTGAAGCAGCGTATATACATAAAGTGCATCAAGAAAAAGCATCAGATCAACATGAACCAAATACTAAATATATATATATATATATATATATATATATATATATATATATATATATACAGTATATATATATAAAGTGCATCACATGCTTGAAAAAAGTAAAGTGAATAATTAATCCCACGTGTATAAATAAAATATCAAATCACAGAAAAAAATGGTACATATAATCAATAGTCCATAAACAATGTGAACAAACGTGTCAAATCAAAGGTCCATATATATAATGTGGATAACAAGATCCAGTGATGAGAGTGTCACCAGTGCAAGACCCCAGCAACCACTATCCACCAACAAGTGCAATGGCTGCTCACCTTAAATAAGGTAATAATGCGCATTCATATGAAACAATCCTGTTTATGGGGGTCACTCCATGGCGAATAGTAATCAGCTCATGAAAAACAAATAGGCATCTCTATAGTGTAGTATATAGAGAGCAAAAGCTCTATTTGGGCTTGTTTGGTGGAAGGCTTATCACTAGCCATGTCAAACAATTATTTTTGGTACAATAAAGAGTATTTTAACCAAATTAAGGGAGTAGCCATGGGGGCTAGATATGGCACCAGTGTTGATAACTTATTTCTCAATAAACTGGAAGAGTAAGCCATTTACCCACAGCATATCCCACAAACCTATATATTATTAGAGGTTCGTTGATGATGTTATGATAACATGGGAAGGACCTGAAGAAGAGTGATTCATTTTTTACAACAGTTAGACCAAAATATATATGGGATTAAATTAACAGGTAATTGGAGTAAAGAAAATATTCATTTTCTAGATTTGGGTACAAGAACATATTTCAAAAGTGTAGATAGGAATGGCTATATATCAACTAGAAGTTGCCATAATCCCACATGGACTAAAGACCATGTCTAAGGGACAATTCACCCGAATTTATAGAAATTGCAATAGTAATGCAGATTACATCACCCAATCTCATGAGCTCATAGAAAGATTTATTGAGAAAGGATATAAAAAATAGGAATTACTGAAAATTAGAGAATCAGTTAATAAAATGAAAAGGGAACACTTATTAAGAGAAAACCCTAAAAAGGTAAATAATAAAGAAACGGCTTTTATCACAGGATTCAATCTGCAATACAAGAGTGTTGAAAAAGGTATTAAAATATACTGGCCAATTTTGATGCGAGATAACACACTTAGGAACATACTTCCAAAAAAAAAAATATTTTTATATATAAAAAAGCACCAGGCCTGAGGAACCTTATAGCAAAAAAATTTAATTAACCCCCCCCCCCCCCCAAAAAAAAAAAAAAGGGTAACACATTCTCTCAAAGGAATGGGTTCTTAGGATGTGGTAGATGCAAGGGGTGTAAAACAACAGCTGATAAGAAAGACAGGTAGAATCAGTCACATCACCTGATGAAAGGGAGTTGAAAATTGAAAAATTCCTTACATGCACCACTAAATATGATACCTATTTACTAATTTGTCCATGTGGTTTAACCGCTTGCCGACCGCCGCAAGTACATATACTGTGACGGTCAGCCCCGTGCAGGCAAAGAGACGTATGGGTACGTCACTCGCCTGCGAGCCAATAGGGGGCGAGCACGCGCCGCCGGAGGCTCGCTCCCGCCCCCCGCTCGCTCACTGTGATCCCCGCACGTGTGACCGGCGGACCCGATGTCCGCCAGTCACTCGCGATCGTCCGTTACAGAGGGAGAAAGGCAGGCGGCTAATGTAAACAAAGCCGCCTGTCATTCTCCCTTGTGTAAGTGCAGAGATCATACGGTCCTGCTATGCAGGATCGTATATCTCTGTAGCTACACAAACAGCCACATCCCATAACAGTTAGAAGCATGCCCCTAGGGACACACTTAACCCCTGCATCACCAATAAAGTTAATCCCTTCCCTGCCAGTGTAATTTTTACAGTAACAGTGCATATGTATAGCACTGATTACTGTAGTAATGTCACTGGTAACTCCAAAAGTGTCAAAAATGTCAGTCATAGGTCCGATCTGTCCGCCGCAATGTCGCAGTCCCGCAAAAAAAATCGCAGATCGCTGCCATTACTCGTTAAAAAGAAAAAAAAACAATAAAAATTACAAAAATCTTTCCCTTAGTTAGTAAACGCAATAACTTTTGCGCAAACCAATCAAAATACGCTTATTGCAATTTTTTTTTACCAAACATATGTTGCAGAAAACAAATTGGCCTAACATGTTAAAACATTTTGATTTCTACTTTTTTTCGGGGGAATTTCATATAAAAAAATGTGAAAAATATTGTTATTTTTGCAAAATTGTCACTATTTTTTTGTTTATAGCGCATGATCAAAAAATCGCACAGGTCATCAAATACCACCAAAAGAAAGCTCTGTTTGTGGGAAAAAAAGGACGTCAATTTCATTTGGGTACAGCGTCGCACGACCGCGCAATTGTCCGTTAAAGTCATGCAGTGCCGAATCGCAAAATACCCCCTGGTAAGAAAGGGGGTAAAATCTTCCGGGGCTTAAGTGGTTAAGATACGTGGGTAGGACAACTAGATGTCTATACAAACATATAAAGGAACATGTGTATAACATTAAAATAAGCTATAGATACTACAGTGTGTCAAATCACTTCCGACACACACATACACTAATAGGGACCCCACCAAATTAAACTTCTATGGAATAGATAGGGCCCATAATTATTGGAGAGGTGGTGATATGCGGAAAAAGATATCAGAAAATGAGACTCAATGGATCCATAGGCTGAATTCCCTCAGCCCTATGGGCCTGAATATAGACATAGATTTGAATTTCTTCCTAAATATACAATATTTATATTATTTACTTGTGCTAGTAAAGGATTTTTAGGTGTATTATAAATACAAGATTGGTTTTATATCCATAGACTGCAAGGGAGGAACAATAGTTGTACAACCACTAGAGGAAATCAGAGGTTTCAATATCGACTACATGGGCTAATAATTAGGGATGATTGAACGGTTCGGGTCGACCATCGGTTCGACCCAAACATTGACTGTTCGAAATTCGGCCGAATTCCAAACTTTTTGCTGAAAAAGTTCGGAATTCGGCAACCAGAACCGACCAAAATGCAATGGGACAGGAACTGGGCTTTAAAAGCCTGTGATTGGACCAGAACCATCAGTAAAATGTGATTGGAGTGAATAGGGGGTCCAGAGGCCAAACAGTAGTGAATACGCCCCCCAGTATATAAGATAGCCCCACCAAATCTCTAGCATTGTAATACAGGCTGTGGAAGAGAGTGGAAGCAGTTCTGTTACTCCTGCTTCAAAAGTGTCATTTAGCAATTATTAGTGTGAGGAATGGGATATCTAGTCTAGTTAGGGTACTATTTTCCACTATAGTTAGATTTAATAATCTAGTAGGGAAAGTGTTAAGTGTCAGGGTGACTGTAGTGTAGTGTAGGGTTAACTGACTCTGACTGCTATGGCAGGGTGACCAAACTCTTCCATGTCAGGGTGACAGCCATAGAAAAAAGATCATTTGTATTAGAATTGCAGTAAAGCAGGATAGTGGCTTCGCTACTTTCACACCTGGCCGTTTTTGTTTCAGGCATTTATTGGGCTTTTTTGTGGACGTCTGTGGAGGCAGGCATGACATCTGAACTTCTGTGTAGGGGTATACACACACACACACACACACACACATGTATGTATATATACACATACACACATATAGGTGTGAAAGTAGCAGAACCCTATGCCTGCACTAATTAAATTATTTGCAGGCATAGGGCTTTGCTCCTATCACACCTATATGTGTGTATGTGTATAAATACATATAAGTGTGTGTGTGTGTGTATATATACCCCTATACAGAAGTTCAGATGTTATGCCTGCCTCCAAAGACGCCCAAAAAATGCCCAAAAAAACGCCTGCAACAACACACCTGGGCGTTTTTTGTTGCAGGCGTTTTTTTGGGCATTTTTTGGGCGTCTTTGGAGGCAGGTATAACATCTGAACTTCTGTATAGGGGTATATATACACACACACATATATGTATTTATACACATACACATATATAGGTGTGAAAGTAGCAGAACCCTATGCCTGCGCTAATGAAATTATTTGCAGGCAAAGGGCTTCGCTCCTATCACACCCATATGTGTGTATGTGTATAAATACATATATATATGTGTGTGTATATATACCCCTACACAGAAGTTCAGATGTTATGCCTGCCTCCAAAGACGCCCAAAAAATGCCCAAAAAAATGCCTGCAACAAAAACACCCAGGTGTGTTGTTGCAGGCATTTTTTTTGGGCATTTTTTGGGCATCTTTGGAGGCAGGCATAACATCTGAACTTCTGTATAGGGGTATATATACACACACACTTATATGTATTTATACACATACACACATATAGGTGTGATAGGAGCGTAGCCCTATGCCTGCAAATTATTTCATTAGCGCAGGCATAGGGTTCTGCTACTTTCACACCTATATATGTGTATGTGTATATATACATACATGTGCGTGTGTATATATACCCCTACACAGAAGTTCAGATGTCATGCCTGCCTCCAAAGACGTCCACAAAAAAGCCCAATAAACGCCTGCAACAAAAACGGCCGGGTGTGAAAATAGCAGAGCCACTATCCTGCTCTACTGCAATTCTAATACAAACAATCTTTTTTTTCTGGTTCTGGACATGCTACAGAGCTGAAACTTCACAGGTACACATTTTAGACCCCACAGACACTAAATCCAAAGAAATCTCATTTTTTTTTCAATAATTTTTTCAATAATTGGCTCTCTATCAAAAACGACAATGGGAAGTTCGGGTCCCATTGATTTCAATAGGGTTCTGAAATCCGGGCCGAACTTTCGGGAAGTTTGGGTGTTCTGGTCGAACCAAACTTTTCAAAAGTTCGATCATCCCTACTAATAATCTGAATATAGACATAGACAAAAAAATTACGATATACTATATATTATTCCACATACAATATTTTTTAGAATTTTTTTATGTTAAAATATGACCTTAAATTATAACAAAAACAGTATTGCCCTTATGTCTATATGAATCTAGGGGAGGTATACCTGTTGTTTAGTCACTAGAGGGAACTAGAGTTTTCTATATGGCATAGGCCATATAATTATATTGCAGTTTAAAAGAAAGTTTATAAACAATTTTATATAATTTTAAATACATTTTTGTAATGTCAAGTTTGTTTTTAAATAAAAGATTTGCTGATCTATTTGTGGGGTAAAGTCTTGTAAGGGGCTAAGTGAAAAGGACCTTGGGATATAGTATTATGCATGCCTTTATATATCGCAAAATTTTGTATTATCCTTAGTTAAATATCATATCCTTTAATAATATGCTGGAGTTTTGCATCAGTTGTGGATATTTTTAACTGATTCAAGACAAATGTTCCCATACATGTGTAAAAATATCTCTCACTCACAGGTGGTTTAGTGAGCTTTTGATGTCATGTATGTAAAGATGGCTGCCGCATATCCAATTGACCATGTAGTTGTGGGGGGAAGTGCAACCATGTGTTGATGACCTCACTCACAAAATGACCTGTGAGTGGTCAAGAGGAATGATTACATCCTGTGGGTGGTCTCTGGTATACAGGACTATAAAAAGAGTACATAGCATGAGGAATAAGTCTGTTTTTTGGAGCTGTGGAAAGACCAAGCATGCAGCCAGGATTTCTTATTGTCCTGTTCCTCCAGTTATCCAGTGTAAGCTGTTGACATTCAACTACCAGAGCTAAGTATTATTTGATATTTTGGGATTTTTGGAATAGGAGTGTATGTTTAAGTCGTGGTATTTTGTGTAATGTTTATGGTAACTTTTATGTGTAAGGAACTTTATGTATTTTGATGTCCAGTAAAGTTTTTTTTTATGCTTTTTATCAAAACTGCTCTTAGTGTGTCTTTTCATTTTAAATATTCACTAGATATTTCAGTGGCTGTCCAGTATACCTTCATTATAAATTTTGTTGTTCCCACATTTGATACAAGTTTCAATAAGGAAGTGGAAAATTTATCCAAATTGTTACTATATTTATCACCAACTAGTTTGGGGTGGTAAGGGATGACACCCAGGCAAATTGGATGATCAATTGGTTAGCACTAGAATGTATAAAGGACTTTGAGAAAATGGCCACCACTTGACTTCATGATGACGCCTTCTGGTGAAATGCATTGAAGTCTGACTTGTGGCAGTAGTTACGGTTCTTTTACTGTCGTCACGTCTGGCTCAGGTGGAACGCATGCTGCCTCAAAGAGAAGAGCGGCAGTAAGGATTGTGTTTGAATAGGCTCTGAATAGTGGGTCCCGCTTTAGGGCACACAAAAACATGAGTTTATCGGCTTTCATTTTTTATTACTACTTTTGTTAAACCTATTGCACGATCACCTTGTGTTATTCTGGGTTAAACCTTCGTTTAATACTGGATGCAAGCAATAAGGAAGTGGATGTATACTACAAACCCTATATAGGAATCAGCCTATAAGTGGTTGGGGTCCTGGTGGCCCAAAGCCTTCTGGTGAGTGGCCCCTCATATGCTAGGTGGTGGAGCACAGTATATACAGTAAGTGGAGCATAGTTATATAAGAAGAGCATGTATGACTAATTCACGGATGGTGGAAAAAGAAGTGGAAAAGATGACCTTATTATTTTTTGCATGGACTTTTATTGCACATATATTTTTTTTAGTGAACTGTTTGCAAAGCATTGTTGGTTGCACTATTTTCTGTTTGTACATTTGATGATGAAAATATTTTAGACACATTTCTACGATTAAGCTAGCACATAAACATTAACTTATGCACTAATTTTGGGTTAACCAAGAATTTACGGCAGCAGCTGAGTACTAATTCACAGATAGGACTTACATCTAGGGGGCACCGTTTTATTGACACAATTAAGGTCATCAGAACAGCAGGTCTCTGGAGTAACAGGTCTTTAGAACAACAGGTTTCTGGAACAGCAGGTCTCTGGAGTAATGTCTTTAAAACAACAGGTCTCTGGAACAGCAGGTCTCTAAAAAAAAAAACAGGTCTCTAGAACAGCAGTTCTTTGGAACAACAGGTCTCTGAACAGCAGGTCTTAGGAACAGCAGGTCTCGGAACAGCAGGTCTCGGAACAGCAAATCCCTGGAACAGGATTCTGGAACAACAGGTCTCTGAAACAGCAGCTCTCTGGAACAGCAGGTCTCTGCAAAAGCAGGTCTGTGGCACAACATGTCTCTGGAACAGCAGGTCTGTGGAACAACATGTCTCTGGAACAGCAGGTCTGTGGAACAGCAGGTCTCTGGAACAGCAGGTCTCTGGAACAACAGGTTTCTGAAATAGTGGGTCTTTGGAGTGACAGGTCTTTAGAACAATAAGTCTCTGGTGTAACAGATCTTTAGAACAGCAGGTCTCTGGAACAACATGTCACTAGAGCAACAGATCTCTGGAACAGCAGAGAACAGTCCATGCATCCAGCACTGTACAGCAACCCCTTTCTGTACAGCCCTGTACACACACTGCGCATCTACACTCGGCTACATCCATTCTCTGATTGCCACTGCACCCTGGCTATGTAATGACAGGGGCAAGGGAGGCATAGTGAGCGCAGTGGGTGTGTGCATCAACAGCACACCGAGTTGACTCAGAATAAATGTTCCTTCAAGCAGCTGTTTTACCACAACAGCCAGTGATGGGGTGGGTAAAACTAGGACTGGTCAAACTAAAAAAAACATTTTATAGATGTTATATATGTACAGAATGCATAGAAAATAAGATAAAAAATGGAATCATACAGTACAGGACACATGACTTGTATTGTATAGACCTTGGGAAATGAAGGTAGCCTGTATATAACCCATAGTCTATAAATACAAGTCCTGTGCCCTGTGCCCTGTACTGTACTATAACGATAACAAACAGGTAAGTTAAAATTCCTTTTATCAAAGACCATTATTTAAAATAATGATTTTCCTGAAAAAAATATTTGTGTGTTTCTTTGGTATTTTAAGTAATGGCAAATTATTCCCAAATAAATAGGCCAATAGCTGATATGTAAAAATTGCTCTGGTCCGTATCATGTAGAGGAGTGAGAGCTGAGCTGGTTAAGGAAACTTTTCGTGAAATAAATATGCAAGCTGCCAGCGCTAATCTCAGTCTAAAATTGCTAGCCTGGCTATTATGCTGATCCATTAGCTTTAATAATTTTTTAAATAACTGATCTGGAAGTGTTCAGATCCAGAACGTCAGAAATCCATACATTTGTATGCATGCAGATTCTGGGGAAGAATCTCAAGCTATTGCAAGTCCTTCAGTTTAAATCAGCTAAATAATACATGCAGTGAGCAATACCCTTGCTCACTGTGTGGAAACAGTGGTCTCCCTGCAGAGGTCTTACACGGCCCTTGCTGATTCAGACATATTGCTTTGCAATCAGCATATCTCATGCTCCCTGCTCATTGGAGAACTCTAGCTCTGACTCAGCAGGGGGTGTGTTCAAACTCTCTAGAACAATGTTTCTCAACTCCAGTCCTCAAGTACCCCCAACAGGTCATGTTTTCAGGATATCCCACAGATGAAATGGCTATGGTAATTACTAAGGCAGTGAAACTGATCAAATCACCTGTGCAAAATAATGGAAAGCCTGAAAACATGATCTGTTGGGGGTACATGAGAACTGGAGTTGAGAAACATTGCTCTAGAGCAGGGATCCTCAAACTACGGGCCTCCAGCTGTTGCAGAACTACACATCCCATGTGACATTCATAGACATGACTAGGCATGATGGGAATTGTAGTTCCTGAACAACTGGAGGGCCATAGTTTGAAGACCCCTGCTCTAGAGAGACCACTGCTTCTGCACAGCATGCTGGTAGGGAGAAGGCCTTCCTGCTTAGGCTGTGGCGAATTTCTAAAGAAACGTTATATACATTTTTTAACTGCTTTCTTTATTTTTTTTCAAGTGTGCGAAATTGTTGACTATGAAGATGCGCATTAGGGCTTTGTCAGAACCCAAAGGCCAGGCAGAGCCCTTCAGCCCATCTGTACATGTGCCGGACAATCAAAAATAGCCATGCCGGTGGAAGGGAGGTAGAGCCATGATTAAGGGGACTGAAGTTTAAGGGCTCTTTGACACACGGAGTCCGCCAGACTCCATTTTCCTCAGCGGGGGATCGATCCACCGATCCCCTGCTGAGCAGGCGGATGACAGCTGTGTCTCCGCGCTGTGTGCGGAGACACAGCTGTTAGGTCCCCATTCATCTCTATGGGGGAATCGGATGGGAACGGACGTCTGTCCGTTCTCATCCGATTCGATACCCCAGACGGATGGAAAATAGGGTTTCCATCCGTCTGGTTTGGACGGATCGGATCGGATGTCAGCGGACATGTCTCCGTTGACATCCAATGCCCCATAGGGATGCATGGGGCGTCCATTCAGATCCGCCAAAAAAACTGACAGGCGGATCTGAACGGACTCCATGTGTGAAAGGGGCCTAACTGTCTTGATTCACATTTCACTGATATAAACAACATGTTGACTTTAGCATTAGGCGCAGCAGCCAGGCAGTTAGCACTTTCAGAAGGAGGGGTCAGAAACTGAACCGCCCAAATTTATCTTATAACGGGGGGGAATAACTGCAAATTTGATTATTGCTCCCTCCAGTGGTCATTCTACAAATCTCTACAGTATATTTATTAGCAATGTATGAAAGCACAAGCCTATCACAATACTTCAAAGTATTTGGCTATCAATCAATTAGTATTTGATGTAATGATTGGTTCTCTTTAAGCTAAAAAGATTCACAAAGCTTATTTAAGTATCTAGAAAAATCAAACTTTTTACAAATTCAGTGACGCTATAACGACCTCTTGTTCTGTACACCTTACCATGCATGTTCTCTGCGCAGTGAAATCATTATCACACTTTTATCTATACCGTCTTTTTTTCCCCCAGCGAAATAAACACAGTTAACCCCTTCCTGCACCATGACATATTCTGATGCTACAAATCTGCATACTGATTAAAACAATCCGTTTTACCTATATCCATCTGTGCCAAATCATATTAAAATGACAAATAATTGTACTTGTAGTGACGGCAGATTGTTAGACAGCGCATTAGCGGCGGGCAATGGCCATTTGTTATTCCGTGTCAAGAAAACAGGCCTGTTAATGAAAGGAACTTATTGAAGACGGTGACACTACAGCTCGATCTCAAGGAGAATCCTGACATGGGTGTTAATAAGACGATTGAAAGGTTAGTGTTCTGGGAATACGGGAAAGTTTAATATTGTTTACCAGCCTTAGCACTTTTCATAATGCTGACAGTCCGAGCAAGGAGAAGAAAATGGAGGGCCTTTGGGCGAATATGCAGAGGCCATATTGCCATATTTTGTAAATATTTTCTTGGCTTGCAATTAAGACCTTAAAATCAGAAATTCGTAAAATTCTGTGTGAACCTGTGGTCAGGATATGGCTGTTCAAGTAAGAAGGAAGTGTGTCCCAGGCCCGGGGAGAAACTAGGAAATGGGGACTTTTACCCAAAAGTCAATCACTTTATATTTATATATACGTATTTTTATTATTTCATACAAAAGTGTTAAAAATACTTTTGGAAAAATTTTGGAAAAAAAAAATACATAAAATATAATTTGCATAAAAGATATTTCATGTTGTACACATCACCAAAAAGTACAATTTTCTGCATCTAGATAGATCCCACAAGATTTTAAATCGACGCATTATGCTCAAGTTGCGGGCTTCTTCAGGATCCAATTTTCAATGTTACTAAACCTTATAGCGGATAGACTGTACAAACTATATATCTGTTCCAAATATATATATACATATACATTATAGCATATACTGCCATGTTAATTTTAATAAATCGAGAGGAAAGAAAGAAGGAGAGGCGTGATATAATTTGATTAAAAGATGTGTATATATACATAACAACTTGGTGGGTAGGAGAAAGAAGAAGGAAAAAAAAGGAGGGGGGAGGAGAAGGAGGGATGGGAGAGTGGGGAGAGGGAGAAGGGGAAGGGGGGGAGAGAGGGATGGGACAAGACAAACGTGAAAGACCGTACTGAGTCGGCATATTGGGGGGACAAGAGGCAACAAAAACTGGGAGGAACCATATAACTGATGGTTTGGCTTACTGTATATGGGGGTTTTTGCTCAATGGTAGTGTTTGTCAGTGAGTTCAGTCCACTCCAGAAGTGTTCTTTAAGGGTTTTCTGGCCCACTTTTATTAATAAAACAGAAAAATTCATACGGAGAATGAGCTTCCCATGCAGAGGTTTCAAGGTTCAACACACTCAGCCTGCAGAAGCAGAACGGTTTCATCTTTCTCCTGTGCTTCCATTGGCTAAAAGTCATGAATAAGCGCTGAGATAGCACAAAACACACCAACTTTTTCAGTCCCTACAGAAGTTACTTGTACATTATACCCAGTGAAGGTACAGATTTTTGGAGTGCGGCTGTTTTGTTTATTTTAATTGTTTATTCTATATGGGTTAAGTGTAGCGAACTGAGCTTGCACCTAAGTGCAAGGGATGTGGAGGTAAATGTTGGCAGGCTTACCTGGAGCAGCTGGAGCAGTGTTACATTGTCTGGCATAGATCAAAAGCATAGAATGTACAAAGATGAGAGCGCCAAACCAACATTTAACAGTCCACGTATATCTAATTCACCATAATTATCCGCAAAAAATAAAAATAAAAACACCACATTTTATGATTTTGAAGGGCCCCTTTTATCTGGGCTATAGAGTAATACTAGCAGAGAGGTTCTTGAAATCTAAAAGATACTTTGTTGAAGATGCTTATATGAAAGACAAGGCTGTTACACCAGCTTCTGGGGAAACCCAGATATCTAAGATATCTTCAACACCACATCTTTTAGAGTTCAAGCACCCTTTCTACATTATCAAATTAAAAACCCTGATGAAGGAGGCCCTTCAGAACCATGAAATGTATTGAATTTGTAGCCCTATCCCTAAAGGAGCTGCTTGGTAATTTGGGTTCTCAGTTCTGCGTTCCAACTCCAAGAACAATCTTAGCCCCTCTGACACACCGAGTTGAGTAAAAGTTACTGAAACCACTTATAGGAACACGAGTATGGATACCTTTAATTTGGTAGTGAGTTAGTACCAGAAAATAGACACAAGACCATTTAGTGGTAAATGAACTCAATATATTGGTAGGGGTTAGAATAAATAGTGGTTTGAGCATAACTGAGCATACAGAAGGTAGGTTCAGACACAATTAGCTAGACCAGTGTTTCTCAACCTTTTTTGAGTCAAGGACCCTTTAAAACTTGAGGCACCTCATTCTAAGATGCAAAAAATTGAAACATGAATAATAGTTTTACATAATGCAGCAACAACCACACACGTAGGGCGCCCAATGTTAGATCTGATTTATTCCTCTACCCTTGCAAATTGGTACTATCTAATATTCCAGTGTTTCACTCATCCCTCACTGTCTCTCCTTTATTGTGACTCCAGTGATGACAGAGAGGGGCACAAGAGGGGCAATCAAGGATGCTGTGTAGGTGCCCAACATCCCCCTTATCAACGATGATGTCATTGGTTGTTAGGATGCTGGCGGCTGGAAGGTTGTAGTGGTGCGCAATGAAAACCAGTGGCTTTGTGTAACTAAAAGGCATGCTTCACTCACCAGCTGGCTTGTATAACATTTTTGAGCAATTGTGAAACATTTTGCCAAGGCACATAAGAAACATAAAGGCACCCGGGATGCCTGAGCACCCTGGTTGAAAAAGGCTGAGCTAAACAGTATAATCACTATGCTAAGGTTACTTAGAATAGAGTTCTGTACTACTAGACTGGCATTAACTAATGAATCAGCAAGGTCAGCAATAAACAGTGCATATAAAATTCAACTGCAATGTGAATAATATTATATGACTAGTTTAGAGCGCACTCTAGGAGAATTGCTAGGATATGGTACAATGTCTTCTTAGAGGTACCTTCTTAGCATAATCAGTAGATGAATGTCTCTGTGTAGCAGCTGTAGTCTTTGGTCTTAACTCTTCAGCTGGCTAGTGTTGGGGCCCAGTTTTACCATTGGTGCATATGAGAATAGTCCCAGTCAAGCCTGCAGTCAGCAATAAGGGTAATATACGGCTGTATGTTCAGTTCCTAAAGGGCTCAGTCTCTCTAGCAGCAGGTAGTAAATCCCAGCAGCAGCAGCTTACCAGCCCCAGCAATATTGCAGCTCCCCATCTGGTCACAAACAGCAGTTATTCCACTATCTGCTCTGCAGCCAGGGGAATTTGGCTGTTGGTGCACCACTACTCAGCACTCTTGATCCTGCTCAGGCCACTGTTTTGCAGCAGTAGTGGTGCACACTGGACAGAGATGTGCACTCTTTGGGCTCCCTCATGGCCAGAGGAATCTGTGTCCTTTACAGCCTGAGAAAATGCACCTTTTCTCTTTCTCTTGGCAACATCCCTCTGGGAAATGCAGTTCAAAAGTTCTTGATTGCAGTAAGGTCTCTCCTCTGGACTATAGTTCCCACAGTACTTCCTGGGGCAGTCATTTGAACTCCTTCCTGTTGTTGATATGGCTGTTAACTAGCTCAGCACCTCAAGGCAGCAGCTACAGAGAGCAACTAAAACCCAAGTTTCTCTCACTCTCTATCCTAAACCAAGCACCTGGCTACAGATTGTTTTTTTAGACACTTTTGAAATAAAGGTACTTGATCTTTTAAATACTGGTTTGGAACAATCTTCCTTGTACATTCTAGGGCAGCACGGTGTCCCTATACTTTCCTGCACAGGGGTGTTCCTGTATTATATCCTTCAGGCAGTGGATTGGGTAAGTGATCACCCTTGTAACTATAGTGTATAAATGATACAGTCTTGGTGAGATTGCCTTGTAACTGCTTTGAATCCATCCACTCATCAGCTCCTTGAGCCATCATTATACCAGTTAGTCTCAGCAACCTCAGAATACTTTGGTGTGATATTCAACAAAATGGAGTAATGAGGACTACTAAACCAAAATAATCTATTCTGCTATGCCAGTCAAAATTCTGTACTTTTTTAATTTGGATTCCCCTTTTCCAAAATCCAGCTCTTATCCCAGGGAAAGGTCACTTCCGCAAAAAACAATCTGCCCAGGCTTTGCTCCCTCATCTAGCAGTCAAAACATATCCGTCTTAGAGAAATTTGATGTGAGATTTCCGCTCGTTCTAAAAGAAAGAGAATTAAACAGCAGAGCTGGGGAAAATGACTTTCATATTCTCATACTGCCTTGTGCATTGCCATCTTGATGATTCTGTTGCCGTGAAGAAAATATATTGCCTCTGCCAGAATTTTGTCTTCTGGTACTTTGTCACTTATAAGTTATTGTAAAATTCAGAAAACAGTGCAAAACAGTGTTTTTCGTACTAGCTAACATCATCTTATCAACAAAACGAGAAGCTAAATGGAAAACATACTATATATACATACAATTTGCCCAAAGATTTATAAAGAATAGGTGTCAGGAGTCCCAGATCCTACAGGACAATCCCCATGGGTTTAAATATATATACAGTATATAGCAGGGCTTTTTTTTCAGCTGGAACTTGGTGGAACTCAGTTCCACCTCCTCTGGCTCAGGCCCTCTCCTCCCTGCTCATCACTATCACTTACTCACTTACTCACTTACTCATCACCTAACACAGAGGTCTGGCTTCCTGTGCTTTCCAAGTGCAGTATGGAGACAAAGGATATGCCGGTGCCTGGGGTTCAGTGCAAATGCTGACACCCCCACTGGATGATCTCCCTGCAAGTGAGAGTGGCCAAGCCATCTACAGTGTGAAGGGAGGAACTAGAGAAGAAGAGCAGCTATGGAAGAAGGTTTAACTCTGCACTCTGTGTGTAGCGCACCCCTGAACTCTGCACGTAGCACACTCCTGAACTCTGCACTCTGTGTGTAACCCCACCGAACTCTGCACTCTGTGTGTAGTGTGTAGCGCACCCCTGAACTCTGCACATAGCACACTCCTGAACTCTGCACTCAGTGTGTAGCCCCACCGAACTCTGCACTCTGTGTGTAGCGCACCCCTGAACTCTGCACATAGCACACTCCTGAACTCTGCACTCTGTGTGTAACCCCACCGAACTCTGCACTCTGTGTGTAGTGTGTAGCGCACCCCTGAACTCTGCACATAGCACATTCCTGAACTCTGCACTCTGTGTGTAACCCCACCAAACTCTGCACTCTGTGTGTAGCGCACCCCTGAACTCTGCACATAGCACACTCCTGAACTCTGCACTCTGTGTGTAACCCCACCGAACTCTGCACTCTGTGTGTAGCACACCCCTGAACTCTGCACATAGCACACTCCTGAACTCTGCACTCTGTGTGTAACCCCACCGAACTCTGCACTATGTACATAATGCACTCCTGGTATTTGATGCCCCTTTAAACCCTCCCACTGTTAGTTACATTTTGACCAGTTTAGGGAGTAGGTTTTGGGGGGTCGAGATTGAGTTTTTCTGAGAAAATAAGCCCTGGTATATAGATATATTTTTTTAAGAATCTAGGACACCCCTAAGAATGCCACCTTTGCTGGGAAAGATATGAGCCTGATAATCTCCTTTCTACGAATGATATTAGCAAAAAAGACACATTTTCCCTGGCAAGGTGGAAACCTTAAACACTCTCCAAGCCAGAGAATACTGGGAACCTTTGGCCCAGGAGGCAAACACAACCAACTTTAGAGTCCCTTTCATGTCGGGACTCTATTTTCTGGGCTAAAAATGCACAACCCAAAGTGTGCTGCAGTGATTGGTGGTCATGAATAAAAATGCATGTTGTATACATATGTCTAAAGGCAAAACTATTTTTTTATTTGGATAGAGTAGGGAATGTTCCTCACCTCAGGACCCCAATGATGGACAGGAGGAGAATGTGGTGTATGCTTTAGTATATGGCTGAACCTGTCTGGACTATATTGCAATCAAATTGCCTTCATCAAGTCCAAATCTGATTGGTAAGTGAATATTGTACATGACTCTATGTTGATTTTCCCCTTCCTGAATATATGAGGTTGCACACACAACGCTTATTTTTAAAAATAGCTGATACTTATACATCGGCCTGAGAAAGTGAACCTTGTTCATGAAACATGTTGAAAAATGTTCCTGGTTTCATTAAATGACATGAAGCTCCCTCCTCCAGTCAGGCTGGTCGGCTAAATTCAGTTTTTGCTTCACTGCAGCTAGTGGAGCAGCAATCTATTGTTTTTGTCTGGTCAAAGTTTGTTAGCTGGGTGATTGATTTCTCCCATCTGCATCTAGGAGAAGTTTCCAGACTATAGGGCAGGAAGGGTCAAAAGTCCAGTATGACTATTTAACCACTTTAAGACCGGAAGATTTTACCCCCTTCCTGACCAGGCCATATTTTGCGATTCAACACTGCGTTACTTTAACGGACAATTGCGCGGTCGTGCGACACTGTACCCAAATGAAACTTACGTCCTTTTTTTCCACAAACAGAGCTTTCTTTTGGTGGTATTTGATCACCTGTGCGATTTTTAATTTTTGCGCTATAAATAAAAAAAGAGTGACAATTTTGAAAAAAAAGAAAAAAAGAAAATATTTCTCACATTCTGATCTATAACATTCCCAAAAAAAAATAATTAAAAATCTAAATTTTTTAACATTTTAGGGCAATTTGTTTTCTGCTACATATTTTTGGTAAAAAAAAAAAAATAGCAATAAGCGTATTTTGATTGGTTTGCGCAAAAGTTATTGTGTTTACTAACTACGGGAAAGGTTTATGTAATTTTTATTGTTTTTTTTTTTTTTTACTAGTAATGGTGGCAATCTGCGATTTTTTTGCAGGACTGCGACATTGCGGCGGACAGATCGGACCCCTAACTGACATTTTTGACACTTTTTGGGGGACCAGTGACATTACTACAGTAATCAGTGCTAAAAATATGCACTGTTACTGTAATAATGACACTGGCAGGGAAGGGGTTAACACTGTTGATGATCAAGGGGTTAAATGTATGCCTCATGCTTACTGACGTGTGTGTGGGGAGGGGTTCTGAGACACAGACAGAGATCGCAGGTTCAGCTATACTGAATCCTGTGATCTCTCCTTGTCTGTCACAGAGAAGATCCGCCTGCTTTGTTTACATAAGCAGGCGGATCTTCTCACACTTTTCCAGACGATCAGGGAAGAGAGGCGGCAATCGCTGCCTCTCCTCCTCCAAGCCTCCTGCCGCAGTAGTATCACTGTGAGTGGTCGGCAAGTGGTTAACATAGGCAAAAAACAAAGGTGACCAGCGCTATGGAGTGTACGGTGAGCAGTAGAGTAAATACTAGGTGTAAGCAGCCAACAACCAAACCCCGAGGGGTTAAGAGTTAAAATAGAAGTGCAAAGGAGGTTGAGACGGCGCTACCTATAAGTGATCAGGTGTTTAAAGTGCATTAATGTGCAAGACTTCATAAATTAAATCCCATACAGAAAGGGGTGACACCCATAAATTATCATACCAAAAGGAAAATTAAAACGCAATACATGTGTCAATCCAATCAAATCGGTTGGATCTCCTTGTGTATGATATGGTTGTACGGAAGTGCTAATGTGCAATAAATAAACAAAATTTCATAAAGTGGTAAATTTATTCAAATGCTAAATAATACAGTGCAAAAAGTTGATGAATGATAATAAATAATAAATAATATTAAGTTGTTGTGAACAATTTGTGCCCAAAAATGGGAATTCCTGGTGGTGAAGTGGTGAGAGTGAAGAGGTGATTCCCAAAAAAAAGGTATTAGATGCTGACATCAGAAGCTGCCTCGGATCAGTGTTGAGCGATCGCCAGAGTCCATTGCGTCATAGTGTCACTTCCGGTTTCGGACTTTGCAGCCGTGGAACGCGGAAGCTTCCCGGCGTTCGCTCAACACTGATCCGAGGCAGCTTCACTGTGAGTGTATACTATTTTTTGTCAGTACGCTTCACAATATACTGCTTTATGGGGCTCTCCTCTCTCTTCCTTATGTGAAACCGCCAGCCTGTGCCTTTCTGGACCGCGGAGAGGAACCCCGAGATACACATCAGCCTGTCCATTACACCTACAGGTTGTATATGTGGTGCGACACCTAGTGGCCACACAGGTGATTGCAGATTCTAATACCTTTTTTTTGGGAATCCCCTCTTCACTCTCACCACTTCACCACCAGGAATTCCCATTTTTGGGCACAAATTGTTCACAACAACTTAATATTATTTATTATTTATTATCATTCATCAACTTTTTGCACTGTATTATTTAGCATTTGAATAAATTTACCACTTTATGAAATTTTGTTTATTTATTGCACATTAGCACTTCCATACAACCATATCATACACAAAGAGATCCAACCGATTTGATTGGATTGACACATGTATTGCGTTTTAATTTTCCTTTTGGTATTATAATTTATGGGTGTCACCCCTTTCTGTATGGGATTTAATTTATGAAGTCTTGCACATTAATGCACTTTAAACACCTGATCACTTATAGGTAGCGCCGTCTCAACCTCCTTTGCACTTCTATTTTAAGTGGTTAACATGCCCCGGCCAATCCCTGGAAGCAGGCATTCAGAAGGTGGCAGGGGTGATAAATGTTTGGTGGGCCTGAACAGTGTGTTCTTTAAGGAGGGTTCCTGTTGTCCTGGGGCTGCCCCTGATAAGAAGCTATACTGAGTCAATGATTGCAGTCTGGGCCTTAGCAGGTGTTGAGCCAAGAGCATGGAGAAGATTACTAAAGGATTGTTTGCTGGAGGCCACTGTCCCAAAGACCTGGTCTGGAGAAGGATCTTTTTATCTCCCTCACTGAGGAACTACCTGTGAAAGCTGGGTTGCAGTCAGCTCCTAGGGCATTGTGAGTAAAGCCCCGTACACACGTACCGATGGTCGGCATACAAGTGTTCCTCTTTTCTCCCCGGGATGTCGGTGTCTGCTGAAAAGTGCAAAGACAGCACAAGGACAGCACAAGAATTTTGTCCACCGACTGCAGAAGTGATGTCATGTAATGGTTAACTTTCCCTGTGTTTTCTATTTTCTGAGCATGCCCAGTCTTGCAAATCTGCGGTCTGTCGGCCGAATTGTGTACTGACAGGCGAACAATCGTCCGTTCTGGTGTCGGCATACAAAAATTTTCATGTTTGCAAGAAAGACTTTTGTCCGCGGATTGTGCGCAGACATCTGTCGGAGGCACCATACTAACACGCGTACAATCGGCAGATCCTTCGTCCACCGACGTTTGTATGCCGACGATCGGTACGTGTGTACGGGCCTTAGGACCTACAGTGGGACATTCATATGTGTCTGCAGCTATACGGATTTGTGCTAGAAGTTTGTCCTTCTATTGGTTGTTTTGGAGTTTCCTCAATCCCTTTCATGTTCAAGATATTCAGCAATCAGCAATAAATTCAAAAAAGGCATCCCCTGGACTGAGCCTGTGTTTTCAGTGTGCATGGAACTGTGTCCGGCAGCCTCTGTACTATTGTAGGAGAACCTGTGTCATTCTTAGCAGCCCCTTCGGGGAGAACGCTACAGCTATAATAATTGAATACAAGTACCAGTCATATAAAGTATTCCAATTCTGGTTTAGGGTGTGGAAGGGGGTTAAACGCGACCTGTAAAATTAAAATACTGCATGTAAGTAAACGTCACGCCAATAAAAGTATCTGGTTAGAAGTATTTTGATATATTAGGATGTTGATACATTCCATTATAGGGGTATTCATGGATACCTTGTATACAGTGCCTTGAAAAAGTATTCATACCCCTTGACATTTTCCACATTTTGTCGTGTTACAACCAAAAACCGTAAACGTATTTTATTGGGATTTTATGTAATAGACCAACGCAAAGTGACACATAATTGTGAAGTGAAAGGAAAATGATAAATGATTTTCACATTTTTTTACAAAGGTAGCCTAGGTAGGTGCTGGAAGAAAGAAGAAGAAAGAATATAGTTTTTGGATCTTTACTGCTTAGCAAAGAGATTGTCAGGTAAATTTATATTGCTCTCTGCCTACCAGAGGAGCAGGATCTGCTAGTAAGGTCTGCTCATGGTGCTCAGTTGCAGCTCGGTTTATCTGAAGTGTTTCACACTGGTCCCATAGGCAGGGCCGGTTTTAGACAAAGTGTGGCCCTGGGCAAACCTAAAAGTGGGGCCCCCAAATTTTTTTAATACAATGCTGTTTCCCCCTCCCCCAACATTTGGGAGATCAGCATTGTATTAGAGGGAGGGGGCCGGGGGGAACAGCATTGTATTAGGGGGAGGGGAACAGTATTGTATTAGGGGCCCTAATACAATGCTGATCCCCCCTTCCCCCCTAATACAATGCTGACCCCCCCCCCCCAGCCCTCTCCCCCTAATGCACTGCTGATCCCCCTCCCACCCCCTTAATATACTGCTGACCCCCCCTAATACAATGCTGACCCCCCCCTCCTCCTAATACACTGCTGACCAGTGACCCCCCCCCCCCTGGCCCCCTCCCCCTAATAAAATGCTGTTCTCCTCCTCCTAATACAATCCTGATCCCCTAATACAATCCTGATCCCCCCTCCCCCTAATACAATGCTAACCCCCCTCCCCCTAATAAAATGATTACCCCCAGCCCCCTCCCCCTAATACAATGCTGTTTCCCCCCTCCCCCTAAATTGCGGGGGGATCAGCATTGTATTAGGGGGAGGGGGCCCCAGGGGGGGGGGTGGCAGATGAGCATTGTATGGGGGGGGCAAGTGAAGTCAGGCCAGCATTGTATTAGGGGGAGGGGGGGTTAGCACTAGCTATTCAACACCACAGCTCAGCAACCCATGCATATGGATTTATGTGGAAACAAGTGCTATGTCCCCTGGGGGGGGTTAACACGCTTTATGTTCTACTAGTGGTTGCTCTATATTTTAAGCTTGGGCAGTTCTTCCATATTGAGAATATTGAAACTCTGCGCTGATGTTCTATTTGGGTGTGGATACGGATATTGATAAATAAATATATAGATAGTAAAAATTAGGCTGCAGCCTCCCTAAATTATAGTCCAAAGGACCATATAGTGAATGTAAAATGAGGTAGGGTGATGGCGCTGCCCAAAATTAACTATGATGGTGGACAATACCAATAATAAGGGTAAAAATGCACTAAAAATCCACGTAATAGAAAAAAGAGCACTAAAATACAGCTGTATGATAAAATCTTAAAGGAGAAAAATTAAAAGGTGCAGATGTGCTAATTAGGTATATAAAAGTGATGCGTGCAAATATAAGTGGACAAGAATTCAGTAGGTCTGAGACAGTGAGAACAATAAGTATAAATCAGATCAACTATACAAAGTGTAAAACCTGGATCATATAAGTGAACCTTATAAATAAATTAGTGATGTAAAAATACACATGATATGATATAAAACTGATTAACAATTAAAAGTGCTCTGTGCGTAGTAAAATGCCCCAAATAGAATCACACCCTGGGGTATAAAAGTGCAGTGACAAAAGTAAAAAGTCCAATTTTAGTGATAAGTGCCTATAAGGCAGGTGCTGTGACCATGAAAAGAATATATAAATATATAAATATGATGACTACAGTTCAGTATTAATAGTAGGTGATGATATATATAAATCTAATGAACACAGTTCATTGTTGATAGCAGGTGACGGTTTTCTTATACCAGAGATACAAGGAGTGACCCCGTGATGGGCGGTGAGGTGCTAGGTGACCCCTCTAGTGAATAGCGCACTCACCATAAATACCCACCCCACACAGGGGTATAGAGCGGGTATATAGATGTATCCTGTGGCCAGAAATCCTCTACGGATCCTAGGTGGGGGTGTCCTGGAAGGGTCCTAGACGGAAAGGAGGTTCCCCAGGGAAAGGTGCCCGGGATCTAGTGGGCTCCTGCCAATAGGAAGTTGGCTTCCAGGTATCCACGGGGTGTCACTCGTATTGATGTGTGAGGGTATAGGGAATAACGGAAAGGCACATAGCGTGATACCGTCTAGACAAGTTTATTGGTGTTAAAACATAAAAGAGGTACTCACATTTATGCAGTAGTTTATAAGCATATAACGAGCGGTGGAGCACAATGCGGTCCGAGCCTCGATTCCAAAAACCGGAAGTGATGCGACACGCTGTACGCTTGGACTTTTTACTTTTGTCACTGCACTTTTATACCCCAGGGTGTGATTCTATTTGGGGCATTTTACTACGCACAGAGCACTTTTAATTGTTAATCAGTTTTATATCATATCATGTGTATTTTTACATCACTAATTTATTTATAAGGTTCACTTATATGATCCAGGTTTTACACTTTGTATAGTTGATCTGATTTATACTTATTGTTCTCACTGTCTCAGACCTACTGAATTCTTGTCCACTTATATTTGCACGCATCACTTTTATATACCTAATTAGCACATCTGCACCTTTTAATTTTTCTCCTTTAAGATTTTATCATACAGCTGTATTTTAGTGCTCTTTTTTCTATTACGTGGATTTTTAGTGCATTTTTACCCTTATTATTGGTATTGTCCACCATCATAGTTAATTTTGGGCAGCGCCATCACCCTACCTCATTTTAAGTTCTTACATATTAAACTCCCAACATGAAGCTCATGACAATTTACCTTACCTCTTTAAATGTACCCTCCCTGTACATGCCACCCACTGCCTGTAAGGCTCACCTGAGATCATGCTGCTCTCCTCTGCTGCTGTGCTGGGCTGGCCTGGCGCGTCTGTGTGGGAGTGGGAGGGATTGGCGTCGGAGCCGTGACAGCCTCAGGCTCACCCAGTCAGTTGATCCACCGCCGCGCACTCCGCGCAGCCGCCCCCGCCGGATCCGGATATGACGTCATGCCGCACACAACGGCTGACGTAGAAAGAGTATATCGGCCGGTGTCGGGGCTGCTGCAGCGGCCATTATCAGGGCGGCCGTGGCGCCGACCCCAATGCTTAAAGCGGCCGGCCCGGTATCCCGCTAGGCCAGTCCGGCCCTGAGAGTGACACGGGGCCCCTGGACATTCGGGGCCCTGGGCAATTGCCCAGGTTGCCCCCCCTAACGCCGGCCCTGCCCATAGGGAGGCATATTGGACATTGGAAGGAAACCTGACAAATGAGTGCACTGACAGTTACTACAGCCCTGGTGATTGGCAGAGGAAAGTGCCTTGGTATATGCTGGAATGCTGTATAAATGCCAAGGGCACATCTGCTCAGGGTCTATTAGCTGGAGAATGGGTCCCTGGGGGAGGGGGCAGCTGCCCCTCCTCTGTAGAAGCTGCCATGCGGCTTCAGGTGGTCAACTTGAGGGCCAGAGAGTCAGAGAGGAGCTGGACCAAGATGACCTGCAGAGCTGACTGGAAGGGAGACACAGGAAAGGATCTGATTCTGCCAACAGTGAGTACAGATCTGTGTCATGGGGCCTGTCCTGAGAGAGCCACCCCTTCTGTGGATGGGTGTCAGTCAAGGGGATGCTAGAGAGTGTCCTGAAGATAAAGTATTTGCAACAAATCTGCTGCTAGAGAGAGCAAAAAGACTTAATTTCTCCATACAAATGGCAGTATGGTTAAAGCAGTGTGTCTGCTTCCACAAATAACATGGTGAGGACAAGTGAGAGTTGTCCCTATCAACTGTAAATAGTTTAAGTTGGAGTATCCAACCATTCGCTTCTCCCATCCAAGTTCTACAAAAAATATAAAACCAAAAGCCCTGAACTTTGTTTTGAGTAATGAGCAACTGGGAGTAAGGATGGATGAGTGAACTATCTCTAGGTGATTGTCTGCAGATAATCAGAGAAGACCCAATAAGTCATCACACAGCAAGCCCTATAGGGACAGCGCTACAAATATATATGTGAAAAGTGTGGTGTGCATTTATATTCAGCCCCCCTGAGTCAATACTTTGTAGAACCACCTTTTGCTGCAATTACATCTGCAAGTCTTTTTTGGGGATGTCTCTACCAGCTTTTCACATCTAGAGAGTGAAATGTTTGCCCATTTTTCAAAATAGCTCAAGCTCTGTCAGATAAGATGGGGAGCGTCTGTGAACAGCAATTTTCAAGTCTTGCCACAGATTATCAATTGGATTTAGGTCTAAACTTTGACTGGGCCATTCTAACACATGAATATGCTTTGATATCTAAACCCTTCCATTGTAGCTCTGGCTGTATTTTTAGAGTTGTTGTCCTGCTGGAGGGAGAAATCTCAAGCCTTTTTCAGACTCTAACAGGTTTTCTTCTAAGATTGCCCTGTATTTGGCACCATCAATCTTCCCATCAACTCATAGTTACATAGTTAGTGAGGTTGAAAAAAAGACACCAGTCCATCCAGTTCAACCTATGATGTGTGTGTGTTTAGGCTCCGGAAGTGTACTTGGTGTTCTTGGAGTGAGGATTATCTCCCATCCAGGGTCTAAAGGGATCTGAGGATCTACCACCTCCGAGTCGTTTGTGGCATTATAGGCTTATATCTATTGCCCTCTGGTGAGTCTATTACCATAAGGCGTGCACAGCGGTGAGGTGGAGGCTTATTTTCTGTGGTTTGGATGTACCACGGTGGATGATCTGCATCTTTGGATAGTCACCTTATATATTTCTCATTGGACTGTGTGCATGAACTCCTCACATGTTTACCCATTACAGAGACTCTATGCATTGTTTTATGTTTGTGTACACAATTATTAGCACTGCTAGTGTACTATTTAAGGTGGAGCAGTGAATGCTCTTATCACCGTTTATAATACACCTTCTTTGCCACTACTAATAATACTGTTTTCATTACTAAAGTCTTGTATGTGGTCCCTTAACACCCCCTCCAAAATCTTGCAGACTACTGATGTTAGGCTGACCGGCCTATAGTTACCCTGGATATATCTCGGCCTCTTTTTAAATATTGGTACCAAGTTGGCTTTTTTCCAATCAGCTGGCACCATACCCATCTGTAAACTATCCTTAAAGATCAAGAATAATGGTCTGGTTTTCACCTGGCTGAGCTCTTTAAGAACCCTCGGGTGCAAGCCATCCGGTCCCGGTGATTTATTTATGTTAAGTTTCTCTAGTTTAGTTCTAAGTCTATCTTCTGTTAGCCATGGCGGTATTTCCTGAGGTGTGTTGTTTAGTTTGGCCTTACAAGCTGGGTTAGTGTAGCCCCCCGATTCTTTTGTGAAGACTGAAGAGAAGAAAATATTTAACACTACCGCCTTTTCCCTGTCCTCTGTGGCCAAAACTCCCTTATCGCCTTTTATGGGGCCAATGGGTTCTGGCCTCGCTTTCTTACTGTTTATATACTTAAAGAATTTCTTGGGGGTCTTTTTACTCTCTTCCGCTATATGCCTCTCGTGTTCTATTTTAGCCGCCCTGATTTCGTCTTTACATTTCTTATTACACTCTTTGTAATGCTTGAATGCTGCCAATGACCCCTCAGTCTTGTATTTTCTGAAGGCCTTTCCTTTAGCATTAATATGCATTTTTATGTTGGAGTTTAGCCACCCAGGGTTTAGTTTTGCTCTTTTAAATTTATTTCCCTTTGGAATGCACTGGTCAATTCCTTTGTTAAGTATGCTTTTGAAGCACTCCCATTTTCCTCTGTGTTCTTTGTTCTCAGGGTTCTATCCCATTTGATATTTTCTAGCAGAGAGCGCAGTTTTGGGAAATTGGCTCTTTTGAAATTCATTGTCCTTATATTGCCCTTGTGTTTACTATTACTATAATTAATACTGAAACTTATTGACCTATGGTCACTGTTTCCTAAGTTGCCCCGTATTTCTATATCCGTGAGCAGGTCTGTATTGTTGGTAATCAGTAGGTCAAGTACCGCATTGTTTCTTGTCGGTGCTTTCACCATCTGACCCATGAAATTGTCCTGCAAAACATTTAGGAACTGCCGAGCCTTGGCTGAATGCGCGGTTCCTTCTGCCCCGTCTATATCAGTCTATATGCTAAGTAATCTGCATACTTATGCATGCCTTTGTTTCAATGGGATTAATAGCAATAGTGCAATTATCTGAGACTTTAAGGAACTCTTTACATTTAAAATGAGCTATCCATCCCATAATATGATGGGGATATGCCATCTTCACTTGTTGTGCACTAGTGCCTTCACAGGTGAAGATCTATACATGAGCACAACATTAATCCTATATAATCATTTTCACATAATCTTTGCTTTTTCACCTAATGTCTCCCGGTCCCGTTGACAGGAGGAGACTTCCTTTATAGGATCGCCTCTTCTGTCTATTATATTGATGGACTGAGGAATAGACACTTATTTGATTCAATTGATTCTTCTGTTGATAGAATTTCTGATTTCCACCTTTGATCCTCATTCAGCAGGATTGCCGAATTTTGGGTTTCAGCTGTCCCCACCCAGCCTCATCAGGCTGGATAGCACACACTACTAAGTCCTTGCAAACTTGGAGTATAACCAACAAAAAGAACTCCTTTTGACATCTCTAAACAGCATTTCTTGGTGACTACCTTGAGCATCCCTATTATCTGTTTTTAATCTCATGCTGACAGGCTTACAAGTCCAAACTTATACAGCAGAATATGTAAGTGTTTATGTATTATTCTTTTTGAAAATTTTGTTTTAGGACACTATTTGTCTACAAACTGTTTATTGAGATTTTACCATGTTGGCATTATTGCAATATGACTTTTTTGTTTGTTTAATTGATTATCTGCAGACCACTTTCCAAGGTCACCCCTGAAGAAGGAGTAGTAACTATTGTCACTCCGAAACGCGTTGGGTCTACACCCTGGGGTCTTGTGGTCACTATTCACCTGCTGATGTGATGTAATGTACTGAGCTTGCCATTTTTTAATTACGTGTCATTATTATAATTTTTTTCAATAAACTATATATTTATATATCTTGTTTTGTTTATATCTAATTTAAATATATACAAGTGCCTTTAAAGTCCCACAACCAGGGGAAATTCTTTTTCTGCTATTTATACCCGGGATGTGGCACTCTTAGGAGTTATCCAACACGAGCATTCTCTATATAACCTTTTAAGGGAGGTGTCAGTCAGGTGGGGTGTAGTGAAGATTGTATCCGGTCAGGGTTAGATGAGGTAGGAAGGGTGAGAAGCTGTTTAAATCCCTCTGCAAAAAGAAGTCTAACCACCAGAACCACACAGCTCTGTCTTCCACTAATATCTTCTACATGGTGGAGCCATTGTTAGATGGAAGGTGGAGAGGAGGACTTCCATTATGCTGGAATGCAAGCATGCGCTGCATTGGGTGGACTGACCTTATAAAATCATTCAGCCACCAGATTTATTCATGATAAATACAAAATATTTGACAAGTCTGAAATTATTTTTATGTTATTTCTAAATCATTCTCATAGTAAAAAAGGGAAATCTCTTCCCTTTGATACACACAGACCCTCTATGATTGGGTAAGAAGTGTGCATGCATGTCATTGTGACAGTATACAGGTCTGGCTTGGGTACATATTTAAAATGATTATACAGCACTAGACAAATACATGGCACTGACTGCCGCAGCTGGACACCCCGGGAAGCCGGTGATTGGGCTTTGCTGAGGATTTGTTTGAAGGTTATGTGAAGATTTTGTCATTAGAAATCAGCAGTGCTGACAGGTGCTATCCTCACCGGAGTTCCCTGAGCTGCTCTCGCTGAACTCAGCCAGGATATATTAGATAAAGCACAAAGCTTAGATTTTACCTTTGATGCATTGTGCCACTAGAAGAACACTTTTTTTTCCCGGCGATGCAGTATTTTTTCAATATAGTTGAATGTAATTGTGCAAAAGATTTGTAGCCAGTTTAGTTGTATGAGATATATATCCACAGATACTGAATATATAACCCATCCGCAGAGTATAGGCAGCCCAGACCCAGGACAAATACTCAGATCAGTCTACAAATTACTACTACTATCTATCTATCTATCTATCTATCTATCTATCTATCTATCTATCTATCTATCTATCTATCTATCTATCTATCTATCTATCTATCTATCTATCTATCTATCTATCTATCTATCTATCTATCTATCTATCTATCTATCTATCTATCTATCTATCTATCTATCTATCTATCTATCTATCTATCTATCTCAAAATGTCACATTAACCGCTTCCCCACTGCTCACTGTGCTGCTACTGCGGCACAGTGGCTCGTTATCGTCTGGCGACGTAGGTCTACGTCACCAGACAGTCACAGCGGGAGTTGGGCCAGGGGAGGAGTGGCGGCGATCGCTGCTGCTTTTCCCCGATCGTCGGGGAATCTAGTTTGGAGATCCGCCCGCTTGTGTAAACAGAGCGGGCGGATCTCCTAAGTGACAGGCAGGGTCAGATTGCAGGGTTGCGAGGGCATAGCTGAACCCTCGAGATGTCCTTATGTAACTCAGTCACCCCCCCCCCCCCACACGTTAGTAAGCACCAGGCATACATTAACCCCTCCCTCTCCAATAAAATTAACCCCTTCCCTGCCAGTGTCATTTTTACAGTAACAGTGCATATATATAGCACTGATTACTGCAGTAATGTCACTGGTACCCCCAAAAGTGTCAAAAATGTCAGTCAAGGGTCCGATCTGTCCGCCGCAATGTCGCAGTCCCGCAAAAAAAATCGCAGATCGCCGCCATTACGCGTTAAAAAAACCCACCAAAAATGACAAAAATCTTTCCCTTTGTTAGTAAACGCAATAACTTTTGGGCAAACCAATCAAAATACGCTTATTCTGATTTTTTTTTACCAAACATAGGTAGCAGAAAACAAATTGGCCAAAATTTTAAAAAAATTAGATTTTTACATTTTTTTGGGGGGGAATTTCATATAAAAAAATGTTAAAAATATTGTTATTTTTTCAAAATAAACGCTCTTTTTTTCTTTATAGCGCAAAAAGTAAAAATTGCACAGGTGATCAAATACCACCAAAAGAAAGCTCTGTTTGTGGGAAAAAAAGGACGTAAATTTCGTTTGGGTACAGCGTCGCATGACCGCGCAATTGTCAGTTAAAGTCTCACAGTGCCGAATCGCAAAAAGTGGCCCAGACGTAAGACAGCAAAATCCTCCAGTGGTAAAGTGGTTAATATTGGAGCTCTCAGGTAAGTAAAAAGGAGAACTGGGTAAACCATGCATAATTCACTATAACATAACATATACTGATGAGATATCCTGTCTCGAGGCACATCTTGGGCAGAGGGTAATTGCTGCACCAACATGCCACAACTGCATACATTGCAGATTTTGGGGAGGTTACAGTGTTTCCCTGCGACAGTTTTTGCCACAGGTAAGAAGCAAATCTTCCTGAATAAAACATGTGAATATCCCCATCTGCTGCCTTTGCAGCTTATGGGGGGAGTCAGTATCTGAATAATTGCACTTTTTTATATGGGATTAGGGAGAGGTTGTATTAGTTTTTATGATAAATTAATTGTTCATTATTCATTCTGTACTAGCAATATTCATCAAGATGAGATACATTCTATCCGCTGAATATACATCCTTTAAAAAGCAGACTTTGCCCCAGGAAACACTTCAAATCAACAGTAATGTGCAAAATCAATATGTAATTTAGGAGAAATGTATAGATACACATTTCAGCTATATGTATAACATTTTCCATATCTTCTGTCATCTATTAGGATATTTAATCAGTATAGGTTAAGGGGGATTCATGCCTGAACCCATTTTTTCTTTTGAAAAAAAAAAAGAGATCCCTGTTTTTACTGTGATAATTTGTAATAAAGTAACATTTTTTATTCACTTAAAGATCATTGTTTATTGCTGCCTAAAATTTAGAATTATGTCATGCCTCAGCATTACAAATGTCAGTGCTTGTGACAAAAATCATGTACCTTCATGTATCATGTACCTAAATTTGTCATCGGCACTTTAAAAAAAAATGACTTCACTGCCATGTACGTGGATTCTTCAAAAAGTTTCTGCACTTTTGTTTTAACTCTATTAAGTATTAAAAAGTGCTGAAACTTTTTGAATACCCATCTTACCTTTGTGAGGAATTTGAAATGACAAATGTGGCCTCTTGCACAATTGCTGTCCAAGCACTCCAACTGGAATTATGTACATTGGATAAGGACAGCTCTCACTTGACCTCACTCAGTTACTTGTGGAAGCAGCTGCACTGCTTGAACCATACTGCCACATGTAATAAAAGGGTTAAGTCTCCTTGCTCTTTCTCTCCAGCAACAGACTTGGTGATCTACATTCTCTTCAGGACACTCACTAGCATCCCCTTTACTGACAACTGTACACTGGCTCTTCTAGCTGCAGGGGTGGCCCCCCTCAGGTCAGGCCCCTTAACACAGATCTGTACTCACGGTACTGCAGAATCAGATCCTTCAGTTTCACCCCTTCCAGACAGCTTCACAGGACCTCTGGGTTCAGTTTCTCTCTAGCTCTCTTTAGGCCCTCAGGTCGACTACCTGAGGCCGCATGGCACCTCTACGGAGGAGGCAGCCGCCCCCTCCCTCTGGGACTCTGCTAACCCAGAGCACATGTGCTCCTGGCATTTATATAGTTTCCCAGCATGCACTGAGGCACTTTCCTCTGCCAAATCAACAGGGCTGTATCAAACGCCTGTGCACTCACACCCTTGCATAACTCACTGTTGTTTTTCTAGCAACCTACTATAATATACTGTATGTGCCTCTTTACTAAAATAAATGGAATACAAGGCCCTACCTACTCTATCATAATCCCCGTGCCTACATGTGAGCATCTTATACCTCACCGAAATCTAAATAGATGGAGATGTAGGGACTTTTCTTCATTGCCCTCTGCATGTGATTTACCTTCCCTTTCTGGACAAATCTAAACTCCTTGAAATTGGGCATTTTTGCCAATCAGTCCCGTCTGAGAAAGTGACAATTAGGGATGGGCGGAACACCCCCCTGTTCGGTTTGCACTGGAACATCTCGAACAACTAAAAAGTTCTAGGAAACATGTGAACCTGGTGGCACCGCCCCCTTCTGACATCACATGACATCATGTGATGTCAGAAGGGGCGGTGCCACCGGTTGTCGTAGCCTAATGACCCCAACCTTAGCCTATAAAAGAACTGTCAAAGCCGAAGATTGGGCAAACGGTGCGTAGCCTCTTAAGAGGCGTAGTGTTTTGCGATTTGTTTCTATTTTTCGGGTCCAGCGAGCGTCGTGATTGACGATGGATTTACATCGAGGGACACTATCTTTTTTTTTTTTTTAATAAAGGACTTGTCAAAAACTGTGTTCTGTGATTTTTACTTTTTTTAACTTTTTTGGTGAATGGGTACGGGTACTACACGATACCCATTCACAGGGGGAGGGGGGCGGGATCTTAGGGCCCCCTTTGTTAAAGGGGGCTTCCTAATTCCGATAAGCCCCCACCCACAGGCCCCCACAACCACAGCCCAGGGTTGTCAAAAAGAAGCCCTTGTCCCCATTAACATGGGGACAAGGTGCTTTGGGGGGCACCCCAAAGCACCCTCCACATGTTGAGGGCAAGTGGCCTGGTATGGTTCAGGAAAGGGGGATGTTCGCTTGTCCCTTCCCCTTTCCTGGCCCATCAGGCTGCATGCTCGGACAAGGGTCTGGTGTGGATTTTGGGGGGGACCCCACACCGTTTCTTTTTTAAATTTTGCCATGGAGTTCCCTCCAAAATCTAGACTAGACCCAAAGAGCCTGGTATAGATTTGGGGGGGGGGGGGACCCACTCTGTTTTTTTAAAATATTTTTTAATAGGGTTCCCCTTAACCACTTAAATATGGGGCACTTTTTTCGACTTCCTGCCCAGACCAATTTACAGCTTTCAGTGCTCATTGGCATCTATGGGAAATATTGGTCAGCTTGACATGACACTGCTCCCTGTCTTTAACATTGGCATCTATGGGAAATCTTGGTCAGCTTGACATGGCACTGCTCGCTGTCTAACATTGGCATCTATGAGAAATATTGGTCGGCTTGACATGGCACTGCTCCCAAACCATAAGTTACAGGGACACCAAACTTGGGCTGAAACAGGTGCATCCGAGCTTCTACCTCCTATGCAATGTCTGGTGAGCCTCAAACACATCACTCAGCCTGTGAGGTCTCTGTAAACCTCCATGTAATCCATACAAAAAAGGAGAAAGGCTGGTGCTATGGACGTTGGCTAAAACATAATTTATTATAGCATATGAACAACAGTCAAATATAAACCAACACGTTTTGGCCATCAGGCCTTAATCATGGCTAACACACAAGTGACACAAAACAGCTTAAATAGTGTAAACTAAATCACATGGTCACTTGACCCAAAAAAGGGGTGGTGGCAAATATCAAAACATAAAAAAGAACACTATAAGCTTTCAATATGACTGAATATATATAAAATCATGTATCACAAAGATAAAAAAGGAACAGCCTAAATAATATTGAAAAAGTATAATGAAAAAAAAAAAGTATACTGAAAAAGTATACACCTCCAAATATCGGTTTCTATTTAAATTTCCTTTGTGTGTTGGATGGTCAACTTGGGGAGCACTGAGAGGGGACCCAGGACTACAACATATATATACATTTTAAAAGTTGAGTATGCCTGTACACTACACTGACTGCACTAAACTGAATGAACTCACTATCAACTAATTACAGTACCTGCCTAATCTCTATTGTCACACACTATACACGGCTGCATATAAGCAGCAGCCTTATATAGTGTGGGGCATGGACTTAGCCCCTGAGCCATGATTGGCTAAAGGCACCCTGCCTTTGGCTAATCATGGCTCTAACAGGACATTGTGCTGTGATTGGCCAAAGCATACAGGTCAGGTGCATGTTTTGGCCAATCATCAGCAATCAATGCACTGCAACATCGCAGTGCATTATGGGGCGCTCAGTATCAATTCCCACCGAGCGCTTAATTTGTTCGTGTGTTCCGATCTCGAATACAGAGCCCATCCCTAGTGACAATGTCTAAGGTTGTGTGGTTGCTCCTCACATCAACACAGGAATATACGGAAGGATTATTACTAATTTACAACCTACACAACAAAGATGTCTTTCAGAAAGTTGCTTCTATGATAAAGTGGGAGGAGGAGCTCCATGTTGTTTTTTCCAGAGAACATCAGCATCAGGCCATTAAAGCAGATCAACCAGATTAGTATTGTGGGTATTAGGGCAACAGCCTTAAAATTGATAAGGTTCTCCCAAAATGTTTTTTTTAAATAACATCTTTTCAATAATGCAGACTCCTCTTCCTCTCTAGATGCATTAATCACTGGGAAGTATCCCAAAAACATATGTCATGATTGTATCTGACCACCTACCATTTCTCGAAAATGATCGCCATAATGATGGAAAAATTGTGGTCAAATAGGTAACCTTATGTTATAATTTAGAAGTGTAGGTAAATCATAAGCTTCTGGTATTCATTCATTAAACTCCTAGCAGAAATACCAGGGGTGTTGGTTACTCCTGCACCCCAACTAGCTATACAGAGTATAGGCATAGATGCCTATCCAACAAATTTTGGAACTATAGGAGTATTATTTATTTTAGCAGCCAGATTAGTCATAACGGAGTTCAAAAAACATCTCTACAATCTCTGAAGTAATCTATAACTTCAATGCCAAATGTCTGTATGAAAGAATAATAGCTTTGAAACAGAATTTACAGCATAAAATTTCACTATCAATGAGATGCGAGACTTGTGACCCTAAACAAAACGTCTGACCTTAGCGTTACTCGATATTCAGAGGCAAACTAGCCCTTACATGGTAACAATGACACCCACTTGTGTTGTTCTTTCTTACTTTTCTCTTCTCTTTTGGTTGCTTGTTACCTTTTTATACTGTGTTTGAACTGTTTAACCTGCAATTATGTCAGCTTTCTATGCGTCATTAGTATAGAAATGAGTTCAGTATATGTCTAGTTAAATATTTCATGTGTAACGAATATAACGCGCACCTACAGCATGAAAGTGATACAACAATACGTTACATGAAAAGGAAGATTTGTTTTCATTTTTTATTTTGTACTTACCTCTGTAAACGCAGTGCACAATGTGTTGATTTTTCTATGCCTCTGTTTACCAACGCTGATGCCTGAACAGCCAATTGCCATGCACCAGCACTTCCATATAGGAAGATAGGATGTGACATACATGATCCACTATACCTGAAAATGCTGAATATTTCTCTTTAGTACAAGCGGGAACTGGATTGGCAAAACAGTGAAGAGAAGGTGAGTATATGTAGGCAGGGAGCTGGGTATTACAAGGGAACCTATTGAGTTCCCCTGCCGAATTGCGAGATTTTACAATTGTTCTACTAACAATGATTCTGTAATTTGAAGACATATAAGCAGGTGGTAGTACCCCTCTTAGGGAGGCTAGTCCCCTGGTGATGCAAATAAGTGAAGTATGATGTCCTCCATATTTTAAAGTTGGTGGGCCCTGGGCAGAAGGTGAAAGAGACTTGGATGCCTCTGACTTACAGCTTGTAGGTTTGTAGTCAGGAAGAATAGTAGGCCTAGGTGAGGGAAAGGACTCCATGTGAGTCCTCTCTGCTGGGGAATTTGTGAAAGAGCCATTGGGAAAATAGCTGGACATTAGGAGTTCGGGTTGGTGGCACTGAAGTTTTCTAAACTGTAGTGATGAAAATGTAGTTGAAAGTTGAAATAATGAGTGTCAAGTTAATAAGTTGAACTTCTGTAGTACATCATTGAAGCAGCACTCTGGACATTCTTTATTTAAGAAGGTGGGACACATCCATTGTATGTGAGCAGAGTTGTATAAAGTACTCGAAACCCATACTTGAGTAAAAGTACAAGTGCTCGATCAAAAAGTGACTTGAGTAGAAGTGGAAGTGCTCAATCAAAAAGTGACTTGAGTAGAAGTACTAAAGTATTCAACATTTTTTGTACTTAAGTATTGCAAGTAGTTTTTTAAAAAAATTTGCTACTCAAGTACTGAAAGTAAAAGTACCAGTAGTTTTGAAAAAAAAATTGCTACTCAAGTACTAAAAGTAAAAGTACAAGTACTGTGTTATGTAGTTATTAAAGAAAGAAGTCAAAAGTTTGAACATCATATTGTTTTTTATTATTTCAAATGCAGCTTTTATTTATACATACAGTAGCATTTATTTTCTATGCGCTGATAATACACATGTTTTGAGCTTCATGAAACCTGCCATCTACTGTTCTGGCAGTGGTCATTTTTATAATTGTAACGAGTAACTATGCAGCACAAAAAAAAAATACTGGAGTAGAAGTATTAAAATCATTGAAAAAAGTAAAAGTGGAAGTAGGAGAAAAAAAATTCTACTCCAGGAAAGTACAGATACTGCCTTTCGGTACTTAAGTACAGTAGTGAAGTAGTTCTACTTAGTTACTATACATCTCTGGATAGCTCAGGCAGATTCAGACTAGTATCTGGTCTTCGCTATTTATAGATAAATGCTTTATAGAGGTAGCGTTGTGCCTCCAAAGAGATAACTGCAAGTGTCAAATATTACATTGTAAAAAAGCTATATTGAGTAACATGAGGGCAACCATAAAAACAAAGTCTACATGAACAGAAAAAAATTGTCTGATGTCCACAAGTAACCTTTTTCTTGAAAAGGGGAAATAAAAAGGATGATTATTTATATTGAGGTACTTTTTATATCATCAAGAATAGGCATGAAAACTTTTCAGGAAAGTTTGATCTTGAGATCGTAAGTTCGGTTCCTTAGACAGAGGTCATAGCTTAATAGGAAGGGGTTTTTTTTCATTGTCACTTGTGTCATTATATTTTACCAGGGACATGGGCAAGGTCAGTATAAAACTGATAGTTTCTTTATGAGTGTCTTGTAACTTTGCAGGAATTAGATTGCTCTGGAAATACAAGACTTGTGGAGTTCTCTAAGACCTATTCCCATTAGAATGAAAAGGGAAGTGTAACCTTGTAATTGTAGCTGACACCATTCTGGGGAAAAACTAGTACAACCTTTCCAAAGGGTTCTGCCACCCTCCACTTTGAAGCACATCTTTGTAGCTTTGTACAGACTACAATAACAGGGGACAGGGATATCATCTTTAGAAGTTGTCACTTAAAATAAAAAAGGCTAATTAAATAAGTTAGTGTATAAAGCCAATAATGTGAAAAAGGCAATAACCTATGACAACCAAAACATCATTTATATGCTTTTTAAAAGCCCAGAGATCCACTATTAATTCTGAATTTACCATTGGTTAAAAAAAAAAAAAAAATCAAATGCTAAAATAAAGGTATGTTAATTGTCTTTATGGGATGGAAACATGTAATGAAAAAGCTCAAATACTTACCTTTTCTGGAGAAAATGCTGCCTATGTCTCCCTCCAGTGTTTATTAATGAAAAGCCTAGGTATTTGGCCATGTGTTGAAAAGGAGGAATCAAGACTGGGCAGTTGCTTTCACTATCAGCTAGGCTTCTTCACATGGGAATACAGTAGTACTGTAGGGTGCCTGGAGCAGCATTGTCTCCAGAAAAGTAGTTACGTCCTTTTGTTACTCTATTTTTGAATTTCAGCAAAGTGTAAACATGTTATTAACCAGTCATAAAGTGCAGTGCAATATATAGTCATTGAACTTCTTAAAAGTCTTCAACAGGAGAAAAAGGGAGCCAAATGATGCATCAGGAGCAGTGTACTAAATTTGCGTCCAGGTGCCAAAAACTGTGCATTCCTCCACCAGATACAATCATGGCCACTCAGCTTAAAGTGGTTGTAAACCCCTAAAATGAAATTTGAACTAAGCACATATATCTGCAGTGTTTTCTTATCTCTCTCCAAAGCTTTAAGTGTTGTTTCTCCCCGGTGCTTTGTTCCTCTGTTATTAGCATGAGTCACTTCTGAGAAGTTTTCCTGACACATGAGATAACATGAGCTGAAATTTGTGTCGAGTGAGAGCTTAAAATGAGATAAGCATAGAGCAAGTCTTTTCAGAATATAGCCCTGCATGTTCCTTTGTGTGTGCCTTTCCTCCAATCAGCTCTCACACAGTATAAATCCAGTATCCCCACTCACTGTGCTGAGACATTATTATTTTAGTCTCCATAAGCTGGTCAACAGAGGGAAGTATGAAGTACTCTAGAATTTCCTGGTAGAGGGCTGCGCTGATTTTGGACTTGATAAAAGACAGTGGATCAACACCAGCAGATGACATGGCTCCCCAAATCATCACTGACTGTGGGAATTTCACACTGGACCTCATGCAACTTGGATTCTGTGCCTCTCCACTCTTCCTCCAGACTCTAGGACCTTGATTTCCAAATGAAATGCAAACTTTTCCACAGTCCGTGATGATTTGGGGAGCCATGTCATCTGCCGGTGTTTGTCCACTGTGTTTTATCAAGTCCAAAGTCAGCGCAGCCCTCTACCAGGAAATTGTAGAGCACTTCATGCTTCCCTCTGCTGACCAGCTTTATGGAGATGCTGATTTTTTTTTCCAGCAGGACTTGGCACCTGCCCACACTGCCAAAAGTGCCCATACCTGGTTTAATGATCATGGTATCACTGACTGTGCTTGTTGGCCAGCAATCTAGCCTAACCTAAACCGCATAGAGAATCTGTGGGGTATTGTCAAGAGGAAGATGAGAGACACCAGACCCAACAATGCAGACGAGCTGAAGGCCGCTATCAAAGCAACCTGGGCTTCCATAACACCTCAGCAGTGCCACAGGCTGATCGCCTCCATGCCACGCCACATTGATGCAGTAATTTACGCAAAAGGAGCCCCAACTAACTATTGACTGCTTACTATACTTTTCAGTAAGCCAACAATTCTGTATTAAAAATCCTTTTTTTTTTTTTTTTTTGGTCTTATGTAATATTCTAATTTTCTGAGATACAGAATTTTGGGTTTTCACTAGCTGTAAGCCATAATCATCAAAATTAAAAGAAAGAAATGCTTGAAATATATCAGTCTGTGTGTAATGCTTCTATATAAAATATATGAGTATATTATTTAAATTGATTTACTGAAATAAATTAACTTTCTGATGATATTCTAATTTTATGAGATGCACCTGTATGTAAAAGCAAAAGCGGATATACACAGTGTATCCGGAAAGTATTCACAGAGCTTCACTTTTTCCACATTTTATGTTACAGCCTTATTCCAAATTGGTTTAAATTCATTATTTTCCTCAAAATTCTACACACAATACCCCATAATGACAATGTGAAAGAAGTGTGTTTGAAATCTTTGCTAATTTATTAAAAATAAAAAAGGAAAATAAATCACATGTACACAAGTATTCACAGCCTTTGCTAAAAATTGTTGAAGCACCTTTTGCACAAATTACAGCCTCAAGTCTTTTTGAGTATGATGCTACAAGCGTGGCACACTGATTTTTAGGCAGTTTTTACCATTCTTCTTTGCAGGACCTCTCAAGCTCCATCAGGTTGGATGGGGAGGTCGGTGCACAGCCATTTTCAGATCTTTCAGGAGATGTTGAATCAGGTTCAAGTCTGGGCTCTGGCTTGGCCACTCAAGGAAATTCACAGAGTTGTCCCATAGCCACTCCTTTGTTATCTTGGCTGTGTGCTTAGGGTCATTCTCCTGTTGGAAGATGTGCCATCGCCCCAGTCTGAGGTCCAGAGGGTTCTTGAGCAGGTTTTCATCAAGGATATCACTGTGCATTGCTGCATTCATCTTTCCCTCAATCCTGACTAGTCTTCCAGTTCCTGCCACTGAAAAACATCCCCACAGCATGATGCTGCCACCACCATGCTTCACTGGAGGGATGGTATTGGCCAGGTAATGAGCGGTGGCTGGTTTCCATCAGACATGATGCTTGCTATTCAGGTCAAAGAGTTCAATCATTGTTTCATCAGACCAGAGAATTTTGTTTCTCATGGTCTGAGAGTCCTTCGGATGCCTTTTGGCACACTACAGGTGGGCTGTTATGTGCTTTTTACTGAGCAGTGGCTTCTGTCTGGCCACTCTACCATACAGGCCTGATTGGTGGAGTGCTGCCGAGATGGTTGTTCTTCTGGAAGGTTCTCCTCTCTCCACAGAGAAACGCTGGAGCTCTGTCAGAGCGACCATCGGATTCTTGGTCACCTACCTAAGGCCCTTCTACCCCGATCGCTCAATTTGGCAAGGCGACCTGCTCTAAGAAGAGTCCTGGTGGTTCCAAACTTCTTCTGTTTACGGATGATGGAGGCCACTGTGCTCATTGGGACCTTCAATGCTGCAGAAATTTTTCTGTACTCTTCCCCAGATCTGTGCCTCGATACAATCCTGTCTCAGATGTCTACATACAATTCTTGGGACTTTATGGCTTGGTTTGTGCTCTGACATGCACTAATAGCTGTGCGACCTTATATAGACAGGTGTGTGCTTTTCCAAATCATGTCCGATCAACTGAATTTTCCACAGGTGGACTCCAATCAAGTTGCAGAAACATCTCAAGGATGATCAGTGGAAACAGGATGCACCTGAGCTCAAGTTTGAGTGTCATGGCAAAGGTTGTGAATATACATAGTGTGCAGCGCTAATTAAATTCAGACTTCATGACAAAGTTAAAAAAATCACTATAACAGTGCATAAGAACACAATCACATGCAAAGATAGAGTTCCACCAAAAGTATAGGTAGGAGACAATCACCAGGATGAATTCCTTGAAAAATCAGTCCAATATATGGATGGATGGATGGATGGATGAATAAATGATACCAAATCACCGGTATGTAACACTGCATAGGAAAGCCTCCACCATTCACCCAAAAGTGCAGCAGCTTACCAGAGGGTGCAGATCCCCACAACAGAGATCTACATTAGCTCCAATGATATCCACTGACCCTAGGCGTACTCCTATTACAGGTAATCACCATCCATGAATGAATCCTGAGAAAATGTATTCCTTGCAAGGCTTGACATTAAAGTATTCACCGCCAGCCAATGATCGATCCGAAAATACAAGGAAACCTCTCATAGTGTAGTAAGCAAACAATAATTTATTGAATAAAAAGTTTAAATGCACTCACAATAACACTCCAATGTATACAGCGCAGCTCAGCATAAATTCCCTTAAGGTTCATTTGTGCTGTAAATATGGGTAGCAGGAGCCCGACCTCAGCCTAAATAGATGCCGGGAGAATCTCTAGTAACGCCGGTAACACCTGTTCCCCTAAGGCTGTGAATACTTATGTACATGTGATTTTTTAATTTTTTGTTTTTAATGAAGTTGCAAAGATTTCAAACAAACTTCTTTTACGTTGTCATTATGTTGGTATTGTTTGTAGAATTTTGAGGAAAATAATGAATTTAATCAATTTTGGAATAAGGCTATAACATAACAAAATGTGGAAAAAGGGAAGTGCTGTGAATACTTTCTGGATGCACTGTAGTTCGCTCTGATGATAACTTTTGTTAAAATGAAATGACACTTACAAGCCAGGCACTTACAGTGGTGATCGAAAGTTTTGGCACCCCAGGTAAAAAATTGTATTAATGTGCATAAAGAAGCCGAGGAAAGATGTAAAAATCTCCAAAAGGCTTCAAATTACAGATTAGACATTCTTATAATATGTCAACAAAAGTTAGATTTTATTTCCATCATTGACGCTTTGAAAATTACAGAAAACAAAAAAATGGGGTCTGCAAAAGTTTGGGCACCCTGCAGAATTTATAGCATGCACTGCCCCCTTTGCAAGGCTGAGACCTGCCAGTGTCATGGATTGTTCTCAATCATCGTCTGGGAAGACCACGTGATGTCAATTTCAAAGGTTTTAAATGCCCAGACTCATCTGACCTTGCCCCAAAAATCAGCACCATGGGATCTTCTAAGCTGTTGTCAAGAAAACTGAAAATAGTTGACGCTCACAAAGCTGGAGAAGGCCATAAGAAGAAAGCAAAGCGTTTTCAGATGTCAATATTCTCTGTTTGGAATGTAATAAGGAAATGGCAGTCATCAGGAACAATGGAAGTTAAAGCAAGATCTGGAAGACCAAGAAAAATATCAGACAGAACAGCTCGCAGGATTGTGAGAAAAACAATTCAAAACCCATGTTTGACTGCATGATCCCTCCAGAAATATCTGGCAGACACTGGAGTTGTGGTACACTATTCCACTATAAAGAGATACTTGTACAAATATGGTCTTCATGGAAGAGTCATCAGAAGAAAACCTCTTCTACGTCCTCACCACAAAAATCAGCGTTTGAACTTTGCAAATGAACATATAGACAAGCCTGATGCATTTTGGAAACAAGTTCTGTGGACCGATGAGGTTGAAATTGAACTTTTTGGCCGGAATGAGCAAAGGTACGTTTGGAAAAGAAGGGGCACAGAATTTAATGAAAAGAACCTCTGTCCAACTGTTAAGCATGGGGGTGGATCAATCATGCTTTGGGGTTGTATTGCAGCCAGTGGCACAGGGAACATCTCACGAGTAGAAGGAAAAATGGATTCAATAACATTTCAGAAAATTTTGGATGGTAACTTGATGCCATCTGTGAAAAAGCTGAAGTTAAAGAGAGGATGGCTTCTACAAATGGATAATGATCCTAAACACACCTCGAAATCCACGGGGGATTACATCAAGAGGCCTAAACTCAAGGTTTGCCATGGCCTTCACAATCTCCTGACCTCAACATAATTGAAAATCTATGGATAGACCTTAAAAGAGCAGTGCGTGACAGACAGCCCAGAAATCTCAAAGAACTGGAAGACTTTTGTAAGGAAGAGGCAAAGATACCTCAAACAAGAATTGAAAGACTCTTGGCTGGCTACAAAAAGCGTTTACAAGCTGTGATACTTGCCAAAGGGGGCAGTTCAAGATATTAACTCTGCAGGGTGCCCAAACATTTGCAAACGCCATATTTTTGTTTTCTGTTTTTTTTGAAAGTGTAAATGATGGAAATAAAATCTAACTTTTGTTGACATATTATAAGAATGTCTAATCTGTAATTTGATGCCTTTTGGAGATTTTTCCATCTTTTCTTGGCTTCTTTATGCACATTAATACAAATTTTTACCTGGGGTGCCCAAACTTTTGATCACCACTGTATCTTAAGTGCATTGTAGAGCGCTCAATGTTTACAGGCTGCGGGTGAGTCAGGCCTGAAATAATGGATGTAAAATACATTAGCACTTATAAACAAAAAATAAATGTAGGGCTACAAAGTTAGAAACCAGTTGTCCTGCCCCAGTGCCCACAGTAAACCAACTGGGGTCCTGGACTGGTTTAAAGTGGTTGTAAAGCCTAAACATTTTTTACCCTAATGCAATCCTTGCGTTAAGGTAAAACATGTTTAGGTGTCAGCATCCCTCCCCCTCCCACCCTTATGCTTACCTGAGCTCTCATTCGATCCAGCACACGTCTGCAGCTCTTCTCTTGCCTCACTACCGGGCCTCGCTGGCTTTGCTTGGGCACCGGGAGCAATTGGCTCCCAGTACTGTCAATCAAAGCCAGTGATGATGTAGCGGTGGATGGGTTAAGTCCTGCTGTCTGTGTCAATGGACACAGCAGCGGAGCTCGGGTACGAGTACGCACAAGTGCCCCCATGGGAAGCAGCTTTCCATGGGTGCACTGGACAGAGGGCAGGGGCCGGGAGTGGCGGTGGGGGTCTCTAAAAGAGGAGTCTTTTGGCCTCTCTGTGCAATTCAATTGCTTAGAGCATGTAAGTATAGACATCTTTGTTTTTTTCACAAGCACTTTAATTGTAGACTGTGAGGAACAGCGTCTCCACGAATATGGGACTGGTATAGTGGTGACATACATACCCATGCTGGCTGCTACACTGTAGCACTTGGCAGTAATCCTGGCTTGAGGACACTTTTTGTCCCCAGTTTGTACACCTTTGTTTCTGAGAACCTCAACAATTATGGAAGCATTATGTGGAAATATGGGCCCTGTACCAACATCTCAAGACCAAAGCAGCTCCTGATAAGACTTGTGCTTGTAATCATACTGGAAAAAATACCAATAAAGGTCTAGTTCACTTCTAGTCTATTTATATTGTTTTTTTTATCTCAAGCCCTGATGAAAGGGATGGTTTTGGCCTCCTATTCTTTTGATTGCCCCCCTAAATTTTACTGGCATAATGTTATACCTAAAATCAAAATATTACAGCGCTTGCTCAAACACCACAAAGTTTTGGCAATTACATAAATAATCATAATATAAAGTCTTTCAAAAATAATTTATAAAGTGCTCGGGTGCTCCAAACTCCAAACGAAGTGCTGAAGTGCTTCATGCAAAACATGCCGTGAAGTGTAACACACTCCCCTCTTGTATCCCCACTCACCCGAAAAAAGGACCCCACAGCTTTTCAGTCTGGGGGTAAACCAAGCTTGTGTCTGGTGGGATGGAATCCAGATCACTTTAACAATTGAACCGAGTCCCAACAACTGTTAATCTTGGGGTAACTTTAGTGACCTTCAGACTCAATGAGATAGATAGTACTCATAGGGAAGTACAGTAAAAAAAATGTTTTATTGCACAGAATAAAAATGACTTATAGGATCTGCAAATAAAACAGGCAATATAAGAGGCTCATCCGGATTTGCAGCGGTATTGTGCGTTTCACAGAGGACAGGAAGTGACGTCGTTGGTTGCACGAAAGCCGGAAATGCGTCAACACGTTTCGCCCCTCCCCCAGGGCGTCATCAAAGGACATAAGGTCATATCTGGTTGTTGTTGCAGTGGTGTGTCCCTTCAATTTACAATTTTGTTACATTACACTACAAGCCAAGGAGACCATGTAGAAGCTTCTTGCCCAGGAACAAAATCGCCTACATCAACATCTTAAGAAAGGATAGCAATACTAATAAGAAACCCTAATGGGTCCATCAATATTTTTTTACTTTCCTTGAGTGCCGGTTCACACTTGTGCGATGCGGGAAGGCCTGTTCCCGCATCGCATCCGCACATCTGGCAGTTCACACTGCCATATGCGATACGCAGGGGGTGTCAATTAAATGTTAACGACACCCCCAGTTTGATCGCATATCGCAGTGCGATCTGACAGTTCGCACAGGATCGGATCGCACAAGTGTGAACCACTGTGCGATTCGATCCTGATGTGGCTGAAAAAAAGGGTCCTGTGCGACTTTGGTGCGGATACAGTGCGAATTCAGCCATACAAAGTGTATGGCTGAATTCGCATCCGCACATCAGATCGCATGTAATGAAGGAGCAGTGCGCTCCGAATTACATGCAATCTCGCAAGCCGCACAAGTGTGAACCGGCACTAAAGGGTAACTTTTGTGGGAAAATAAAATTACCAAATAAAAAAAATATATATATATATATATATGCTGTATATATATAAATATATATATATATCAACTTCGACAAAAGTCGTATTGTAGTTGACTGGCATTAAAAATGACCCTTCCTTTTCAATCTACAGTGCTGTAATTCTCTGTAAAATGCAATGCAATTTGGCTACCTGGAGGTGTTCTGTACACAGATGGTTTACAGAATGTAATTTCCTGCTTGCGTGATTGGCTCACTGATTTTCCCAGAAGTCTACACTAAGATACAAATTCGATTTTGAGCATCCCCTGCAAGACAAATTTCATTTTTGGTGATATATTCCCAATGAGAAGTCATGTCAAAAGTGATGCAAACCCTATATTTAGAGCCCTTCAGGTGAAGCACCTTATTGATAATTAAAAAACCTCTCCCATACAGATTCACTATGTACATGGACACAGACAAACAAACAGGTATTTCTTCAGAATAAAAAAAGGTAGGAATCTGTAACAAAGTTTGTTAAAATCCTTGCAGTTTTCATAGATCACCCAGAGGGGAATGTTTTTTTCTCAACAAAAGTGGAGTTACTCCTCCACGTGCCTACTGGGGACTTTCACCCCCTGCCTGCCCAGGCCAATTTTTACCTTTCAGTGCTGTCACACTTTGAATGACAATTGCATGATCATGCGACGCTGTACCCAAACAACATTTTTATCATTTTTTTAGCTAGATAGAGCTTTCTTTTGGTGGTATTTAATGACCACTGGGTTTTTTTTACATTCTTTTCTTAGTTTCTGTTATAAAATTTTGTAAATAAGTAAGTTTTTTCTTTCACTGATGGGGCGGCACTGATGAGCACAGATAGGCAGCAATTACCGGCACTAATAGGTGGCACTGGTGGGCACTTATAGGCAGCACTGATAGTCCACACTGATAGGTGGCACTGATAGACGGCACTGATAGTCTACACTGATAGGTGGTACTGATAGTCCTTACTGATGGGCACTGATTGGCACTATTGAGGCTGCAATGATCATCAGGACACTGATGATCAGTGCCCTGATTATCAGTGTAAATGTTCTCTTAAACATTGGCCTGTTACCAGCTCTCCTCTCCTCAAATGCTGTCAGCATGAAGAGAGGACTGCCGATAGCCGGCATATCCTGTTTACAGCGTGATCATCTGTGATTGGACACAGCTTGTCACATGGTAAAGAGCTGCTGTGATTGGCTCTTTACCCTGATCTGTGACCAGCTTTGTCCGAAGGGGGCATGCGGGAAGTGCGATCACTAGAGGACATCAATACACACCCTCCCGAAAAAATGCGACCGCGCTGTAGCCATTATTCCTGTATAGCGCAGTCGCGAAGAGGTTAACTATCTTAAGGCCTATGACACTTTAGCAATTCTGTCACCAGCTGAACTGGGCAGATATTAAAGACATAAAATGTTCAATAGAACTGAGAAAGCAAAATCAGCACAAGGTGGCAACAGTTGTTCTGACAGAGAAATGAGCTTGTCAGTGCGCTGCTTCTCCTCTCACTGTCCAGTCACAGGCTAGGGAAGTCACAAGATCTGTAAGTATTACTTAACCACTTGCCAACCAGCCGCCATATTTTTGACGGCAGGTCGGCTCTGTTCCGCGAAACGACATACCTGTACATTGGTTTGCGGGACCGCAAGCTGGTTCCCATTCACCACAGGGGAAGCTGATCAGCGAGTCCTGCAGTGGCGAGTGCCGCCGGGCATCCGCGATCGCTCCCCATAGAGACAGAACTTCGGTCTGCCATTGTAAACCAGGCAGACCGCTGTTCTGTCAGTAATGAACACAGGGATCCTGTGTCCCTCTAATTTAGGAACACAGGTCTCTGTGTTCATGCAGCAAGCCCATCCCCACACAGTTATATAGCACCCCCTAGGGACACATTTAACCCTTTGATCGCCCCTGGTGTTAACCCCTTCCCCGCCAGTGTCAATAGTACAGTAACACTGCAGATTTTTAGCACTGATTACTGTAGTAATGTCACTGGTCCCCCCAAAAGTGTCAAAAATGTCAGTTAGGGGTCCGATCTGTCCAATGCAATGTCGCAGTCCCACTAAAAATCGCTGATCACGGCCATTACTGTTTTACTAGTAAAAAAAATAAAATAAATAAAAATGACATAAATCTTTCCCCTAGTTTGTGAATGCGATAACTTTTGCGCAAACCAATCAATATACACTTATTAGGATTTTATTTTTACCAAAAATATGTAGCAGAATATATATTGGCCTAAAATGATGAAAAACATTAAATTTTTAATTTTTTTTTATTGGGAATGTTATATAGCAGAAAGTAATATATATATATATATATATATATATATATATATATATATATATATATATATATATTTTTTTTTTTTTTTTTCAGAATTGTTGCTCTTTTTTTGTTTATAGTGCAAAAAATAAAAATCGCAGAGGTGATCAAATACCACCAAAAGAAAGCTCTATTTGTGGGGGGGGGGGGGGGGGGAATGACATTGATTTTATTAGGGTACAGCATTGCAGAACTGCGCAATTACCAGTTAAAATAACACAGTGCCGTATCGCAAAAAAATGGCCTGGTCATTTAGGGGATAAATCCTTCCAGTCCAGAAGTGGTTAAAGCATTACTAAACCCAGGAGCCTGCATTCACTATATCTGGTCTCTGACAGTACACAGAACATGGAAAAACAATAGTTTTATAAATATAAACTATTAAATTCCTTTTCTCATTAGCAGTATATAGCAGTCTTGTGACTTCTATCAGTGTCTGGTTAAAGCTTGTAGGAGAAGTTTTCATTCTGCTTTGACTGTCCTATCAGGCTACAGGACCCCTGACCCTCTGTCTGGACAGTGCTGATTGGCTCTGTGCTGATTTCATGCACCCTCTAGCAATACACACCCAACTCAGCATGTGCAGCTTGTCCCCTAGAATCTGTTCTATCAGGAGATGGATTGCGGACAATGGAAGAAGGGGAGGACCAGAGAAGACAGCCTTTTTACACAATGCAGAGGATTAACCCTTTAGGTTCCACAGTGAGTATAACAAGCATGCTTGTGGGTTTTTTAACACTTTACCTACAGCAGAAAAAAAAAGTCAAGTCTACTCCCCTACCACACACAGCTGTGCTCTGTGGCAGAGCTATGCCTACCTTAGGACTGGATGGACAGACACACAAATCCTTTGACAGATAAAACCTCTTTCTATATGTATTCCATCGGTGTATTTATCTGTGTACCTGGAGTTCAGCTTTAAGTATCAATGTATCAAGTTAAATTAAAGCAGAGAAAGCTGGGAATTCGAGGACCATGTGACCTCTGTACTAGAGAAGGTTTTCAATCTGCGGGCGGCTCAGCCATGCTACAACCAACACACCAGCCATAAATCACACCGCCTTCTGTTTACCACTGTAACTGATCTCCAAAATCAGGATCAATGCCGCTCATTTCTGGAACTGGAAAACAAGTGTACATGAAAGAGAATGTCAAGGCAGACAACATTAAAAAGGTCAGCTTTTAATTCACCTTGGCTGCCTGCGGATTCTTCGCCGCCATTCGGATGAAAATCATTTGGCAGGATAAAATGATTGCATTATGCAATTTTTTCTGTTTCATTTATTTTTCTTGTTTTTTTTTTTTTTTTGTTTTATTAGCGGAAGACGACCCAACACCCTTGTGGAAGGACCCATAAAGGCAATCGCGCATTGTGTAAATTTCAATGTAATAGATAATTTGGCATACTATTAATGACAAGGCGAAAAAAGGAATGAAAAAATGTCCTTTCAACTTCTACAACATAGCCGTTGTTGGGATGTTATTTCCACTAAACGTAAAAGAAAATTGCCATTTATTGCAGATACTGTATATGAATGTACTGAATAACAATGATACAATGTCCTGCAGAATATACAGTATCACACAAAAGTGAGTACACCCCTCATATTTTTGTAAATATTTTATATCTTTTCATGTGATAACACTGAAGAAATGACACTCCGCTACAATGTAAAGCAGTGAGTGTACAGCTTGTATAACAGTGTAAATTTGCTGTCCCCTCAAATAACTCAACACACAGCCATTAATGTCTAAACCACTGGCAACAAAAGTGAGTACACCCCTAAGTGAGTATGTCCAAATTGGGCCCAATTAGCCATTTTCCCTCGCCGGTGTCATGTGACTCGTTAGTGTTACAAGGTCTCAGGTGTGAATGGGGAGCAGGTGTGTTAAATTTGCTCTCACTCTCTCATACTGGTCACCTCATGGCAAAAAAAAACTCTGAGGATCTGAAAAAATAATTGTTGCTCTACATAAAGATGGCCTAGGCTATAAGATTGCCAGGACCCTGAAACTGAGCTGCAGCACGGTGGCCAAGACCATACAGCGGTTTAACATGGCAGGCTCCACTCAGAACAGGCCTCGCCATGGTCAACCAAAGATGTTGAAGAAGAGTGCACATGCTCAGCGTCATATCCAGAGGCTGTCTTTGGTAAATAGACGTATGAGTGCTGCCAGTATTGCTACAGAGGTTGAAGGGGTGGGGGGTCAGCCTGTCAGTGCTCAGACCATACGCTGCACACTGCATCAAATTGGTCTGTTTGGCTGTCATCCCAGAAGGAAGCCTCTTCTAAAGATGATGCACAAGAAAGCCCGCAAACAGTTTGCTGAAGACAAGCAGAATAAGGACATGGATTACTGGAACCATGTCCTGTGGTCTGATGAGACCAAGATAAACCTATTTGGTTCAGATGGTGTCAAGTGTGTGTGGTGGCAACCAGGTGAGGAGTACAAAGACAAGTGTGTCTTGCCTACAGTCAAGCATGGTGGTGGGAGTGTCATGGTCTGGGGCTGCATGAGTGCTGCCAGCACTGGGGAGCTACAGTTCATTGAGGGAACCATGAATGCCAACATGTACTGTGACATACTGAATCAGAGCATGATCCCCTTCCTTCGGAGACTGGGCCGCAGGGCAGTATTCCAACATGATAACGACCCCAAACACACCTCCAAGATGACCACTACCTTGCTAAAGTAATTGTGGGTAAAGGTGATGGACTGGCCAAGCATGTCTCCAGACCTAAACCCTATTGAGCATCTGTGGGGCATCCTCAAATGGAAGGTGGAGGAGCGCAAGGTCTCTAACATCCACCAGCTCTGTGATGTCATCATGGAGGAGTAGAAGAGGACTCCAGTGGCAACCTGTGAAGCTCTGGTGAACTCCGTGTCCAAGAGGGTTAAGACAGTGTTGGAAAATAATGGTGGCCACACAAAAGATTGACACTTTGGGCCCAACTTGGACATTTTCATTAGGGGTGTACTCACTTTTGTTGCCAGCGGTTTAGACATTAATGACTGTGTGTTGAGTTATTTTGAGGGGACAGCAAATTTACACTGTTATACAAGCTGTACACTCACTACTTTACATTGTAGCAAAGTGTCATTTCTTCAGTGTTGTCACATGAAAAGATATAATAAAATATTTAGAAAAATATGAGGGGTGTACTCACTTTTGTGAGATACTGACAAACACTGATACTGATTAACAATGATACAATGTCCTGCTGAATATATATATTTACAACATGGGTATAAAATATGACTGGTTCATCGTAATTGATAAAGACAAAAGCACTGGTTTTATGAATGTATGTGTCATTTTAGATGTATTCAGGCTTTAAAGTGAAACTAAACTCTCTCAGTCAACATTGCTTATTTTATTGCGTATGCTACTAGCATTAGTGAATAGATAGGAAGGCATATTATATTTGTTTTAAACTTTTTTTTTTTTTTTTTTAATTTTCTACAGTTGCTTCCTCGTTTGTGGCTTAGGCCGAAATTATGTTGTACATCCCAGGAGTCTTCAGAATGGGGAGAAGAGGATTTCCCAGCAAAGCGCACCATCCTGCCTGCATGCCTGAGCTAAGGGCAAATGGATTCCAGGAAGTAAGTGCTACATCTGCCGTTACTTAAGATGGACATGGCCAGAAATACTAGGGGGTGATTTTCAAAGTGATTTCTCAACAAAAAAAAGCATGGAAAGATGGATGGATGGGTGAGTTTGCTTTGAATATTAAAAATGAATAAAATAGTGTTCAGTTTGTGGTGCTCAGATACAGTTTAGTTCTGCTTTAAGTAAAGTTATCCACGCAGGGAAGAACAGGTTTACTTTAATTCTCGCTCTTCAGGAGGATATACTCACTTTTCTATCTCTCCCCCAACAGTTTGTTCATGAGTCTTTAGTAGACAAGTGCAATTAGTTTCGGTCCGAATGTAAATTCGGACAAATGTTTGGTTATTCAGAGATTTGGATTCATCCGAATCTCCGAATGAAATATTAATGAGTTTAGTTAAAATTTGTTGAAGTTCTTTTCGTTTTGTAATTTTCTAACGAATTTCAAATTTTTTGAACGATTTGGATCGGTCAAAAATGATTGACCGATTCAAATTCTGTATGAAGAATAGCTGATTCTTAAGGAGTGGGTCAGGAAACTGACTGCTGTGTCCTTACCAATCAATGACTCATCGGCTGTCAGTGGCCTTCCCTGCTGAGAGCTCAAATGTAAACAAAAGAATGCTGCAATAGAAAAAATAGAAAAAAAAAACAGTGTGGGGTCCCCCCAAATCCATACCAGGCCCCCCAATGTGGCCTAATATGGTTTGGGGGGGGGCACTCGCTTGTCCCCCCTCTTTCCTGGCCTGCCGGGCTCCATGCTCGGATAAGGCTCTAGTATGGATTTTTTTTTGGGTTTTTTATTGCCGGTGGAATTTTCACGGGGTAGGGTTTTGTAACATTACACCGCATCAGCTGTTGCCGCGGGTACATTAAATGATCTCCGCTCCAACCCCTCAGACTTCCCTGATCTCGGCTACTAAATGTAAAAGCGGCGGGTGTATGAAAATATAAATCACGGAGATCTCGGCTCCGTGAGTTACATTTTCATAGACCCGCTGCCGCTTTTACATTTATTAGCTGAGATCAGGGAAGTCACAGGGGTAGGAGCGGAGATGATCTAATGTTGCAGCGGAGATGATTTAATGTACCCGCAGCAACAGCTGATGCGGTGTAACGTTACAAAACCCTACCCCGTGAAAATTCCCTACCCTCTGGAGCTATGAGCATGTGCAGTGGTAAGCGACTCAGCTGTTCCATGACGTATGTGCACAGGAAGTGACGAGGGTAGGGAATTTTCATGGGTAGGGTTTTTTCACGGAACACCGGCATTCTTTTGTTTACATTTCATCTGTCAGCAGGGAAGCCCACTAACAGCTGATGAGTCATCGGTTGGTAAGGACATGGCGGCCGCTTCTTAACAACCAGCTATTCTTCACACTAATTCAAATTGGAAAATTTTTCAACTGGTCCGAATTAGAATCATCCTGAAAATTTTGAATTTGTTAGAAAATAATAAACAAAACTAAATTTAACTAAACAAATTCCGAAATGAAATTAGTGACATACTAAACAAACACATTTTTCTGTTCTGCACATGTCTAGTCTTTGGAGTTGAAGCTTACATACTGTAGGTGCTAGGGATGGCACAATTATTTGAAAAGAATAACAACTTGGTGACCGTCCACCTGTAATGTACTGCAGGCAAGCAGCCACTGTAGGCAAAGCGACATACTCGTACGTCGCTGCCTACTTCTGGGTTTAGAGCACATGCACGCATGCCCCTCACCCCAGCACCCGCTGGGACTATACACAGTGGAAGCCTGTCAACAAGTCCCAGCCAATGATTCAGGGCTGGGACCTGCTGATCGACTGTGTACAAGAGGGAGCTGTTAGTCTCTCATCCCTGCAAAGTAGGGATGAGAAATTGAGGGACCTAGTAGTAAAAGCAGCACATAATACACACATTACACATAGTTAGGCACACATTTGTATGTATTTGCACCATGAGTTTCTATAGCAGCCGGTACTATAACAACCAATGACGTTGACTGACACACAGCATCATTCATTGCTATGGTGCTGGCCTCCGGCCCGACTACCCTATAAAAATACATGACGCTGATCTAGGGTAGCAGCATTCAGAAGAGGACCTGCTCCACCTCCTGCCCTCATCCAGACCTGCTCTGCCTCCTGCCATGTGTCAAGTTTCTGCTTTGAAGGGCAGGATTTCGATTATAAGGCAGGATAAGGGAACTGAGGACCGTAAAGAGGATGCTCTAATGTGTGAGTAGGGGGTTGTGATAGGCAGGCAGGCCTTTTAATGTGATGGGGGCTTCAGATGTGAAGGAATTATCTGATGTTATGAGGGGATTCTGATGTGAAATTATTTCTTGGGGCATATTTATTCATTCATTCATTTATTTTGACCCACAAGTATTTGTAAAATATACAATGTGGCTCCTGTTCTAAAACGTTTGGAGATCCCTGCATTAGAACTAAAAGAGGGTCAATGAGGCAGAAAGGATTTGGTTCCAAAAGAGGGACAATTCTTCCAATTGAAGGACATATTGGCACTCTGGTATACAGTACATGATTCTGTGAGCAGCACCATGTTTACCGACACACCAGGGCTAAAGGGGGAATATTTATTGCAACAACAAACAATAAATCAATAGCTAAAAAATGGAAAAGCAATAGTAAACATTTTAACATCTTAAAAAGTTACAAATCAATTTGTTATTTAGTAAATGGGAAACAGACCAAAGACTTTACCCATAATCCCTATACTATGGGGGAGTCCTGACAAAGGTGCAATGCAAAAATAAAGTTTTGAGAGTCTCTGCAAACTGTCTCCCACTGGTCAGTGCATTGGGCCTGTGACAGACCCAACTGGGACAGGGCTTTTGAAGGGGACTGCGGGGTAGCCTCTTGCCTACAGACTATGGGCCCTGGCTTTTGAGGGGGCTCTATTCTTTCGTAGGTGTGTGCCTGGGGGACCCTAGGAGTGGTTTTGCTTTGGATTCAGGTCCATGTGTCCCCAAAACACGCAGACTCTGGGAACCAAGGATCTGGATACAGATTTGGGGCCCCTTCTTATTGTTGGGGTATGGAATCAGCAGCTCAAGCCAGTCTTGACTGCTTCAATTCCCTCCTAGACTGAGACCTACAGCAGAAGATTAAAAATCACTTCAAACAACCTGATACTGGTGTCTCCTGCTGCTTTGTGTAAATCTCTTTATTAAGGTGTCTTTCTCTCATTGTATAATTTCCCCATTGTGGGCCTCCTAGGTGTGAATCCCCATTGTTAATTGAGTCACCTATTATTTCTGTCTGTCTGCTAATCCTCTTGGAGATGTTAATTGTGTTGTGTCCACTTTACCTTGTTGTGGGATGTTTATGTTCATGTTAGCTGTTCATTAGATGTACAGTTTGGGGATGGCCCCTTCCTGTTCCTACATGGCTATGCACCACTGTGCAGGCCAGTCAAGTTCCTTCACCCCAAACTCGCTCATCCATGTATTTATGGATCTTGCTTTGTGAACTGGTACGCAGTCATGTTGGAACAGGAAGGGGCCATCCTCAAACTGTTCCCACAAAGTTGGGAGCATTAAATTGTCCAAAATGTCTTGGTATGCTGATGCCATAAGAGTTGCCTTCACTGGAACTAAGGGGCCAAGCCCAACCCCTGAAAAACAAGCCCCCACCATAACCCCCCCTCCACCAAATGATTTGGACCAGTGCACAAAGCAAGGTCCATAAAGACATGAGTGAGCGAGTTTGGGGTGGAGGAAATTGACTGCCCTGCACAGAGCCCTGACCTCAACCCGATAGAACACCTTTGGGATGAATTAGAGCAGAGACTGTGAGCCAGGTCTTCTTGTCCAACATCAGTGCCTGAACTCACAAATGCACTTTTGGAAGAATGGTCAAACATTCCCATAAACACACTCCTAAACCTTGTGGACAGCCTTCCCAGAAAAGTTGAAGCTGTTATAGCTGCAAAGGGTGGGCCAACTCAATATTGGACCCTACGGACTAAGACTGGGATGCCATTAAAGTTCATGTGCGTGTAAAGGCAGGAGTCATAAAACTTTTGACAATATAGTGTATAAAATATGCTAACTGGACTGATGCTTATTTATGAAAAAAAAAAAAAAACTGAGCAAACAAAAATGCTGGGGGATCAAAAACTTTTGCAATCTCAGAAAGTTAGGAGTAATGGTTCCTGCATTCAGGTTTTAAATGTTTATTTAGCAATGTGCTGCAGTTGGTTGTCAGTATATTTATTATCATTATGCCTTTCAGTCTGAATTCTCTGCTTTTCCACAGTGCCATACCAGATCCGCTAAACATAATACGATAGGACAGCGGAGTCATCTGGGAGTCAGTGTGTGATGTGCATGGTGTACATCTTGCAATGTATGTATTAGCTGCTATGATATACTCTGGATGCCCCTGAGAAATATACATCTAATTAAAAATAAAACTCTTTATTTTCCTATCACATCTTTTCCCAGAAGTTTGGTTTGCTCCATGTGCCCTTTGAGTATAAAAAAAGATTTATTTACATAACGGGATTTCATGTTTTTCTTTGGCATGTCAGTTGATGCTAATTATTATTTTTTTCCCCATCTCATTTTTCTTCTTTTTTTTCTGATCGTCAAACAGTATTATCTACACTTGGCTCACAGATTGTGCCGCAATATGTGTTTGTTTCATTAATACTCAGCCAAACAAACGTACAGGATTTGACAGTGCTTAAGGGCAAGTGTCATTCATGGCAAAAGGTTGGCTTCCGATCGAAATATATCAGGAGATTGCACAGGACATAAAAAATCCTTTTACCCTCGTGCTCTGCAGTGGGTTGTATTATAATTCCAAGCATGGTGGTCCTACTTATTAAATACTAATAAATGCCTCTGTGTTTCTTACTGTAATGTGGTCAAGCTGCATATAGAGCTCTAAATATGGGACTCTTGTAAAGTGAAATTCTAGTCTATATCTAACTAAGCCTAAAAGTGCTCCCATCCCCCTTCTAACCTATATACTAACTACCCTGTAAAAGGAAGGTACTTATGCTCACCTATTCTCAGGGCGCTCCAGTACCTTCGTGCGATCAGCTCCCAGCGCCAGCTTCAGGGGAGGGGGGACAGCTGACAACGCATGCCCCATAGTAAGCCTATGGGTGACGTCAACACACAGGAATTTCAGCCAATTTTGGGTACCTCTACTCTCCCTTGAAGCTTGCCCCTGGGAGAGATCACGTGAAGGAACCAGAGCGCCCTGAGAATAGGTAAGTAGATTTCTTCTACAGTATAGTCAGTATAGGAGTTAGAATGGGGGGTGGGAGATATTTTTGGCTTAGTTAGATATAGACTGGAATTCCACTTTATTTTTTATAGTTATAATTTTATAGTTAGGTGGTTGGTTGCAGCTGCTGATCAACAAATGCTTTCCAACATTCCCATTTGACTTCTGTTGAGCTGAGGTGGCCATGCATGGAGGCACATAGACGAGTCTTATCAGTATGGCCAGTAGTCCCCGCCCTGCCTCCATTGTCTATGAGCTGGAAAACATGTCCACAATAAGTCTTGATGAGCCAGGGATGCCCACCAGAATGCCCAGAAACAGTTCCACAGCCCTGGATAAATAAAGTACATTACACCATCCATTTCTGAGTGTGGCACATCTTTGGCGGAAATAGTATAAATAGTTAATCATATAAAGTTGGTAGTAGTCAGGTAAAATGGGCAAATGCTGCAGCTCTCGATGACCAGCCGGGACAAGATAAGAAATATGCCCAAGAAGAGTTCTATATCCTTGGATGGTGAAGGTGCGTTTGCATGATCTGTCTGACACAGTGATTCCGCAGACACACCACTGTTCTGGGGACCTCTTGGCTGCATAATCCCGGTAGATACTTCCGGCCAGTCAAAATTTTTCAGAGCCCGGCTCTCCTCCATGCTCTGACTGGGAGAAGCAGAAAAAATCCCCGGTCTCCTCCATGGGCTATAATCAGTAGATAGAAGGCTAGCCCATAGTCCCCTCCAAAAGCTCCTGTCCCAGATGGGTCTGTCACACTACCTATCCTGCCTACCCTAGGTAAAAAAGATCTGTATCTGTACCTAGTACGCTCCCATCTGGTCATGTGATTTTGCAGCTCTGAATCCCCTGTGTCATGAAGCACTCAACAACGGCTAAAAATTCTGGAAGTGGTTATGTCATTTGTAGGCTGCCATGTCCCAGCGATTGTCAGCACTCTCTGTTCTCCTCTGCATCAGCAGCTCACTGACACAAGGGAGCTGGAGCTGCAGGATCACATTACTGAATCAGTACAACCAAATCGGTAAGTATACAGATTTTTTACACAGAGTAGGCAGGATGGCTAGAACGAGGAGGGAGGGAACATTTTTAAGGACAGTTAGGGTTAGGAGTGTTAAGGTTGAATTCCACTTTGTCCCCTTCTCACCTGAATCAGCGTCCTTTTAAACAGTTCTGAATGCTTGGGGGGTGTAAAGGATAAGCGATCATGTGACCACTGTCAATGTGATTGGAAGCTGGTCCCATCAGCTACTGATCTTTAATTTGGGATTTTGTACTGAGATAAAAATAGAAGGAGCTAGGACTTTAAATGAAGCACGTGGCACACAACTAGTAAAAAGATCAATACATAGCAAATATTTATTAACTCATATGTATACAGGTTTCATCATGCATAATGTAATTATAAAAAGTAATGTTTTGAGCTGATTAGTTATACATATACAGTATATTGTGTATATTTTTGATCTGCATCAATCACAGATCATATTAAAAAGTCATTCGTGATTACAAAAAATTCATATGCATAATCTAAAATGTAAAGAGCTTGGAGAGTTGGACCGTTGCACTCACAAACAAGCAGCGCCTATACAACCAGCCCACTGCACACTGCTCCAATCAACAGCATTCTAGCCCCCTAAGCAGCACTGTTGATTGGAGCAGTGTGTCAGACTGCAGGAGACCCAGGCTGCTGCATGTGTCAATTAAAGTGATTGTAAAGTCTCATTTTTTTTTCTATTAAAATAACAAACATGTTACTCTTACCTGCTCTGTGCAGTTGGTTTTGCACAGGGTAGCCCAGATCCTCCTCTTCTCGGGTCCCACTTCGGAACTCCTGGCCCCTCTCTCATGTTGAGTGCCCCCACAGCAGAGATATGAGGGCACCCGAGCCAAGCTGCACCCCCCTGTATCCATTCAGACACGAGGCTGCTTTTCTCTCCTGATTTGCTAACTGAGTTTAATTGACAACAGCGAGAGTCAATGGCATCGCTGCTGTGTCTGCAAATCAGGATAGAGAGTCCCGGAATGCATTAACATAAAAAACCTTCTAACTTTACAACCACTTTAATTACTTTTTATTTTGCACACTATTGGGTATTTAAAGTGAATACGGCTTATTTAATAAGCAAAATGATAGGAAACCTCTGCATTGGAGACTCAATGAGTAATAAAAACAAAATAAAATAAAACTGTGGCTCTACCCCTTACCCACTCTATGCTACTTTGCTACAAAACATCTTTGCATGAACATCATTCATGCTGCTCACATTTTCATACATTTATAGAAAAAGCTTTAAAACGCTATAGATTCTCTTTACCGGGTCTAGATAGGTGTAGGTTTTATTGGCCTTTTCTCACAGTATAATGTATGTATCGCATACCATCCCAGAGTCACAGCTCTGTCTTAATTAAGGCACGACAATGCACGCTCATTTATCTCTTTAGGATGTGAGCTTTTGTCTTGGCCTTGCAGCAAATATTAAAACTAATTAAACAATTCCTGCCTCTCCTCTCCTCTTTCAATAAGCTGACTCAGCAGTGACAGTAGTATGAGGGCTTTTATAAGCAAGGACCCCGCCTGTGCAGCATTGCTTTTCTCTCCATGTTGCCCTGGCCATTAGATATCCTAAGAAGTGGATAACAAATCTTTGCCCAGCAAAGTAGGAAGCAGGTATGGAGCATTATGTAAATGTTCTCAGTTCATATTGCAGCACAAACATCAGGAGCAATGCTGTGTACTATTCTAATCAGTGGTAGGATATGGAAATCTGTGCTATAGGCGATGCACTGGACAGGGCCGTACCCACATTTTGGCAGTTTGGGTCAACATTAGACACTGGTAGTGCTCTGGTAGGTATAACAGTATAACACCCCCCCCCCCCCCTGAGCTCCTTATCACTGCATGCAAGCCTCACAGGTTTTTTTTTTTTACTTTTACTGCAGAACAGAACTGAAAAAAGGCTTACAAATTAATTGCAAAATTTATGAATAAAGAATGAAACTTGCAACACCAGTTAAAGCAGAGACAGAAATGTAACCCTGGATCCCAAAAGACAGGGTGTCAGCATATTCTAAAACTAATCCAGAGAGCAGATACATTTGTAGGAAGGATCGCCGTTACTCCTCATCAGCCCATGTAAATAAACAGTGAGGAGCAGCCTCAGCCTACGTGTCTCCGCCAAACCCCTTCCCCGACGCGTTTTGTCCCCAGTGGGCGGGGCAAAATGCATCAGAGGGTGTGATCTAATGGAGACATGTAGACTGAGGCTGCTCCTCAATGTTTATCCACACGGGTCAGTCAGGAATAGTGACGATCTTTACTACACGTTTGTATAATGTATGCCTTTAGATTTGCTAGAATTATGTAATATGAAGGCTTAACCAAAAATCCTGTTTCATTTGTAACTTCTGGTAGATTTAAAAGAGCTTGTATAATCAGATTCTGATTTGCATGGTCAGTTTTGGATTTACCAAAGCTATGCAATGTGAGGGCTTAACTCAACAACTCATTTAATATGCATACACTAAACAAGCCTTATTCTACATAGTAACAGGATTTTACAGCTGTTGCCGGAGTTTTTGAGCCAAAATCTAGGGGAAGGCAGCGAACACAGATTGCTAATCCCAAAATGCCAATCACACATTAAAGCAGAACTAAACTGCAGAAAATGTTCACCACCACCTTTTACATCCCTCCCCCTAGGTTACACCTGGGTGCTGGGTTTTCAGCCTCTTGATTGCCCATTGGGGAATGGTGTCACCCCAATAATGCGCATGGGAGTCAGCCGGAGTTAACCCAGGAATGCATGCTGAGCTGCGCATGCACAGCTTAGTGAACATTCAAGAAGACTATATTTTCTGTGATAAGGTCTCCTATAGATGCATGTGTAAGGGAAAGCAGCAGCAGCATTTTAAAATGTGGACTACTGGTATGTGCTATTAATGGGTTGGAAACATCAGAACAGGCTGGATGCTACAAGTGTGCACCCCTAGCAATGAAACTGAACAGGGTGCTTTCTCCTTGCTTGCTGAGGCTGAGCTCAGCTGCTGCAGGTAAAGAATGCATGCTTGGTGATTGAATGAGCCAGAGGGACTTTTAGGAGAGGCAACATTTTCAGTATCCAGTAAATGGTAGGTTGGAGGGAAACGGAGGGGCCAGCTGTTTTTAGGAGAATACCTCCATGACTGCAAATGTAAAGGAACGCAGGATCCACAATTTTATATGAGGTCTGCTGGTATCAGGGGCCTTTTTGGAAATCAGTGGGCATGTGTGCAAGATTATAAATTGGACCCTAAGGTCTGCGATTAAGAAGATGTGGTGCACACAGTGTGCTGTGACAAACATTAAGCGTGTTTCTAATTGCACTGAATGTTGTCTATATTTTCCATAGTATTGAATGAGACCATGTTGAGTAGGGAATGTACAGCACAATATCTGTGGAGGCACACTGTATGTGCCAGGGCCCACCAAAAGAAGTTGCGGCACCTATTCAGGGGTCAGTAGTAAGTGACTTACATGCTACTGACCCCTGAACCCTACATTACTCATTATTGTACTACTGACCCATGACCTCTGCATTAATTGCTACTGACCCCTGACCTTTGCATCATTAAATACTGACCCCTAAACTTCGTGTCACTTATTACTAAACTCTGAACTCTGTATCACTTACTACTGACCTCTGAACTCTGTGTCACTTACTACTGACCTCTGAACTCTGTGTCACTTACTACTGACCTCTGCATCATTACTGACCTCTGCCTCACTTATAGTACTTATGATCTCTGTTTCAATTACTACTGATCTCTATGTCGCTGACTGTTGAGTTCAGCAACACTACTGACTGCTGAACTCTCACTTACTACTGATGTCTGAACCCTACGTCATTTACTACTGAACTCTGTGCCACTACTGACCTCTGAACCCTGCGTTACTTTCTATTGACCTCTGCACTCTGCATCATTTACTATTGACCTCTTCATCACTTATTTTTAAACTCTGTGTCAATTACTACAAACCTCTGCTTAACTGACTTCTGAATTCTCACTACTAATCTCTGAACTCTATGTCACTTACTACTGAACTCTGAACTCTACGTCATTTACTACTAACCTCTGCACCGCTACTGACCTCTGAATTCTGCATCACTTACTACTGACTCATAACTGTACTGTAACTGGCTCTTCTCTTCCTCAATCTCCTACCTGGCCCAATCACATCTCGCTACATGAGCCTCTATTCCCCCCCCCCCCCCCATCATGCTAGCCTTTAGCACCAGGGCATCAGCCCCTTACCTAGTATAACCAGGCACTCAATCTTAATCAATCTCACACTTGTGCAATGGCGGCCCTTGTGCATTGCACCACATTCATTGCACACATAAAGGATATGCCACTGCCTATTATGTTCTATACCTGGGATCAGTGGAACTGCATGGAAGGATTTTTGTACAAAGTTACTAAAGGTGAATTAAAACTTTAAGAGAGGATTGAATTGGATGCTGTGAGCAACTTTTTAGCACGGCTAGTTGTTTTTTTTTTTTGTTTTTTTTTTACATCTTTCTGCATTTGACAAATTGCAATATCTGCAGTGGGTGTGTTTGAGAATTCCTCCCTGACCTCGTAAATTAGTATTCATACAGTGCCTTGAATAAAATTTTCATACCCCTTGAAACGTTCCACATTTTGTCACGTTGCAAACAAAAACATAAATGTATTTTATTGGGATTTTATGTGATAGACCAACACAAAGTGGCACATAAATGTGAAGTGGAAGGAAAATGATGAATGGTTTTCAAATTATTTTTAAATAAATATGTGAAAAGTGTGGCATGCATTTGTATTCAGCCCCCCCTGAGTCAATACTTTGTAGAACCACCTTTCATTGCAATTACAGCTGCAAGTATTTTTGGGGATGTCTCTACCAGCTTTGCACATCTAGAGAGTGACATTTCTGCCCATTCTTCTTTGCAAAATAGCTCAAGCTCTGTCAGATTAGATGGAGACTGTTTGTGAGTAGTGTTGAGCGAACACGGACTGTATTATTCGTGTTCGTACCGAATAATTGGATTTTTTGTACCCGAACACGGACACGGACACTTTACTGTATGTTCGGGTAAAAATCCATGTTCGGTCGTTTTATTTCCAGGTTTTGCATGCTTTGGCGCTCTTTTCATGGCGGGCTTTCAACAGCCAATCAACAATCGTTTAACTGGTGTGCCTTAAGCCATCCCAGCCATGCCTGCAAATGTCTCAGTAGCTGTGATTGGCCGTCTGAAGCATGTGACCAAGTCTTTATAAGTTCCAGGCAGCCGCAGCGTCTTCATTCTGCTGCTTAGATCAGGGACAGAGCACACATCAACGTGCTGGCTGCTGATTAGGGAAAGACAGGCAGGAAAAAAACATTTGTGTCCGGATAGAATTGAGGGACAGGTCGGAGTGTTTAGGCAGGGCGAGTTGTAGGCATTTTAGGGATAGAGTCTGCTGAATTATAGGGTCAGTGTCTTCTACAAAGTACAATCGATATTGCTGTGTGGGGGGTGGGGTGACTCTGCACTCAATCCTGATCTACGATCTCTTCTCAATCCTGTTAGGGAGAGGCTGCTGCTGCTGAATTTTAGGGAAACTGTGTTCTACAAACTACAATCGATATTGCTGTGTGGTGTGGGATAGGAGATAGACAGGTGTCAGTGATCCACATCCATTTTTCTGTGTGTGAGCTGCAGTGTACACAATCTTTTTGGGCTGCAGTGAACAACGTCCTTTTTGGGGTGCAGTGAACAAATTCTTTTTGGGGTGCAGTGAACAAAATCCTTTTTGGGGTGCAGTGAACAACATCCTTTTTGGGGTGCAGTGAACACAATCATTTTGGGGTGCAGTGAACAAAATCCTTTGTGGGGTGCAGTGAACACAATCTTTGTGGGGTGCAGTGAACACAATCTTTTTGGGGTGCAGTGAACAAAATCCTTTTTGGGGTGCAGTGAACACAATCTTTTTGGGGTGCAGTGAACAAAATCCTTTGTGGGGTGCAGTGAACAAAATCCTTTTTGGGGTGCAGTGAACAACATCCTTTTTGGGGTGCAGTGAACAACATCCTTTTTGGGGTGCAGTGAACAAAATCCTTTTTGGGGTGCAGTGAACAACATCCTTTTTGGGGTGCAATGAACAAAATCCTTTTAGGGTGCAGTGAACACAATCTTTGTGGGGTACAGTGAACAGAATCTTTGTGGGGTGCAGTGAACACAATCTTTGTGGGGTACAGTGAACACAATCTTTTTGGGGTGCAGTGAACAAAATCCTTTGTGGGGTGCAGTGAACACAATCTTTGTGGGGTGCAGTGAACACAATCTTTTTGGGGTGCAGTGAACAAAATCCTTTGTGGGGTGCAGTGAACACAATCTTTGTGGGGTGCAGTGAACAAAATCCTTTTTGGGGTGCAGTGAACACAATCTTTGTGGGGTGCAGTGAACACAATCTTTTTGGGGTGGAGTGAACAAAATCCTTTTTGGGGTGCAGTGAACAACATCCTTTTTGGGGTGCAGTGAACAAAATCCTTTTTGGGGTGCAGTGAACACAATCTTTTTGGGGTGCAGTGAACAAAATCCTTTGTGGGGTGCAGTGAACACAATCTTTGTGGGGTACAGTGAACAGCGTCCTTTTTGGGGTGCAGTGAACAAATTCTTTTTGGGGTGCAGTGAACACAATCTTTTTGGGGTGCAGTGAACAAAATCCTTTGTGGGGTGCAGTGAACACAATCTTTGGGGGGTACAGTGAACACAATCTTTTTGGGGTGCAGTGAACAAAATCCTTTGTGGGGTGCAGTGAACACAATCTTTGTGGGGTGCAGTGAACACAATCTTTTTGGGGTGCAGTGAACAAAATCCTTTTTGGGGTGCAGTGAACAACATCCTTTTTGGGGTGCAGTGAACACAATCTTTTTGGGGTGCAGTGAACAAAATCCTTTGTGGGGTGCAGTGAACACAATCTTTGTGGGGTACAGTGAACAGAATCTTTGTGGGGTGCAATGAACACAATCTTTGGGGGGTACAGTGAACACAATCTTTTTGGGGTGCAGTGAACAAAATCCTTTGTGGGGTGCAGTGAACACAATCTTTGGGGGGTACAGTGAACACAATCTTTTTGGGGTGCAGTGAACAAAATCCTTTGTGGGGTGCAGTGAACACAATCTTTGTGGGGTGCAGTGAACACAATCTTTTTGGGGTGCAGTGAACAAAATCCTTTTTGGGGTGCAGTGAACAACATCCTTTTTGGGGTGCAGTGAATACAATCGTTTTGGGGTGCAGTGAACAAAATCCTTTGTGGGGTGCAGTGAACACAATCTTTGTGGGGTACAGGGAACAGAATCTTTGTGGGGTGCAGTGAACACAATCTTTGGGGGGTACAGTGAACACAATCTTTTTGGGGTGCAGTGAACAAAATCCTTTTAGGGTGCAGTGAACACAATCTTTGTGGGGTGCAGTGAACAAAATCCTTTTTGAGGTGCAGTGAACACAATCTTTGTGGGGTGCAGTGAACACAATCTTTGTGGGGTACAGTGAACACAATCTCATACTTCTGAACATTTGAGGGTGCTGCCTGTTCCATACTCCTCCTCCTACTGCTCAACCATCCTTTTAGGGGTACAAACAATAGTAATTGGGGCCTAGTGTGGTGGTGTACGTGTGAGATACATACACTTTCTTTTTGATCATATTTTCTATTCCGCTATTCAATTAAATCCTTTGGGGATCAATTAAATTGCGTGATAGTCTGTGTCGGTACGTGTGAGATCCACCTTTCCAAGTTTTTGGGGTTCATCTCATACTTCTGAAGATTTGAGGGTGCTGCCTGTTCCATACTCCTCCTCCTACTGCTCAACCATCCTTTTAGTGGTACAAACAATAGTAATTGGGGCCTAGTGTGGTGGTGTACGTGTGAGATACATACACTTTCTTTTTGATCATATTTTCTATTCCGCTATTCAATTAAAACCTTTGGGGATCAATTAAATTGCGTGATAGTCTGTGTCGGTACGTGTGAGATCCACCTTTCCAAGTTTTTGGGGTTCATCTCATACTTCTGAAGATTTGAGGGTGCTGCCTGTTCCATACTCCTCCTCCTACTCCTCAACCATCCTTTTAGGGGTACAAACAATAGTAATTGGGGCCTAGTGTGGTGGTGTACGTGTGAGATATATACACTTTCTTTTTGATCATATTTTCTATTCCGCTATTCAATTAAATCCTTTGGGGATCAATTAAATTGCGTGATAGTCTGTGTCGGTACGTGTGAGATCCACCTTTCCAAGTTTTTGGGGTTCATCTCATACTTCTGAAGATTTGAGGGTGCTGCCTGTTCCATACTCCTCCTCCTACTGCTCAACCATCCTTTTAGGGGTACAAACAATAGTAATTGGGGCCTAGTGTGGTGGTGTACGTGTGAGATACATACACTTTCTTTTTGATCATATTTTCTATTCCGCTATTCAATTAAAATCTTTGGGGATCAATTAAATTGCGTGATAGTCTGTGTCGGTACGTGTGAGATCCACCTTTCCAAGTTTTTGGGGTTCATCTCATACTTCTGAAGATTTGAGGGTGCTGCCTGTTCCATACTCCTCCTCCTACTGCTCAACCATCCTTTTAGGGGTACAAACAATAGTAATTGGGGCCTAGTGTGGTGGTGTACGTGTGAGATACATACACTTTCTTTTTGATCATATTTCCTATTCCGCTATTCAATTAAAATCTTTGGGGATCAATTAAATTGCGTGATAGTCTGTGTCGGTACGTGTGAGATCCACCTTTCCAAGTTTTTGGGGTTCATCTCATACTTCTGAAGATTTGAGGGTGCTGCCTGTTCCATACTTCTCCTCCTACTGCTCAACCATCCTTTTAGGGGTACAAACAATAGTAATTGGGGCCTAGTGTGGTTTTGTACGTGCGAGATACATACACTTTTTTGGATCATATTTCCTATTCCGCTATTCAATAAAAACCTTTCTAGGGCAAGATCTTAAATTACAGAAATATGAGGAGACCGTCAAATAAGGGCCATGGCCTGGGTCGTGGTGCTGCTGGTAGAGCTCCTGTTGCAAGGAGAGGACGTGGTCGATCTGTGCCAGCTACACGCACAAGTGAAACACCTTCCTCAAGTGTGAGTAGGCGACAGAACCTGCATCAGTATTTGGTAGGGCATCATACGCCCCTAGAAGTGATGAGGCCAGAACAAGTGGAGGCGATAGTAGATTGGTTTGCTGCTGACAGTGCCTCCAGTTCCTTCACATTATCTCCCACCCAGTCTACTGCAGAAAGGTCACAGTTGGCACCTGCCGCCGATGTCCAACCGTCTTTCACCTCACCCCCTTGCAAATCAGGCAAGCAGTCTGAGCCCCAAGCCATACAGCAGTCTCTTCTTCTTTTTGATGACTCTGTCAGCAGGGTTTCCCAGGGCCATCCACCTAGCCCTGCCCCAGAAGTGGAAGAGATTGAGTGCAGCGATGCCCAACCACTTATTTCTCAAGATGAGTACATGCAAGGATCATCGCAGCACGTCTCCGATGATGACGAAACGCAGGTGCCAACTGCTGCGGCGTTCAGCATTGTGGAGACCGACAAGGAGGGCAGGGGTGAAGACTGGGTGGAAGATGATGTGGAGGACGATGAGGTCCTCGACCCCACATGGAATGAACGTCATGCAGGTGACCTGAGTAGTTTGGAGGAAGAGGCGGTGGTCGCACAGAGCCACCAGCACAGCAGAAGAGGGAGCAGGGTGCAGAAGCGGAGCGGCCGTGCCCTAGACACTACGCCCGCTACTGCCCAACGCAGCAAGGGAACGAGCGCACCAAAGTCAGCTCAAAGGAGTTCTCTAGCGTGGAAGTTCTTTAGAAAATGTGCTGATGACAGGACACGAGTGGTTTGCACCCTGTGCAATCAGAGCTTGAAGCGAGGCATAAACCTTCTCAACCTGAGCACAACCTGCATGATCAGGCATCTAAGTGCAAAGCACGAGCTGCAGTGGAGTACACACCTTCAAAACCAAGAAACGTCTCTGGCTCATCCTGCTTCCTCTTCTGCTGCAGTCTCGGCCGCTCCAGCCACATCTGTAGTGATACCGGCTTCTGCCACCCCGCAAACAGACGATCTGTCAGCAACACCACCACCTGGGTCACCAACAACCATCTCCACAATGTCCCGTGGAAGCGTTCAGCTTTCCATCTCCCAAACACTTGAGAGGAAGAGGAAGTACCCCCCTACCCACCCGCGATCCCTGGCCCTGAATGCCAGCATTTCAAAATTATTGGCCTTTGAAATGCTGTCATTCCGTTTGGTGGAGACGCACAGTTTTAAAAACCTTATGTCGGTGGCTGTCCCACAGTACGTCGTGCCCAGCCGCCACTACTTTTCCAGGCAAGCCATCCCTTCCCTGCACAACCAAGTGGGGGAAAAAATCAGGTGTGCACTGCGCAACGCCATCTGTGCCAAGGTCCACCTAACTACAGATACGTGGACCAGTAAGCACGGTCAGGAGCGTTATATCTCCCTAACGGCACACTGGGTAAATGCAGTGGCGGATGGGCCTGAGGCGGATAGCAATTTGGTGTCCTTCCACCACCGAGGATTGCAGGGCGCTTCAGTTTGCCTCCTGTTCCTAACTCCTCCTACTCCGCTTCCTCATCCTCTACCGCCTCCTCATCCGGACAGCGTAACACCTTCACCACCAACTTCAGCACAGCCAGGGGTAAACGACAGCAGGCAGTTTTACAACTTGCCTGTTTGGGGGACAAACCACACACCGCGCAGGAGTTGTGGAGGAGCATGGAACAGCAGACAAATGAGTGGTTGCTGCCAGCGAGCCTCAAGCCCGGCCTGGTGGTGTGCGATAACGGGCGAAATCTCATAGCAGCTATGGGCCTAGCTGGTTTGACGCACATCCCTTGCCTGGCGCATGTGCTGAATTTGGTGGTGCAGAGGTTCCTTAAAAACTACCCCGATATGTCAGAGCTGCTGCAGAAAGTGCGGGCCGTTTGTGCGCACTTTTGGCGTTCTCACCCTGCTGCTGCTCGCCTGGCAGCGCTGCAGCGTAACTTCGGCCTTCCCGCTCACCGCCTCATATGTGACGTGCCCACAAGGTGGAACTCCACCTTGCACATGCTGGAAAGACTGTGCGAGCAGCAGCAGGCCATAGTGGAGTTTCAGCTGCAGCACGCACGCGTGAGTCGCTCTGCGGAACAGCACCACTTCACCACCAATAACTGGGCCTCCATGCGAGACCTGTGTGCCTTGTTGCGCTGTTTTGAGTACTCCACCAACATGGCCAGTGGCAATGACGCCGTTCTCAGCTTAACTATCCCACTTCTATGCCTCCTTGAAAAAACAATTCGGGCGATGATGGAAGAGGATGTGGCACAGGATGAGGAGGAGGAGGAGGATGAAGAGGTAACATTTCCAAGGCTTTCAGGGCAGTCATTCGCAAGGGGCTCCGAGGGTGGGTTCCTGCACACACAAACGCCAGGGACACAATTGTCCAGCAGGGGCACAGTTCTGGAGGATGAGGAGGATGAGGAGGAGGAGGAGCTGGAGGAGGAGATGGAACCATGTTCACAGCAGGGTGGCACCCAGGCCAGCTCATGGCCATCACTGGTGCGTGGCTGGGGGGATACAGAGGACACGGACGATACACCTCCCACAGAGGACAGCCTTTCGTTGCCTCTGGGCAGCCTGGCACACATGAGCGATTACATGCTGCAGTGTCTCCACAACGACCGCCGAGTTGCCCACATTCTAACTTGTGCTGATTACTGGGTGGCCACGCTGCTGGATCCCCGTTACAAGGACAACGTACCGTCCTTAATTCACTCACTGGAGCGCGATCGCAAGATGCGCGAGTACAAGCGCACGCTGGTAGACGCCATGCTGCTGGCATTCCCATCTGACAGCGGGGCCGCAGTGGAAGCACAAGGCAGAGGAGGAGGAGGTCGCCAACGCAACCAGGGCACCGCCAGCACCTCAGAAGGCAGGGTTAGCATGGCCGAAATGTGGAAAAGCTTTGTCAGCACGCCACAACAAACAGCAGCACCAGCAGCTCAGATGGAACGTCTTAGCAGGAGGCAGCATTTTACCAACATGGTGGAGCAGTATGTGTGCACACGCCTACATGTAGTGAATGAGGGGTCTGCCCCCTTCAACTTCTGGGTCTCCAAATTGGGCACATGGCCTGAGCTTGCCCTTTACGCCTTGGAGGTGCTGGCGTGCCCTGCAGCCAGTGTATTATCTGAACGGGTATTTAGCACGGCTGGGGGCGTTATAACAGACAAGCGCAGCCGCCTGTCCAGAGACAATGTGGACAAGCTCACGTTCATTAAAATGAACCAGGCATGGATCCCACGGGACTTTTCCGTACCTTATGCAGAATAGCAATGGATACCGACCTTACCCACCCATTGTTCCATTTTTGCTCTTTCTCACTCTTTTGGGGTGTACCCTCATTTAAAATTTGTGAAAAGAAGCAGTGTTGGCTACCTCGTCCTCCTCCTCAGGGCCAGATTAACGTAGGGGCTATTGGAGCTGCAGCTCCAGGCCCCTACCTTTTATATAGGCCCCGGGTTGGCCATATTCACTGTTACCGCTCTTCTGTCACTTGTAAACACAGAAGTCTGGCTTCTATGCTCGCTTCCCCAGGCAGCACCCTCAGAACCTCCCCACACAGCGCGAAGGCCGGACAAGGAGGGACAGTTGCAGATGCATGGATGTGTTTATGGGCTTCAGAGACAGCATCCCATGTTGAATTAGGCATGCATGGCTGCACCCTTCCTCCTCTGGGTGCATGGCAAGGCACGGCCCTTAAGGCCCTTCAAAATCCTCAGCACCAAGCCCATGATGCTCTTAATCCGGCCCTGGTCCTCCTCCACCGCCGCTTCCACCTACACCGCCCATAGGTGTGCGCAGCCTATTGCATTAAGGTGTGCACCTCAAAGTTGAAATACACATGCATGTGTTTGCCAGCAGGGAGAGTAATGTATCTGGGCCATGTACCTGTAGGCAAAGAGAAATAGAGCAGAGCAGGTCCGAGGGAGATCTTTCCCATCTCCTCACTGGCAATGCTATGTGCCCTAGGTGATTAGGGTGTGCCCAGGCACACCCGGCACACCCTGTGCGCATGCTTATGTCACCGCCACATCCACCACCACCTCAACCTCCCTCCTACTCCATATGGGCCTCGTCCTTCAGAGATGAAGAAGAACATTGTTTTATTTTTCTGTTTTTTTTTGTTGTTTTAAGTTATTTCCCTATCCACATTTGTTTGCAGAGCACTTGCCATGCTCTTAATTACGTTTTGCTGCCATTTGCAGCACTCTAGCCCTTTCCTTTGGTGTTTTAGAGCCATTTTAGAGCCTTAAAGTTCGGGTCCCCATTGACTTCAATGGGGTTCGGTGTCCGGGAAAAGTTTGGTAAAAGTCCGGGACACGGACCCGGACTTTTTTTTAAAGTTCGGCCGAACCCGTCGAACACGGACATCTAGGTGTCCGCTCAACCCTATTTGTGAGCAGAAATGTTAAATTCTTGCCACAGATTCTCAATTGGATTTAGGTGTGGACTTTGACTGGGCCATTCCAACACATGAATATGCTTTGATCTAAATCATTCCATTGTAGCTCTGGCTGTTTGTTTAGGCCGCAGGGGTGTCCAAACTATGGCCCTGAAGCTGTTCAGGAACTACAATTCCCATGAGGCATTGTAAATCTCTGACATTCACAGACATGACTAGGCATGATGGGAATTGTAGTTCCTGAAGAGCTGGAGGGCCATAGATTGGACATAGCTGGAACTTTAGGGTCATTGTCCTACTGGAAGGATAACCTCCACTACAAAATAGAAATCAGAGAACCATTGTTTAGGTACACACCTCGTAGGGCTCACATCCATAATCAATTGGTTCAATTGGTTACCTAATTGTCTCTACATTGACATATACAAACTTGCATAGTAAAAACATCAATGTATACATACAATTAGATACAGACATATAAATACAAAAGAAAACAAGGGAAATGCATCTACATTTTTCCTGTTGTACCTTGTACTTGGACATGTGTCAATAAATGAGATATCACTTCATTCAAACTCCTTTGTGGTGTGCGGCTGCTTTCTCTTCTAGTGCGTGACGACTAAGCAAGCGTGATTTCTTCAGTAACAGCCAATCCCACGTTGGATTCACCTTCTAGCATTGTTCACAGTGGCGAGTCGGGGCCAGGCACCCACGTTGGATTAATACAAATAAGAAGCGGCGCTAAATCCTAATGGCACAATAACGAATAATCATATGGTAAATAATGTGGCATGAAAACAACTAAACATGCAGCGAATAAATTATGAGCAAAATATATCATTGGAAAAATTATTTAAATTAAAGTGATATAATGAAATAGGTGCAAAATTTGCAAAAAGATGAGAGACAAATTGGATTATGATATAAATTCCGTATATATATGGAAACGAAAACGCACCTGGAGCCACCAATCTGGCAAACATGTCAGCTTTTCAGATACTGACTCTGAATTTATGGAGGAAACAATGGCGGCTCCAGATTCTGATCAATCAACGGTGCAGACACCTGTTTTTGGACAACAAGAGGGAGCTAATACACTTATTCCAGTTAAAAATGCAGCAAAAATAGGACAAGAAAACAGAAAACACACAGGAGGACACGCAGTCCGAACACAGGAGGAACCAGAGCCCACAAGTGGAGAGGCGGCCGAAAGTGGCAGTCGCTATCTATCCCGATCCAAACCACGCAGGACTTAATAGGTAATTCCAATATATTGAAACCAATAGGTCCTTAACATCCGAAGAAATCTCTTTACACTCAAAGGGGCTCAAATTTTGCCCACAGAGACATTTTAATGTTTTTGATACAATATTGGACGTGAATAGATTCATCAGAAATTAAAAAATTAAGAAAAATTATTTCAAATGTGACAGTAATGCTGACGTATGTGATGATGTTGTTAGCCAAACACAGAGTGACGTAGATAAGGAACCTTCAATGCACACATTTAGTGACTTATGTGCAATTAATGAATTAGAGGATGCTAATTCCCTGCTTTGGGAAGGAGGCAACAGTTGTAGTGTACATGCCACAGATTTGACCCTGCCAGTTCAACTTAAAAATAGATCACAGTTTTATCCAATCAATGCTCGTTGCAAAGAAATGGATACTTTTCAGAAAATGGTGAAGAGGGATTTGGTCTCACTGGCAACTTGGGTCTCTATGGGTTCAACTCCTTGGCATGACAATTAGATTTCCAAAGAAAGAGAGGCTTTACATTTTTTTTTTAAATGACTCTACAATTGTTATACGAAGCTCTGACAAAGGGGATCTCATTGTTGTTATGGGAGTGGACACTTACAGACAGGAATTTGAAAGACAGTTATCCGATTGTCGTACTTACCAGAAACTAGGAGGTGACCCTAATAAGAAAAATAAAATGATTTTAAAAACACTTGTGGAAGAGGGAATTTGATTGTACATATTTGATGAAAACACAGTGGAAGATTTAATTCCCATTCATTCTCTTACTCCAAATTTCTACCCCCCAAAACACACAAGGGGTTAATTCCATTACATGGTAGGCCCATCATATCCAGTATAGGGTCTTTAAACGAAAAACTGGGTCAGTGGCTGGATAGACAACTGCAACCACTAGTAACCACACTTCCCAGTTATTTAAAGGACACCAATCACCTTTTAAAAGTTGTTACCGATTTACACTGGGAAGAGGATTTTATGTGGGTTACTTGTGATGTTGCAAATCAGTACTCATCTTTTCCGCATAAACTAGCTATTCAATCAGTCAGTTTTCACTTGGAACATTATACTGATTTTACAGTGGAGATTCACTTGTATATGTTGGATGTTTTGGAATATCTGTTGACTAAATTTACAGAAGTGCAGGGCCGCGATGGGGGCCAAATTTTCACCCTCCCTCACCAACCTGTATATGGGTTGGTGGGAATGGTCCAGCATTTTTGGCACAGAGAATCCATTCAGACAACATATTAAATCCTTCCATCGCTACATAGACGACCTATTTATAGTTGACAAACGCATAGGGAACTTTCCTTGATTACCTCAATGGTAATGACAAAAACTTGAAATTTACTGGACAGGCAGACACGAAAGAAGATTGATTTTTAGATGTTCGACTGAGTAGCGATGGAGGTTTTGTGAATACGGATCTGTACAGAAAACCACTCTCAGGCAACACCCTCTCAGGCAAAATCGGGACATCCGAAACATACAATTAAGGGGATTCCTGTGGGTCAGTTCTTACAGGTATGCCGGATTAATAATAACCCACAAGCCTTTGAGAGAGAGACACAGGCACTCTATCAATGATTTCTACAAAGGGGCTATCTGAGATGGATGCTGGATAGAGCTCTATCCATAGTGTCCTCAAAAAGCCGGGCAGGGCTTTTAGGAAGTAAGAGGAGGAGGGATGACATCAACCATAAATTTATTAGAAAAAACTCACATTGACAACACCATTCAGTTTGGAGTTTAATGAGACCTGGAGAATTATTAATAAGCATTTACCCATCCTCTTTGAGGATAATGTACTGTATGTGCCAGCCTCCATGGTGAAGGTGTAAACATTGTCCCTAGATGAGCACCCACATTGGGCAATTCATTATTACCCAACTTCTTTAATCCTCCCACGCTGCAATCCACCATATGGTTGCATTTTAATGGAAATTCTCAGTGTGGGAGCAGTGACTGTTCCTGTTGTAAACACATTATGAAAGGGGATGTAGTCTGTTCATACCCCAATGAATACAATCTTTCTACAATTGCAATTCGACCTACGTAATTTACATTATCACTTGTAAGGTGTGTCATGTACAGTACATAGAACGCACAATTCGAAGGCTGGGGGACCGATTCTATGAAAACTTATTTAGTATTACAAAAAAATCGGTCCATGAATGTAGCCTGGCACTTTATTAACCACCATGCAGGAGATACATCGGTTGTGGGTGTGCAAGTCCTGGAAAAAAAATCTGTCCACCAAAAAGAGGGGGAGACATATTTAAATTGTTATGTAAATGTGAGGTCTTTTGGTTCTTTTAATTTAAAACATGGATTCCTCAGGGTTTAAACCATGAATGGGATATCACACACTTCTATAAGTAGTTTTTCAGTCGTACCCCCCCCCTGATAAGTTCATATGTCCGTATGATGTTCCACTAGGTTCCACATTTTTGCCACCTAGTTACTTGCGAACCAATGATATGCATTTTCCTGGGATTGTGTTAATGGGGTGATCTAGCAATTCTTTGTGTCTATTAGTTTTTAGGAAGGGAATTTTCCTTACATCTGTCAGCAATCTGGCTTTCTTCAGCTCTGGCGATCTGGTTGCATATATCTCATAACTAACATAGATCTTGATTGATAGAAAAAAAAAATGTTAAAAAGAAAAATGTTAAAAAAGAAGAATGAACAGATTTGACACAAGCCGATCGAGCAATGCCCTTTGGTTGCTTTAACATGTAAGGATGTGAAGATAAGCAATTGCTACATTAATTTTACTTATACCTGTAAAGAAGGGATATTTATCATCTCTCTATTCACAAGCTATATGGTATATAATCACTTCCCTAGAACTCTTCTCACTTATTTCACACACATCTATTGTGCTCACCCTTTAGCATTCGGTTGCATAATTTTAAAATGCAATCTAACACAAGACCTGTTTGGCACTTTATTCTGGTATCGCAACCTTCTGCCCACCTTGCACATTGATTGGTAAAATGTATAATATTGTTTAAATGAGGGTCAGATCAGCTATGCATTGGTGGGCATGTGTTTTATTCACACCAATTTTTCGGTTACCTTTTGCTATACAATATAAAGGTTTTCAAGTATATTCATTATTTTTAGCATAGAAAAGGAGGTTCGGATTCAGTGGTTTTCCTGGGAATTGCCAACATCCCTAATTGAGACCAAAAAAGACAAAATCCCCTAAAGGGTGGGACATTAAATGGCAATGACCAGGACTTGAGTAATATGGGTATCAATGTTTATTACATAAATGTACAAAACTCAAAATTTATACAAAAAACAAAACAAAAAAAAACAACATAACATAATGATATACAAAAAACGTTAAAAGCATGTGGCCAAGGATATACGTCACAGAAACTAGAGATGGCTGAGATGTCCTGAAAGAGACCAGACGCGTTTCGGTCGATCACCTTTCTCAGTGGTCCAAAAAGGAAAGTCTCAGACTAGAGGTGTAAAAAACATTGCAATCAATGAAGAGTAATAATGTTGTTATAATCACTTATGCATTTACATATTTTCCATGTGCAAAGTGTCTGTTACACTAAGAAGAAGGTATACTATTCACAGAGTTGAGTTATATAGATGTTCATACATACCATAAAGGGACATCCTAGAAGAGACGTGAAGGGAAGAAGGCCACAGAGAATAAAAACGAACAGGTGACAACCTGTAATTCGTAATTTCAAAGGACTGCTAGTCACCCACTCTCCTGACCATATGTTCTGCTATAGAGGAATCATATCTCCGTATCAGATTCAAAAAGTTGGATATCCAACCTTTTGATGTAGATGAAATGCATTACATTTTTCCTGTTGTACCTTGTACTTGGACACGTGTCAATAAACGAGATATCATTCAAGCTCCTTAGTGGTGTGTGGCCGCTTTCTCTTCTAGTTTGCATTGTTCACGGTGGCGAGCCAGGGTCAGGCACCAACGTTGGATTCACCTGAACGGTGTATACATTTTCTTGGTACTTAGTTTTATGCCACACACAGCGTTTTGCTTTTAGGACAAAAAAGTTCCATTTTGGTCTCATTTGACCAGAGCACCTTATTTCACAGGTTTGCTGTGTGCCCCACATGGCTTCTTGCAAACTGCAAATGGGACTTTTTATGACTTTCTTTCAACAATGGCTTTCTTCTTGCCACTCTTCCACAAAGGCCAGATTTGTGGAGTGCACAACTAATAGTTGTCTTGTGGATAGATTCTCCCACCTGAGCTGTGGATCTCGGCAGCTCCTCCAGAGTTACCATGGGCCTCCTGGCTGCTTCTCTGATTAATGCTCTCCTTGCCCGGCCTGTCAGTTTAGGTGGACGGCCATGTCGTGGTAGGTTTGCAGTTGTGCCATACTCTTTCCATTTTCAGATGATGGATTGAACAGTGCTACGTGAGATGTTCAAAGCTTGGGATATTTTCTGTTCACTAAGGTTCTCTACCAAACCGCTGAGGGCTTCACAGAACAGCTGTATTTATGCTGAGATTAAATTACACACAGGTGGACTCTATTTACTAATTAGGTGACTTCTGAAGGCAATTGGTTACACTAGATTTTAGTTAGGGGTATCAGAGCAAAGGGGGCTGAATACATATGCACACCACGCTTTTCAGATATTTATTTGTAAAAAAGTTTTAAAACCATTTACCATTTTCCTTCCACTTCACAATTAAGTGCCATTTTGTGTTGGTCTATCAAATAAAATCCTAATAAAATAAAATTTACGTTATTGGTTGTGGCATGACAAAATGTGGACAATTTCAAGGGATATGAACACTTTTTCAAGGCACTGTAGATCAGTGATAAAAAAGAGTGGAGTGGACTGGTGCACTACAGCAATGCGCAGTCCCCGTAGGCAAGTAAAAGATTATTTTTCAATCTGAAATTTCAGACTGAAAATTTAAGCAGTACATTTATAGAGAACCATATACCAGGCCAGTTACTGAGAAAAGTTGGACAGTTGAATTTGAGTCCCCAGGAGCAACAACAAGAAGCTGTGACTTCCCTCTTCCCCATATATAAAATGTATCTAAACCTTAACATTGAATTTCTTTTATCTGTTCTCTTGCGGTATGTTAAATATACAATTCATAGTGTTTTGTTATATCTGTTCAATAAGGGCCAAACTGTTGGTCCTGCAAGAAATCCAGTTTATCTATGTAAACTACAGAACAATTCCCCGCTTGTTATGAAAAAGACTAGAGGGTGACTTTTTTAGTCCAAATACACCTTCTATTCTAGGATGACAACACTTCACTTTAACCATTGACCTCCAGAAGATTTACCCCCCTTCATGATCAGGCCATTTTTTATGACATGGCACTGGATTACTTTAACTGACAATTGCGCAGTCAAATAAAATGTATGTAATTTTTCCCAGAAATATAGCTTTCTTTTGGTGGTATTTAATCACCTCTGTGGTTTTTATTTTTTTGGCGCTATAAGCAAACAAAGATTGACAATTTAGAAAAAAACAAACAATATTTTTTACTTTCTGCTATAAAACATATCCAATAAAAAAAAAAAAAAAAATTGGAAAAAAATGTAAGTTCTAATCTTCATCAATCTAGGCCAATATGTATTCTGCTACATATTTTTGGTAAAAGAATCCCAATAATGGGATATTTACATTTTTTTATTTGTGGTTAGTAATGGTGGTGATCAGCGATCTTTAGCAGGTCTGCGATATTGCGGCGGACCAATCGGACACTAACTGACAGTTTTGACACTTTTTTGGGACCAGTGACACTAATATAGGGATCAGTGCTAAAAAATGTGTCACTGTACTAATGACACTGGCTGGGAAGAGGTTAACCTCAGGGGCGATCAAAGGGTTAAATGTGTGCCTAATCTGTGTTTTACTGCAGTGGGGGAGGTTCTTGTACTAGGGGAAGGCATGGATCGGAGCCTCTGCTTAGCAAACACATAGGATCCATTTGAAAAAATTGAAAACCCCAAAACTAGTGGGATTAATATAGCGCTTGCTAATAATTATTCAGGGGTGGGCAATTACTTGTTCATAACCTAGGATAATAAAATTGACAATCAAGCGGTATAAAAAATGGAGGTGGAATGCACGCTGCACGCTCTGGGAAGCCTGGTGGAGCGCAAGCCGGTAGTCACCGCTCTCCACTCACAGGCGCCATCCGCAGCAGCCGCTTTTTAAACTTTTTTGTACTATTCATCAGCACTATTCAATAAAGGCTACCGGTACTTTTTAATGGTACTGCACTATTGGAGCACTTTTATTTTTCCCTAAATATTGGACCTGGAGGATCGAGTACACCCAAGGGAGCGATCCCAGACCACAGGGAACTACAAGGGCCAGCAGTCACCTCCCAGGCTCAGGAAGCCACAAGTGCAAAAGGTCTTTTTACCATAAGGTATTTAAGACCCACTACCTCTGGTGAGTGCAAACCCCCACTATTTCAAGTCATGCCCAATTTACCAGCAGTTGGACTACTGGAGGACCCAACACTAAGCACTTGCACTTTCCTTTACCTGGCACTGAAAATTCCTACCCATGCACAAAGTCACTTATGAACTGTTTATTTGGACATTTTTGGCACTAATTTTGGCACTACTTCTGCACTTTATGTTAACCATAGTATTTATTTAAGGTTGATGTTTATTTCTATTTATGTATATTAACTGTGAACATCACTGGTTTATTACCACATAGCTGTGTGACCTACACAAAAAGTTATATATTTATATTTTTATATATATTTTTTTTTATACCGCTTGATTGTCAATTTTATTATCCAGGGTATGAACAAGTAATTGCCCACCCCTGAATAATTATTAGCAAGCGCTATATTAATCCCACTATTTTTGGGGTTTTCAATTTTTTCACTCACTATTTTATCATATAGCAGCTGCTTTAACCACCCCTCACCCACCTTATTTATTTAACCCACTCATCCCCAGATAGGACCTCCATAGCCGCGAGGGATATACACCTATTGGAGTATATATCTTTACCACATAGGATCCATGCCATGACTGCTGAGGTGCATAGGTCCGGAGAACCATGTTACCATAATAACCAATACCCCTTGCCCCTTCCCCATACAAAACCACACTTACAAATGATTAAGTTGGAAAGGGCAAGGCCACAGCTTTATTTACTTTCAAAACCAAACAAGTACACATTTAGACCAGTGCCAGTTGTACTGTGAGCACTCTTAGTCATTAAAAAATGAATTCCAAAAGGTGAAAAGGGGGAGGGTCTGTCGTTATCATCAGTGTAGGACAGACAGCCTACCCCCCAATTTACAAACAAGGGCATAACCCATTACTATAACTTTAACTGTTGGCAAGGTCAAAAACCGCCACGAAAGCTGTGACAGACCGACCAAAGAGTAGGGCGGGGAGGGGGGGGTGGGCAGCTCTTCAACCACGTTTTTCTTAAAAGACCCAGAATTCCCTGGGTAGGGGATATTTAACTGAGCTCAGGGCCAACCCCGTGCCCAAAATCCATCCAATCAGTTCTCCCACGTAGCCTCCTGCTATAAACAAGCCCCTTGACCATGCCCAAATCAGTCAAGGCTCTCTTTCCCTATAGGGATCAAGAGGCCTTCATTTGTACTGACAGAACAGCAATCTGCCTTCTTTACATAGGCAGACCTCCGCATCAGCAGGTGTCAGCGGACATTGAGTCCGCAGTACCCCCCGATCAGCTCCCTCTCGGTCTAATCCCAGCAGGAGCGGGCCGGCGGGGGCGTGCGCGCACGCCCCTGACCTGGAAGTGCAGGATCACGTGCTAGGTACGTGATCCTGTGCAGCAGAGCCGCCTTACTGCCTTATGTGTAAGTTATATGGTTGGGAAGCGGCTAATAGATTCAGTACAGTAAATGTATGTTGTCACTCTAGGACAGGAAGTATGTTACTGGCTGGATCACCAGGTGAAAATAAAGTAAAATAAAATCTGAAAAAAAAAAGAATACAAATCATATCTAAGGACTGGTAAGCTGCAATATATAAATTGTTTGTTCTTGGGTTTAGATGCACTTTAAGCATCAGCTTCAAGGTCACATTTGTGAACTGTGTATTTATTCCATTTTACAAAAGACTTCTGCTTTGCTGAATCAGGAGAGGATGAGCAAAACCATCCATCTTGCTACCGACTTATACAAGGATGTTTAATTAATGGCCGGGCAATCTGCTTCATCCTCATTGAGAATAAATTTTAATTGCGGCCAGATTCACGCTGTTTAATAAAAGCCACTGAGCAATTGATCACAGCTAATAATGGGACAGTTGTAGTTGCACTTCTGTTAAATAAAGCTAATGTTTGTTTATTTAGCCTCGGTTGAAGCATTTGCTCTGTGTTATTGATTTACTATAGACTTTGCCGCAGTAAGGGGAACAGAAGTTTATTAAAAGACTGCTTTCTCCTTACCGTGGGATCTGTTACTCATTTCCAATTGCCTGTTCTTCTGAAATATTGTCTCAAAAGCAACATAGAATGACTATTGAATATTCTGCGGCTTGTAGTTTATATCTATTCTAAGTAGGCTATATAGATAAATGTAGCTTTTTTTTTTTTTATTACATTTTTTTTTTTCGGTTTCCTTATTTATAAAATACAGTTTACAGTAGGGAAGATTACCATTTCATCAGGAGAACTAAATTTAGGATAAAACGCTAACATACACTATATTATCAAATGTATTGGGACGCCTGCCTTTACACGCACATGAACTTTAATGACATTCCAGTCTTAGTCCGTAGGGTTCAATATTGAGTTGGCCCACCCTTTGCAGCTATGACAGCTTCAACTCTTCTGGGAAGGCTGTCCACAAGGTTTAGGAGTGTGTCTATGGGAATATTTGACCATTCTTCCAGAAGGACATTTGTGAGGTCAGGCACTGATGTTAAGTGAGAAGGTCTGGCTCACAGTCCACGCTCTAATTCATCCCAAAGAGGAGTTTGGGGTGGAGGAAATTGACTGGCCTGTACAGAGTCCTGACCTCAACCCGATAGAACACCTTTGGGATAAATTAGAGAGGAGACTGCGAGCCCGGCCTTCTCTCCACATCAGTGCCTGACCTCACAAATGTGCTTTTGGAAGAATGGTCAAATATTCCCATAGACACACTCTCAAACCTTGTGGACAGCCTTCCCAGAAGAGTTGAAGCTGTTATAGCTGCAAAGGGTGGGCCAACTCAATATTAAACCGTACAGACTAAGACTGGGATGCCAATAAAGTTCATGTGTGTAAAAACAGGCCCAATACTTTTGGTAATATAAGGTATATAATACCATAGCATGTCCACCTTTTTAAAGTACCTAAGCAGTACCCTGAAAAATGTAATGTTTTCTTGAATTCCCCTGAAAAAAGGCAGTCCCCTTTCTAGGCTTTGAGCCTCATATATATATATACTGTATATCTGCAGTGTGGGATTATCTAAGGCTGTGTTGCCTCTGACCATTAGTCTACCCAGATTTTGAGTGAGGTTTGGTAATGTAAGTACTATGCTGCTCACTGGAGAGGAAGCTGTACTTGAGGATCTGCAGTGCAAGAATCCCCCTGTTTCTGCTTCATTCATTCTACGGATTTGTGCTTTTTTCACCTCTCCTGCTGCTTCTTGATCATTCTTTCACCAGTCATTATGACATGAGGAAGCAAAGCCCTGCTTTCACCAATATGTATTTACCATTTCGGCCAGCGTAACAGAGACTATTTACAAGCCAATTGCTTTGTTTTAGTTTTAGATGAAGCAAGCAGGGGTTAGAAACTCTGTCCTATGGTTAAGGACCTAGTTGTTTGTATTTCCTACTGGTTCACTCAGTAACCTTGTGTTCGAAGTTAGATAGACTCTAAAGTTTAGCAATTTCTTATTAGGGCCAGTTATTTTACATTGGGTTTATCAATCCTTCTCTCAATCTCTTTCCCTCTGACGGCAAAAAAAAACCTGTATTCAATAGGTTGCACAATGAGATCCCTGTAAAAATGGCAGACTTGTAGGCAGGTGCAGTCTACTTTATCCACAGCAGGGGGGCGCTCTACAGGGTGGCACTGTTAGTGGATAGGAAATCAGGAGGAACCAGGTTCCTCTATGGTTTCCTAAGTCACTAAACTGTAGCTGTGCACCACAAACTGAAATCGCTATTTGGTTCATTTTTAATATCCAAAGCAAACTCACCCATCCATCCATGTCTTCATATTTTATTTTGTTGACAAATAACTTTGAAAAACACCCTCCTCCCAGCATTTCTAGCAATGGTCATCTTGAGTAAGGGCAGATGATTCATGTAGGATTTACTTCCTGGCAGCAATCTGCTCTTATCTCAGGCAGGCAGGAGGGTATGCTTAGATGAAAAAGCCCCTCCTCCCCTCTTCTAGAAAAAAATGCCATGAAGACTCCTGGGATGTATAATGTCAGTTGGGATGATTAAATAAAATAAAAATAAATGGAATTATTTAATAAGCCATGTATATCAGTTCTATATAGAGATTTTTGAACAGCACACCTTCTATATATATATTAAAAAAACTATATTTTAAAGATACATCATAATCATGTGTGAGAAAATATTAGCAATAATTGTGTCATTATATTATGTAAAATATATACATATTTAGAAATGCTCTTTATACCCTATTTTGGGTTTATATTCTTGCTAAATAATAATGTTACTTAAGTTGAACTAATTTCTTAATTTTAAGGTACATAGTGGAGTGTTTATGTAAGGTTGTGTTTAAGTTTTTATGACCATCATAAATACTATATACCAGACACAATGTCTGACGTATTTGACAGGATTTTGATAATTCATGGATTTTCACTAGCCAGCCAGGTCAGAAGGTTATCAGTATAATAATAGTGGTAATTATTCTATATACTGAATGTAAAGAATAATACAATACTGCCCCCTTTTGGAGACTACTACTAAATGCAGTCTCGGGGTAACTCAGTATTTTCCAATAAATATATATATTGTATTAAATATAATCTTTTTAGAATGGCTTACCAGATCCAATCCCTGCCAAGATGAGTGATGGAGATATTAGATGGACATATGTATGTACTGAGAGTATGGACAAGTTTTTATGTTGTTATCATGATTATTCTTAAATATAAAGAAATCATCATTTAATTTTAATATCCAAAATATTGGGTTATTAGGAGAGGCGTTGCTAATGACCTCACCTGTTAATGGATAAAATGTCCCAACCAATGGGGATAATGTCCCTCCTTCTGGGTTTAACTTATGGTAATTTTACTGGTCCTTTGTTCAATACAATATAAAAAGAGACCCCAGATGTAATAGGACACAGATTACTGACAACATTCATTACACCTACAACACACACGGTACTCACATCCATCTATATACTCATCTATACATACTCCATCTTGCTCCATCATTTATCTGAAACTTTGAAGGACGCCAAACGAAACTCCTCCCTAACTGGCCACCATTTTGGGAAGGCAGCCATCTTAAGGACTCTGGTAACGACCATTTTAAGCTAGCAGCCATCTTAAGTGTGGTAAATATACCTTGCTGTTTATTTGATTATTATTTACAATTGTTTATTTCTTTTCCTTATATGTTTTATATTGCATATTTAAGGGTAATGAGATTACAATCCCAGCCATAAGAACCATAGTAGATTTTTCTCTAAGAGCTGATTTTTGTTTTTATACATTTTTATTAATATCAGATTTAGCGCATATTGGCAATTTAGTCTCCCATTTTGCATAGCCTATTCTCACTTCATCTGCAGCGAAGTGACTGTTAAGTGCGCAATTCGCAGACAATTGTGGTCTGTTTATATAGAATACTTACCTAAGGTTTATGCTATACCTGGGGAAAAGGTAATCTTGCTTTATTTTTAATTTCATTACAGAGCTACATATCACATTGCATTTATTGTTTTAAGTTTGTATTTTATGTAAAGTTATCTTTTTGTGTCATCTCAAGTCTAATCATTTATTGTGAATACATGTCTTGTGAATAAATATTCTTATATATTCCTTACTGTAGACTGTACTCACTAAGATTGGTATATGCTGTTAAAAAGAATTTAATCGATTAAAAAGAATTTGTTACATATTGATTTGTGGAAATAAGTTGAGATTCTCCTACCTTACAGATCTTTGCTTATTTACATAAATAGACACTGTTATATTCAGAGCAGTATAAATATTCTGACAATAACATCATTTTAGCCCTAGGCTAGAAACCAGGAAGCAACTGAAGAAATGTAAAAAAAGAAAAAAAAGTTTAACAAAGTAAATTAATTAATTAATTAATTAATAAGTAAATATAATATACCTTCCTATCTATTTACTATATATCTTCCTATCTATCTATTTAGCAGCAAAAGGATTAAAAATAATTTATGCTGACTTAGAGAGTTTAGTTCCGCCTTAACCTATGTTTAACTGATCTTACAAAAAAAGAAATTGGATGATCCAATAATACATTTATCCTGGGGGGGGGGGGGGGTGGAGGGTGTTGGTAAAAAACCTAATTTCCTTCTTGCAAACAGCCTCCACAGAACTGATCTATTGCTCAAACATATATCCATCCACTTAAATATACCAGGTTTGGGGACACATTAGTGACTTATTTAAAATTCTCGCTGTATTTTACTAACAAGCTCACCAAATAAATATAGAATTTAAAGAATTCAAACAGGCCTCTGCTGTCCAATTCTTGTTTAACCTTCCCCCCAAAGCATACCAGGACCTCTATATCAGACTTTAGAATCCTCAATAACTCCAGAAAGAAAATCAAGTAATTCAATTTGCTATAAAATCCAACAAACGTCCGAGCACAGAGGGCTTCACAACCTCATGTTATAAAAAATATTCAAGCATTTCTGTCCCACATTTATTTAAGTTCCCTAAAGTGGTATTAGACCCAAAATCAAAAATGTAGTATATTGCAGTTTACCAAGTTTTAGATGTGGTGGCTCCTTTCGTTTTTATTTATTAGGCTTTTCCACCTTCTGTTTTCACCTGCGATCTGGCCAGTAACACACCTCCTGTATTAGAGTGCCCCCACTCTGGATGAAGTAGCATGGGGTACCATGTACCAAGTTAGCGTTAATTTGTTTGGACTTTATTGCTGTGGAACTTATAGAGCAGTGAGCTGTTGTATTCCAAATCTGAAAAACGGAGATTGCACCACACATGCGAGGTGTTGCCTCGCACATCAGAGCAAGAGCAATAATTCTAGCACCAGACCCCCCTTTGTAACTCTAACCTGGTAACCTGTTAGGTCTTTTAAAGTGTTGCCAATGGAGATTTTAAGGTACTGTAGTTTGTGGCTGTTCCATGGGCATACACAGTTTTAAAGTTTGGCATGTTAGGTATCTATTTACTCGGTGTAACATCACTTTTTTATTTTACAAAAACATGTGTATTATATTGTGTTTGTATGCATTATCATTTACTATATTACTGTGTTTTTTCTTAAACATTTGCGTTTTAAAATAGCTGTGCAAATATCAGGCAACATAAAAAATTACAACAACCACTATTGTATTCCCCAGGGTCTCTGCTTTAAAAAAAACGCTATTGTTAGGGAGTATCGGTCTTATGTGGTCTGCTTAATTGTAAGTTATTATTGTGCTAAATAAAGTTGGAATCTAATTTACTACACTATGAGGATCCTCTCTGTTGTCTCTCTTGCACCATATTTGTCTGCCTGATCGTTGTGCTTCAATATTTCTGGCACCCGAGGAATAGCCAGGAGAAGATCTTCCTCCATTACTTTGGCTTGATTTGACCGCCTGATTAAGGGATAAAATCATTCTGGTAAGCAGCCAGTAATCTCACTAGCCTGGGTGGAATTCTTGTACTTGGTGAAGGCTATACAAGATCTGTGTGAGCACGGGTGACCCAGTATAAGGAACACTATATGAATTGGTACTGCTTCCATACAAAATAGAGACTTAGATATATTGATGCCCACAAATGCACATATTTACTTTGGGTAATCCTTTTGGGAATATTAATTGTTTTTAGCAATTTTGCACTTATTATTTATTGTAATCACTGTGGATTATTTATTGTGGTATTATCACTATATGCATGTCTTTGAGCTTGTTATTGATTATTTTATGTGAGCGCGGTCTACACCTCACTGTATATCCATAAAGTGGGCTTGATTCACACTCTTTCTGACGTGCTGCCCACATACTTATGCACATATACATACAGTGCCTTGCGAAAGTATTCGGCCCCCTTGAACTTTGCGACCTTTTGCCACATTCCAGGCTTCAAACATAAAGATATAAAACTGTAATTTTTTTGTGAAGATTCAACAACAAGTGGGACACAATCATGAGGTGGAACAAAATTTATTGGATATTTTAAACTTTGTTAACAAATAAAAAACTGAAAAATTGGGCGTGCAAATTTATTCAGCCCCTTTACTTTCAGAACAGCAAACTCTCTCCAGAAGTTCAGTGAGGATCTCTGAATGATCCAATGTTGACCTAAATGACTAATGATAATAAATAGAATCCACCTGCGTGTAATCAAGTCTCCGTATAAATGCACCTGCACTGTGATAGTCTCAGAGGTCCGTTTTAAAGCGCAGAGAGCATCATGAAGAACAAGGAACACACCAGGCAGGTCAGAGATACTGTTGTGGAGAAGTTTAAAGCCGGATTTGGATACAAAAAGATTTCCCAAGCTTTTTAACATCCCAAGGAGCACTGTGCAAGCGATAACATTGAAATGGAAGGATTATCAGACCACTGCAAATCTACGAAGACCTGGCCGTCCCTCTAAACTTTCAGCTCATACAAGGAGAAGACTGATCAGAGATGCAGCCAAGAGGCCTATGATCACTCTGGATGAACTGCAGAGATCTACAGCTGAGGTGGGAGACTCTGTCCATAGGACAACAATCAGTCGTATACTGCACAAATCTGGCCTTTATGGAAGAGGGGCAAGAAGAAAGCCATTTCTTAAAGATATCCATAAAAAGTGTCGTTTAAAGTTTACCACAAGCCACCTGGGAGACACACCAAACATGTGGAAGAAGGTGCTCTGGTCAGATGAAACCAAAATCGAACTTTTTGGCAACAATGCAAAATGTTATGTTTGGCGTAAAAGCAACACAGCTCATCACCCTGAACACACCATCCCCACTGTCAAACATGGTGGTGGCAGCATCATGGTTTGGGCCTGCTTTACTTCAGCAGGGACAGGGAGGATGGTTAAAATTGATGGGAAGATGGATGGAGCCATAATACAGGACCATTCTGGAAGAAAACCTGATGGAGTCTGCAAGACCTGAGACTGGGACAGAGATTTGTCTTCCAACAAGACAATGATCCAAAGCATAAAGCAAAATCTACAATGGAATGGTTCACAAATAAACATATCCAGGTGTTAGAATGGCCAAGTCAAAGTCCAGACCTGAATCCAATCGAGAATCTGTGGAAAGAACTGAAAACTGCTGTTCACAAACGCTCTCCATCCAACCTCACTGAGCTCGAGCTGTTTTGCAAGGAGGAATGGTCAAACATTTCAGTCTCTCGATGTACAAAACTGATAGAGACATACCCCAAGCGACTTACAGCTGTAATCACAGCAAAAGGTGGCGCTACAAAGTATTAACTTAAGGGGACTGAATAATTTTGCACGCCCAAGTCTTCAGTTTTTTATTTGTTAAAAAAGTTTAAAATATCCAATAAATTGTGTTCCACGTCATGATTGTGTCCCACTTGTTGTTGATTCTTCACAAAAAATTACAGTTTTATATCTTTATGTTTGAAGCCTGAAATGTGGCAAAACTGTTGCAAAGTTCAAGGGGGCCGAATACTTTCACAAGGCACTGTATTTATATTTATTTTAGATACACTATATATAATACATTATTTTATAAACAATTATTTATCATTAATTTATATGTTCACATATACACACTATTGATGTATTGTTAACACAATTTGCAAACACCCACACTCTTTGGGATAGGAACCGATAGAGGTTCCCCTCTGTTGACACTTTGGTCCTTAGCGCAGGTGAATTAGTGATTAGCCCTAATTTTTTTCCAAAACTATGCAGTGCTGTCTATGTCAAACCAGCCATATTCTAGTTGTCGCTAGGACAGATTAGACATAAAGCCTTAGCATATACACCATCCTTATAATGAAGCTTTATTCTACTAGAGAGAAATAATGTGTGCGGCAAATTTGGCTTCTTCTAATGTGACAAAATAATATCTGAAATATTAAACTCAGATCAGAAAGGCAAGAAGGAGATATTTTTTTTTCTTTCATTATTTTCTGTCTCAAAACAGCCTGATGACAGGAAGAATAAATGAGTTCTTTGGATTAACTTTTAAAACTTTGTTATGTGAGATGGTGGAGTTTGCATGTCCCTTCCTAATACTGACTTCCAATGAGGTTAGAAGATATTGCTCAGCTGAACTGTCTGCTATAATTCAGTTTCTGAGAAAACAAAATGGTCAACACATCAGAAATCTCAGCCATCCTAAAATAAAGGGCTTGGAGCTATCGAATGCCTCAAAGGAGAGCTTAAAAGTTTACTAAACTTTGTTTAACGTTGGACTTGTGATGCATAGGGCTACACTTTAGGGGAACTCTAGACAAAACTCAACAATTAGTCTGTAATGTAAAAATCTTCCTATCTCTCCTTTCATTTTACTTTCTGTGAAAAAACATGGCAATGTTATGGATCAGGGGAAGGTAACCTTCGGCCTGCAAAATTATTTATTCCGGCCCCCCAATACCACTGAGTCTGTATCTCTGAGCTGTCAGAACGGAGCGGATGTTTCCTGTATAATTCCGGTGTTCTGCCGAAAACTCCAACTTGCTGAATTCTCCAACGATGTTACTTCCGGTGAGTGTACACCCGGAATAATTGGAGATTTTGTCCACTTGGTGTTTTCACAGAACGCCGGCAGCCTATACACCCCGGTAGATGCTTTATTTAATGCAGATTGTTAATCCGCCTGCTAATTATCACCGCCCTAGAGGCGGCCATGTTTTTGGTTACTAGCAGGCAGACTAACGATCTTCACTAATTTTAGCATCTGCCAGAGTGTAAAGGCTGCTGGTGTTGTGTGAAAACACCAAGTGGTCGAAATCTCCAATTATTCCTGGTGTACACTCACTGGAAGTAATGTCATTGGAGATCTCGTTAAGTTGGAGTTTTCGGCAGAACACAGGCTCCGTCCTGACAGTCTGAGTGAGTCACAGGTGGAGTGATATCAAATGCACTCCGCCTGTGACCAATACAGGAAGCATCGCCTCTATCTTCCTCCAGCGGGGCGCCACTGCTACCCAGCATTTCCCGCTAGCAGTACCCACAGCAGTACCAGCCTGAGCCAGCAGTACCCACAGTAGTACCAGCCAGCAGTACTAGCCAGCAGTACCAGCCAGCAGTACCCACACCAGTACCAACCAGCAGTACCAACCAGCCTGAGCCAGCAGTACCAGCCAGCAGTACCCACAACAGTACCAGTCAGCAGTACCCACAGTAGTATCAGCCTGAGTCCCACATCAGTACCAGCCAGCGGTACCAGCCAGCAGTACCCACAGCAGTACCAGCCAGAAGTACCAGCCAGCAGTACCCACAGAAGTACCAGCCAGTAGTACCCACAGCAGTATCAGCCAGCAGTACCAGCCAGCAGTACCCACAGCAGTTCCAGCCAGCAGTACCCACAGCAGTACCAGCCAGAAGTACCAGCCAGCAGTACCCACAGCAGTACCAACCAACAGTACCCACAGCAGTACCAGCCTGAGCTAGCAGTACCAACCAGCAGTACCCACAACAGTACCAGCCAGCAGTACCCACAGCCAGGGCTGCCATCAGGGGGGTACAGCCCATACACATGTAGGGGGCCCGGGGATTCTGAGGGGCCCAGGCCCCAACAAACCAGATTGAGTTGCTGTTGTAGTAACTAGCAATTGCTAAAGCAGGGTGGTCGCAGAGTAAGCCGATGCAGCTGAAGGGATGTCTCTTTGCTGGATTGGGCTCTTTGCTGACTATTTGAGGCCATCTCTTTGCTGGATTGGGATGTCTCTTTGCTGAATATTTGGGGCTGTATCTTTGCTGGACTGGATTCATTTTCATATATTAAGTTGTAAGAGTGTTAAAATAAAAGTGTGTGCACTGAGACACTGAAGGACTCGGTGTGCACTGAAGGACTCGGTGGGACGGCCAGAGGGCGGGCCCTGGGGAATATTGGTTGTCAGGCCCGGGAGGGCCCAGGCCCAAAGCTGTGTAAGGGGCCCCAAAATTTCTGATGGCTGCCCTGCCCACAGCACAGCACAGTACCAGCCAGCAGTACCAGCCACCAGTACCCACAGCACAGTACCAGCCAGCAGTTACAGCCTGAGCCAGCAGTATCCACAGCAGTACCAGCCAGCATTTCCCACCAGCAGTACCCGCCAGCAGTAACCACCAGCAGTACCAGCCAGCAGTACCAGCCAGCAGTACCCGCCAGCAGTACCAGCCAGCTGTACCCACCAGCAGTACCAGCCAGCAGTACCCACCAGCAGTACCAGCCAGCAGTTCTTTTCAAAACTTACCACCACGAAGAGTCGACTGCGCTCCAGACTGACCGATGGAAAACCAGTTGCGAGTAGCAACATAATAAATACCAGCTAACATCACACACCTCCCCAAAGAAAAGCAGTTCCAGCCTTCACATTAGGGGTGAGTTAATTAAATGTTTGACCAAATATGGCAAATCTTTAAGGTAATAATTTTGTACGGCCCAAAAATGATGTTATAAATATCCAAATGGCCCATAGCAGAAAAAAGGTTCCCCACCCCTGGTATAGATAGAAGGACTTAACAATTAGGGGAAGTAACTGTAATGTATAAGCTATACTATCGTCAACAATGTCCTGTTAAAGCAGTGTTTGACAAAGAGGGGTTGATTTACTAAGACTGGAGAACTCAGAATCAGTGTAGCTGTGCATGGTAGCCAATCAGCTTCTAACTTGAGCTTGTACAATTAAAGTGATTCTAAAGGAAGAAGGTTTTTTATCTTAAAGCATTCCATGCATTAAGATAAAAAAATCTTCTGTGTGCAGCTCCCCCCTCAGCCCCCCTAATACTTACCTGAGCCCCATCTCGATTCAGCGATGTTGCACAAGAGAATCGGCTGTCCAGGACTCTCCATCCTGATTGGCTGAGACACACAGTGGGCATCATTGGCAATTGGTATTGTCAAGAGGAAGATGAGAGACACCAGACCCAACAATGTAGATGAGCTGCAGGCCGCTATCAAAGCAACCTGGGCTTCCATAACACCTCAGCAATGCCACAGGCTGATCTCCTCCATGTCACGCCGCATTGATGCAGTAATTCATGCAAAAGGAGCCCCGACCAAGTAATGAGGGCATACTATAATGCATATGGACATACTTTTTAATAAGCCAACATTTCTGTATTAAAAATAATTTTTTTATTGGTCTTATGTAATATTCTAATTTTCTGAGGTCCTGAATTCTGTGTTTTCACTAGCTGTAAACCATAATCATCAAAATTAAAAGAAAGAAATGCTTGAAATATATCACTCTGTAACGCATCTATATAAAATATATGAATTTCACTTTTTGACTTGAATTACTGAAATAAATTAACTTTTTTATGATATTCTAGTTTTTGAGATGCACCTGTATATATGCTTGTATATTCTGCACGGGAAGGACGTTTTTTTTCCTCTTTTTGCTCTCTCCTGTAATGTTGTTCTCATACATTTATGCTGTTCTCCTGTGCAAGTAAAGCTGCATTCTACATGCCTCAAAATTTCAGTGCCAAATCTTATCACATAACCAACAAAAACAACTTATATTAACAAGATGCACTTCTTTTCTCCTTTGTCATGTAGTCTGGTTGCATTGGGGTCTGTCTTTCTAGAAGGTTGCATCAGCAATACTCATGTGACCTTGTTTTCCAATAATAATCCATACCCATCTATTACTTAATGGCCCTGTAATCTATTTTTCATGAAATTGTTTCTTACTGCGTGTTTTTGCCTTCTTGCAACGTTCTCTGTGAGCTCCTGTGCCTCCCCTTTCCCATCTCACTTCTATTTGTTTGGAACAAGCAGTACACATTAGTTGCAGTCATGAATACTGTTCTATGCACATGACAAATTCCATAGTCCACAGATCATCTCAGAGAGATAAATAAGAGTGCTTCTGCTTAAGATATCCTTTATGGAGCCCAGGGCCCGGACTGGGAATAAAATTCAGCCCAGGAAAAATTTCATACCAGCCATATAGCAATATTATACCAGCCCAACAGCATAACGTCACCTCCCCCTGTATTCAGGTGATCATAGATTTAATTACATCCCCATATATAAAAGAGATATAGAGCGCATACCGCTCGTCGCACAGATTTCCAATATACCTTCTGTATCCCCCTTCAATAAATGATCATCCCTCTAAAATGGTTGTCCCTGTATCAGGGCCGCAGCATAGGCACAGTGGTCCCCCGCTTTAAATGCTCCCACAACGCCAATAGGAGCGACCGCCGAGTCCACAATGAGGCCACGGTGGTGACGTCAGAACGTCATGTGCGTGCCGCCTCTGTACATACGCATAGGTATGTGGTGGTTGAAATGAAATAGATTTTGCCGCACGAACCCGCCCGTTCCACCCATTAGGGAGGAGAGACCTGGCTGGTGCCACACAGTCATCCACTCTGGGGCCACCTCCCACAAAGGCAGGGGAGATGGAAAGTGACAAAAAGGAAAAGATGAGGTGGTAAAGTACCATCTCGGAAAGGCTGCATTAATGGGGGCTCACGCAAGGTTATTGTGCAAAATTAACAATTTTATTGGTGTTGGTATACAAAAAATACAATACATATAAGAACAAGAAAAAAATACTTGGTATAGAAAGTAGAATATAGACCTTGAAGACCCGAGAAGCTATCAAAAAAAATTGATGGCAATACACATGCCACTGTCCCACCCCCTCCAATCACCCACAATAGGCACAAATTGCTGGATATAGGGAGTGTCCCGTCACAAAATGACTCCCGGTCACTGCTACCTATTCCAGAAATAAATGCAGAGCATGCCTAGGCAGGGTCATGTTTGGAATCAAGTTCCTGAATATTATCCATTATGTCAACTATAGACTCAAGGGCAAGACTGCAAATGGCCACAGTTCATAGGTTCCTAAAGGTATGCTGGATTTGTGGTAGAAATAATGGACTGAAGGATGTTTAATGAAACATGAAGTATTGGCTCCATTTCATGGCATATATCAAAAAATCATCAAAGTCACCATATTGAAAGCAGAAATGGAGATCGTCAGTCCGCACCCTGTAAAACTCAGTCTCATACGAATTACAGCCTATATAGTAGACATACAGCAGATCAATTGGGATGTCACCTTGCTGAAATGGAAAGTGCCTGAAAAACAAGTCCCTGTTAATCAGACCATGGACCTCTTCTTCCCTGCAGCTGCTGGCCTGCATAGAGATATGGAGTACTATGCCAGGACCTTTTATTGTTATTGAGCCTGCTATACTGCACAATCCTATAAGTGCTTTTAACCATTTGTCCTAATAAACTGTTGGATTGCAGCCCTTAGAAGAGCCTTTCTGTACATACACTATATTGTCAAAAGTATTGTGACGCCTGCCTTTACATGCACATGAACTTTAATGGCATCCCAGTCTTAGTACGTAGGTTCAATATTGAGTTGGCCCACCCTTCGCAGCTATAACAGCTTCAACTCTTCTAGAAAGGCTGTCCACAAGGTTTAGGAGTGTGTCTATGGGAATGTTTGACCATTCTTCCAGAAGCGCATTTGTGAATCGCAGTCTCCACTCTAATTCATCCCAAAGATGTTCTATCGAGTTGAGGTCAGGCCAGTCCAGTCCTCCATCCCAAACTCACTTATCTATGTCTTTATGGACCTTGCTTTGTGCACTGGTCCAAATCATTTGCTGGAGGGGGGATTATGGTGTGGGGTTGTTTTTTGGGGATTGGGCCTGGCCCCTTAATCATGTGTAGGGAACTCTTAAGGCATCAGCATACCAAGACATTTTGTGAAATTTCATGCTCCCAACTTTGTGGGAACAGTTTGACATATTCCAACATGAATGCCCACCAGTGGGTGGAGGAACTTGACAGGCCTGACCTCAAGCCGGCGCTTCTATAAGAATGGTCAAACACTCCTATAGACACACTCCTAAACCTTGTGGACAGCCTTCCCAAAAGAGTTGAAGCTGTTATAGCTGCAAATGGTGGACCAACTCAATATTAAACCCTACGGACTAAGACTGGGATGCCATTAAAGTTCATGTGCATGTAAAGGCAGGCATCCCAATACTTTTGACAATATAGTGTAGATCACCTCAGGAGTGAGCAAGGCTACATTCCTACATACAGTGGAACTATAGAGAATTAATGTAGCCACCCTCTAACAGGAAGTTCAGTTTACAGCAGCAAAAATTAAAGGAATTTGGTGATATAGAGAAGGTTGAGTGCACTAAGGGAAACATAATACTTACATAGAATTTGTTAAACCACTTTAACACACCTTGTTACATGGGTCACAGATTTCATAGTAATGAGTGACCCAAGATAATTCTCGGTATGGCATCATGGTAAAAAAAATCAAACGAAAAAAAAGCGACAATGAACGCCAGATAAAAAATGTTTCTTTGTGTGGGGGGAATGTAGTAGACCCAATCTATATCCACCTCTGCAATCCATTCATTCTCAGTAACAAACGCACAGGGGAATGCATAAACCAAATGATTCATAAGTAAAGGCAGTAAAACAAGTAAAAGGCATTAGACCTTGTTATATACCGTACAATATTCATAATCATGTGGTAATCTGTAGATAGGTGGCAATTATTAAAACTGACTTTGGATGCAAGATCTTTTTATTACCTTGGTATCATATTCTTAAAATATTAAGAATGTCCTATTTCTTAGTAACTTTTGACAGGTTTAGCCCCGTAACCATCTGGCTGCAGATTAATGAATCCAAATTAACATTCTTTCTTTAATCTATTAATAACTAAAATGTGATGTTTCAAATGACAGATAAAAATTTAATTGGAAGTACTCCCGCTAATAAAGACAATCGCACAAAAGGTTATTCTGCTGGGACACCAAACTATTTTCTAAAAAGTAAACTTCAATTAAAACGTTATGAGTGGTGTGCGGAGTTTGTTTAATCTGCCAGGAAGTCATCAGGCTGACAATGGATCAACCAAAACTGTCTATTTATGCTTTTATAGCTTGATTGTCTTTTTGTTTGTTTAATGGGAAAACAGGGAAGATGCTATGGCAAGTATACATGGGTTGGAGTAGAGGTGTGAAGTAATGAGCTCCTAAAGTATAATATATTAGTAACTCATTAGTGCTGAAATGAAAAAAGTCACCAATACTTGTATGGTCTTTAAGGATGGTCAATAGTGGCAAAATTCTCCAGTCATACCACAGAAAAATTCTTCCATAGAATGCTTGGCAGTGCCTAAAAGCGAAGTATGGGATTCATTAAAAAAACATTAATGCTCACCTAGGTGGATGCAGCATCTGTCCCCCGCTAGCTCTAAGACCAAGAACTGAGCAATCAAACAACACTGATTGCTCAGCTCTTGGTCTTTAGCCTGCAAAGGACTGTGACTGTCAGTCTTCGGCCCTCCGCTCTGCCCCTCCAGCGCTCACTGGAGCACTGGGCTGTGGAAGGGGCGGGAGTGGGAGCGGCTGGATTAGTCTTTCAGTGGCTTGCGAAGACCCTGAGCCAGCTGCCGGTCCAGACATCTAGGTGGATCCCAACCATACGGACAGGATCTTTTCAGAGCCTGGACTAGCTCTGTAATGTCAGTTGACAGGGAACTGCACTCCTGTTATCCATAGGAGAAGTATAGCCAATAGCTATACTTCTTCTTTAATGCTTTGCCAGTTGCCACCCTCTTTAGATTAGGGATATCCTTAACCGGGTCCCGACCAGCCGCCGCAGATATACTGCGGCAGGCTGGCTCCTACAGGCAAATCGCCATACATGTATGGCGCTCACCTGAAGGCCTCTAGGGCGCGAGTGCGCGCTCCCATCCCCGCTCGTTTACAGGGAAGCTGGCGCATGTGTCAGGTGGCTCCGATTTGCCACCTGACACCGGCGATCTCTCCCCGCTGAGGGAGAAGGACGGTAAACACAGCCGTCCGTCCTTCTCCCTGCAATGATCACAGAGACCATGGGATCCTGCTATATAGGATCGCATGTCTCTATGATCATTTCACAAGCCCAACCCCCCACAGTTAGAACCATTCACTCCCCTAGGTTTACATTTAGCCCCTTGATCACCAACAGTGTAACCCCTTTCCCTGCCAGTGTCATTATTACAGTAACAGTGCATGTTTTTAGCACTGATTACTGTAGTAATGTCACTGGTACTCCCAAAAGTGTCAAAAATGTCAGTTAGGGGTCCGATCTGTCCGCCGCAATGTCGAAGTCCCGCAAAAAATCGCAGAACGCCGCCAATAATAGTAAAAAAAAAAAAAAACAATAAAAATTACATAAATCTTTCCTGTAGTTGGTAGACGCAATAACTTTTGTGCTAACCAATCAAAATACGCTTATTGGGTTTTTTTTTTTTACCAAAAATATGTAGCAGAAAACAAATTGGCCTGAAATGTTAAAAAATTTTGATTTTTAATTTTTTTTGAGATTTTCATATAAAAGAATGTGAAAAATATTGTTTTTTTTTTTTTTTTAAATTGTAGCTATTTTTTAGTTTATAGTGCAAAAAAAAAAAATTGCACAGGTGATCAAATACCACCAAAAGAAAGCTCTATTTGTGGGAAAAAAGAGACGTTAATTTTGTTAGGGTACAGCGTCGCACGAGCGCGCAATTTTCCGTTAAAAGTAATGCAGTGCCGAATCGCAAAATATGGCCTGGTCAGGAGGGGGGCAAATCCTTCCAGGGCTAAAGTGGTTAACGAAGTTGTAAAGTTAGAAGATTTTTTTATCCTATTACATTCTATGCATTAAGATAAAAAGCCTTCTGTGTGAAGCAGCCTCCCTACCACCCCCTAATACTTACCTGAGACCCATCTCTGTCCAGCGATGTCCATGAGTTCCTGGGTATCCGGGACTCTCCCTCCTGATTGGCTGAGACACCATTGGCTCCTGCGACTGTCAATCAAAGTCAGTTAGCCAAGCAGGAGAGAGAGAGGTGGGGCCAAACTGCAGCTCTGTATCTGAATGGACACAGGGAGCTGCAGCTCGGCTCTGGTGCCCCCATAGCAAGCTGCAAAACCAACTGCACAGAGGAGGTAAATATAACATTTGCTATTCTCAGTATATATATCTCAGTATACATAAGACAAGAAAAAGAGAGGGCACCCCAGCCCTGCGCATAACCAAAATCAACATTTATTAGCAGGAACAAGCTTCCATATACTCAGGAAGGCTTCAGATACAAAGTAGCAGTTTCCCAAAGGTCACGCATCAAAGGGAAATGGAGCTTACACATTTCGAGGGCTGTACCCTTTTCATTGGAGCTATCTGATGCACACTGCCTTGGATGTATAAATAGTTCTCCTGTACTGGAGGTTAAATGCATACCCTGCCCCACCTCACATTGAGGGAGAAGGGCTATAATAAAACAATTAACCTATGTGGAGCAGCAGTCCAAATAGGCAACCAAATTCATCACATACAATGCATAATGATATAGCAGTTTAACAATGAAACTAAAAATAGTTAATATGCTTAAATAATTAATTAACAAAACCAATTATAAAAAACAAACACAAAAATAGAGAGGCATATCTCTCACTGATACACAGTTTAATAGTTTTATTGTTACAACAACAGAATAAGAAACATATATGGAGCTAGAAACGCTGCACACCCCAAAATATTGAAAGAAGGTAAGAAGAAATTCCCCCAGGGTTTTTTTTTTTAGCAGCAGTGTATTAACCACTTGCCTACCGGGCACTTTCACCCCCTTCCTGCCCAGGCCAATTTTCAGCTTTCAGCGCTCTCACACTTTGAATGACAACACTGTACCCATATGAAATTTTTATCATTTTTTTCACACAAATAGAGCTTTCTTTTGGTGGTATTTAATCACCTCTGGGTTTTTTATTTCTTACAAAAAAAAGAAAAAAGACAGAAATTTTGAAAAAAAAAAAAGGTTTTTCTTATTTTCTGCGAGTAAATTTTGAAAATAAATACATTTTTCTCCTTCACTGATGTGCGCTGATGAGGCGGCACTGATAGGCTGCACTGATGGGCACTGATGAGGTGGCACTTATGGGCACTGATGAGGAGGCACTGATGAGGAGGTACTAATATGCCGCACTGATGAGCACTGATAGGTGGCACTGATAGGCGGCACTGATGAGCACTGATAGGCGGCACTGATGGGCACTGAGAGGTGGCACTGAGAGGCGGCACTGACGGGCGGTACTGATGGGAACTGAGAGGCGGCACTGCTGGACACTGATGGGTGGCACTGATGGACACTGACGGGTGGCACTGATGAGTACTGATGGGCGGCACTGATGAGCACTGATGGGCAGCACCATCAGTGCCCACACTCAGTGCCCATAGTGCTGCTAGTCAGTGCCCATCAGTGCCTAGATGAGCAGGCACTGATGGGCACTGACTGGCAGCACTATGGGCAATGATTGTGGGCACTGATGGGGGGCACTGATGGCGGGCACTGTGGGCACTGATGGTGGGCACTTCTGTTATTTTATTTGCCTCTTTTGTAATCAGGGCACTGGTGATCAGTGCCCTGATTACATTTTTCTTGGTCCCCTAAGCACTGATCGGCTCTGCTCCTTCCTCACACGCAGTCTCTGTGTGAGGAAGGGGAGCTGGCGATGAGATGATCTCATATGTTTACATATGAGATCATCTCTCATTGCGCGGTCCGATCACGTGGTAAATGGCCGCTGTGATTGGCCATTTACCACGATCTGTGATTGGCTGTGTCCAAGGGACACGGCCAACACAGATTTTCCCCGATGCGCGCTTGCGGGAGCGCGCGGGGAGTCTGTTACTGGGAGGCCGCATAAAGACAGCCTCCCGGAAATTAGAGCCCGCGCTGTAGCCGTACTTCGGCTATAGCGCGGGCCGGAAGTAGTTAAATCAAACTAGTATTTTTTTTGTTAAAATTTATAAATGTATACATTTTATTAACAATTCATTAAAAGTTGGTTCCACATAGGATAAAAATAATAGCTCTGGTTACAACAACAAAATAACATCCAACAGCAAGAAAAAATTGTGCATGGTAGCATATTAGACTACCAAAGCATAAAATACTCCAACACGTTTCGACTCATTTAAAGTCGTGGTCTTCTTCAGGGGATATTTTCTATCTACGAAATATATGCATATCATTAGTAATATAATATTAAATTTTATTACATTTATGCATATGAGCAAGGTAAGTGTGTATATATTTACTGCTACTGGATGGGAGAGCAGCTTGCAACCAGAAGAATTCCCTAGAAGATCCCCAAAATTTCCACGTCAACGGGGAAAATATGGCATGTGAGGGATCACAATCAAGGCAGATGGAGAATGCTGATGAGCATGGGAGCATGACCAGGGAGCACATTCCCCACAAGTTGTAAAAAAAGGGGTAGTAAATAGGGTTTTTTGTAAATGAGAAAAAATTGCATGAATATATAAATATAATAACACTCATATCAGATGAACAAAGGGTGTATTGTGAGTGATGTCCATAAAATTGGTAAAAAAGCCTAAGAAAATGCATATTCTAAAAAGAGTAATGTTGACAACGTGAAAAAGTGGAGAAGAAAAATATGAAGGAAAAGAAAAAGAAAGAAAAAGTGATAAGCAGACCTTAAGAATATTATTGAATTAATATACCATAATAAAAAAAACAAAGAGCATCTATGTTACCTGAGGTATAACTCTCTGATGATTGAATTAGTGGTTAATGTAGAGAAAACCTGTGTTGTCAAATAATATAGGTGTAAATTATAAAAGCGTTGTTGAAGCTCACTTTGTGAAAAAGAAAAGAAAAGTAAAAAAAAAGGAAATTGAATGTGTACTTACAAAAATGATATTAGTCATAACAACATCCTTGGAAACATCCTTCTCCTGCGGGGCCCAATTACCATAATTAAGTACCCAAATTGCATTATTGTTATCATATGGGGAAGAATAGGGCTGCAGGTGTCTCCTCGCCATACAATCCCTGGATGACCAGGCCGCCATGGCGGCCGCTTCGTGGTCTCTCTGGCCTTCCGGAAGGCTATCCCCGACTGCTGCCGGGGATCTTTGAGGGAATGCATCTGACTGACACCTCTGGTTGCAAGCTTCTCTCCCATCCAGTAGCAGTAAATATATACACACTTACCTTGTTCATATGCATAAAAGTAATAAAATGTAATATTATATTACTAATGATATGCATATATTTCATAGATAGAAAATATCCCCTGAAGAACACGACTTTAAATGGGTTAAAAACGCGTTTGTGTATTCTATGCTTTGGTAGCCTAATATGCTACCATGCACAATTTTTTCTTGCTGTTGAATATTATTTTGTTGTTGTAACCAGAGCTCATATTTTTATCCTATGTGGAACCAACTTTTAATGAATTGTTAATAACATTTATACATTTTTACAAAAAAATTACTAGTTTGATTTAATACACTGCTGCTAAAAAAACGCTCGGGGAATTTCTTGTTGCCTTCATAAAAAAAGTGAGTACACCCCTCACATTTTTGTAAATATTTTATTATATCTTTTCATGTGACAACAGTGAAGAAATGACACTTTGCTACAATGTAAAGTAGTGAGGGTACAGCTTGTATAACAGTGTAAATTCACTGTCCTCCCAAAATAACTCAACACACAGCCATTATTGTCTAAACCACTGGCAATAAAAGTGAGTACACCCCTAAGTGAAATTGTCCAAATCGGGCCTAATTAGTCATTTTCCCTCCCTGGTGTCATGTGATTCATTAGTGTTACAAGGTCCCAGGTGTGAATGGGGAGCAGGTGTGTTAAATGTGGTGGTATCGCTCTCACTCTCTCATACTGGTCACTGGAAGCTCAACATGGCACCTCATGGCAAAGAACTCTCTGAGGATCTGAAAAAAAAAAGAATTTTTGCTTTACATAAAGATGGCCTAGGCTATAAGAAGATTGCTAAGACCTTGAAACTGAGCTGCAGCATGGTGGCCAAGACCATCCAGCGGTTTACCAGGACAGGTTCCACTCAGAACAGAAAGCAACCAAAAAAGTCCTGGCGCTGGTCCTTTGGACAACCTCCTAAAGGAATACTGGAACCATGACCCCCAATGGTGTAGTGATAAAAGCAATGCAGGAAAAATGTATTAAAATACTTGCCATACGCAGTGCTGCCAAATCCCTTAGCACAGGATGAGTTGCATCTTGACAAAGCGCATGCGCGCAAAACATGTAGTCATGCCCTGTCCATGGCCCATCGTTTCCTGTGACCTGTGCTGTACGAGGTTCCCGGAAGTGACGTGAGGTCCGGCGTTTGTGTGTACCCAGTGGCGTAGCGTGGGTTGTCAGCACCCGGGGCAAGGCAAGTAATTTGCGCCCCCTAACCCGCGGGATTTTAGCACTCGAGTCTCTTCCACTAGATTAGTTAAGGAAACCCTTACCCCCTAAGCATATGTATTGTTTGTTATGAAAATACTGATGTAATTAAAGTAAAATGCATCTAAATACAAGTTTGAATGACCAGCGTGCCCCCTTTTAATGCAGAATGACCAGTCTGCCCCCTTTCAATGCAGAATGACCAGCGTGCCCCCATTCAATGCAGAATGACCAGCGTGCCCCCTTTCAATGCAGAATGACCAGCGTACCCCCTTTCAATGCAGAATGACCAGCGTGCCCCCATTCAATGCAGAGAGACCAGCGTGCCCCCTTTCAATGCAGAATGACCAGCGTGCCCCCTTTCAATGCAGAATGACCAGCGTGCCCCCTTTCAATGCAGAGAGATCATGGTGCCCCCTTTCAATGCAGACAGACCAGCGTGCCCCCTTTCAATGCCGAATGACCAGCATGCCCCCTTTCAATGCAGAATGACCAGTGTGCCCCCTTTCAATGCAGAGAAACCAGCGTGCCCCCTTTCAATGCAGAATGACCAGCATGCCCCCTTTTAATGCAGAGAGATCATCGTGCCCCCTTACAATGCAGACAGACCAGCGTGCCCCCATTCAATGCAGAGAGATCATCGTGCCCCCTTTCAATGCAGAGTGACCAGCGTGCCCCCTTTCAATGCAGAGAGACTTACCTGCAGCGGCGGCTTCTCCTCAGTTCCCCGCATCTCCTCAAGTCATCCCGCCTCCTCCTCGGCCAATGGCATGAGTTCGCCTTTCGGCCAATCTGGAAGCGGGTCTCTGACCCGCTTCCTGATTGGCCAGGAGGAGGAGGATCACACATGTCACACAATGGGTGGGTTCGGGGCGCACTACTCGGTGCCCCGGGACCACCCTTTTTTGAAGCCTATTAGAGCCTCAGGTGATTAAAAAAAAAAACCCACTCTGTGACAGCGCCAGGCTGCTGACTCACTCGCTGCTAAACTGACTGAGCAGTGAGGAGAGGCGGCATAGGCGGGGCTTGGCTTGCAACGCCACCCAACCCTACACCAATGGACAGGTGAGGCACAGTCCAGCCCCGCCCCGACCCGCCCCACCATTTTCAGCCATAGGGCGGCCGCACTGGACATCTCTCAGCCTAAAGATGGAGGCAGCCGCAGACAGTGTGTGAACTGTGTATGTCAGAGTCAGACAGACAGAGTGACACTGCGGATGCGCCCCCCCAGATGTTGCGCCCGGTGCGGCTTGCCCCCCCTGCACCCCCCACGCTACGCCACTGTGTGTACCGGCCGACACGCACGCCGGGCGGACCTCCTTCCCTGTCTATGTACTCCATCGGGATTCACTCCCTGTCCCTTCCAGGATTTGGCCAAGTGTCATCCCTTCAGACCGTGCGGGACCCCCACAGCACCCTCATGTGATGCCGAGGACCAGTTGACCGGTGGTTGGTTTGTGGTTTTTATTGATTACTTCCAATAAACTTTTAAATCGTCACTATGTACTGATTGTTCTTCATCAAGAGGTATTACATCGCTATGCGCCATCCCTCCTTCCAGTTCTTCCATTCCACTCAGAACAGGCCTCACCATGGTCAAACAAAGAGGTTGAGTGCACGTGCTCAGCGTCATATCCAGAGGTTGTCTTTGGGAAATAGACATATGAGCGCTGCCAGCATTGCTGCAGAGGTTGCAGGGGTGGGGGGTCAGCCTGTCAGTGCTCAGACCACACGCCGCACACTGCATCAAATTGGTCTGTTTGGCTGTCGTCCCAGAAGGAAGCCTCTTCTAAAGATGATGCACAAGAAAGCCCGCAAACAGTTTGCTGAAGACAAGCAGACTAAGGACATGGATTACTGGAACCATGTCCTGTGGTCTGATGAGACAAAGATAAACCTATTTAGTTTAGATGGTGTCAAGCATGTGTGGTGGTAACCAGGTGAGGAGTACAAAGACAAGTGTGTCTTGCCTATTGTCAAGCATGGTGGTGGGAATGTCATGGTCTGGGGCTGCATGAGTGCTGCCAGCACTGGGGAGCTACAGTTCATTGAGGGAACCATGAATGCCAACATATACTGTGACATACTGAAGCAGAGCATGATCCCCTCCCTTCAAAGACTGGGCCGCAGGGCAGCATACCAACATCATACCAACCACAAACACACCTCCAAGACAACCATTGGCTTGCTAGCAGAAGATGAGGGTAAAGGTGATGGACTGGCAAAGCATTTCTCCAGACCTAAATTTTATTGAGCATCTGTGGGGCATCCCCAAATGGAAGATGGAGAAGCGCAAGGTCTCTAACATCCACCAGCTTCATGATGCCGTCATGGAGGAGTGGAAGAGGACTCCAGTGGCAACCTGTGAAGCTCTGGTGAACTACATGCCCAAGAGGGTTAAGGCAGTGCTGGAAAATAATGGTGGCCACACAAAATATTGACACTTTGGGCCCAATTCGAAATTTTCACTTAGGGGTGTACTCACTTTTTTTGCCAGCAGATTAGACATTAATGGCTGTGTTGAGTTATTTTGAGGTAACAGCAAATTTACACCATTATACAAACTGTACACTCACTACTTTACATTGTAGCAAAGTGTCATTTCTTCAGTGTTGTCAAATGAAAAGATATAATAAAATATTCACAAAAATGTGAGAGTTGTACTCACTTTTGTGAGATACTGTGTGTATATATTGTAAAGTTTGGGGGTTCTAGCTCCACCGGATTGAGTGCACAACCGTTTAAAACATAAACAAAAAGGCTTTATTTTCAGCAAAACTTAAACAGGCTTCCAGCAGCGCACAAATCAAACACAAAATAAAGTCCGCTTGTCTTCAGCACAATGTAACAAAGTAAGGGCAAAAAGGCACATACGGTTTTTGTAGATGGGTCTTCACCCCAAGGTTTGTAACAGTCCTTAATAGACCTCTCAGCAGCTTTTGGTAGCCTCCAGCAAACTTGCAGCTCCTTCAGACAGGTGCAACCACCAAACTACTCCTCCCCACACTCACCTATTGCTGCTTCCTGTCTCTTAAGGTCTGCTTCTCCTGGGTCTTAACCCTGTGTGCGCTGGAATCCCTTTTGGTCAGGGGTGGGGGCTCTTTCCCACCCGAATAGCACTACAGAGCCCCCCAAATTCCGGGTCCCAAATATCTCTCTTTACAATACAGAGAGAACTGCGAGTCAGTCCTCCTGATTTTTACTATTCCCAGGAATTTTTCACTCGTCCTGGGTGACCCCCTGAACATTAACAAACTTCCCTTAAAGGGACCATAACCCAAATACAGGAGATTTATAGCGACTGTCCAGGACCCAACCTTGGCGTCCTGTACAATATATATATATATATATATATATATATATATATATATATATATATACAGGGCTTTTTCAGCAGGAATGCGGGGGAACACACTTTCAGCACTGGCTGTATGTAATGGCAAGGGGTACTGGGGTGTTCTGGAGGGTTTATTGATGATGGCTGCTGGGGGATTTATGGGAATCCATTTTTGAATGGGGGTCTATTGCTGCTGGGGGCTCAGTTGTTGCTGTGAGGGATCTACTATTAAGGGAGTGGGTCTATCATTGCTGGCTGCTGGAGGGTCAATGGATGCTGGTTGCTGGGAAACCTGTTGCTGTTGCTGGGGATCTATGGTTGCTGGGGTGCATCCACTGTTGCTGGGGGGGGGGTCTATTGTTGTGTGGGGTATCTACTGTTGCTGGCTGCAGGGGATCTATTTTCCTGCTTTTCTTGTTATCATTAGCACATTCCATACAAATTACAACACAAAATGATACTTTGTTCTGTATTCTCTAAAAGAGGTGCTACTGGACCATGTGATATGTGTGTAAAACCATGATTTATTACATACCTCTAAAAATGTACTGTATACAGTATATTAGTATTTGTTATATTTATTACATATATACACATGCAACAAGTTTCTCACCCTTATGTTTGACTATCTCAGTGTAGCACCCTACAGGTAGGTGCTAGGTAAATGTATAGTGGGCCTTGTCTACCTAACAGCAGGGTTGTGATTATCTAGCTAGGGTGTCAGGGCTTCCAGATGTGCCTGCTGAGGGGAGAAGTGTCCCCACTGGCTCCAGTGAGAGGCTTCTCATAGGGTAGTGTGGGAAGCCCTATCAGGAGACACATCCCAGCTTGTAACAACCCCAGAAGGCAGATTATGCTGCAAAGGATTCTGGGAGTGGGTATAAGTATGGAGGGAAGTGCGTGACTTGGTGTCTTTGGCGGGAGCAGTGTTCGAGGAAGGAGAGTGCGGCTGTCTCTCCTCCTGTCTGAGGAAGCGGATGTCTCGGGGTGTTGCCTCAGTGTCCAGAGAGAGCTGAGTTGAGCTGCGGGGATCCGGTGTGCCAAGAACCAGCGGAGAGCAAGAGGGGTCCAGTCCCTGGAAAGCCTACACAGGTTGTGAGTACTGCAGATTGCCCCTGGGGGTCTGCCTGAAGTTAGAGGACACCACTCCGGAAGAGGTTCTGGGATCCAGTGTCAGCTAGCTGTAAAGGGACCCTGAAGAGTTCAAGGTTAAAGGGGGCACCTATAGTTGGGCCCTGAAGTGTACAGAGTGTGTCAGTTAAAGTTACAGCCATACAAGATTCTGCATTATACTACCTTAAGCCAGTCAGGGTGGAGGAAAGTATTCAGTGACTTTTACAGTACAACAGTGCCAGAGGTTCTACAGTTCTTAGTCCTGGATTTTCTGGACTACAAGTCGAGGATTCAGCACTTTTATTGTTCTGCAGAGTGTTCTCAGTGTTAGTGAGCATTGGCTGGCGTCAAGCAAGCGCCAACGGGCATTTTTCAGAAGCAACGTCCCACGTGTAATTAGTTGGAGCCTAAAGGAGTATCCTACTCATTCCCTTCTCCCATCCCCTTAAATTCAATAAAAAACCACAAACAAAGATGCCGGAGTTATCACTGCATCAGTTTTCACACCCAGGGTGGCAGCTCACATGGGCTGGAGAGGTTACCGGTACCGATGGCAGACCCAGATCAGGCCATAGGCCTGGAAAACTTGCTACATCAGTTTTTGAATGGTCCAGGATTGAGGACCAGGATGTTGAGCTCTTGTTTTGTATGAGGGGTGGAGAGATGTGTTTTTATTTTTGCTTTGTGTAGTACACCCCATCTTGATTCTCCATCTGTCCTTTGCACACTTGTATAAAGTACTCAAAACCCATACTTGAGTAAAAGTACAAGTGCTCGATCAAAAAGTGACTTGAGTAGAAGTACTAAAGTATTCAACATTTTTTGTACTTAAGTATTGCAAGTAGTTTTTTTTTTTATTTTGCTACTCAGGTACTGAAAGTAAAAGTACCAGTAGTTTTTTAAAAAAATTTGCTACTCAAGTACTGAAAGTAAAAGTACAAGTACTGTGTTACGTAGTTATTAAAGAAAGAAGTCAAAAGTTTGAACATCATATTGTTTTTTATTATTTCAAATGATTAACCTAAAGGACAATCACAATTCCTTGGGCTGTAACTTTTTGTAAACAAAAACAGATAAAGTATGTCCCTCCCTTTCTCCTTTAAAGCATCCCTCCTTCTCTTCCCTGCAGGTTTTTTTTTTCTCCACAGCTTATTGGTGCGCAAAATCATATATAAACTAATGTGATATACAACAATATATTCCAATAATGAAATAAAGGAAGAGTGTATGAAATCAAATTCAATAAAAAGTCCATATATATATAATGCCATAATACCATATATATGTGACAAAACAAGATGAATATATTTTCAAAGGTGCAGGAATCAAACAGGTGCTATTCCAAATAATAGGTGCAGACTCCCACCACCTTGTGGATTTCCCCCTTACCCGGCGGATGAAGGTAAGTGCAAAATAATATCCAAATAGACTCTTCCAGTGAAACAAAACTGCAAAACCTGTGCTCTCAACTTCCAGTGAAAAAAGCAAAATCAGCCTCTTACCAGAAAATAGGTCTATGTACGCTTGTGACTCTCCTTGGTTGGGGGAGGTTCTCTTTCCCCTTAACTGCAGATATGTAGACCATTTTATTTATACATACAGTAGCATTGATTTTTTGTATGCGCTGATTTACACATGACATTATACACATTTTTTTGAGCTTCATGAAACCTGCCATCTACTGTTCTGGCAGTGGTAATTTTTATAATTGTAACGAGTAACTATGCAGCACAAAAAAAAAATATCGGAGTAAAAGTATTGAAATCATCGAAAAAATGTAGTGAAGTAAAAGTGGAAGTAGGAGAAAAAAATTCTACTCCAGGAAAGTACAGATACCGCCTTTCGGTACTTAAGTAAAGTAGTGAAGTAGTTCTACTTAGTTACTATACATCTCTGGTCCTTTGAGATATTTGTGCATACAATAAAAAAAAAAAATTCTCCCCTTGAATCTTCCCCTGCACCTGGGGGAGGAGCCCTTATATACATATCACTGTGCTGAGTATCACCAGATAAAAATAATGGGAAAAAAATCCTGAAAAAAGAAAACTATTGCAGTCTCAGCATCTAAAGACAGATCAGCTACAATATATTACGTGTGCTCTTGGATTTGGATATATTTTAGTTTTGCCTTTAAAATTTTAAATGTTTCCATTGGCTGTACTTAGCCTGTAATTCATTTATTATTTCTGATTTAATACATTTTCATACTTTATTTCATTTTTTAAACATTCTTTATTTAAAGAAAGGAGTACACCTCATACACTTTACAGAAAAACATTGTACAAATCAAATTATTCAGGATTCAGGAAGAACAGAGCATCATTTATTATTTTTTTTTAATAATAACTTTATAGTTTGAACTAGATTACCAACAACTGCACGTCTATTTATCTGCTTGGTTTACAAACAGTCGGTAAAGTTACTTTCTTTATAACCCATGTCATAAAAGTCAAATTTTTATTTGGCAGCTTGAAAGTGGATAAGCCTGTTTTGTGGATCGCTCGTAACTGAAAGCCGCCTTTAGCACCGCACTCCATCTGGTCCGGCCGTTCCTCGCAGGTACGTTCATTTCAGATTTCTAACAGGTATCTGACGAAGCCCTGCTTTCTTATGGGCTGTGAAATTTCACTCAGGATTCACCAATATTAATTTCTTCCGCCCTCTGGAGAAATGTTATCCGGTAGACTTGTCCTACAAAGAATTTTATTCAACAGCTGTTGTGATATAATGCTTCGGAATTTGAGCTTTTTGCCATATAACAAAATGAAAACGCAGTCCCGCACAATATTAAAAGTAGAAACTTTGATGTCATTCTTTTCTCCTCTCTCCCGAAGGGGTTCGTCTTTGTTTTATGTGTTTTAACTTAGCTTAAAAATATGTCTTTGGTTTTACTTGGTTTTCAGTAAAAGTTTCTCCTTTTTATCAAGAACAAAGTCGAGTATACAGTATTTGGCTAGATTCGTATCCACAAAGTCGAGCACCACTGGGAGTAAAATCTTGTCGATTAGGTGTATGTAATTAAATCAGAACTCTGGAAAAATATAAAAGACACCTGCAGTAGAGTTATGTATTCCTTAAAATTGATTACATGCACAATTAAAGGGTCAGCCCACCCCAAAGTGATATCTTACATACATGTTCAATTTTCTGTTAGATTCACCATAAACCACATAATATGAAGAAAAGAATGCATAGAATGCATTAGGATAAAAAAACCTTCTGACTTTACAACTCCTTTAAGCTGGCCATGCACAACAGGATGAGCAAAGAAAATCTAAAAGATCTATTAAAGCACTAAGAAACCCAAAAGCAAACATGTATTATATTGCAGCTTACCAATTCCATGATGTGATGGCTGCCTGAGTTTTTATGTTTAGCCTTTCTTTCTTATGTTTTCATCTGGTGATCTGATCAGTAAGTCTGTTGTTTTTCAAAAGAGCAAGGTCTCTTGCAGGTGTATCGGTTATAGGGATGAGACAAACCATTCAACACTGACAAACCTTTATCCTAAAAGGAAAAAAAATAGATATATTTGCTGTATCTGCTATACTAGCTGGAGTTTGGCTTCAATTTGTTAGTCTATCTAAATCTGCTAGTACATCTAACACCCCCCCCTCCTCCTCCAGACTGACAATGCTGCTTTCTATAGGTGCTCCTTCATCCAGAGTGGGAGGTGTGTTACTGGCCAGATCCCCAGGTGAATACAGAAGGGGAAAAAAAGCCTAAAAAATACAAATGCTGTCCCAATTCCAATGATTGGTAAGCTGCAATATAATACATTTATGCTTTTGGGTTTAATACCACTTGAAGCGCAGATGGACAAATCTCCCATTTCAGCTCCACCAGCTGCCGAAATACCCAACCTATCAGCTGCATCTGATAGGATTCTGCCAATGTTCAGCCAATATTTTCCTGCCAGCTGCTATTTCAGTCGAAGGATGCTGGGCGGGAGGGTGGCAACAGTGCCACCCACTAATAGAATTTTATCTGGTTCATCAGGAATGGCTGAAATTCACAGTGGCTAAATACAGCCCATAAGGCCATTTCATGTGGCCCTCACACCTCTCTCGCAGCTGCTGCACCCTCCCTCACCTCCACCCCCACATTCAGGGCCGGCCTTTGGGGTGTGCAAGCTGTGCGGCCGCACAGGGCACCATGGGCAACAGGGGCGCCGTGCGGCCATCACAGCTCGCAGATAATAAGGCCGCACAGCGGGAGGTAAGCGGCGACCGCGGCCTGGAGAGGGTCAACACAGGCCGCGGCCGCCACTTACTTCCCGCTGTACGGCTGTGCCTCGGTCTCCTAGCTGCAGGGCTGAGCTGTGTATTACACACAGCTCAGCCTCCAAACCACGCTGACAGATTCCCTCCTCTCCTCCTCTCTGCAGGGACGCCAGAGGAGAGATCGTTAGCTCCTCCTTCTCCTGCCCCTTCTCCTCCTGCTCTCGCTCCGCCCACACTTCCCGGGGATGTGTGGGCGGGAAGTTTAAAAAAAAAATGAAAAGCTGCAGACAGCGTGTGCCTCCCTACTGAGGTAAGTAAGCTCTCTGATGTAAGGGGGGGCTCTGTGTGGGGGGTCTCTGATGTAAGGGGGGCTCTGTGTGGGGGGTCTCTGATGTAGGGGGGGCTCTCTGATGTAAAGGGGGCTCTGTGGGGGGTCTCTGATGTAAGAGGGGGCTCTGTGGGGGTCTCTGATGTAAGGGGGGCTCTGTGGGGGGTCTCTAATGTAAGGGGTCTCTGGTGTAACGGGGGCTCTGTGAGGGTCTCTGGTGTAAGGGGGGCTCTGTGTGGCGGGTCTCTGATGTGGGGGTCTCTGATGTAAGGGGGTCTCTGATGTAAAGGGGGCTCTGTGTGTGGGGGTCTCTGATGTAAGGGGGGTCTCTGATGTAGGGGGCTCTGTGTGGGGGGGCTCTGATGTAAGGGGGGTCTCTTATGTAAGGGGGGCTCTCTGATGTAAGGGGGGGCTCTGTGTGGGGGGGGTCTCTGATGTAAGGGGGGCTCTGTGTGGGGGGGGTCCCTGATGTAAGGGGGGGCTCTGTGTGGGGGTCTCTGATGTAAGGGGGGCTCTGTGTGGGAGGGGTCTCTGATGTAAGAGGGGGCTCTGTGGGGGTCTCTGATGTAAGGGGGGCTCTGTGGGGGTCTCTAATGTAAGGGGATCTCTTTTCAAAGGGGGGGCTCTGTGAGGGTCTCTGATGTAAGGGGGGCTCTGTGAGGGTCTCTGTTGTAATGGAGGGCTCTGTGAGGGTCTCTGATGTAAGGGGGGCCTCTGTGAGGGTCTCTGATGTAAGGGGGTCTCTTGTGTAAGGGGGGGCTCTCTGAGGTTCTCTGATGTAAGGGGGGGCTCTGTGAGGGTCTCTGATGTAAGGGGGGCCTCTGTGAGGGTCTCTGATGTAAGGGGGTCTCTTGTGTAAGGGGGGGGCTCTGTGAGGTTCTCTGATGTAAGGGGGGGCTCTTTGAGGGTCTCTGATGTAAGGGGGGGCTCTGTGAGGGTCTCTGATGTAAGGGTTGCCTCTGTGAGGGTCACTGATGTAAGGGGGCTCTGTGTGGGGGGGCATCTCTGATGTAAGGGGGGCTCTGTGTGGGGGGCTCTGTGTGGGGGGTCACTGATGTAAGGGGGGCTCTGTGTGGGGGGGTCTCTGATGTAAGGGGGGCTCTGTGGGGGGTCTCTGATGTAAGGGGAGCTCTGTGGGGGGGGTCTCTGTTATAAGGGGGGGCTCTGTGGGAGGTCTCTAATGTAAGGGGTCTCTGATGTAAGGGGGGCTCTGTGAGGTCTCTGATGTAAGGGGGGCCTCTGTGAGGGTCTCTGATGTAAGGGGGGTCTCTAATGTAAGGGGGGCTAAGTTATTAGAGATCATAAAAAAGAAAAGTCAAAGCGCAAAAAAGGTGCAATAAAATGTGCGGTGGGGGGGGGGTCACGCGCGCGCGGTGGGGGCGCCACAGGATTAGCTTGCGCAGGGTGCCTGAACACCTAAGGCCGGCCCTGCCCACATTGTCTTTAACAGTCGGCAACAGAGAGGAGGACACAACATGCAGCTGCCTAGAGGCTTGTCTCTGCCTCCTCCCACCTTCCTCTCAACAGCCTGCAGCAGCAAGATGGGCAGAACCACATAACTCCTCCTACAGATCTTGCAACTCTCTGTGCAGCCACAGCACCCCCTACCCCTCTCATGGTCTCAGCATTAAGCAAACTCTGACAGCGGACTCCAGCCATCCTCTGGTCCTCCTCCAGGCTCTGCACTTTCTCCTTCCTAGCTCTGCCTCCAGCTTCTTTTCAGCAGTCGCGCAATGTAACAAGGGTGCACTGTAATGTAAGTTTCGGTGGAGGGGGGCTCTTGACATCTGATGTAAAAAAGGGGGTGGGGTGCTCTGCACATCTAGTCTTACAGATACAACTGGCCCTTTGAGGGCAACCATAACGCTAATGCGGCCCACAATGAGATTGAGTTTGCCTCCCCTGGTATATAATGCTACAGTATTTTGGGTGCTGCACACACTGGCCTGCTTTCTTCTACAGCTGGAGTAAATGGTAATTTTTTCATTTACCGCAAGCTGCAGTATTGAGAAGCCAAAGATTGGACCAGGGGTCCATTTCATATCTGCTGGACACTGCACTTGCATACAGTCATTTATAAAATGTAGACCATGGTGAGGAGTCTCTAGTGCCCTACAAAGTGCTCTCTGAATATCTCCATGTCAGTATGAGAGTCTGACATTGGCAGGTCATGTGACTGATTCAGTTTGGTTGAATGAGTATTTGATTACTATTGCTACAAGTCCAGGTTGCCTCTCTGCTAACAAATTTCATACTGTAGCATCCCTAGTAAGGCCAACATTAAAGCGAACCTTCAGTCATTTTTTCATCTTCCCATCTATAAAATCTTCTGCCCTTGTTGTTTTAACTTTGGCTAGCAAAACCTTTTTTCCTACCAGTAAATACCTTATACAGCCCACTTCCTCTTTCTGGTCTGGTAATTAGCCTAGGCCAGTGATGGCAAACCTTGGCACCCCAGATGTTTTGGAACTACATTTTATCCATGATGCTCATGCACTCGGCACTGTTGTGGGAAATGTTCCAAAACATTTGGGGTGCCAAGGTTCGCCATCACTGGCCAAGGCTAATGACATCATGCACTGCTCTCTCTCTCTCTCTCTCACTCTTGTGAGAGTTTACCAGCAGGGGAGGAGGGGTGAGTCTTAGGAGAGCCAAGGAGAGCTGTGGAGCTAGAGGGGGCTGGATGAGGGCGGAGATAACAGGAGAGTGCAGAAATCCATGAGTATTCATTAGGAGAGGAGAAATGTGCAGACAAGCAGTGGTTTGATTGGGTGTGTGTGTGTGTGCGCCTCTGTGTGTCTGCGTAAATCCATAAAGGGAACAGTCAGCAGCTTCAGCTGCCCACAGTTAAAATGGCTGCAGCCACAGTTAGTGGAGGGAGATTTCTGCAGCATATTTGGAAAGTACAGAATCACAGTATATATAAAATAATATGCAAAGTGGTTGGAGGGAAGCTAAGAATGGCATATATGTTTTTATTACAAATTATGTGAGCAGACTGTAGTTCCTCTTTAAGGTGTGCTGCCAGCCCATTTAAAATCAATAGGCTGCCCTAATGCAGTATGCCCAAAACAAAACCGAATTCTGCTGTGTGAGGGTAAACTTTTGCAATAATGCGCAAGTATGCATGGCGTCTTTACACACATTTACCTTTCAGTGTGTCCTCCTCCAGCAGTGATAAGTCCAGACTCTATAAGGTGCTACTTCCATCCTGCCTATTATTTCTGGATACTGCAATGCTCCTCTTTGGCCACTGGATGGCCAGTGATGATGAAACTTCTGCAAATGCACATTCCCAAAATGCGTCCCTATTATCAAAATGCACCTGTGCAGTGTACATTTTAAGAGCTCTGATGTGATCCATGGTATATTGCCTTCTGTAAGACAGTAGAACTGTGACTGCCAGGCATTCGGGAGTTGATACTGCTGCCTCCTGAATGCCTGACTTTTTTGTAGGGGGTGGGGGCAGGGGAGGACTGGGCAAGGGGGCAGAGGGGCAATTGCCCCCCCCCGGACGCTCTGATTTCCACGTAAAAAGGCTGCATCGCTTCTGCCACAGACATGCCTAAAGGATTCCTGGTGAAGAGAAGTAAAAAGTCCCCACCGCTGACCTACTGAGTGCAGGATAAAGACAAGGACAGAGCACAAGTCTCCCCCCCCCCCTTCCCCACCATGGATGGTGTAAACAGTGTCTGAGACGCTCCTCCCCATGGCAGCCTCGACCAAGCTCCCCCAGCTCCCCCCCAACTGCCCCCTGCTGGCCAGGTCAGGAACCCAGATTCGACTGGTGAGTAGAGAGTACTTAGAGCAGAGCTTTAGCCTAGAATGGGGTCAGGAGGAGGCCGGGAAGAGGGAGAGTGCGAGGGGGGCTGGGTTGCTGCACCATGGGCCTCTGGTTTGTACATGCCCCCTGGGCCGAAAGTTGCCAGTCAGCCCCTGAGTGGGGGACTGGAGATTTTGGATGGAATTACTGCAATGCAACTGTGGTTGCGGGTAGGAAAATCCACAGCTCAACCACCTATTTATACCGCCACCCCATTCACTCATTTACTGTAAATTAGGCTTAGGAGAATGATTTTTTGAAGGATGGGAAACAGTTGGGACTCTAATGTTCTAATGCACAATTATGTGTTGCAATAAAGTGGTAGTAAACTTTAATTTTTATTTGAATCTATAGGTAAGCTTATATTAAAGCTTACCTGTGGGTTAAATGAATATCTCCTAAACGTGCACCAATTAGGAGATACTCTAGGAATTAGCAGCCATCATCATCGGTGCGTGCACTCTAAAGGAATAGCATACCCATTACGTTCCTTCAGAGCCCTGTGCCGTAAACAGTGATGTCATTGTGGCTCGGCCATTCAACCAGCCACAGCCGCGAACCCAGAAGGAAGGCCGGGTAAGGATGGAAGCCTCTGCAGCGGTGACAGAGCGCCACTGGAGGACTTTGTTTCAAGGTAAGTCTTTCATAATGTGCTAGTATGCAATGCATACTGGCACATTAAATCTTTACCTTGCAGGGTTTTTTTTTGTAAACTTTACTACCGCTTTCACACATGTGCACTAATGCAACACAAAGTTTGTTATAGGGTAACAACTGCATCCCAGGTGTGCTCGTTCATTGTCACCCTGTCACATTTCCTCTGGTGGACATTATAAATTGACTTCTATATATGCTCATAGACCTGTAAAAAAAAATCTTATTGGACATTTTTGGATAGTCTTTATATACACTGGCTTTATTTTTTATTACCTTTGTTAACCTCTTCATGCTGGCGCCTCATGGCCCTTTAAGAGGTTTATGACACCGGGAGGTGGGGTGGAGCTTAAGAGCACGTGACCGCAGTGATTGGCTGTCACGGCCGTCACGTGATCCGAAAATGGCATGCAGCTTTTGGTTGGCCACTGGTAACTGTGTCGGGAGAACGCACCACGCACGCCCTTGGCAAAGCTGTGTGGACAGCAATTCACGCAAATATGCAGCCCCTCGGACCAGGACTAGGACCAGGTGCCGAGTGCCCGCATATTTGAAATGCACTGAAATGCAAAAAGGATGAAAAATATAAAAAAAAGTGTTTATGATTTACACGGCTTTGGCAAACTAAAAGCCATCCACATAGGGCTCAGATTTACTTTAACCACTTTACGACCGCTCACATTGCTGCTACTGCGGCAATGTGGCTCGTTATCGTCCAGCGACGTAGACCTACGTCGCTGGACTGCTTCCCTTGTGGGCGGCGCGCGCGTGCGCCGCCGGAGGCTCGCTCCCGCTGTATTCAGTTACAGCGGGAGTCGGGCCAGGGGAGGAGCGGCGGTGATCACTGCTGCTCTTCCCCGATCGTCGGGGATCGAGTGTGGAGATCCGCCCGCTTGTGTAAAAAAGCGGGCGGATCTCCTAAGTGACAGGCAGGGTCAGATTGCAGGATTCAGCATAGCTGAACCTGCGATCTGTGCCTGTGTCACATAGTCCCCTCCCCCCACACACGTCAGTAAGCACCACGCATACATTAACCCCTTGATCACCAATAAAAATTAACCCCTTCCCCGCCAGTGTAATTTTTACAGTAATAGTGCATATTTATAGCACTGATTACTGTAGTAATGTCACTGGTACCCACAAAAGTGTCAAAAATGTCAGTCAAGGGTCCGATCTGTCCGCCGCAATGTCACAGTCCCGCAAAAAAAATCGCAGATCGCCGCCAGATTGGCAAAAAAAGTTAAAAAATTTAGATTTTTACATTTTTTTGGGGGGAATTTCATATAAAAAAATGTGAAAATGTTGTTATTTTTCAAAATTGTCGCTCTTTTTTTGTATATAGCACAAAAAGTAAAAATCGCACAGGTGATCAAATACCGCCAAAAGAAAGCTCTATTTGTGGGGGAAAAAAAGACATAAATTTGATTTGGGTACAGCATTGCATGACCGCGCAATTGTCCGTTAAAATAACGCAGTGCCGAATCGCAAAATATGGCCTGGTCAGGAAGGGGGTAAAATCTTCCAGTCTTAAAGCGGTTAAAAATACGCTCATTGAGAATTTTTTTGACAAAGACATGTAGCTAAATACATTTTGGCCTAAATATATGGCAAAAATTTAATATATTGGATATTTTTAAACTGTCAAAGTAGAAAAATATTGTTATTTTTTCAAAATTGTCGCATTTTTTTATTAATATCGCAAAAAATGAAAAGCACAGAGGTGATCAAATAACACCAAAAGAAAGCTCTGTTTGTGGGGAAAAAAAGGACGTAAATTTTGTTTGGGTACGGCGTTGCATGACCGCGCAATTGTCAGTTAAATTCGCACAGTGCCGAATGGCAAAAAGTGGCCTGGACGTAAGACAGCAAAATCCTCCGGTGGTAAAGTGGTTAATTTACTTAAAGAATGAAGACAAATAATTGGTAAGAACTCTCCAACCTTCCCAGTTTCTGATACTTGGAAGGTATCCCTTGGTATCCTCTTTACGTACACCGTACTGTGCAGTTCTTTGACTCTGGGTACGGCTACCTACTGTATATTGTATATTATTATCCTCATAAAAATGTTTACAAGAGGCACAGATTTATTTTCAACAGGAAACGAAATTGCTTTTTCTGAGCCACCTTATTTGTCAACCGCTGAGAAGTCAAGAGATATAGATTTGAAATACTTGGTTTAACAAACATGTTTTCTCTGTATACCAGGAAGAGCTGACAGCTGTTAGTGAATATTTTTACTATTTTAAGAAATGAACAGGTTGAATTGTGAAGAACATAACTGTTTTCAGCACATTGCGGTTGGCACTGAAACTTGACTTGATGTAATACCTTTGTCTTTAATCTGTTTATATAACTTTACTAAGGGTAGGACACATTTTGCTGTGCTCAATGTGATAACCGTATGGGTCCTTTCAGGCGGGGGGCATCCGTTCCGATCCTCCACCAACAAGATCCCCCGTTGAATTGGAGCTGAACGGAACAGATATCACTTTTGTGACATCCATATCTTTTCAGTTTTTTGGTGCAGAGGCTTTGTGGAACCATATGGGATCTATGGGCAGCAGAATGTAAACAGACTTGTATCCGTTTACAACAGACTATCTCTGATCCTTCGTGTTTACATCAGAAAAAATGGAAATTATCTAAAAGTAGAAGGACATGGAAGCAATTGGATGTAAGTCTATGCCTATAGACTTACATTGAGCTTTCCGATCAATTCTGCTTAAAAAGCTGAACGTTGGACCTGATCAGACTATCCATCAGAAAGGGGCCTATGAAGTAAATGTAGCACCGCCCCCTTGAGGGCTGCTGGTTAGTGGAAGTTCCTCTGCACTCACCTGACCCTGAGAATTATCCAACCCACTAGGCACTTTAGGTTCCAACATTTCAGTGGTAATCTCCAAAAACACACTGACTCAATTGAGATACGAATCGTATTATTTACTTAAGAAAAGGGTAAATCAATCAAACTTATTGATAACGAATAGGATACAGTAATAAAAGATATAGCAGTGTCAATCAGTTAAACCCCACTGATCACAATGGTGCTCAAGAGACCAACACTGTGGAGATAAATGTTCAGCTGAGGATGGGCTCCGCTCTCCTTAGGCCGCACTCTCTGGTCTCCATCACCAACAGTGCCCTCTGGCACCTCTGTGACCGATCCGTTCTCCAAGAGTCTCCGGAAGCAAGAGAGCACGCGCTCGGCCCAGCAGGGAGGTATATCAGCTTTCCCATTATCCTCTCTCTCTCCCGTGGCTCCCTGGGAGTATAGTCCCTCCTGACATCCACGTAACAGTCTGCCTTCAAATCCAAACTACATCTTCCACAATCCAATTCGACCATTTCTGAGGAAAGCTGACCAGTCTCGTAAGCCTTAAAGGAGCACTCTGGCTGCATCATAACGATAACTTGAATATATATATTTATGACATATATACATATATAGTAGTCCCAGATTGGCTACATTCCTGATATGTGCCTGCTGTACCATGCACTTGTATGAAAAAGTATCCTGCTCTCTTTGTATGCTTCATTTGTGTGAAATCCCTGGTGTTTCTGCCAGTCCCTCTGCTTTCCTATTAAAAACTAACCGCGCTATGCAGGAGAGCACAACGTGGTCAGTTCTCTTGCTATGCTGGGAACTCAGTGTGCTCTCCTCCAATGATCAGATTTGTCCTGCCCCCCCCCCCTCACTGCACAGCCATTCAATGGGAAGCTCAGTGGACTGCTGCTTCCCCTCTCCCAGCTCTTATGCAGCTGAGAACAGAGGGGTGGTGATCACTTATATAAAAAAGGGAAAAATTGTATTTATAATGTTTTTTTTTTATATACAAAAATGTTTTCGCTTTCATTTCTATTTTAAACTGAATGGGTTGTTTTGCAAGGTGATCGTTTACAATTACTTTAAGGCTGGGTTAATATTGGTGCTATGTTAGACATTGCACGTGATTCGCACCACACTGCTGTGCAGATCACATGCAGATCACATGCGATGTCTGTGCGATGCAAATTCAGCCATGCGATCTGCGAACCAATCTGGGGTGTCATTAACTTTGTATTGACACCCACAGCATGCATCGGCATTGCGCTGGTTCCCGCATTACATATGTGTGAACTGAGCCTAAAGCCTGGTTCACACTAGTGCAATTTCAGATTCTACTTGAGTTGCAGAGAATCACAATAAAATGGAAATCACAGTATTCTCTATTGGGTCAGTGTCCCCTTGTCAGCCAAATTGCAAAAATGATGGCGCACGCATGTGCACTTGTGTAATGGACAATGGAACATGTAGTCCCTAGTTATTTGATTGGGTAACTTATAATTACATTAGAGAGCGAGCTTCCTGACTAGAAGTTCAGGTAGGTGTTCTATCAGAATACTGCTACCTATCAGATTCTGCAACCGGAAGTGACGCTCGGACGAGAACAACTTACCGCGCATGCACCATGTGTTCCATCATGGCCGCTATGCGTACCTGTAGGTTTCATAATGTGACAGAACACGAATGAAGGGTGGACATCTTACACCCACGCAAGTCTTGAATTTAACATTTATTTTAGCAGTAAACTCACCTTATATACTGAAATAGACTATTTCACCAAGACCGAGTGAAATAATCGATTTCACTATATAATCAGTTTGTCGCCGAGCAGTGCAGGGTGTACCAAGATGGCCGTCGCCACCTTCTACCTGCAGGTTTCTCACTATATTTACTATATTACAATAGTAATAGAAATATAATACTGTTATTCAGTCTATAGGGTGATTTTACTGCTAAGATAAATGTAAAATTCAAGACTTGCGAGGATTTAAGAAGATGTCCAACGCTGCTTCAAGTTCTGTCACATTAGGAAACACCTTGGTACGCATAGCGGCCATGTTGCAACGCATGGCGCATGCGCAGTAAGCTGTTCTCGTCCGAACATCACTTCCAGTTGCAGAATCTGATAGGTAGCGTTAATCTGATAGAACATAGGCAGCGAAGAGGAAGCGTCAAATGAAAAATCCTTAGGAGTCAAAAATCTTTATTGTTCAACTGCTTACAACAAGCAGGGCAAAAGACATCCAACGTATTTTGGGGGCCACACAATCCCCCATTGGGAAAATGGCAGAATGTTAAATAGATTGAGCAATACTCGTAAGCAGACCTGCTGTATATGCAGGCAGAATATAGACAGGAGATCTCTATGATTACCATTATGATTAAGCCCGTGAATGGGGGAAATGTGTTAGAGGGGCGTGGCTTGGGAGGAGACAAGCTGAAGCAGATATGTCAAATCACCTGACTGGACAGTCTGACGTTTTTTGATTGCATGCAGAGGATGTTATAGACATACCAGTGAGTGCTGGTATTCACAGAAAAAGAAGCAAGAGTTCAGAACATAACTATAAGATCTTTTTGAGCTGAGTTATGAGTTTTAATTGGTACAAGAAGATACAAATTAACCTAACTATTCAAAAATATACTAAAACCTTGTTTAAAAATTAATGACAATACCTTTTTGCACACCCTCCTTCTTTACAGCAAACTGAGATCCTGAGAAGTACAGATGCACTTTAGCAAAAACCTAACACTTGATAATACAGTGTGTTAAGTATTTTATTGGGCCGTAATTAGTATCAGTATAATGAACATGTATCGCAAATCACACAGAATTATACCAGCGACTCAAAAAACCCCTGCAGCCAAGGTTGGTGAATTGAATGCCTCTTGGTCCCATTTTGTACCTAATTAGGGGATTTTAGATATTTTTTAATTGCAGAATTGTCTTCCTCAAACATTATTCTAAATAATGAAAATTCCAACATGACTATAAAAATGTGCTCTCGCAATTAAAACTTTGAAATGCCAGAAAATGACCATTAAACTGATTTATGGCCTTGCCGGGAGACCTTGATCACTTCTGCAAACTTCTAAAACTGGGAGACAGAAAAAAATAAAAAGGTGAAATGCTTCATCATTAGCTTCTTTCTAAAACTAATAACTTTTAATAACTCGTGTACATGGATTTGCCAACCTTTTCCGACCTCAACTGCATCAGTCAGTCCCTCCAAAAAGTCTGCTCAGATAGAAGAAGATTTGTTCCTTGGGCAGAACATCAATGGAGTCTATAGATGCAAAATAATGAAAAATGATGGTCTTTATGAGTATGATCCCTTATTTAAAATTAGCTGTAGTAGAACAGAGTGATTGGTAATATTGGACTAGGAACTAGATTCTTACATAGTTACATAGTTAATCTGAGAGAAAATTTAGGAGCACCCCTCGTGTGCCCCCAATGGAAGAATAAATGGACTATCCCGATACCCAATGTTACAATGACATTTAAAAAAAATATAAAGTTTTATTTATCCATAGTTAAAGCAGAACTCCACCCAAAAGGGGAAGTTCCACTTTAAGGACTCGCCCCCCTCTCCTCTTGCACAATTGGCACTTTTGAGGAATGGGGGAAGAAGGGGTGCAGGTACCTAATTTTGACAGGTACCTGCTCCCTCTTCCATTCTTAGAACTTCCGAGTTCTCCTCCCTCCATGTGGAAGAGCATGATGCAGGAGAAAAATGTCCAAAAAGACAACGGACAAGAGACAATTCATTGCGGTGAAATAGATGCTATGTTCAGTGTTTTATTGGGGCCTCATGCAGAGCATTCATCAAAAATCTTCAATAATGAGCCTGGATGATGAACTTCATCTCTATTTGAAGGAACCAGTAATTGACAGACAAAGTGATCATTTTCAGTGGTGGAAAGAAAATGAGGCATGCTACAAAAGACTTTCTTCTCATGCTAGAAGATACCTTCTGCTCCTCCTCCCTTGGAACCAAGTGAGCGTGTTTTTAGTGAAGTGTCAGCAATTTATGAAAAGAAAAGAAGCCGTTTAACTGGTGAACATGCTGAAATGTTATGCTTTCTGCACTATAATATTGTTCTACTTAACTGGGAGTATTGATTTGAAAGTGTAGTAGTAGTGTCTGTCCACCAGTCCACTGAGTCCACTCCAAATCTCCAATTCACTGCCTAGCTTTTGTCCAGCTATTTTTTCTAGCAGTTTTGCACTGACTGCGCTGCGCTGCAGTCAGTGCAAAAGTGCTAGAAAAAAAGCAAGACAGTGGATTGGAGTCAGTGGACTACTGCTGCAGTAATGCGCCACTCACTGCCGCAATAATTTTAAATCACTACTGCAGTAGTGCAGTAGTGATTTAAAATTATTGCAGTGAGTGAGTGCCCTACTGCAGAGGCAGTCCACTGACTCCAGTCCAATCCACTGTGTAGCTGTTGTGTTGCCTAGCTTTTTTTCTAGCAGTTTAGCACTGACTGCAGTAGTTGCAGTGAGTGCCATACTGCAGAGGTAGTCCACTGACTCCAGTCCAATCCATGGTTACATAGTTACATAGTTTGTCAGGTTCAAAAAAGACACAAGTCCATCTGGCTCAACCAAAAAAAAAAAAAAAAACAGTATTGAAAACCCAACCATACATTCCCATATACACAATCCTATACCCACAGTTGATCCAGAGGAAGGCGAAAAAAAAACAGCAAAGCATGATCCAATTTGCTAAAGCAGGTGAAAAAAAATCCTTCCTGATCCCCTGAGAGGCAATCAGATATTCCCTGGATCAACTTTACCTAAAAAACATTTTTAGTACCCATTTATATTATGTACACCTAGGAAAGAATCCAGGCCCTTTTAAAGCAATCTAGTGAGCTAGCCAGAACCACCTCTGAAGGGAGTCTATTCCACATTTTTACAGCTCTTACGGTGAAGAAACCATTCCATATTTGGAGACGAAATCTGTTTTTCTCTAGACGTAAAGAGTGCCCCCTTGTCCTCTGTGTTGACCTTAAAGTGAACAGCTTAACACCAAGTTCACTATTTGGACCCCTTATGTATTTATACATGTTGATCATATCCCTCCTTAATCTCCTCTTCTCAAGAGAGAATAAATTCAGTTCCTGTAATCTTCTCTCATAGCTGAGCTCCTCCATGCCTCTTATCAGTTTGGTTGCCCTTGCACATTCTCCAGTTCCCCAACATCCTTTTTAAGAACTGGTGCCCAAAACTGAACTGTATATTCCAGATAAGGTCTTACTAATGATCTGTACAGGGGTAAAATATCTCTCTCTCCGGAGTCCATGCCTCTGTTAATACAAGAAAGGACTTTGCTTGCTTTGGAAACAGCAGCTTGGCATTGCATGCTATTATTAAGCTTATGATCTACCAGAACACCCAGATCCTTCACCACTATGGATTCCCTCAGTTCTACTCCACCTAATATATATAATGCATGCATATTCTTAGCCCCCAAGTGCACAACTTAACATTTATCAACATTAAACCTCATTTGCCACATAGTTGCCCAATGAAACAGTGCATTGAGGTCAGCTTGTAAATTGGAAACATCCTGTAAAGAAGTTATTACACTGCAAAGCTTGGTGTCATCTGCAAAGACTGAAATGCTACTTTTAATCCCAGACCCTATATCATTTATAAAGGTATTAAAAAGTAAGGGTCCCAACACTGAACCTACACCACTGATAACTTTAGACCATTCAGAGTAAGAATCATTAACCACTACTCTCTGAATTCTATTAGAGAATAGAATTTTCTATCCAATTACAAACTGATCTTTCCAAGCCAGTAGACTTTACCTTACACATTAGCCATGTGTGGGGAACTGTGTCAAACGCTTTTGCAAAATCCAAGTATACTACGTCCACAGCCACCCCTCTGTCCAAGGTTTTACTTACCTGCTCATAAAAAGAAATCAGGTTTGTTTGACGACTTCTGTCTTTCATGAATCCATGCTGTCTGTTGCTTAAAATATTTTTTTCCAGCAAGAACTCATCTATGTGGTCTTTTATTAAACTCTCCAATATCTTCCTGACTATAGAAGTTAAACTAACAGGTCTATAGTTGCTTGGCAAAGACTTTGATCCCTTTTTAAATATAGTCACCACATTGGCCCTACGCCAGTGGTACTATTCCAGTCCTTAACGAGTCCCTAAAAATTAGAAACAAAGGCTTAGAAATTACAGCGCTCAATTCTTTTAGGATGCGTGGGTGCATGCCATCTGGCCCAGGCACTTTAGCCACCCTTATTCTGTCTAAATATTTATGGACCATATCACTTTTGAGCCATTGTGGATCATTTGGGGCTGTGTCAATACCATCCTCATTATGGTCATGAGCTCCCCCATGCTCCTTTGTATATACAGAGCTGAAGAAAGTATTTCATAAATTTGCCTTCTCTTTGTCCCCAGTCACCCACTCCTGATTATTTTGTAAGGGGCATACAAGCTCAGACCTAACTTTTTTACTGTTAATATATTTGAAGAATTTTTGGGGGTTTGTCCTATCTTTTGCAATCTGTCGTTCATTTTGAATTTTTGCATCCCTGATTTCCTTTTTACATATTCTGTTAAATTCTTTGTAACAATTAAACAATGATAGTGTTCCCTCATTTTTATATTTTTAAAAGCTCTTTTCTTTTTATCTATAGCTTTTTTAACTTTTGCCGTGAGCCACATAGGTTTTATTTTTTACCTTTAAAACTTATTACCCATGGAGATATACTTTGCAGTGAGTTTGAATAAAGTCTTTTTGAAAAATTCCCATTTCTGTTCTGTGCTCATTGATGCCAATATTCCCTCCCAGTCTAAATCCTGAAGAGCAGCCCTCATCCTTGGAAAATTTGCTCTCTTAAAGTTAAGTGTCTTTGTATTTCCTGTATACGTTTTTTGTATACAGCTAACATTAAATGAAATCATGTTATGGTCACTGCTACCCAGATGTTCTTTTATATGAACATTGTTAAAAAGCTCTGCATGGTTTGAGATTACCAGGTCCAACAGTGCATCATTTCTAGTGGGGGCCTCAATAAACTTCACCATAAAATTGTCTTGTAATAGGTTTATACATTTTTGCCCTTTAACTGTTTCAGCAGTGCCATTACTCCAGTCAATGTCTGTGTAGTTAAAATCCCCCATTATTAACACTGTTCCAGCCCTTGCAGCCCTTTCTATCTGTGCCAGGAGCTGAGTCTCCACCTCCTCATTAATACTGGGAGGTTTATAACTAACTCCAATGATAATCTTTGTTTTACGCACGCCCAAGTACATTTCAACCCATACTGCTTCAGATTTAGCACATTCTCCATCAACTAGGTCATCTTTCACACTCACTTTGAGATCACTTCTCACATAGAGACAAGCACCACCACCCCTCTGTTTTACCATTTCTTTCCGAAAGAGAGTATAGCCAGAAACATTATAGCCCAGTCATGAGAAGAATGAAGCCAAGATTCAGCAATACCAATTAAGTCATAGTTCTCCTCGTGCACCAGAGCTTCCAACTCACCTATTTTGCTTGGCAGACTTCTGGCATTGGTGAACAAACACTTTAAATCATTGTCCCATTTTGCATACTTATTTTGCATGTTTTTTTTTTTTTTGTACAAATAGTACTATTTCCAATGGTTGTTTGTAACTGTGTAGCTGTTGTGTTGCCTATTTTTTTTTTCTAGTACTTTTGCACTGACTGCACTGCAGTAGTGCTTTTTAAAATTATTGCAGTGATTGAGTGCACTACAGCAGCAGTTTATTATTATGCATTAATGCACAATCAGAATGTTGTGAAACTAAATGTCCATGCAATTGACGTTTTCCTATCAGTTCTCATGCAGTTAAGGTGTGAAGAATGTTACAAATGTGAATATATAAGGTTTTACATGTTCAGTAACAGATTTGTGTCGAAATTTGTGTTTATTTTGCAAAATTTTAAATGTCCAAAAATATCGGCCAATATTGGCCGATACCGATATGCATTGGCCAAAATATTGGTATCGGTATCGGCAACGAAAAACCAATATCGGTCGATAACTAATAGGAATCCAGTGTGTTTGCAACTGGGGGCATAATATGGATTTTGCAGATTCATTAGCACCTTATTACACTGAATTTGGTTTCTTTTTCACTTGTAACACTTGAGGAATGTTTTAATGGCCGCTGATATATTGATTTGGATTATATTAACTATTTATTCACTATTTACTGTACACACAGAAAAATTATAAATGGTTTTCAATTTTTTTTGACAAATAAATAAGTGTGGCATGCAATTGTATTCAGCCCCCTTTACTCTGATACCTCTAACTAAAATCTAGTGGAACCAATTGCCTTCATTAGTAAATAGGGTCCACCTGTGTGTAATGTAATCTCAGTATAAATACAGCTGTTCTGTGAGGTTTGTTAGAGAACCTCAGTGAACAAACAGCTTAATGAAGGCCAAGGAACACAACAATCAGGTCAGAGATAAAGTTGTGGAGAAGTTTAAAGCACTGGATTGAATGTTGTGATCAAATTTCTGCAGAAGGGAAAACATGTCTGCCTGGAGTGACATGAGCATCTCCTTGAGAATAGTATCCATGACAGGCTGTCCTGCTGGGGGATAGGAGGCTATGGGGGTCTTGCCGGGACCCCTGAGCACCTTGTGCAGCATGTACATGACTCACCTACTGTGTGGTAATGTCTGGGAGTCCATCTTCATTTTGGCTTTTACCGGACTCCTGGCGAAGGGAGTGCCTGGAGTGGAAGGAGGGCAGCCGACCCTGCTGGTGGAGGGGTCCGACGATGCGGCCTGCGGGTGTATCCCTGAAGGAGGCTGTATAAGGGAGAGAGCTGTTGATGGATCCGTGGATGAGGTGGCCACGACACCTCCCTGTTGGGAGGAACATGAATGCTTTCAGTTTTTTTCGTGGGTGCCATTCCTTCTTGCACTCAGGTGACATGCCGCCCGGAGTGCTCCGAGGCAGAAGGGGAGCCGTGGGATCGCTGAGAGATACTATTACCCCAGACAAAAACTAGGAGCCGGTGGATTAGATATCCATCATGCTCGCACGCCGGCCATGCCCCCATTTTTTCTTTTTAAGAAGCAAGCAGGGGGTGGAAAATGATGGGTTGGGCCCATCTCCAGTATGGGTGTACCTTCCCTACTTTCCTATTGTTCCTGAGGCGGTGTGGTTGCTGCTGGGGGCCTTGATCAGGAATTTGGTGCAGATACTGCTGGTTGGTAGATTACATGTGCCTTCAAAAGACCTAAGACCTACCCCAGATAGCAAGAATAATTTGCCATAAATTTGGGGCAGTGTTTAATTGCAAGCCAGTTAACTTGATGCATATTTTTACTGGCAAGTTGTACACTTGCAGAGCACTTGAAGCAAAAGTTCTAGTTGACACTTTTCCAATTTGTAGCAAATTTGCATGGCAAGTCTCTAGCAAGGGTTGCAGTGGTGAGTCTACAGCAAGAGCTCTGTAAGTCTACAGCATGAAAATTCAGCCACAGTGACCCCTGTCGTGGGATGACTATTGCACAACATAACTGAACTAGAACTTGCAGAAGACTTGCAGAATGTTTGCAAAGAAAGTTGATCTGGAGTCATGCGATGCGGACTTGCTGCAATTGTGCAACAAAGTTGTGAAGCCTGGCAAGTCTAGCAATAACTTAGCAAGTCATTTTTAAACTTGCAGCTCAATTGCTTTCTATCTGGGATTATTAGGTCAGTTGTTTACATTTTTGTTCTGTTTTATTATGCATAATGTAAATTTGATCATAAGGCCCCTTTCACACGGGGCGGACCATTTTGAACGGACTCCGCTTGCTCAGTGGGAATTGCTCCGTTAATCCCCGCTGAGCAGGCGAATGACAGGTCCATCTCCACTCACTGTGCAAAGACAGACCTGTACAAGTCCCGCTCTGCTCTATTGGGAGATCGGATGAAAATGGACAGTCCACTGGATGGATGGTGAACATTTCGCCATCTGTCTGTTGTTAGCGGATCTTGTCGGATCCTATGCCGGATGGTTGTCAGCAGACACATGTCCGCTGACATCTGCCTCCCCATAAAGGTCAATGGGTGCGATCGAGTCCGCCTGAAAAACGGACAAGTGGACCGATCGGTCAGATTGTTTGAAAGGGGCTTAAGGCTCGGTTCACACTAGGTTGCTCCGACTTAGGGGGCGACCTGTGAAGTCGCGTGCATAAAATGAATGTCCATGCAAGTCGCTCCAGGTCCCCCGAAGTAGTACAGGACCCTTTTTCTGTGTCGCTCCTATTAGAACCGGTCCTGTACTACACTATGGGACGCGACGGTGCGTGACTTGTCAGGCTGACCAAGTCGCCTGACAAGTCGTACCAGTGTGAATGGACACTAAAAGTGGTATTTATTTTGTATTGCTGTTTATTAAATAGGCTGCTATGGCTATTTAAAGTGGTTGTAAACCCCAGACATGAAATATGAACAAAGCATACCCCCTGTATGTAGTTTTCCTGACACCAAGAGAAAGATGGTGACAGGGGAGGGAGCTCCAGCTGATTGACATCCTCAGCTCTGTTCCTGTGAACTTTGTGAAGGGGGCTTTGTCCTTCCCACCAATCAGCTCTCATAACTCTCCTCACTGAGCTCTGTAGAGTGTAATCTCAGCTCTCCGCCCCCCCTTTTTTTTACTGAACTCTCAGACAAGCTTTATTAATTCTGCACTTTAAATTGATGTAGAGAAGAAAGACTGCAGATAAACAGATACAATTTATGTAGAAGGATCTGTTTAATCTCTGTGTATCACCCGAGGACAGTCAATTCACTGGGAATTTTGAGGCACAACTATTTACATAACTATATAATTCTTTTAGAGTTGGTTCACACCGCGGCGACTCAAAGTCACCCCGACTTTGAAGTCGCCCGTGCAGCACGACTTCATAGCGGCTTGCAAACGACTCCTCATAATAGAAGTCAATGCAAGTCGCTCCGACTTCGCCCAAAAGTAGTGCAGGAACCTTTTTCTAAATCGGAGCGACTTGAGTCGCTCTGATTAGAATGGTTCCATTGCACAGCATGGAGCGCTACTTGTCAGGTGACTGAGTCATTTGACAAGTCGGAGTAGTGTGAAGCGGGTCTTATTGTAAACAAATTTAAAAATGTGCTAATATGTTGTACAGCATTTTATAAATAAGATCCATGACACAATCTTATTCATTGGTTTCATCATGACATTCTATGATAGTAATATTGACATGTGCTGATCTCTTGTGGTCCTACGTGTTTCATGGAATAAATCCACTTCCTCAGGAGCTGCCAGTCTATTGCATACTTGCCAACTGTCCCTTTTTTCCAGGGACAGTCCCTGGAAATAGGAGCTTGTCCCAGGTAATTTATATTGTCCCTGAAAATAGGAGCCTGTCCCAGGTGATTTATATTGTCCCTGGAAATAGGAGCCTGTCCCAGGTGATTTATATTGTCCCTGGAAATAGGAGCCTGTCCCAGGTAATTTATATTGTCCCTGGAAGCGCTGTTAATCAGGCTGCCCATAAATGTTACACAGAAGTAGTGCAGCTGAATGGGAGAATTATTCCAACTCTGCTACTTTGGCCTTAAGTTTGAAATTCCCTTTTTAATTTCCTGTAATTCTCTCTATATTGATTAGACTCTATAATGTGATAAGTAGGCGGAGATTAATTATGCAGAGTGGGCGGAGCTTCAGGGAAGTGGGTGTGGTAAGTAATTGATAGCTGTGCTGTAAAGTGTCCCTGGAATTCTTTTTTAAATGTTGGCAACTATGCTATTGAGTATCAAAAAGATCTGAATAAAAGCTACTAGTCAGGTTTCAAACATTTGTAAAAGCAGAAAAATTAACTTTTGTTCATAGCATCCTATGGGCTCCTCAAGTCTAGACTAGAGGTATCTGATATAGGAAGGCAGAAACTCCTGCCTTATACTAACTGAGCTTTCTCCCAGCCAGATAACACCCGAGTGTCAACCGCTGTAGATGTAGTAACCGATAATGGGGGAATATATTCAAGTTACAATGCAGTAAGACTAGTAAAGAATCCATCAATAGGGTCCATAATACTTTTACAAATAGGGCACAAGGAGGTCCTGAGGATGAAGCTGAGGATCTATGAATAGGGTTGAGCGAACACCTAGATGTCCGTGTTCGACGGGTTCGGCCGAACTTTAAAAAAAAGTCCGGGTCCGTGTCCCGGACTTTTACCGAACTTTTCCCGGACACCGAACCCCATTGAAGTCAATGGGGACCCGAACTTTAAGGCACTAAAATGGCTCTAAAACACCAAAGGAAAGGGCTAGAGTGCTGCAAATGGCAGCAAAACGTAATTAAGAGCATGGCAAGTGCTCTGCAAACAAATGTGGATAGGGAAATAACTTAAAACAACAAAAAAAAACAGAAAAATAAAACAATGTTCTTCTTCATCTCTGAAGGACGAGGCCCATATGGAGTAGGAGGGAGGTTGAGGTGGTGGTGGATGTGGCGGTGACTAGACATATGCCGGTTTTCGGTAATTCGATATATCGCGGTATTGCATAGCCACGGTATTGTTATTGTGGCATTTTTAAAATACCGAGTTTCTCTGTCAAGTCTGCCTGACTTGTGAATTGATACATTTCAGTGAGCTGGATGACTCATTCACTCACTCAGCTAACACCTTTCAGCATTAAGTCTCCTAACTATAAACAAAAATGATTACATTTGTATCTTTTCCTTCCCTCTGCCAGGGAGAAAGGAAGTTTAACCTCTTAAAGACTGGATCTTTTTCTGACACTTGCTGTTTGCAAGTTAAAATCAGTTTTTTTTTTGCTAGAAAAGTACTTAGAACCCCCAAACATTTTATATATTTTTTTAGCAGAGACCCTACAGAATAAAATGGCGATTGTTGTAATATTTTATGTCACACTGTATTTGCGCAGCAGTCTTTCAAACGCAATGATTAGACTTTAATGAATAAAAAAAAAAAAAAAAACGTAACAGTAAAGTTATCCCAATTTTTTTTTTTTTTGTTACACAGAGAATCGTGAGAGAATCGTGATCTTTATTCCAAGCTAAAAAATCGTGATTCTCATTTTGGCCAGAATCGTGCAGCTCTAATAAATATATATATACACACACACACGCCTAGCAGCCCACATTACATTATTATATAGCCATCAAGCAGTGTCTGGCCTACCTGGTGATGACTGGTCCTGGCGCTCTGATCCGATGGCCTGGTCTTTAAAGGGGCAAATCCTTGCGATCCAGAAGTGGTTAAACCTGCAGGAGGACCGGTGTTTTTATCTATTAATGACTTTACTATTGCTTTAGGCCTGGTTCACATGTATGCGGGTTGGTGGTTCACATGTATGCGGGTTGGCGGTTCACATGTATGCGGGTTGGCGGCCCACATTTGCACAGGCATAGCAGCCCATTGATTTGAACGGGCTGCTATGCCCTCATTTTCCGCAGAAAAAAGGTGCATGCAGCATTTTTTTTAAATTCAGTGGCCTTGAAATCCATCCTGCTTTTGCACCATGCGACTAACCTGCAGTTCCTGCTCTGGCAAGCTTTCTGCATTTTTTGTATACGTGGGCACGGCATTTAAAAATAAACAGTTTGCGTGTGCAGCAACGGCAGGTAAGTCGCATGGTGCAAAAGAAGGATGGATTTCATGGCCACTGCATTTTTTTAAATTCTGCATGCACCTTTTTTCAGCTGAAAACGCAGGCATAGCAGCTCAAGCCCATTCACATCAATGGGCTGCTATGCCTGTGCAAATGTGGGCCCCCAACCCGCATACATGTGAACCAGGCCTAAAGCAATAGTAAAGTCATTAATAGATAAAAACACCGGTCCTCCTGCAGGTTTAACCAATTAATGACTTTACTATTGCTTTAGGCCTGGTTCACATGTATGCGGGTTGGGGGCCCACATTTGCACAGGCATAGCAGCCCATTGATGTGAATGGGCTTGAGCTGCTATGCCTGCGTTTTCAGCTGAAAAAAGGTGCATGCAGAATTTAAAAAAATGCAGTGGCCATGAAATCCATCCTTCTTTTGCACCATGCGACTTACCTGCCGTTGCTGCACACGCAAACTGTTTATTTTTAAATGCCGTGCCCACGTATACAAAAAATGCAGAAAGCTTGCCAGAGCAGGAACTGCAGGTTAGTCGCATGGTGCAAAAGCAGGATGGATTTCAAGGCCACTGAATTTTAAAAAAATGCTGCATGCACCTTTTTTCTGCGGAAAATGAGGGCATAGCAGCCCATTCAAATCAATGGGCTGCTATGCCTGTGCAAATGTGAACCACCAACCCGCATACATGTGAACCAGGCCTAAAGCAATAGTAAAGTAATTTATAAACAACACCTCCTTCAGGTTTAACCACTTCTTGACCACAAGGATTTGCCCTCTTAATGACCAGGCCATCGGATCGGAGCCGAGCGCCAGAACCAGTTATCACCAGTTAGGCCAGACACTGCTTGATGACCTATTTTAGGCCTGGTTCACAGAGTCTGTACTGACTGACTATATAATAATGTGCATAAGTGAACCAAAGCCCCTAAATTCAGCAATGAAATTGAAGTGAGGTGGAAATTTAATAATTTAAATTTAATAATAGAATACCGTGATAATACCATATACCGTGGCAAAACCTTAATCAATTAATCGCAGCATGAAAATCTGATACCGTCACAAGCCTAGCGGTGACATAGGCGTGCGCACAGGGTGTGCTGGGTGTGCCTGGGCACACCCTAATCACCTAGGGCACATAGCATTGCCAGTGAGGAGATGGGAAAGATCTCCCTGGGACCTGCTCTGCTCTATTTCTCCTTGCCTACAGGTACATGGCCCCGATACATTACTCTCCCTGCTGGCAAACACATGCATGTGTATTTCAACTTTGGGGTGCACACCTTAATGCAATAGGCTGCGCACACCTATGGGCGGTGTAGGTGGAAGCGGCGGTGGAGGAGGACCAGGGCCGGATTAACAGCATCATGGGCTTGGTGCTGAGGATTTTGAAGGGCCTTAAGGGCCGTGCCTTGCCATGCACCCAGAGGAGGAAGGGTGCAGCCATGCATGCCTAATTCAACATGGGATGCTGTCTCTGAAGCCCATAAACACATCCATGCATCGCCAACTGTCCCTCCTTGTCCGGCCTTCACGCTGTGTGGGGAGGTTCTGAGGGTGCTGCCTGGGGAAGCGAGCATAGAAGCCAGACTTCTGTGTTTACAAGTGACAGAAGAGCGGTAACAGTGAATATGGCCAACCCGGGGCCTATATAAAAGGTAGGGGCCTGGAGCTGCAGCTCCAATAGCCCCTACATTAATCTGGCCCTGAGGAGGAGGACGAGGTAGCCAACACTGCTTCTTTTCAAAAATTTTAAATGAGGGTACACCCCAAAAGAGTGAGAAAGAGCAAAAATGGAACAATGGGTGGGTAAGGTCGGTATCCATTGCTATTCTGCATAAGGTACGGAAAAGTCCCGTGGGATCCATGCCTGGTTCATTTTAATGAACGTGAGCTTGTCCACATTGTCTCTGGACAGGCGGCTGCGCTTGTCTGTTATAACGCCCCCAGCCGTGCTAAATACCCGTTCAGATAATACACTGGCTGCAGGGCACGCCAGCACCTCCAAGGCGTAAAGGGCAAGCTCAAGCCATGTGCCCAATTTGGAGACCCAGAAGTTGAAGGGGGCAGACCCGTCATTCACTACATGTAGGCGTGTGCACACATACTGCTCCACCATGTTGGTAAAATGCTGCCTCCTGCTAAGACGTTCTATCTGAGCTGCTGGTGCTGCTGTTTGTTGTGGCGTGCTGACAAAGCTTTTCCACATTTCGGCCATGCTAACCCTGCCTTCTGAGGTGCTGGCGGTGCCCTGGTTGCGTTGGCGACCTCCTCCTCCTCCTCCTCTGCCTTGTGCTTCCACTGTGGCCCCGCTGTCAGATGGGAATGCCAGCAGCATGGCGTCTACCAGCGTGCGCTTGTACTCGCGCATCTTGCGATCGCGCTCCAGTGAGTGAATTAAGGACGGTACGTTGTCCTTGTAACGGGGATCCAGCAGCGTGGCCACCCAGTAATCAGCACAAGTTAGAATGTGGGCAACTCGGCGGTCGTTGTGGAGACACTGCAGCATGTAATCGCTCATGTGTGCCAGGCTGCCCAGAGGCAACGAAAGGCTGTCCTCTGTGGGAGGTGTATCGTCCGTGTCCTCTGTATCCCCCCAGCCACGCACCAGTGATGGCCATGAGCTGGCCTGGGTGCCACCCTGCTGTGAACATGGTTCCATCTCCTCCTCCAGCTCCTCCTCCTCCTCATCCTCCTCATCCTCCAGAACTGTGCCCCTGCTGGACAATTGCGTCCCTGGCGTTTGCGTGTGCAGGAACCCACCCTCGGAGCCCCTTGCGAATGACTGCCCTGAAAGCCTTGGAAATGTTACCTCTTCATCCTCCTCCTCCTCCTCCTCCTGTGCCACATCCTCTTCCATCATCGCCCGAATTGTTTTTTCAAGGAGGCATGGAAGTGGGATAGTTAAGCTGAGAACGGCGTCATTGCCACTGGCCATGTTGGTGGAGTACTCAAAACAGCGCAACAAGGCACACAGGTCTCGCATGGAGGCCCAGTTAAATTAAATAGCGGAATAGAAAATATGATCCAAAAAAAGTGTATGTATATCACACGTACACAACCACACTGGGCCCCAATTACTATTGTTTGTACCCCTAAAAGGCTAGATGAGGAGTAGGGGGAGTATGGAACAGGCAGCACCCTCAAACCTTCAGAAGTATGAGATGAACCCCAACAACTTGGAAAGGTGGATCTCTCTCACACGTACCGACACAGACTATCCCGCAATTCAATTGATCCTCAAAGGTTTTTATTGAATAGCGGAATAGGAAATATGATCAAAAAAAGTGTATGTATCTCGCACGTACACAACCACACTAGGCCCCAATTACTATTGTTTGTACCCCTAAAAGGCTAGATGAGGAGTAGGGGGGGTATGGAACAGGCAGCACCCTCAAACCTTCAGAAGTATGAGATGAACCCCAACAACTTGGAAAGGTGGATCTCTCTCACACCTACCGACACAGACTATCCCCCAATTTAACTGATCCCCAAAGGTTTTTGATTAAATAGCGGAATAGAAAATATGATCCAAAAAAAGTGTATGTATATCACACGTACACAACCACACTAGGCCCCAATTACTATTGTTTGTACCCCTAAAAGGCTAGATGAGGAGTAGGGGGAGTATGGAACAGGCAGCACCCTCAAACCTTCAGAAGTATGAGATGAACCCCAACAACTTGGAAAGGTGGATCTCTCTCACACGTACCGACACAGACTATCCCCCAATTTAACTGATCCCCAAAGGTTTTTGATTAAATAGCGGAATAGAAAATATGATCCAAAAAAAGTGTATGTATATCGCACGTACACAACCACACTAGGCCCCAATTACTATTGTTTGTACCCCTAAAAGGCTAGATGAGGAGTAGGGGGGGTATGGAACAGGCAGCACCCTCAAACCTTCAGAAGTATGAGATGAACCCCAACAACTTGGAAAGGTGGATCTCTCTCACACGTACCAACACAGACTATCCCCCAATTTAACTGATCCCCAAAGGTTTTTGATTAAATAGCGGAATAGAAAATATGATCCCAAAAAAGTGTATGTATATCACACGTACACAACCACACTAGGCCCCAATTACTATTGTTTGTACCCCTAAAAGGCTAGGAGTAGGGGGAGTATGGAACAGGCAGCACCCTCAAACCTTCAGAAGTATGAGATGAACCCCAACAACTTGGAAAGGTGGATCTCTCTCACACGTACCAACACAGACTATCCCCCAATTTAACTGATCCCCAAAGGTTTTTGATTAAATAGCGGAATAGAAAATATGATCCAAAAAAAGTGTATGTATATCACACGTACACAACCACACTAGGCCCCAATTACTATTGTTTGTACCCCTAAAAGGCTAGGAGTAGGGGGAGTATGGAACAGGCAGCACCCTCAAACCTTCAGAAGTATGAGATGAACCCCAACAACTTGGAAAGGTGGATCTCTCTCACACGTACCAACACAGACTATCCCCCAATTTAACTGATCCCCAAAGGTTTTTGATTAAATAGCGGAATAGAAAATATGATCCCAAAAAAGTGTATGTATATCACACGTACACAACCACACTAGGCCCCAATTACTATTGTTTGTACCCCTAAAAGGCTAGGAGTAGGGGGAGTATGGAACAGGCAGCACCCTCAAACCTTCAGAAGTATGAGATGAACCCCAACAACTTGGAAAGGTGGATCTCTCTCACACGTACCAACACAGACTATCCCCCAATTTAACTGATCCCCAGAGGTTTTTGATTAAATAGCGGAATAGAAAATATGATCCCAAAAAAGTGTATGTATATCACACGTACACAACCACACTAGGCCCCAATTACTATTGTTTGTACCCCTAAAAGGCTAGGAGTAGGGGGAGTATGGAACAGGCAGCACCCTCAAACCTTCAGAAGTATGAGATGAACCTCAACAACTTGGAAAGGTGGATCTCTCTCACACGTACCAACACAGACTATCCCCCAATTTAACTGATCCCCAAAGGTTTTTGATTAAATAGCGGAATAGAAAATATGATCCCAAAAAAGTGTATGTATATCACACGTACACAACCACACTAGGCCCCAATTACTATTGTTTGTACCCCTAAAAGGCTAGGAGTAGGGGGAGTATGGAACAGGCAGCACCCTCAAACCTTCAGAAGTATGAGATGAACCCCAACAACTTGGAAAGGTGGATCTCTCTCACACGTACCAACACAGACTATCCCCCAATTTAACTGATCCCCAAAGGTTTTTGATTAAATAGCGGAATAGAAAATATGATCCCAAAAAAGTGTATGTATATCACACGTACACAACCACACTAGGCCCCAATTACTATTGTTTGTACCCCTAAAAGGCTAGATGAGGAGTAGGGGGAGTATGGAACAGGCAGCACCCTCAAACCTTCAGTATGAGATTGTGTTCACTGTACCCCACAAAGATTGAGTTCTCTGCACCCCACAATGATTGTGTTCACTGCACCCCACAAAGATTGTGTTCACTGCACCTCACAAAGATTGTGTTCACTGTACCCCCCAAAGATTGTGTTCACTGCACCCCACAAAGATTCTGTTCACTGTACCCCACAAAGATTGTGTTCACTGCACCCCAAAAAGATTGTGTTCACTGCACCCCAAAAAGGATGTTGTTCACTGCACCCCAAAAAGGATGTTGTTCACTCCACCCCAAAAAGATTGTGTTCACTGCACCCCACAAAGATTGTGTTCACTGCACCCCAAAAAGATTGTGTTCACTGCACCCCAAAAATGATTTTGTTCACTGCACCCCAAAAAGGATTTTGTTCACTGCACCCCAAAAAGGATGTTGTTCACTCCACCCCAAAAAGATTGTGTTCACTGCACCCCAAAAAGATTGTGTTCACTGCACCCCACAAAGGATTTTGTTCACTGCACCCCAAAAAGATTGTGTTCACTGCACCCCAAAAAGGATGTTGTTCACTGCACCCCAAAAAGGATTTTGTTCACTGCACCCCAAAAAGATTGTGTTCACTGCACCCCACAAAGGATTTTGTTCACTGCACCCCACAAAGATTGTGTTCACTGCACACCAAAAAGGATTGTGTTCACTGCACCCCAAAAAGATTTTGTTCACTGCACCCCAAAAAGATTGTGTTCACTGCAGCCCAAAAAGATTGTGTTCACTGCAGCCCAAAAAGATTGTGTTCACTGCAGCCCAAAAAGATTGTGTTCACTGCAGCCCAAAAAGATTGTGTTCACTGCAGCTCACACACAGAAAAATGGATGTGGATCACTGACACCTGCCTATCTCCAATCCCACACCACACAGCAATATCGATTGTAGTTTGTAGAACACAGTTTCCCTAAAATTCAGCAGACTCTGTCCCTAACAGGATTGAGAAGAGATCGTAGATCAGGATTGAGTGCAGACCCCACCCCCCACACAGCAATATCGATTGTAGTTTGTAGAAGACACTGACCCTATATAATTCAGCAGACTCTATCCCTAAAATGCCTACAACTCGCCCTGCCTAAACACTCCGACCTGTCCCTCAATTCTATCCGGACACAAATGGTTTTTTCCTGCCTATCTTTCCCTAATCAGCAGCCAGCACGTTGATGTGTGCTCTGTCCCTGAATCTAAGCAGCATAATGACGCCGCTGCGGCTGCCTCGAACTTATAAAGACTTGGTCACATGCTTCAGACGGCCAATCACAGCTACTGAGACATTTGCAGGCATGGCTGGGATGGCTTAAGGCACACCAGTTAAACGATTGTTGATTGGCTGTTGAAAGCCCGCCATGAAAAGAGCGCCAAAGCATGCAAAACCCGGAAATAAAACGACCGAACACGGATTTTTACCCGAACATACAGTAAAGTGTCCGTGTCCGTGTTCGGGTACAAAAAATCCAATTATTCGGTACGAACACGAATAATACAGTCCGTGTTCGCTCAACACTATCTATGAACCAAAATAAAGATGGTTGTTGTTTAATTTCTTTGTGAGTTGTTCAACTTGTGGGTAATTGTGTCAAGGTCCTGGCAGCTATAACATTGGCAATACCTCAGTCATGTTTCATTGAAGAAAAGATATACAATATTATTGAGTCCCAGGTATAATAAAATAAATCCTGCAGATAGTTCTAAATTTAGCGGCTATGTTTCTCAGGGTTAAATTAACATGGCCTTCTGTAGCAGTTCACTCACAGCCCATCTGATTGTAATGTTTATGTGAACAGCTTGTCTGGAATCCTCAGCTGCCCTCTCCTAGTATATGGCACTGTTATTATGTAGGATGTTAGCTAACATACAGACTCTACACATGCCATCTCATTCCACACATTAGTAGACTGCATCCAAAGCGTAAGGAAAATACTAGGCAAAATAATCGGCATCTGCTGGGTTATTTTGTGTTAAATTTTTTAGATTATTATCACCGCTGGGCAAGACATTTCACTGCCAGACCAATTTTTCATGCATGTTAAAATGCACAGGTTTGGCTAGAAAATATACTTAAAAAGGATATAAAGTCTGAAGGTTTTAGAATGCATGAAGGTAAAAAAAAAACCTTCTGGGTGCTGCTCCACCCAAAGCCCCCCTAATACTCTCCTGAGTCCCCTCTCGATCCAGCCATGTGCAGAGGAGCTTCAACTGTCCCGGATCTCTCTCTCCTCATTGGCTGAGACAGCAGTGGGAGCCATTGACTCCCACTGCTGTCAATCACAGCAAGTGAGCCAATGAGAAAGCGGGGGTTGTGGCAGAGTTATATAGAGTGGGGCTCGGAGGTGAGCATGAACCAGTGATGGCGGATGCCTTATCCAGTGCCCCCATAGCAAGAGGCTTTCTATAGGGGCAATGGATAAGGGGGAGGAGCCAGGAGTGTCAGTGGGGGACCTGAGAAGATTGGGGCTGCTCTGTGCAAATCTTAAAATCTCTCTCTCTCTCTGTGACAGTGGGCGGGGATCTTTCCTCCCACCCGCCATCACTTTTTGAAATGAACGCAGCCATTCTGAGCTCTGCCCACATCACTCATTCAGAGTTTCCTGTGAATCCTAGTCTGATCTGATGTGGCAATAAGGGACAACTTCGGATCAAGCGATCACAGGATGATCACATTTGATGATCATCTTAATAAAAGGAGGCACGAGGATAGCACAAAACAATAGATTTCAAACAAGCAAACTTTTCTGAACTGAACAAGACATTAATTGGGACCAAATCCTAGAAATATTGAACACAGAAGAAAAAAAGGAATGCTTTAGGAACATGTTAAACAAAGGTATCACACAGTGCATTCCAATGGGCAATACATATAGAAGAGTGAAGGTTAAACCTGGGTGGCTAAATTGTAACGTAAAAAGTCCTATTAACCACTTTAAGACCGGAAGGATTTGCCCCCTTCCTGACCAGGCCCTATTTTGGGATTCGGCACTGCGTTATTTTTAATGGACAATTGCGCAGTCGTGCCATGCTGTACTCAAACTAAATTTACGTCCTTTTTTTTCCCCTCACAAATAGAGCTGTCCCTTGGACACGGCCGATCACAGATTCTCCCCGATGCGCGCTCAAGTCCGCGCTGCAGCCGTATATAGGCTGTAGCGCGGATGGGATGTAGTTAACCTGGTAGAGTCTGCTCCCTTCCGTGACTTCGCAAAATGTGCAGTTCCACAGTGGCAGGTGCCAAGTCGGCATTACTTTTCCCGTAAGGCCCTGCCATCCCTATACCAACATGTGGAAGGCAATGTAGTGTCGTCCCTGGCCAAGTCAGTCAGCCGTAAGATACACTTGACGGCTGACACTTGGTCAAGCAAACATGGGCAGGGACGGTACATTTCTGTCACTGCTCACTGGGTGACACTGCTTGCCAGTGGAAGGGATTGTAGCCAGGGCTCGGTGCTGCAGCCAGTGTTGCCCCCACGTCTGCAAACAGCTGGTGGTGTCGCTGATCCGGGTAGATCGATCACTTCTACCCCCTCCTGCTCCTCCTCCTCTACCTCCTCCATGCCCTCCTCTGCAGAATGGTCCTTTGAATATGATGAGGTACCACGTAAACGTTCAAAGGGCTATTCTATGTCTCAGGCCAAAAGGTGTCACGCAGTGCTGCAGCTTGTGTGTCTAGGGGACAGGCAGCACACTGCCCCTCAGATTCTTGGGGCTCTGCAGGCACAGGCCCAGAGGTGGTTGACACCACGCCAGCTGCAGCCAGGGATGGTGGTTACTGATAATGGGTCAAACCTCCTGGCCGCCCTTCGTCAGGGAAAGTTAACCCATGTGCCATGCCTGGCGCATGTCCTGAATCTCGTGGTACAGCGGTTTTTGAACTCGTACCCGGGAATGCAGGATGTGCTAAGGATGGCAAGAAGGGTGTGCAGTCACTTCAGCCGGTCGTACAGTGCCACTGCACGTTTGGCCGAAGTGCAGCGCGAGTTTCACCTGCCGGTACACCGCCTCATCTGTGACATGCCCACCCGCTGGAACTCCACCTTGGCTATGCTGCAGCGCCTGTACACGCAGCAGAGGGCCCTCAATGAATACCTATGCGAGTACGGCACCAGCACTGGCTCTGCGCGCCTGGGCTTCTTTTCACCACGGCAGTGGCTTTTGATTAAGGATGCATGCGCTGTCCTCTCGCCATTTGAGGAGGCCACAAGGATGGTCAGCCGGGACAGCGCATGCATCAGTGACACCCTACCGGTACTGTTTTTGTTGGAGCACACTCTGCGTGGCATTATGGACAGGGCACTGGAGGCAGAGCAGCAGGAGGAAGAGGAGGACTTCCTTGCCTCTCAAGGCCCCCTTTATCCTGAGAATCCTGACCCCATTATGCCTAGCTCCCAGAGGCCCGAGCAGGATCCAGGGGTGGAAGAGGAGGAGGAGGACGATTCTGCGGGAACTTTTGCAGGGTTTGAGGAGGAGGAGGAGGAAGACATGCGGCAATCTGCAAGGCCTAGTTTGACTCCCTCGGGACACTTTGGAGTAGTACGTGGCTGGGAGGAGGAGGAGCCCGTTGAAGATAATGTCGTTATGAGTGACCCCGAGGAGTCAGCTTCTCAGGCCTTCGCTAATTTGCGACGCATGGGAAACATCATGCTCCAGAGCCTGCGAAAGGACCCCAGAATCAAGGCCATTAAAGAGACTAACCACTATTGGTTGGCCACCCTACTTGACCCCCGGTACAAGTGTAAAGTCTCGGAGCTTTTCCCATCCACCCAGAGAGTCCACAGGATCAAATCCCTTGAGGACAGTCTCAAGAGGAATCTGGTGAACATGTTCCCCGACTCCCGTAGGGTGCAGGGGCGGGGACAACCTACCATGGATTCTACTGGTGGTCACGAGAGGAGCGTTGGAGAAGGCGTGTGGTTGACGGATGCCTTTCGGTCTTTTTTTAGTCCTCACCGCCCAGGCCTCTCAGCTGCCACATCGCATCGACACCGTCTGCATCACATGGTGGACGATTACGTGAGGGCACAAAGTGACACAGAGGGCTTTTCATGTGACGAATCCGATCCACTGGCATACTGGGTCTTAAGATTAGACCACTGGCCAGAACTGGCCCAGTATGCCATGGAGTTGTTGGCCTGCCCTGCTTCCAGTGTCCTATCGGAACGGGCATTCAGCGCAGCAGGAGGATTCGTCACAGACCATCGAACTAGACTCTCCACCGACTCAGTCGACCGTTTGACATTCATTAAGATGAATCAGTCGTGGATATCAAGCTTTGATGCACCTGATGCAGACCTTGTAGACTAGGCTATCGTTGTGATGTGGCAGTTGAGCCTCAGTTTAAGCCTGGACCATGGTGCCACCCTCAAACCCTCCTCTCATTCTCTTTACGTTCACAGAACCTCATTTTGGTTATGACAAAAATGACAATGTTTGCGCACCTGTTCCACAGGTGCACACCTTTACAATTTTTGGGCCTCCTTCAACACCAGCTCTTTGGGGTTAAGGTGGGGAGGCTATGCTAAACAAAAACTACAATGTTTGCGCACCTGTTCCACAGGTGCACACCTTTACAATTTTTGGGCCTCCTTCAACGCCAGCTCTTTGGGGTTAAGGTGGGGAGGCTATGCTAAAACAAAAACTACAATGTTTGCGCACCTGTTCCACAGGGGCACACCTTTACAATTTTTGGGCCTCCTTCAACACCAGCTCTTTGGGGTTAAGGTGGGGAGGCTATGCTAAAACAAAAACTACAATGTTTGCGCACCTGTTCCACAGGTGCACACCTTTACAATTTTTGGGCCTCCTTCAACGCCAGCTCTTTGGGGTTAAGGTGGGGAGGCTATGCTAAAACAAAAACTACAATGTTTGCGCACCTGTTCCACAGGGGCACACCTTTACAATTTTTGGGCCTCCTTCAACACCAGCTCTTTGGGTTTAAGGTGGGGAGGCTATGCTAAAACAAAAACTACAATGTTTGCGCACCTGTTCCACAGGTGCACACCTTTACAATTTTTGGGCCTCCTTCAACGCCAGCTCTTTGGGGTTAAGGTGGGGAGGCTATGCTAAAACAAAAACTACAATGTTTGCGCACCTGTTCCACAGGTGCACACCTTAACAATTTTTGGGCCTCCTTCAACACCAGCTCTTTGGGGTTAAGGTGGGGAGGCTATGCTAAAACAAAAACTACAATGTTTGCGCACCTGTTCCACAGGTGCACACCTTTACAATTTTTGGGCCTCCTTCAACACCAGCTCTTTGGGGTTAAGGTGGGGAGGCTATGCTAAAACAAAAACTACAATGTTTGCGCACCTGTTCCACAGGTGCACACCTTTACAATTTTTGGGCCTCCTTCAACACCAGCTCTTTGGGGTTAAGGTGGGGAGGCTATGCTAAAACAAAAACTACAATGTTTGCGCACCTGTTCCACAGGTACACACCTTTACAATTTTTGGGCCTCCTTCAACACCAGCTCTTTGGGGTTAAGGTGGGGAGGCTATGCTAAAACAAAAACTACAATGTTTGCGCACCTGTTCCACAGGTGCACACCTTTACAATTTTTGGGCCTCCTTCAACGCCAGCTCTTTGGGGTTAAGGTGGGGAGGCTATGCTAAAACAAAAACTACAATGTTTGCGCACCTGTTCCACAGGTGCACACCTTTACAATTTTTGGGCCTCCTTCAACACCAGCTCTTTGGGGTTAAGGTGGGGAGGCTATGCTAAACAAGAACTACCATGTTTGCGAACCTGTTCCACAGGTGCACACCTTTACAATTTTTGGGCCTCCTTCAAAGCCAGCTCTTTGGGGTTATGGTGGGGAGGCTCCGCCAACACCAAAACTACCATGTTTGCGCACCTGTTCCACATGTGCACACCTTCATAATTTTTACGCCTTCTTCAACACCAGCTCTTTGGGCTTACAGTGGTATGGCTCCGCCAACACCCAAACAACAATTTTTGCGCACCTGTCACACAGATGCATATCATTGTAATTTTTTTCCTTACTAAGGCAATTATTGCTTTCATTACCAGCACTTTCATAGGGATATGGTGTCAAGGCATCGTCCGCATCACCAAATGCCCAATTTTTAAGCATCCTTTACTTCTATTCAAAGTCAAGAGACAACAGTATTCATCCAAAACATCTCTAATCTTGTTCACTCTGCACTACATTGTGGCCCCTACCCCTAACCCTCAATGTATCCGTGCATATATGTCTGTTTCTTGTGAGATTTCAAGTTAAAGTGCACCAAACACCATTTTACATGAAATAAAGTGCAATTACATACATCTTTGGACTTCTTGAAACATTTGGTAATAAAAGCCCCATTGTGGAAATACACCCGTTAATTATATGCACATTTAAAGAGACAGCACCTTTTTCCAAAAAAACCTCTAATCTTGTTCCCAGTGCACTGCATTATGTCCCCATCATACACATTGGCTGAGCCGTTGATTAGGAGCAAAAGAAAGGTGCGGTTAAGCAAAAAAGTCATTTTTGAAGGTTTGGTATGCTGTAATTCTGGTTCTGGACATGCTACAGAGCTGAAACTTCACAGGTACACCTTTTAGAACCCCCAGACACTAAATCCAAAGAAATCTCTTTTTTTTTTTTTTTTTTTTTTTTTTTTCAATAATTGGCTATCTATCAAAAACGACAATTTTTAAGAACTTTTTTTTGTGTGATTGATAGTCCCTGGGGCATGACCCAGAACCCTAGGCACTTTTTAGGGGCATTTATTGGGTTTTAGGGCTTAAAAATTGTGTTTTTTGATTACAGAAGTTCGGGTCCCATTGATTTCAATGGGGTTCTGAAATCCGAACCGAACTTTCGTGAAGTTCGGGTGTTCTGGTCGAACCAAACTTTTCAAAAGTTCGATCATCCCTATCAGAGAGGCTAAAAAGACTATGAGAGACACATAGCAGAGGGAAGTAAAAAAGTTCCCAAGGAATTTTTTAGATATTTTAACAGTAGGAAAGCAAGGTCAGAACACATTGCCCACATGAAAGACGATGATGGGAGGTTGGTTACAGATGACACAGAGAAGGCAACTGTACTAAATGCTTTCTTCTCCTCAGTTATTACACAGGAAAAGGAGGGGTATACCGACCATGACAGGATTGTTAATAACACATCCCAGGATGTGCCCTTGTGGCTAACCGAGGACAGAGTAAAGAAAGATAAGCTTAGCAATAAATCCCCAGTACCAGATATTTTACACCGGAAAGTCCTCAAAGAACTCAGTCAGGTTATAGCTAGACCATTATTCCTGATTTGTGCGGACAGCATACTGACAGGAATTGTACCAGTTGATTGGAGAAAAGCCAACGTGGTACCAATATTCAAAAAGGGGCAGAGACATTTTCCTGTAAACTACAGGCCAATCAGCCTAACATCAATAGTAGGTAAATATTTGGAGGGGATGATAAGGGACTATATCCAAGAATTTTCTGAGGAAAACAGTATCATTAGTAGTAATAATCAATAATCAGCATGGGTTTACGAAGGGTCATTCCTGCCAGACCCATCTATTAACATTCTACATGGAAGCGAGCTGCCATCTGGATAGGGGGAGGCAATCTGTTGATTGTGGATGCAATGCTCTGCAGGCTCCCTGGAAAAAAACAATATATGCACATTTTTTTTACCTGCATAAAAATGCGCATTAATTATTTTTTTAGTAAAATGTGAACTTATCCTTTAAAGCGTTTTAGTCAGCCATTCTTTGACTCCTAGTCTGCATAGTAGTTCTAGGCAAATAGTTTGCAGTCATGGTGAATTGGTTTAACTTTAGAACTACTATTTAGCAGTTCACACTAGTGCAATTTCAGATACAACTTGAATCGCACAGAACAGCATGATGATGAAAATAAATCACATTATTTGCAATGGTGCCCATTCACATCAGTGCAGCTCAGCATGGCACCATTTTGGAAAGGTTCCTGTAGTACTTTGGTGCGATTCTAGCACGATCTTGGTTCGATAGAAAATGCAAACCACATCAAAGTCGCCCTACGTTATCGCACTGAAAATCTGATCAAAATCGGGTCATGGCAGTGTGAACCTGCCCTAAGAGTCAGAGAATGGCAGCTTCCATCTGAGGCTACTCACCTGGCATTTACTTGGTGGCAGAGTCCTTTTAAATTTGCCCAGCCTATAATGCTTTGAGGAAGGTGTATAGAGCAGAGCTGCATTTCTGGAAAATAGTCGGAAGGTGTTTTCTATTGAGCAGCAAGGTGTTGTTTGTTTTCTTTAATAAAGATTTGACAAAGAGTGAACGCATCCCAGCTGGTGAGCACGATATACGAGAGACTTGACAATGCAGATGAGATCCTGTGATTCTCATTCATAAGACACCAACAAATTTGAACTTTTTTTGTTATGAAATTGATTTTCGTTTGTGTTAGAGACAATCCTAGTTGTTTTTTTTGCCCACATCAAGGGCCCTAAAGATTTCGTATTTTCTATTTATATATATATATATATATACACGTTTTTTTTTGTTCTGATTTATGGATGTTGGATGTCCTCCCGGTCATAGAGAGCACCATGGTATTTTTTTAAGAAAGCCATAAGGAAACCATGGGTTGATTTACTAAAAGCAAACAAAATATGCACTTTGTAGGTGCAGTTGCACGCAGAGCTTGGAGTTAATGGGGTAAAGCTCTGCTAACTTCCATTGTCCAATCATGTGCGAGCATAAAAAAGTGCTGTTTTTTTAAAAAATTTCTCCTTGCATTGGGCATGACTAATGCCTCGTACACACGCAACAATTATCGGCCGACCGATCGTCCAACTTTTGTCCAGAGTGGTGTTTTGTTGGTTGGAATGTGCCTAGACTGCACACGAATTTTCTCGGCCAACAAAAATCTACTTCAGAAGTGATGTCATGTGCTGTTTTACTTTCCGTGTGTTTTTTCTTCTCTGAGCATTCCCAGTCTTGCTCATCAGATTTTTGTCTGCCGAAATCTGTACTGACTGACGGAAAATCAGCCGTTGTGTTGACGGCCAATAAAAATTTTATAGCCTGCACACCAGATTTTTTTCGGCCGAAAAGTCGGAGTCGGTTGTCGGAAGCATCATACTAACAAGCCGAAAATCGGCCGATCGGATGTTGGTAGAAAATTCCCGGCCAATAATCGATACGTGTGTACGAGGCATAAGGCATACCAGAGGTAGTGTTGGATGTGCTTCCTCAGACCTCTACAGCTGAACCCCACTTTCCACTTATCACTTAAATGATACGACTGACACACTTTTGGAGTGAAATGGGCCGAAGCGGCCATTTAATAACAATTAACAACATATCAACATTCCTTAGAACAGAAATATAGAACAATAACAATAATGACCCCCCAGGTTGCCGATCCTTGGAGGCACTACTGAAACCGACACAAACTTTTATTCTATGGAACCACTTGAAGGTCCTCAGCCACAGAAGACCGGTTCGAGGACAATACCAAATTTCCCACTGACTCCTCCATCCCCACAAATCCCATTAAACCACCGTTAACTGGGGTAAACCATAGCACGCCATACCATAGACGGGTCCTTACTCTGATCTTACACAGCAAAAATTTGGACGCCTCCAAGGACCCCAACCCCGATAACATTACAACCACCCAACAAGTCCAACATTCGTAGGGCGGGAGGATGGGAAGCTTCTTCATCATCCGTCTGCCTCGAAGTGCCCCTGGGACTTCACGACCCAACCTCCCCACAGTCCTTGCCCCACCCCAGCATTACCTACACCAATCAATGCCTACAGCCCCCTTATCGACCCCTTACCACTTTACCATTAACCCACTGACTGCTGTACTACCCTGCTGGCCCAGTCATGCCTGCCCTTCGTCTTTTTTTTTTTTTTTTTTGCTGCGGGCCTCTCTTTCTTTGCAAAGTAAAGCTTTACTGTTACCTTGAGTTGCCTTTAGTAAATCTGGCTATTTAACTTGGTTTTAAGAATTACTGAAGCAAAGGTTGTCTAGGGAACATTATCCATTAACATAAAATATTTTAGCACACGGCAACTTTATATGACATACCTTTTGTCAAAAATGAATATCTGACACATCCCATATAATGAGTTTTACAAAGGCAATACTCACAGTAAAACAAACAAAACATATCTTTAGAATGACTCTAAACAATAACCTTATTCTGCAAAAATAATTAATTCACATCTACTATTTAAAGCTGAACTAAACTTCCTCCACTATGTTTAATCCTCATGCTGCTAGCATTAGTAAATAGGAAGGTATATTATATTTGCTTGTTTTAAACATTTCTTTTTTTTTTTAATTTCTTCAGTTGCTTCCTGATTTCTGGCCTAGGCCAAAATGATGTCAAACCTCCTAGGAGTCTTCATGGGCTTTTTTTTTTTAATCTGGAGGAGGGGAGGAAAGGGTTTCTCAGCTAAGCACACCCTCCTGCCTGCATGCCTGATCTAAGGGCAGATGGATTCCAGGAAGCAAATGCTACGTAACATCAGGAATGTCAAACTCAATGTCATTACGGGCCGCATCAGCGTTATGGTTGGCCTCAAAGAATCGGTTGTATCTGTAAGACTAGATGTCCACAGAAACCCCCCCCCACAATCAGAAGTCAAGAGTCTCCCACCCTCCCTTATCTTGTGCTGTTGCCAAGAAGAAGCTGGGGTGGAGCTGGGAAGCAGAAAGTGCAGGGTCTGTAGGAGGACCCAAGGAGGGCAGTAGTCAGCTGCCGGAGTCTGCTGAATGCTGAGACCAGTGGAGGCATAGGCAACGGGGTGCTGCGGCTGCACAGAGAGGCGCAGGATCTGCAGGAGGAGTCCTGTTCTCCTTTCTGCTGCCGACTGCTGAGACAGGGGTTGTGGGCAGAGACAAGCCTCTCTGCGGCTGCATGGAGAAAAGCAGGATCTGGTGGAGGCGTTCTATCCTCCTCTCTGCTAAAACAGGGGATTGTGGGCAGAGAGGAGCCTCTCGGCAGCTACACAGAGAAGTGCCGGGTCTGGTGGAGGAGTTCCTTATTTCTGCTGTTGACTGCTGAGCTGAGACAAGGTAGGAGCGGAGATGAGGATACTGCCAAAGCTGCAGGAGAGGTGTGAGGGCCACATGAAATGGCCTGGGGGGTTGGATTCGGCCCACAGGCCATGTGCTTGACCAGAGGCGTACCTAGGGTCTCCAGCGCCCTTGGCGAGAAGCTGTATCGGCGCCCCCCCCCCCCCCCCCCCATAATTAAAGAGTTAGATATTCTGTTGTTTATCTTTTTACATCAATTTCTATTAATTTTAATCGTCTGCGTATCCATTAAAGATAATGTTTAGGTTATACAGTACTTTTTTAATTGTTTTGACTCAGAAACAGATATTGCATATAAGCATAGTAGTCAGATGAGATTTAGGCTAAACATGTGGTATCACATTCAGAAGAAATATAAAACCCTAATCTGATATAGCTAATTTCACATTTTTAAAGGTGCTATGCTATAATAAAAGATAAGAATCTGTATTCAAATTATATGAAAACAATATTATTAATTTATATATATATATATATATATATATATATATATGATATATACGCACAGGATATGGCATCCTCTATTATTATACTGCACTATATATATATACATATTATATATATACATATATATATATATATATATATATATATATATACACATCATATATACGCACATGATATGGCATCCTCTATAATTATACTGTACTATATATATATATATATATATATATATATATATATATATATATATATATACATATACTGTGTATATACATATACATATAATATATATGCACAGGATATGGCATCCTCTATTATTATACTGCACTATATATATACATATATATACGCACACACACATACACACAGGATGTGGCCTCCTCTATAATATATATATATATATATATATATATATATATATATATATATATATATATAGTGCAGTATAATAATAGAGGATGCCATATCCTGTGCGTATATATTATATATATATATATATATATATATATATATATATGTACAGTATATATGTGTATATATATATATAAATAGTGCAGTATAGAGGAAGCCATATCCTGTGTTTATATATTATATATATATACAGTATACGTTAAATTTTGTAATATTTCTTCTTTTTTAAGTTCAAGTATAGTACCTGGGACTCTGGGAGCCTAAGCTTCCGTCACTCACTGTCACTGAGTCACTGGCACTCTGAGTGTGTGCAGAATTCTTTATTCACCCCCGGCAGCCTGCTGAGCCTTAGCCTGGAGCTGCCTTGCCTAGGAGCCTGCTGATGACGAGATCGGCATCGGATCATCATGTGGGCGGAGCGGAGCCCTGTGACGCGGGATGCCGCTGGACCGCCCATCGCACATCCGACACACACACAGTCACAGTGTACACACACAGGAGCTCCGGGGGAGCGGCTTCCGTGATTGAAGCGGAGCGGGGGGGGGGCCGGGGGGGAGCCGAACGCAGGTCCCGGGGGGCGCAGGCTGAACGGAGGACCGGCAGGAGCGGTAAGTCACTGCTTCTGCACTACACTGCCACTGTTTTTCCGCCCCCCCTCGGCCTGCGCCCCTGGCGGGCGCCGTTCTGGCCAACCCCACGGTACGCCCCTGTGCTTGACACATGTGTGCTACATGTGTCATCTGTCCTTACTCAAGATGGCCGCAGCTAGAAATGCCCCTCTTCCTATGAAGACTCTTGAGATGTAAGACATCATTTTGTCCTAGACCAAAAACTAGAAAGTAACTAAAGAAACATAAAAAAAAAAAGTTTAAAACAAGTAAATATAATATACCTTCCTATCTATTTACTAATGCTAGCAGGATGAGGATTAAATATGATTAACCACTTCTGGGACCGGAAGATCACCTCTGCGATTTTTATTTTTTGCGCTATAAATAAAAAAAGAGCGACAATTCTGAAAAAAAAAAAAACAACAACAATATTTTCCACTTTCTGCTATATAACATTCCCAATAAAAAATATTAAAAATCAATTTTTTTCATCATTTTAGGCCAATTTGTATTCTGCTACATATTTTTGGTAAAAAATCCAAATAAGCATATTTTGATTGGTTTGCGCTAAAGTTATCACGTCTACAAACCAGGGGAAATATTTATGTAATTTTTATTTGTTTATTATATTTTTACCAGTAATGGCGGCGATCTGCGATTTTTAGTGGGACTGCGACCTTGCGGTGGACAGATCGGACACCTAACTGATATTTCTGACACTTTTGGGGGAACCAAAAATATGCACTGTTACTGTAATAATGACACTGGCAGGGAAGGGGTTAACCCAGGGGCAATCAAAGGGTTAAATGTGAGCCTAGGGGGTGTTTTCTAACTGTGAGGGGGATGGGCTGTCAAAATCAATACAGAGACCTGTGTTCCTAATTAGGAGGAACAAAGGAGCTCTGTCTTAATTCCTGAGAGAACACCGGTCTGCTGTGTTTACAACAGCAGACCGCTGTTCTCTCTTCACAGGGAGCGATCCCCATGGCCCGGCTTCCCAGCTGGCGCATCCCCAGGATCGTTCCTGTGGACTGCCGTACAAGTATAGCGATTTGTGGGAATCTGCCGACCTGCCGCCATATATAGGCGTCGACTGGTCGGCAAGTGGTAAAAAAAGCTTGTAAAAAGCATTAACAAAAAAACTAGAAAAACACCAGTAAATCGATTGGCTCAGGTATGAAGGTAAAACTTTTTTTTTTTTTTTAGTTTTGGATGGAGTGGAGAAGGATTAGAATGCTTGTCAGTTTTTATTGCTGTCTGTGCCTCCTGTTAACCACTTGCCTACTGGGTACTTAAACCCCCCTCCTGCCAAGGCCAATTCCTAGCTTTCAGCGCTGTGAATGACAATTGCAGCACTGTACCCAAAAAAATTTTTTAGCATTTTTTTTTCAAACAAATAGAGCTTTCTTTTGGTGGTATTTGATCACTACTGGGGTTTTTTTTTTTTTTTGCTGAACAAACAAAAAAAGACAGAAAATTTTGAAAAAAACAAACAAACTGTTTTTAGTCCCCGTTCACACTAAGGCGACCTGTGAGGAGACCTGGTCGCCTCACAGGTTGCCGTAGGTCGCCTTCCATAGGGAAGCTGCGGACCCGTTCTAATAGGAGCGACACAAGTCGCTCCGACTTAGAAAAAGGGTCCGGAGCTTCTTTGGGGCGACCCAGAGGCGACCGCCATAGACTTCAATGTTATGAAGTCCGTGGCGGCCGCTCCGAGTTCGCGGCGCGCTGCTCGCACCGCGACCTCAGAGGTCGCCCCCCCAAGTCGGATCGCGGCAATGTGAACGGGGCCTTATTGTTTGTTATAAAATTTTGCAAACAGGTAACTTTTCTCCTTCATTTATGTGCGCTGATGAGGCGGCACTGATGGGCCCTGATAGGCAACACTGATGGGCACTGATAAGGTGGCACTGATAAGGTGGCACTGATAAGATGGCACTAGTGGGCATTGATAGGTGGCACTGATGGGTGGCACCGATGGGCAGTGATGGGCGGCACTAAAGAGCACTGGTAGATGACACTGAAGGGCACTGATATTGATGTGCGCTGATTTGGCGGCACTGATGGGTGCTGATAGGCTGCACTGATGGGCGTCAGATAGATCGATAAGTGGGAAGCTGAGAGGTCCCTCCTTGATGTCCATAATACTCTGATTTCTGCTGTCTATGATGCCTGTGATAAGGATCATAGACTTCTGGTAAGAGGCTAATTAACCCCTTATGGTGGCGGCTTTTCTTCACACGATTTCCAGCATAAAGGAGATACAGTATATGGTTTTCATCTGGGAATTGAGCACCATTTCTGTGGAGTTCCTTCTTCTGGAATGATTATATTCACCTTGTCTTGATATGATGTGTAGAGATGTATAGAACTGTTCGCCGGCGAACTTAGCATGTTCGCGTTCGCCGCTGCCGGCGAACATATGCGATGTTCGGTCCGCCCCCCATAAGACATCATTGAGGCAAACTTTGACCCTGAACTTTACAGTCAGCAGGCACATTTCCAGCCAATCAGCATACCTCCCTCCCACACCCTCCCACCTCCTATAAATAAGCCAGGGCAGCATCCATCTTAGATCATTCTGAAGCAGTGTGTGTAGTGAGAGTAGGGAGAGAGCTGCTGCTGCTGCTGCTGCTGTTAAGCTAGGGACAGTTAGTCAGTGTTCCTGGTCTTGCAGTGTTCTTGGTCCACTACTGCTGTAAGGACAGCACCCCAAAAAGCCCTTCTAAGGGCTGGTATTTGTGTAATTTTTTTTTATATATATATATATATATATATATATATATATATATATATATATATATATATATATATATCTATCTAGTGTCCCCAAAAGCCCTTTTAAGGGCTGGTAATTGAGGTTTTTTTTTTTATTTATATATATATACATATATATATATATAGCGTCCCCAAAAGCCCTTTTAAGGGCTGGTAAGGTAATAGAGTTTTTATATATATATATATATATATATATATATATATATATATATATATTGTACACTGTGACTGCAGTTGCCTGCCCGCTGTGTGTGAGAGGCCACAGACCTACCACAGACTGTACTGTGTGCACACCACACTCATTTCAGGTGGCACAGGCACAGTACCTGGCATTTTAAAAAATATTTTTTTTTTCCTCTGTCATAATTGCAGTGAGTGCTGTGTCAGGTCCACAGAGTGTACTGTACCCACTGCAGTGCACTGCCCACCACTGATATATATACGGTGGCACAGCATCTTGTTGCAATAAATTGAAAAAAAAAAAAATTTTTTATTATTGCAGTTGCCTGGGCTGCCAGTGACTGTCAGGTCCACAGAGTGTACTTTGCCCACTGCAGTGCCACTGTGTGCCCACCCACCACTGATATATAAGGTGGCACAGCAGCTTGCAAAGTAAAAAAAATATATATATTTTTTTTAAATTGCAGTTGCCTGGGTGCCAGTGACTGCTGTCAGGTCCACAGAGAGTGTACTGTGCCACTGCCCACCCACCACTGATATATAAGGTGGCACAGCAGCTTGCAAAGTAAAAAAAAAATATATATTTTTTTAAATTGCAGTTGCCTGGGTGCCAGTGACTGCTGTCAGGTCCACAGAGAGTGTACTGTGCCACTGCCCACCCACCACTGATATATAAGGTGGCACAGCAGCTTGCAAAGTAAAAAAAGAAAAAGCCAGCCGCAGAGAAGCCATATTCCTGAAAATATAAGAAAAATGCTGTTTTTTAGGGGTTCTGGACATGCTACAGAGCTGAAACTTGACAGGTACACTTTTTAGACCCCCCAGACACTAAATACAAAAAATGACATGCCTGCCTTAAAAAATGCCCGCTAAATGCCTGCAAGAGAAAAAGCCAGCCGCAGAGAAGCCGTATTCCTGAAAATATAAGAAAAATGCTGTTTTTTAGGGGTTCTGGACATGCTACAGAGCTGAAACTTGACAGGTACACTTTTTAGACCCTCCAGACACTAAATACAAAAAATGACATGCCTGCCTAAAAAGATGCCCGCTAAATGCCTGCAAGAGCAAAAGCCAGCCGCAGAGAAGCCGTATTCCTGAAAATATAAGAAAAATGCTGTTTTTTAGGGGTTCTGGACATGCTACAGAGCTGAAACTTGACAGGTACACTTTTTAGACCCTCCAGACACTAAATACAAAAAATGACATGCCTGCCTAAAAAAATGCCCGCTAAATGCCTGCAAGAGAAAAAGCCAGCCGCAGAGAAGCCGTATTCCTGAAAATATAAGAAAAATGCTGTTTTTTAGGGGTTCTGGACATGCTACAGAGCTGAAACTTGACAGGTACACTTTTTAGACCCTCCAGACACTAAATACAAAAAATGACATGCCTGCCTAAAAAAATGCCCGCTAAATGCCTGCAAGAGAAAAAGCCAGCCGCAGAGAAGCCATATTCCTGAAAATATAAGAAAAATGCTGTTTTTTAGGGGTTCTGGACATGCTACAGAGCTGAAACTTGACAGGTACACTTTTTAGACCCTCCAGACACTAAATGCAAAAAATGACATGCCTGCCTAAAAAAATGCCCGCTAAATGCCTGCAAGAGAAAAAGCCAGCCGCAGAGAAGCCGTATTCCTGAAAATATAAGAAAAATGCTGTTTTTTAGGGGTTCTGGACATGCTACAGAGCTGAAACTTGACAGGTACACTTTTTAGACCCCCCAGACACTAAATACAAAAAATGACATGCCTGCCTAAAAAAATGCCCGCTAAATGCTTGCAAGAGAAAAAGCCAGCCGCAGAGAAGCCGTATTCCTGAAAATATAAGAAAAATGCTGTTTTTTAGGGGTTCTGGACATGCTACAGAGCTGAAACTTGACAGGTACACTTTTTAGACCCCCCCAGATGCTAAATCCAAAGAAATTTTTTATTTTTATTTTTTTTTAATTTTTCCAATAATTGGCTCTCTATCAAAAAATTATAATTTTTAAGAACTTTTTTTGCGTGATCCCTCTCTGGCATGCCACAGTCCAGGTGTTAGTCCCCTTGAAACAACTTTTCCATCACTATTGTGGCCAGAAAGAGTCCCTGTGTGTTTTAAAATTCGCCTGCCTATTGAAGTCTATGGCGGTTCGCTCGGTTCGCGAACATTTGCCGATGTTCGCGTTCGCCGTTCGCGAACGGCGAATTTTAGGTTCGCGACATCACTAATGATGTGGACATATTGGCTATTTTAGAAAGACACAAGCACTACGCTATTACTTTTATTTGCTTGATTTGATCTGTTTCCATATTCAGGATCATGTGTTGGCAGCTTTTATAATATTACTTTGTAATATGATATTATATTATTAGTAAGCGCAGCAATCCCTTTATTAATTACTGATGGGCACTGATAGGCGACACTGATGGGCACTGATAAGGTGGCACTGATGGGCACTGATAAGGTGGCACTGATAAGATGGCACCGGTGGGCATTGATAGGTGGCATTGATGGGTGGCACTGGTGGGCACTGATGGGTGGCACTGAAGAGCACTGGTAGATGACACTGAAGGGCACTAATAAGTTGCACTGATAGGTGGTACTCATGGGCACTGATGGGTGGCACTGATTTTTAAGTGAGCAAAATTTACATTACTTAAAATCTTCAGTAAAGTGACAGATGCTCTTCACAGTGCTTCAAAGTAATCCATGCTACCAATGTTTATTGACACCAATTAGGTTTAGCACTATTGTGTAAAAACAATGGATATAGCACCACACATATTTGTATACATTTTTTTCACCTAATAGTTAATCATAGAACACTGGATATTGGTTTACACTTTTTAGTAAGGCCTCTTTCACACGGAGCAGACCGTATTGCGATCCGCTCCGGCACTTTTTTTTTTTACGGACACGGATGACACTTGTGTCATCCGCTCGGAATGTCCGCATATCATCCCATCCATTTGCGGATGATATATGGACATAATGTATGTCTATGGGGATTGCGGATGTCAGTGGATGACACCGCTGACATCCGATTTTGCGTCCTTTCCATTTTTTAAACGGAAGAAAAATAGGGTTCTGTTCCGTTCCAATAAACGGAACAGAACTGAAAGGACGCAAATCGGATGTCAGCGGATGGTTATCCGCTGACATCCGCAATGCCATTGACGTGCATTATGTCCGTATATCACCCGCAAACGAACGGGGTGATATACGGACATACGGAACGCCCGTGTGAAAGAGGCCTAAGGAAGTAATTTATAGATCTGGATACAGGGAGATGGGGAGGAGATAGATCACTCAATAATAAGACCAATTCAGCAACATCATTCACCCCTGTATACAGTGCTGTATTTTGGTCTAGGCCAACAAGGCCCAGGCCTAGGGCGGCACTTTGCAGGGGGGCGTCAAGAAAGCCCCCCTCCTCCTTATTGGCCACTAGTTGCTAGAGCTGCCTCTCTCACCCCTCTCTCTCTCACCTACCCCCTCTCTCTCTCACACCCCCTCCCTCTCAGCCGCCCTCTTTATCTCTCTCTCTCACCCCCTCTCGCTCTCTCTCTCACCCCCCTCTCTCTCATCCCCCCTCTCTCCCTCACATCCCCCTCTCTCTCACCCCCCCTCTCTCTCTCGCTCACCCCCCCTCTCTCTCTCACCCCTCTCTCTCTCTCGCTCACCCCCCCCCCCTCTCTCTCACCCCCCTCTCTGTCTCTAATCCCCTCTCTCACCCCCCCTCTCTCAACCCCCCCCTCTTTCTTTCTCCTCATCCCCCCCTCTCTCTCACCCAATCTCTCTTTTCCCCCCTCTCATGAGATCTCAGGGTTTCATGCTGGGACTTGTAGTCCTTTGATTTTGGAGGGAGTCACATCCATTAAAAAGGAAGGAGTGGGGCACATTTACATAGGAGGGGGAGGGTGCGCCCAATTTTAGTCTTGCCTAGGGCAGCACAAAACTAAAATACACCACTGCCTGTATATGGTATTTCACAGCACCAGACCCATTAATTATTAGCTCAGATAGGAGGGTGTGCCTAGCTGAGAAAGCCCCTCCTCTCCTCCTCCTCCATGAAAGAAAAAAAAAAAAATGTCAATGAAGATTCCTGAGATATATGACAACATTATGGCCTAGGCCACAAACCAAGTAGCTGTAAAAATGTAAAACAAAAAAAAGTTAAAACAAGTAAATATAATATAACTTCCTATCAATTTTAAAATGCTAGTGGCACAAATATTAAAATAGTTAAAGGTAATTGAAAGAGTTAAAAGTTCCGCTTTACCTTGGTAGTCGCACCTTACCAGAGATCTCCCAGTAAACGCTCTTTACGTTCCCTTTTATGGTCCTTAACAAACTTTCCTCCATAAAAAAAATCTCCTTTCTTCTTAGAGTGGGAGGCTGTTATCTTTATTCCATGATTAATAAATCCCTTTTCTCTCTTTGTCTCATTATGAAACCAGAAGCACAACATTGCCCTTTAAACCTGCGATGAGCAATGGTGCTCTGCTGAAGTATTATACTTATAATTCACTGAAATATGAGGCTGTCTGATGTTTAAGTGCCACCTATCACTGAAGGCTGATGTGTATTTTGATAAATGATGCGATTATCCATTTATTGGCATGTAGGAATACAAAAATGGGGGTGTACAAGTACCATAACATTTTGGCTTTTCAAAAGTCAACTAGTTTTTTTTTTTCTTCATTTAAAAAAAAAAAAGCAAAAGAGGAAAAAAACACGTTCTAGGCTCAAGTTGTAACTCATATTGAGCAAGGAAAGGCACAATCAGCTGTAAATGTGTATAATAAAGTAGAACTGTTTCAAATGCTACTTAATGCATTCACATATTTCTTTAGACCCAGTCTGTCCAGAGAGTATGGTCACCTGCTAACTTGGCCCCATCCACAGGCAGCTTAACTCTTCAATAAGACACAGAAGTTGAATCCAAAACATTTTTAATTGCAGTACAGGGGATGTTTTCCAGTCCTTTGAAGTGTAGGAAGACAATGACTTTACTACGCCTTGTGATGGCAGGTGCAGTCTTCTTTCTGCATAGCAGGTGGTGCTTTTTTGCAGCAGCCACTGACAGGTGGTGCTTTTCTCACGCAAACACTGGCCCACCCTTAAAAAAGATAAGACCCTGAATTTGATCCTGCCAAATAAACCCTCCTTTATTTACCGGAAGGCCCCTAACCTAAGACATAACTTAGCACCTAATGTCCCAGATACCCCCGTAAAGGGTTTCTATCCCTGCAAAAGGTGTAAAGCATGTAAGACCACTAATAATTTTAAGAAAGCATCACTCTTCAAATCGCATAGTACTGGCCAGACTTATACAATCAAAAAGTTCATCTCTTGTCATTCCACTCATGTCACATACCTCATAAGCTGTCCATGTGGGCTACAGAATATTGAGAGAACCACCCGTAAATTAAGTATTAGAATTAATGAACATATCAAAAATATTAAAACAGGTTTCCCCAAACAGTCTTTCAAACCATTTTCGCCTACACCACAATAGGAACCCAAGAGGTCTATCCTACTGTGGGATTGATAAGGTTGAGCCCCACTGGACACAAAAAATCTCTATGAATGAAACAAAGTGGATTTACCGCATGAATACCCTGCATCCTTTAGGTATGAATATTGATATTGATTTAAATTGTTTCATTTCCAATTATTATGATACAGGTCTATGTTTTCTATTCCTAATTTTAGGAGTCTTAGGAGTTTTTCCACTCCTAATTTTAGTTTTTAGTTAATTGTATGTTATGTGCAATTTAAAACAATCTTCCTTTATACATAAAACATGCACAATAATCTATACCCACATTCATATTAATTTTAATTTTTATATTTACATATTTCATATGTCATATTAATTAATACATACCCATATACTCTACCATGTTGTAGGTTACTGTAGGTTAAACAGGTGCAATCTTTTACATTTTTAAGGCATATTAGATATAGATGATAACAAATTGATATGGTAATTTTATAATACTAGAGCTAATTCATTTTATGTCAATGTTTTATTAATTTTTAAGCCAATTATATAATCAATTATCTGCTATGGATTCCTTTGAATTGTATTGGGATATTGCCCCGGTATTGTCCCAGGCTTAAATCGCTGACCAATTCCACACTCCGGTATAATTTATGCTAATACACAATTCAATCTATGGGCAAGGGTGTTCCGATATTGTTGTATGATGTTTACTTCCTGGTGGGAACGTCCTGGCTCAGCATGGAGGCGGATCGGCCAGTTGATGCGGCTTGTCAGCATAAATATCGGGTTGTGGATTACGATCACATGACCCTGATGACGTTGGCTACGCACTGACGAAACGCATCGGGACATAGGATCGCAATTTGGGTACTTCTGGCTCCAGGTGGAACGCAGGTGGAACGCAGTTGGAACGCGGAAATGGCGTTCCCAACCTAGGAACCGCATCTGTGTATTTCTTATTGATTTATGCAAGCAACCGAAATGTAAGTGCATAATTGCATTGTCTAAATAAACTCCTTTTTAACTTACTACACCATGAGAGCCTTCCCTTGTCTTCCCATTTATCCCTGCTAATATGGCATTTGAGCGGATGGTTCTGGGCATAAGGATTTAAAAGGTGGATGGTGTTGGTGCATATTGGAAGACATACAATTACCCAGGCTTGCTTGGTATCAGCTTATCCTGTGTTAGCAGTTTGAGAGTCAAGGCTGTAACCGACCCCCTGTAATTAAGGGGCCTGGTTGTTCCGGTAAGCAGTTTGTGCACACTGGGTGGTCTAATTTTGGTGGAGGTGTGGAGACATCAATGAAGTGGCCCCTAAACAATATTTGTGGAATCAAGAGACTTTACTAACACCGTTTATTAATTTATTATTTAACACCAATTATTTTTCATTATTGCACTTAGAGTGTGGGTCAGTATTGCTGTTTTTTTTTATTTGATTAATTTAATTTATATAATTTGCACAATAGGATGTGTGTTTAATTGGTTGAGCGCGGTTTATTATATATCACTATATAAGTATATCACATTCACGTTTTTACACGGCTACGCTGCTGCTCACAATAGGAATATTTTCCACACACACTAAGAATTATCTTTATTTGATTCATTGATCCATTATACGACATTAAATATTCACAATTTATCACTTGCACACTCCTCTGCGCAGGTGGTTTGGTGCTTAACACCAATTTCCTTTTCAATGTCTACCGCCACCTACCAATCATTAGGCAGAGAGCCAGAATGCCTATATAAACAAGTCAGATAGCCGTTCTGTCATGGATCCTGTGTTTCTGTAAAGCAGGAACATAGATCTTTGCCTTCTAGTAAAAGCACCTCCCCCACAGTACACAAACACACTGGCTAGGCACACAGTTAACCCTTTAATAACCCTGATGTTTAACCTCTTCCCAGTCAGTGTCAATAGTACAGTGACATATTTTTAGCACTGATCACTCTATTAGTTTTACTGGTCCCCCAATAAAATGGCAACAGTGTCAGTTAGTGTCAGATTGTCTGCCGCAATATCGCAGTCCCGATACTGATTATTAGTAGTAACAAAAAAATGTAAGAAAAAATTCAAATATCCCATAGTTTGTAGACGTACTTTTGCGCAAACCAATCAATATACGCTTTTTGGAATTTTTTTTTTACCAAAAACATGTAGCAGAATACATATTGGCCTGAATTGATGAAGAAATGTGTTTTTTTTAATTAATATTATTGGTTATATTTTATAGCAGAAAGTAAAATATATATATATTTTTTTTCAAAACTGTCTTTTTTTGTTTATAGCGCAAAAAATAAAATCTGCAGAGGTGATCAAATACCACCAAAAGAAAGCTCTATTTGTGGTAAAATAGGGACAGACATTTTTTTTGGGTACATCATCGCATGACTGCGCAATTGTCAGTTAAAATAACACAGTGCCGTATCGTGAAAAAATGGCCTGGTCATGAAGGCGGGTAAATCTTCCAGGGGTCAAGTGGTTAAACTGTTCACTTTCATTTAAAATAGGAAAAAGGACACATGGAGAGGGTGAAAATCAATAACAGAGAAAAACAATAACAGACAGCAACGAAAAAACAAAAAATGTTGTCTTTAGTTATACTTTAATAAATGACTGCATTGGCACAGTAACATGTGGCACTGCAAGCATACTAACATGCGGTCTTGTAGGCAAAAACGCATTGTGCCTCATTGCTGAAAACCAGATGCATATGCTCAGGGCCGCTAATGGGGGGGGGGGCACCTGTCCGCCTGTAGGGGACCCGGGCACACAGGGGGGCCCCAACAGCATGGGGAATCGGTGCAGATGGGCAGAGGGGCAATCACAGAAGAAAGCCCTGTGCAGCTCTCTGCAGCAGCTCAAAGTCAGTTTCTCCCCCACCAGACACAGGGCAGGCATCATTCTTGTGATTACTTATCAGACACTGATCCCTCTCCCTGTTCTGCCTGCTTCTGATCCCTCTCCCCTCCTTTCACTGTGCCCCCCTCCTACAGCACTGCAGGCTTCCCTGTCCTGTAAAAAAAATGACATTAAATTACATTACATTATTACAAAATTATTACAAAATTAAACATTGTTACAAAATTAAATTACATTTAAAAAAATGTAAAATAAAATAATTGAACATTTTTTTAATATTTAACATTTTTTTTTAATTTTTTTTTTTTTTAATGTAAAAAAATGTTGAAAAGGGATAATTCACACAGGTTCTCTGTTACTGTATGTTTGTGTCCATTAATAATTATTGTAGTGTATTTTTAGTGAAAATATTGTCTTGATATATTATGAGGGGGGCCCTGCCAGGTAGGCTGTACGGGGCCCTGTGATTTCTAACAGCAGCCCTGCGCATGCTGATGTACAGTATTGCCCGTGAGACAATTCCAGGGAACTAGTAAATCGATCTGTAATATATATACAAATATACTGTATATTATAGGAGGAGCAAGTGGCTCACAACCCCCCATCCCATGTGACACTGCTGGTGCTTTGTGATTGGTTCAGCTTTGTCAGCCCTGTATAAGCTCTGACATAAGAGACTCAGAGCTTACACATGACTTCCTCCCCTGAATCTCATCAGTTGAATGGAGCAGGCGGAGACCGATTGAGAGGTAAGTATGTGCAGCTAAGGAGGGTGGCATGAAAGTGAACTTGTTGCTTTGATCTACATAGAGATATTTGCCTTTTTTTTTTTTTTTACATTGCTACAGCAGTCAGCTAAAGGGAGGGTTCAGCGAATTGTTTGGGGATGGGTGGGAGAACATGGCTGAGTACACCTTTAAGATATTTATTCAATTAGTTAATAATTATTTATTATAATTTAATAATTTAAAGACTGGACTGGTCTGTAGATTATAAAGTTGTGTAATTGTATGCATAACAACAAAGCACTTTTTGTGATCTTCTTCTAACTAAAGTTCAGTACAGATCGACTTTTTTGACAATGCAGTGAGGACTAGATTGGGCTTACAGTGGATTCACATTTCCAGCATACATAGATATAGGTAACATAAAAGATTAATAGAACTTCTGGCAAGCGTTGTGCCCTAGTTAGGAAGTTTCAAGCCAGGCAAGAACGTCTGGTCAATGAAAAAGAACAGCTATTGAGTAGATGGCCATACACTTAGAAGAATTGAGGGTCAATAGATATTGTAGCCCTACACATTTTTGCTTAACATTTTTGTTATCTCAGCTAGCTCTTTATAGTAGGGCTAACTTTAAAACGTTTCATGTAGTATAAATAGATTAGATTGTAGAGGGCCTCTATCTACCTATCTTGGTTTGCTACATACATCGTACTTACTGTATTTGTGTGTATTCTATATTCTACTGTTTTTTATTGATTGTGTTAAAACTGCAGTTTAATCTACTTATAGTTTTTCTTTGTTAGTTCCACCTTCCACCTTTATAATGAAATGGATTACATTTTAAATATTACATTTTTATTACATATTACATACCTTGTTTTTAGACCATATGATGTTACCCCCTGGTCCCTGTGCTTCTCAATGCAGTGCAGCCAGATCGTGGCTGCTGAGAGGGGTTTGCCGGCTTACAGTGTGCAGTAAAATTAGGGTAAGCAATTTCAGTTCAGCTGTTGAAACTGTTCAACTGTGCAAGACTGAAGGTAAAGCTGAAGTTTAGCTGTAAATAATGTGTCTTCTGAGATATAGGGAAACAATTAGTAGTCTGATACCAATCATAAGTAGGTATAAGGTCAAAACCACAATGTATAGCTATAAAAAGGTAATTGAATAGAATTAAATGTTAATAAACAGCATAAAAATTGAATACAGTATGTAGCATAGTATCTATCTATCTATCTATCGACAGTTGTAAGAATATATTGTATTATACAGGGCTTCTTGCTATCAATTTGATTTTCTATATACACTATCCTTATTGCTTGGTGTATATTCTATATAGTATTGTTTTATATTGAATATGTTAAAGCTGAAGTTTAATTTTTGTATATTTTGCTTTCCTCGGTTCCTCCTTCTCCCATTATCATCATGCTAATTACATTTTTAAATAAAACCTTTCAGTACATACCTTGTCATCACTGAGTCACTGTGCTTTGTGTGTGCACCATCAACATCTGTCGGTGTCCCAGTGCACCATCAATATCTGTCAGTGTCCCAGTGCATTATCAACATCTGTCACAGTGTCCCAGTGCACCATCAACATCTGTCATAGTGTCCCAGTGCACCATCAATATTTGTCAGTGTCCCAGTGCACCATCAACATCTGTTGGTATCCCCAGTGCACCATCAACATCTGTCACAGTATCCCAGTGCACCATCAACATCTGTCACAGTGTCCCAATGCACCATCAACAGGGGAGGACTGGCAAGGGGGGCAGGGTGGCAAATGCCCCCCGGGCCACTCTGAAAAAGTGGTAAAAACTAGTAAAAAGGCCGCACTCAGGGCTGGATTAATGTAGGGGCCAGACACTGTATACAGCTGTCAGTCCAAAACCAGGTGGGCATGGATGGTGAGCTGATTCTATGGTTCAATAGGCCACTTGACTGGACTTGCCCCCCAGGCCTAAGGCTGCCAGCCCTCCCCTGACCATCAACATCTGTCATAGTGTCCCACTGTACCATCAACATCTGTCACAGTGTCCCAGTGCACCATCGACATCTGTCACAGTGTCCCAGTGCACCATCAACATCTGTTGGTATCCCCAGTGCATCAACATCTGTAACAGTGTTCCAGTGCACCATCAACATCTGTCACAGTGTCCCAGTGCACCATAAACATCTGTCGCAGTGTCCCAGTGCACCATCAACATCTGTCATAGTGTCCCAGTGTACCATCAACATCTGTTGGTATCCCCAGTGGACATCAACATTTGTCATAGTATTACCAGTACAATGTCAACATCTGAACACCATATCCAAAAAATTGTAAACCAGCATGGAGGCATTCCAGATTCTGAGCATGACATAAGAGAGAGTTGTAGGGAACTCTCACTGTCAGACTCAGATTCTGAATATGAACCCATTGAGAGCAGCGGGTCAGTAACTGATAAAGAGGAGGAAGGGGTTCCAACAAAGAGAATCAGGCAGCCTGAACAGCGATAGGCAGCCACCAGCAACGCTGTCTATCCTGATGAAGTGGTGAGCACTAACAGTGCAGTACTAGTGCCCCAGAGGTGTTTTCTAAATCCATTTTGACTTCCCTCTAATTTAGCAGAACCTACAATCCTCCCTTTTATAGCATAGCCAAACCCTCTGATAGTTACCAAAAGTATTATAAATTCTGTAAATGTATTTTTTACTGATGACTTATTGAATTTATTTGTAGACTAGTGCAATTGTTATGCCAACCAATACATTGTAAATAATCCAAATTCATCTTATGATCGTCCTTTTCTGTAGAAACCTGTCCCAGTGGGATTGATTTGCTAAAACTGGAGAGTGAAAAATCTGGTGCAGCTTTGCAAAGAGACCAATCAGCTTCCAGATTTTTTTAAGCTTGAACAAGCTGACATTAAAAGCTGATTGGCTACCAGGCACAGCTGCACCAGATTTTGCACTCTCCATTTTTAGTAAATCAACCCCAGTGGAAGAATTTAACATTTTTCCAGGACTTACAATAAATATTGGATTGACAAAAAAAATGAAGCCCACTTGTCCACACATGCCATTCATCATATGCTACTCTTTCTTCTTCTATTCTTCGCTTTGCAATGTTCATGAGGTTTTTACAGTTCAGTGATCAGTTACTATGCTCTCCTAGAAGTCATCCTGCTTTCCACAAGCTGTACAAAATTTAGCCACTCATCTATTTTTTTCTAATAAATTTTCTGAAATGTATCCTCCTAACAAAAATATTTGTGTTGATGAATACCTCATCCATTTTCCCGGCAGGTTAGGCATCAAAAAGTATATCCCCAGTAAACGGAACAGATATGGAGTGAATTTATACAAACTTTTTAAGATGGCCACAGGATACATGTATAACTACTGGAGTTATGAAGGTAATGACAGCCAGGTGGAGCCTCCTGAATTCCCAAATGCCCAACCAATAGGGGGAGCCGTGGAAAAATTGTGTGGGACCTTGTAACACTGCTATTTCAAAGGGGGTACCACCTCTACATGGATAATTTTAACACCAGCCTCCAACTATTCCACTATCTTTATCTCCAGCAAACTGTAGCCTGTGGGACAGTGCAGACAAACCGCAAGGACTTCCCTCAAAGATTGGTCACCATAAAGCTGAAAAGGGGGCATTAGCCAGTTTCTTGAAGGAAGAGATTTTGGCCCTTAAATGGAGGTAAAAATGGGATGTGTATGTCCTTTCCTCCATCCATAAAGACACCTCAGTGGAATTCCAAGGAAGACGGTCCCATCCAAAAACCTGAGTGCGTACAGTTCATGGGTGGTGTGGATTATAATGATTAACTGTTACAGCCCTACAGCCACCAAAAGATCAATCCATTGTTACAAATCCATATACCAATGCCAGATCTAGAGGGGTACTTGGGCGGTTTCAGTGACGCCCCCCAAAGCGCTTCAGATGTGTGGTTCTAAGTGCTCCTACTCCTCTCTATTCTGCAGATCACTGCACTGTGGAGAACACTTCAGAAATGGGGGAAGGAAAGTTGCAAGCTCCGGTACCAAGGACCTGTGCCCCGGAAGCTGATACTGCCCACCAGTCATGTTGTCTTGCACACCACTGCTGTGTGAGAGAGGCAGAGCAGCTGTGCTGTGTGTTGTACCCGCTCTGGCCCTTGCCTAATAGAGTGGTCTCGGCTGGTATAAGAAAGATGGGTGGTAAGCCTTAGAAGGGAGTGGGCAGCACCAAAAGTGAAAGCTGTGGATAGGAAGTGCTGGAAACAGAAGAAAGAAATGTGGATAGGAGGGAAGGGGGCTGCTGAGTTCAGAGGTGTGAAATGTAGATGGTTGAGGGCTTGGTGCAAAAGTGACAGCTGTGTATTGGGGATGGTTCCAGGTGCAGGGGTGACAGTTGTGGACAGGTGGGGCTAAGTGTAGAGGTGACTGCTGTGAATGAATGTGGGGGGGGTGCTAGGTGAAAGCTGAGGTTGGAAGGGGGGGGCGCAGATTGGGGGCGAGTTAAGATTTGTGGATGGAATGGTGTGCAAAGGTGAGAGCTGTGGACAGGGGGTGCAGAAGTAAGTTGTGGAAGGGGGCAGACATAAGATGTGGAATAGGTGCCGAGGAGAATTGTGGACAGGGGAGGCAAAGGTGAGCTGTGAATAAGAAAGTAGAGGTGATGAGCAGTGGTTGGGGATGCAGAGGTGAGCTGTGGATTAGAGAGGCAAAGGAGAGTTGTGAATAAGAAAGTAGAGGTGAGAAGTGGTTGGGGATGCAGAGGCGAGCTTTGGATTAGAGAGGCAAAGGAGAGTTGTGAATAAGAAAGTAGAGGTGAGCAGTGGTTGGGGATGCAGAGGTGAGCTGTTAATAAGAAAGAAGAGGTGAGCAGTAGTTGGGGATGCAGAGGTGAGCAGTGGTTGGGGATACAGAGATGCTCTGTCCATTATTTACCCCTCACCACTATACTCCACATACCCCTATATGCATATGTTATATTGTAATTGCATACTGCTGAGTAAAGTGTTCATTGTCTCAACAGTTGCTGGTTTTTAGGCAGTCCCTGACTATTTTAATGAATTCCTTCTTTAAGGTAGGCTCAGTCAGTGTTATCTCTCTGTCTATATTCTGTGTGCAGAAAATAATATGTAGTGGAAGGGGTTCAGTTTTTAAAAATTATTGTGCTGAGGTTTATCTGTGATGTTATGTGTAGTACAGAAAAGTCTGTGCTGTGCAGTGCATCGTGAACACATGCTCAAGTATTTCATTTGACTAGCGTCATCTAAGTTCATTGTCTTTGTCATATTACATAAGCAGTTTATTATATACTGTATCTTTTTTTGTTTTGGAAAGTAGGCCCCTTTACTTTTTTTTTTTACTGCACCCCCAGATCAAAGAGGCTATATCTGGCCCCACCATATACCTGTTTCAGTTAGCCCTGCAAAACTCATCTATTGTACGAGCACACAAAGACCTGGATCCTACCTAAAGTACCAATAGGACATTGTAACATCCCTTATTTCTCAGGAAGACCCTGCCCCTGAATACTTTTGTTTTGATGCAGGGAGCAGGCCTCATGAAACACATTTTTACCAATATTTTTCCTCCTTCCCAAGCAGGCCGCAAATCCCCCACAAAAAGGTTGCGTATGCACTAGTAACAGAATTAGGTGTGACACCTGATACTTTTGTCCCCAATGTTCATCCCAGCCTGGCCTCTGCATAGGAGACTGTTTCCATATCTACCATACCGCAATAGGATATTAGTATTTCTCATGTGTTCACTACCTACTATTTCCCTATATGACCATACTTCTGCCTGCTCCCTAAACTGACCCTGGCCTGTTAATTGAACATGTCTCTGCCTGCTTCCTGAGCTGATCATGGCCTGCTCATCGGCCATGCTTCTGCCTGCTTCCTGACCCTGGTCTGTTTATTGACCATGCCTCTATCTGCCTCCTGAACTGACCCTGCCCTGTTATCAACCATGTTTCTGCCCTCTGCCTGAACTGACCTCGGCTGGTAATCAACCATGTTTTTTGCTTCCAAACAGAATCTTGCGAGCAACCCTTTACCGAATATATCAAGTGTATTAAAATATCAGCTTCAGGCCCTCATCACATTCCCATACAATGTGTCAAGATTATCCAAACAACCAATGTGCCACGCTACTAATTGCCTCTAATCCAGCATGTGTATTCCAAACAAATACAAAGTAATATAACAATCTGAAACAATCCTAAACCTATTTGAAACATAGCATGTATTAATGAACAATATGTGTCCCTGTGAGAGATACAATTATACGTGCAGTCTTTATAGTGGTTCAAAATAAAAAAGAAAGTCCAGCAATTGATTGCCGTGCTAGTGATCACTACTACTCCTCTGCATACTACCCAAATTGCTTAATATTTCTTCAATGGTGATAACAGCCCACTTGTGCTCCCCTTTGGGTGTGTTCCCACCTGTATACCGGTGTCCTCACTGTTAAGCTTGATCAGATAGCGCTTTTTAGTCCCATCCAGTCTATAACGAAGGTGTTCAAGTCTCCTTGTACTTCCCCCTTATAAACGCTGTCTCATATACCGTAGTCTCTTTCACACTCGTGTGTATATAAAGAATAAAATAATCCAATAGTGCTTATATCTTAAAAACTGTGTGAGAGGATGGCAAGGTGGCTGTTCCCGGAGGTAGAACATTTACTGCTGTGTCATGGAAACAACTACTGGTGGATTTTAAGCGATGTCAGTGTAGTGCGCTTGAAGTACCCAGCAAATGTGAGTAATCATATGTGATTGTGGGGTGATACTGAAAAGAAAATTGCTGTGCACCGGTAATGCAGAGTGAGGGGCTCCAGAGTGTTGTTTAAGAGCAGAGAAAACTAAGCTTTTCGATTTTAACGAGTTTTTACAGGATTCCCGGATCAGGGTCTGGAGTCTGGAGGTCTCAAAAGGCTTTAGGCCTCTACCCCTGTGTCCAGGTTTTACTTGACCGAGGTCCTAAGCCTGATGTTCCTGCCTGCTGCCTGGATCAATCCTTTGGCTATTTGTTGACCACGTCTTTGCCTGCTGCCTGTACTGACCCTGGCCTGTTTATGGATCATGTTCCTGGCTGTTGCCTACTCTTTCGTTTAGCTTTGTTCAACCTCCTGTACTTCCTCGCCAATGAACATTGTGCTATGGGGCAGCCACAGATCAGTAGGTTATGTCTGCTTAGCTTTCAGGATCAGGGACTGCTGTAGGCGAAGTTATGCTAAGCTATATTCCCTAACCATTCGTATAAAGTCAACCATTACAGTACATTGTTTTCTATACAGTGTTTGTTTGAATTTTGTGATACACAGGTTGCAATGTTAGATATATAACTAGTCCAAACATTGAAAAGGTCTTACACATGTGGTATCGCCATACTCAGCAGGAGAAACAGAATGTGTTTTTAGGTGTCATTCTAAGTTGAAAATGCTGTGTGTGAGAAAAAAACATGTTAAAATTACAATTTTGTAAGAAAAATTTATTTACTTTCAAAATTTTCCAAATAATTGTATGAAAAAATGACAACTTCAAAAAAACTCATGAGGACTCTTGCTAAATACTTTAAACTATCTACTTTCCAAAAAGGGGTAATTTGGGGGGTATTTGTACTGTCGTGGCATTTTAGGGCCTCAGAAAATGAGGTCAGTACATCAGTACATCAGGATTGATCAATTTTTAAATAGATACTGTATATATCATAGTATATAGACTCTATAACTTTCACACAGACTAAATAATATACACTGATTTGGGTTATTTTTACCTAGGGAATGTAGCAGAATACATTTTGGCCATAAGAAAGATTATTTATTTGCAAAATTGTAAAAAAATATATATATTTTTTTTCTTTTTAATTTTCGGTCTTTTTCTTTAGAAAAAAATAGAAAGCTCAATCTGTCTCAAAGAATGGTACACATTTCATTTGGGTACAGTGTTGCATGACTGAGTAATTGTCATTTAAAGTGTGAAAACTGCGCTGAAAACTGAAAAGTGGCCTGGTCAGGAAGAGGGTAAAAGTGTACAGTATTGAAGTGGTTAAATAATGTTTTTTTCTGAGATGATATAGGAACACTGAGAGTAATAGTCTGATAGCAATCATGAGTACATGTAAGGTCAAAATGACTAAATATATATTGATATGTGTTAACTGAGTAAAACTAAGTGTAAAAAATTGCATGAAAATCTAGAATGTAACATAGTAGCAAAATATCTATCACTTTGTCCATCTCTTTACCAAACCAATCTATTTTGTCTTCTATCTATATCTATCTATCTATATATCTATTCAGTGGCAGAACTACCAGGGTCGCAAAGGTCGCACTTGCGACCAGGAGCTGGAGTTTTGCTACTGTGGGGGGGGGGGGGGAGCCTGGACTGTGGCTCTACGGCATGGTTGCTGGTTGCAGTTGTAATCAGAGAGTGTCTATTACACTCTTTCTCACATTGCCCATACCCAGCACTGACAGCCCCCCCCCCCCCCAATCCCTGCTGAGACAGGAGAGGAGAGAGAAAGAACTGGACCTGCTCCTCCTCCTCCTGCCCCTCTCCTCCTATGTGTGTCTGCAGTCCCGTCCACACTCCAATATCTGGCAGCACTGTGCTCAGAAAGGGGATGAGTTGGGGGAAAGCCAAGCAGCCGGAAACTACTGTACATGGTGGGAACTATACTATGAAGAATGGAGACTGCCTGAGCCTCCTTCTTGGGATGAGTGAGCTCATCTTCCATGGTTACTAAAGTGTCCAACCTCCCTCCCTTCTCTCTCCTTCCTCTGCACTAATAGAGGGAATCAGATGTAAGCAGTGCTCAGTGGACTCTGATGAAAGTGGGGGCTTTGGTCAGCAGAGACCCCTTACAACAGAATACCCCTTTACATCAGAGTCCACAGCGTTTCCCCTTACATCAGAGCCTCCCTTAAATCAGGATTCCCAGAGGACCTCTTATATCAGAGTTCTTCTGTACATTATAGTCCACAGAGTTCCCCCTTACAGTGAAATTCTGCAGACTCTGATGTAAGGGGGCTCTGGGAACCCCAGAGTTCTTCCTTATATCAGAATCCCCATAGTTCAGATGTAAGGGGAACTCTGCAGATTCAGATGTAAGGGGAACTCTGTAGATTCAGGTGTACAGGGTAACTCTGCAGATTCAGATGTAAAAGAGGAACTCTGCAGATTCAGATGTAAAGGGGAACTCTGCAAATTCAGGTGTTAAGGGGAACTCTACGATTTCACATGTAATAGTGAACTGTGATGTAAGAGGGGACTCTTGTGAATAAAGCCATATGATTAGAAATGTTATTTAATGACAGCGTATATGTATAGTGTAAACTACAAAAAAAGAACTTTGCTGTGCACAGCTAAAGTATGTAGATTTGGCTTGAAGAGAAGATGTCAACCCTACACAAGACAGCGGAAAGGGGGCCTGCTCCAGGACATGCGAAAGGGTCCTGCTGCGGGACCGTAATAAAGGGCCTCAGGACAGAAGTAAAGGGCACTGGGATTGGTGGGAAGGGCTCTGGGACCAGAGGTCAGGGGGGCCCTTCATGGTTTCTTGCACCAGGCCCTGAAGGTTCTAGTTATTTGTCTACTATCTATCTATCTATCTATCTATCTATCTATCTATCTATCTATCTATCTATCTATCTATCTATCTATCTATCTATCTATCTGTCTGTCTGTCTGTCTGTCTGTCTGTCTGTCTGTCTGTCTGTCTGTCTGTCTGTCTGTCCGTCCGTCCGTCCGTCCATCTAACCTATCTCTCTCTCTCTCTCTCTCTCTCTCTCTCTCTATCTATCTATCTATCTATCTAATCTATCTATCTATCTATCTATCTATCTATCTATCTATCTATCTATCTATCTATCTATCTATCTATCTATCTATCTATCTATCTATCTATCTATCTATCTATCTATCTATCTATCTATCTATCTATCTATCTATCTATCTATCTATCTATCTATCTATCTATCTTACCTATCTTGAACTTATTATTAGTCACAGAATAAAATATTGATTATTTTTCTAACCTTTAAAAAGATTCTGTAAAGCTAGCTAAAGAATTATACATATTGGTACATTAAAGCCCACATTAAAAACATTACGCACTTAAGATAAATATAAATCTCAGAAAAATATAATTTTCCTGGAGACTGTAAAAAAATAAAAATCATATATTTTCTAGAACATATATGACTCATTGGGCTTAATCTGTGGGCTAGCCATGATACCTGCTGCTACCACAATGTACCCCTATAGCTCCTTTGTAGGGGGTGGAGTTAGACTGTTGAAGTCTCCAGCTTCTTGCTCCCATCAGGAGGTATGAGCCATATGTCTATACCATATCCCATCTGTACTATATTAGGATTAATAGTTTCTTTACTTTATATAATTGTAACAGTTATGCAGCACTAAGATCACGCTTTCAGGAATTCCTTTGTAAAACATATGTACCATGTCAGTGAAATATTTCTGGTTCCTAATGATAATTTAATTCATGTTGCCTAAATATGTGATGATTATAATCCTTAACTGGGGAATATGTCATAACGGGAACATTTAACAAAGTGCATTTAAATTAAGTGACTTCATTACCCAGTCTTTCTCAAGCATGGGCTCGTTTTTCATCTTTCTTCTATGTAATCTGTAAACAGAATATCTTGTAAAGACCATTAGGGCTTGGTTCCTATCTATGCATGTTGAGAATGTGTGGAAAATTGCGCGCTTAACCTTTCCTGACACACAGAGAAACTTGTTGCTATTCAGAAGATGCACAGCGGTATCATTAATTGTTAATGGCATTGCAATATACTACCCCCTTTCTTCTCATGTAAAGGGGAAAAAAGGAGGGACTTTTAGTGTGCCACAGGGATGATACACACTACAAATGTTACCAATGCAGAGCAATTTACCCCCAGCTATGGCATGTGACATCAAAAACTGCAATATATCCAAGTTTCTCCACAAAATGGTATCCAAAAACCAATGTCACTGGTGCCATTTTGTGGAGAAACTTGGACATATTGCAGTTTTTGATGTCCTGTGGCCGTAGCTTGGGGGAAATTGCCCCACATTGGTAACATTCAGGAAGTGGCACCATAGGTCCTCTGCCCAAAAAAATCAGACCCATCAGAGGCATTATAGTATGGCGGCATGTTTGGTATATTTTAGTCTTTAAGTGGTATCTTGTGCCCCCTTATTGCCATTGATTGAGGTGGGCTGTATGCTGGTTTACCGACTGTCTCCCAACAGCTAGAAACCACTATCGTCAGGAGAGATATATTGGTTGCATTTAAAAGGTGTGAATCCTGAAGAAGCAAGTGTTACTGCGACACGCATCAATCCATCATGCCATTTTGGGAACTTGATCCATGCACCAAGTTATCGAAATCTATGTGTTAGTCTGACTACTGTCTGACTTTTATTATGTTTTAGCTATGTACCGTATTTTCCGGCATATAAGATGACTTTTGAACCTCAAAAAAATCCCCCAAAAATGGGGGGGTCGTCTTATACGCCGAGTATGAAAGTAGTAGTAGTAGTACTATAAATGTATTTTGTATTTTCTTATAACTCTCCAAGGTATTGTAAGCAAAAGTATTACCCGTAGATGTATAATCTTCTCCCGCTGGCTGTGCGGGAATCCTGTACTGGCATACTGTACCGTAGCTTTGGCTACGTAGTATACCGCGCTGAGCCAATCACTGTGAGCGATGTATTCTATTATTGAATGCAAAGCCTGCTCGGATTGGCGGAGTCAGAGAGAGTTACATAATCCCGCCTCTCTGACCCCGCCAATCCGAGCAGGCTTTGCATTCAATAATAGAATAAATCGCTCACAGTGAGTGGCTCAGCGCAGTATACTGTATGTAGGCGAAAATACGGCACATACGGTATACTGGTACAGGATTCCCACACAGCCAGCGCCTTGAGAGAAAGGAGTGTGATATATATACCTTTAGCTCCTCTTCATTGTATGTCCTGTGCTGGAGAATCCCCTGGTGAGTAACTGTAGGCATCTACAGCTTTCCATTTTTCTAGGTATCAGGGAGATCTCTGACACTCATAAACATGAAGGGGCAGTCAAAGTTCCTTTTTGCTAATTTTTTAAAATGTCTTTTTCATTGTGTTTTTTGCATGACAATGCAAGAAATCAAACAAAACACAGCTATAGTGGTTACCTGCTGTGACAATTATACATTGTGCTCCACTCCGAAACCAACGATAATGCTCAATGTAAAAATTCAAATGACAATAATAATGACAGGGGTCAGCAGACCAGTATAGTACAAAAGGACATCTACCGGTAATACTTAGCACTTACAATACCTTGGAGATGTATAAGAGAATACATGCAGATAAATAGAACAGCCAGGGCTTTCATAGATTACGGTACACTTACTTCATTACCTTTGGGATTTTTATACTCGGCGTATATATTGCATATGGTGTTTCCTTGCCTTGCTTCGGAAGGGGGGGTAGTCTTATACGGCGAGTATAGCCCAAAACCTATGTTTTAACCTGAAAAGTAGGAGGGTCATCTTATACGCCGGAAAATACGGTAAAAAAGATTTGTAAGATGTTTTTATCAAATTTTGTAATGTGTATCCTTCCCATTGCACACTAAAATTCACACTTTTGACTCCCTTTCCCCCCCCTTTACATGAGGAGAGAGAGGGTGGTATATTGTAAAGTTCAGATGGATGGGATGGTGCCCTGATGGGGAGTTTAGAAGGATCCCACCATTCTAATATTTAGCACATTTTTTATGGCACCCCCACACATCCACAAATGCGAGGCGCATTATTGAAAGAGTCAGGGATGACTTTTCTGCAGATCTCATGTGTAGGGCAGCAGATTTGTTTGTAAATCAAGTCGCGCTATAATATGATCAATGGAGATGTAAAGTCCATATAGTCCAAACAGTAAATGAGGATATAATCCAGGACAGCAGATTGAAATGAATGGGCTGCCCCACACACAGAGACGCACCGGTGGTTGGTCGCACCTGCTGGCATGAACCAAGTCTAAAATTAAATCTTAGATGTGAACTCCAGGAATTAGAAAAAAATGCAATCTACTCAAAACTGACTACCTGTTCTGGGCTTTAGGTCTCATTCACATCTTCACGTGTGGCTAACACATTAACCATGGTGTGATGCATTGGGGTGCCATTGATTTTTAATGGCACAACACACTTCTACTGCAGCAGACAATGCAATAGGTTATGCCTTGTGTTATGGTGTGCTCTCTTTCCCACTGATTGTGCACGCATAGTATGAAAGTGCCCCGTAGTCTTTTATACAGGCATTTCTATAGGGCACTATCCCTGCACATTTCCTGTTGTCTGCTATCTGATGAACTGGGAACACCCTGTTTGTTATGCAGGAGAGGTATTCTCAAACACACCCACCACATGCCACTTGTTTGATCTCACTCTGTGTTAAAGTGTCAAAAGTTAGATGTTCCTCATGTCTACATGCCATGGAAATGGGAACATAATTGGTGGTACAGCAAGCAAAGAAATAATTATTCACAGTGCAGAATCAGGGTGCAGACCCACCCCCAACATATGTGAGGAGGTCTCTGGAATCTGGCTCCTAGGCCATAACGGACATTCACAGGTAGATGCAAAAATTATGGATTTTACAACTGTTCGTAAATTTACTGACAGTTGGCAACCCTGGTGGGACCCCCTACAACCTCTAGGTCCCAGAGCAGCCAGATTGGATTCTATGGTTATAGTTATGCCAGTGGCTACTCGTGGTTGGTTGATTTCCACTTCCTGAGTGGACACCAAAACAGTGTTTGTGTTTACTATGTGTGCTTCTTTTACGAGGGGAAGAAATGGATTTTATTCCCTGCTTTTCAGAAACACAGAATCCATCTCTTCCCCCCTGTCAGAATGGAAATCCTTGTTTAAAAAGGCAGAGCTCTTTTTTCAGTCGGCAGGTGCTGGCAGGCATCGAGTTCCCGGCAACCGCAGATCAGCTTCTGCTGTGAATATTCACCCCCTGCAGGTAGAAGTGCGGTATCATGTATATATACGTGATCCAGAGCACAGCTGCCGCCCTAAAGCAGTGCCATAGGGCGGTCAGAAAATGGTTAAATAGCTATACATATCACAATGCAGTACTCCCACGATAATTAGTCACCCCAATGGACAAATGCCATGATGGCGAACACCCAACGCAATTTGAAATGTTATTTCTTTTCCTTCTTCAGAGGTGTGTATCATGTGAGGACATTGAATAAAAACATGTAGCACTGCCCCATAGGGGACTGCTGAGAATTACACTTTCTGCATCCCCCTGGGTTACCTGTAGCAACAGTCTATGGAAACTTATCACTTTAAATGCTTGGCTCAGACAATGAACAGTCCAGGGGATGTTGTTTTGTAGTTTATTGTAGAACTGGTATAGGAGAAGGGATGAGTGGGATACTCCAACTGATAACTATTCACAATGTTGAGGACAAGGCCACTGCTTCACCTTGCCACTAAAGTGAAGATACTTTAATACTTGAAGTGTTCCTGCTTGAATTATGTCTTCAGGGTTCTAAACTTGGCACCCCCTTTCTCTCTTACTGTGTGTGCTGACACCCGTCCACTGACTCTATCCACTGGAGTGGTCCCCTTCCTGGGCAGACCCCCGGCAAACCTCCCTGTACTCACGGACACTGTTTTTCCAGAGTCACTTTGCCTTCAACTCCACCAGTCAGCTTTCCTGGACCTCCGGATTCAGCCCCACACTCCTGGCTCACAAGTCCGACTGCCTGTGACCACCATCCACAGCAACAGAAGGAGAGACAGCCGTCACCCTCCTTCCGGGAGCTGGCTTTCTGCCCAAAGACCCCCTGCCTTATGTGCTCTTGGCTTTTATACCCTATCCCAGGATGCACCTCTCTTTGCGCCAACCCACTGGGACAGTACAAAAGCCTGTGCGTTATTAGCCAGGTTTCCTCCACTGTCCAACGAACCTCTTCATTGGATACAGTGGGGACACTCCCTCAGCCCACATGAATTGCACATTGAGTACACTGAGTAGGCCTAACTACAGATCAGGCTCCCCTGATAAGCAGGAAGAGCAACTATGCTTTGCCTACCTAGCACCTGTCTAAGAGGGTGCTACAAACATATCATTAGATACATCTTTATAATATTTTTCATGTTGATCTTATTATATAACAGACACTGCAAAAAACATTACCCGCTCACATTATGATGGATCAGCTCCATAAATAGCTGTACATTTAAAACAAGACTTAGGGAATCCCAAGTGGCAGCTGGTTAGCATGGGCTCCAAGTGTAAGATGTGACCATTTGGGAACTGGGCCTGTAACCACATAACAGCAGAGGCCTCTGATGTAAAGTTATCTAGGCCAAGGGACTAAGTAGTGAAACCAATGAAGTGTTTGTACTGTAGACCCAGTGGGACTGGCATGGACCTTCAGACCACTACCCTAGAAAAGCTGATGACTTGAGGCCCCCTTTACGTCCAGGAACTGGCTTAATAACCCGGTCGCCAGGGGACCCTCTCAACACACAGCTCTGCCACAGAAGGCAGTCCCACCTGGTAGGGAAGGAGACATGACTTTTCTCTGTTACAGTTAAGTAAAACTTACAGGTCCTGTCCCTTCCCCAGCCTGTGACTGGACAGTGAAAGGAGAAGCAGCAAACTGATGAACCCATGTGTCTGTCATTCAGCTCTCTCCTCCGATCAGAATGTCCTTTGAGCTGTAAAGTGAGTTGCTTCTTGTGTTGCTTTTCCTCACTCTTTTTCTTCAATTTTAATGGTGTATTAATGATTACAGAGCTGCATCCATTTCTAAATTGACCCGGAGCTTAAAGTTAATAAAAAGCATGAACTGAAAAAAAGCACGTGATTCTTTTTTTCTGGGGTGAAATGTGGAGTTGCTCAGTAACTACGGCCCGTGAAGAACGGGGCTCTGTTGGTGAAAGTAAAAGCCACACATTGTCAGAGTCAGATCAAACTCTGACAGCTGTGCTATCATTATTCTGAAATTAATGTGTTATCCATTTAAATGAGGAGCTGAAAGAACATTTGGAAAACATTTAAATCCTGGCGGACCTACTCTCATATTTTGATGACTGCTTCACCTGAGCCAGAGTACATTTGTTTATTCTAAATATCCATTGCTTGGTAACAAATAATGTAGGATCGTTTTCAACATCTGGGATGAATTTACTGACATCTTTGTAGAGGAAAGTAGAAAAATAGTGCTGGACCTGTATGGATATCTTAATAATACTACTGTCTTTACCACTTTAGCCCCGGAGGATTTGGCTGCTCAATGACCAGGCCCCTTTTTTCAACTTGGCACTGTGTGACTTTAACTGACAATTGCGCGGTTATGCAATGCTGTACCCAAACAAAATTTACGTCCTTTTTTTTCCAACAAACAGAGCTTTCTTTTGGTGGTATTTTATCCCCTCTGCGCTTTTTATTTTTTGCGATATTTATAAAAAAAAGAGAAAAACTTTTGAGAAAAAATGACATTTTCAACTTTGTCTTTAAAAAAAATATCCAATATACTCAATTTATGTCATATATTTTGGCCAAAATGTATTTAGCTACATGTCTTTGATTTTGGTTTGTGCAAAAGTTATAGCGCCTACAAACTATGGTGTAAAAACTGAAATGTATGCAGCTTTTACTTTCTGACTGCCTATCTCATTTCATGAAGTGCTAAAATGGCATGGCAGTACAACCCCCCTCCCCCCCAATTACCACTTTTTGGAAGGTAGACATGCTAAGGAATGTCCTGAGAGGCATGTTGCACTCACTGAATATTTAATTTTTTTGTCACAGGTGTTTGAAATTTATTTTTTTCTTTTTACACAAAGTTGTTATTGAAATGATATATTGCTCACGCCTGCTATGGGTATATGTGTAATTACACCCCAAAATATATTTTGCTGCTTCTCCTGAGTACAGGGATACCACATATATGAGACTTTTTGGGAGCCTAGCTGTGTACGGGATCCCAAAAACCAATCACTACTTTCAGAATTTCAAAGGGCGTAAATTTTTCATTGCATTTTCTCACTACCTATCACGGTTTAGGAGGCCCTAAAATGTCAAGATACCACAAAACTCCCCCAAATGACCCCATTTTGGAAAGTAGACACCCAAGCTGTTTGCTGAGAGGCATGGTGAGTCCATGGAATATTTTATATTTTGCCACAAGTTTTGGGAAAATTAAATTTTTTTTATTTATTTTTTTAACACAAAGTTGTCATTAAAAGATACATTTCCCACACATGACATGGGTATATGTGGAATGACACCCCAAAATACATTCTGCTGCTTCTCCTGAGCACAGGGATGCCACATGTGTGAGACTTTTTGGGAGCCTGGCTGTGTACAGGACCCCAAAAAACAATCATCACCTTCAGGTTTTCTAATGGCGTAAATTTCTGATTTCCCTCCTCACTACTACAGTTTCGGAGGCCCTGAAATTTCAAGATAGCACAAAACCCCCCCAAAGGACCCCATTTTGGAAAGTAGATACCCCAGCTATTTGCTGAGAGGCATGGTGAGTCCATGGAATATTTTATATTTTGCCACAAGTTTTGGGAAAATTACATTTTTTTTTTCATTTTTTTTAACACAAAGTTGTCACTAAAAGATAAATTGCTCACACATGCCATGGGTATATGTGAAATGACACAACAAAATACATTCTGCTGCTTCTCCTGAGTACAGGGAGTACAGGGATACCACATGTGTGAGACTTTTTGGGAGCCTAGCTGTGTACGGGACCCGAAAACCAATCACCACCTTCAGGTTTTCGAATGGCATAAATTGTGCATTTTACTACCTGTCACCGTTTCAGAGGCCCTGAAATTTCAAGATAGCACAAACCCCCCCCCCCCAAATGACCCCATTTTGCTAAGTAGACACTTCAAGTTATTTGCTGAGAGGCATGGTGAGTCCAGGGAATATTTTATACAAGTTCCGGGAAAATTATTATTATTTTTTTTTTACACAAAGTTGTAACTAAATGATATATTGCTCACAAATGCCATGGGTATATGTGAAGCGACACCCCAAAATACCTCATGCTGCCTCTCCTGAGTATGGGAATACCCCATGTGTAAGACTTTTTTGCAGTCTAGCCGCGTACAGGACCCCGAAACCAATAACCCCATTCAGGCTTTCTAAGGGCTTAAATTGTTGATTTCACTCCTCACTACATATCGCAGTTTCAGAGGCCATGAAATACCAAGACAGCACAACCCACTCAAATGACCCCTTTTCGGAAAGTAGACACCCTAAGCTATTTACAGAGAGTTATGTTGAGTGTTTTGCAGATCTCACTTTTTGTCACAAAGTTTTGGAAATTTAAAAAAGAGGATAAAAAAATGCATTTTCCTTTTTTTTTCCTTTTTTTTCCTGATTTTCCAAAATAAATGAGAGCTGCAAAATACTCACCATGCCTCTGAGCAAATAGCTTAGAGTGTCTACTTCGCAAAATGGGGTCATTTGGGGGGGGGGGGGTTTAGTGCTATCTTGTCATTTCATGGCCTTCAAAACTCTGATAGGTAGATAAGAGTGAAATCAACAATTTACACCCTTAGAAAGCCTGAAGGCGGTGATTGGTTTTCGGGGTCCTGTACGCAGCTAGACTGCCAAAAAGTCTCACACATGGGGTATCCCTGTACTCAGGAGAAGCAGCAGAATATATTGTGGGGTGTCATTTCACATATACCCATGGCATGTGTGAGCAATATATCATTTAGTGACAACTTTGTGTAAAAAAACAAAAATAATAATAATAATTTCCCCAAAACTTGTGGCAAAATATAAAATATTCCATGGACTCACCATGCCTCTCAGCAAATAGCTTGGAGTGTCTACTTTGCAAATTGGTGTCATTTGGGGGAGTTTTGTGCTATCTTGAAATTTCAGGGCCTCTGAAACTGTGACAGGTAGTGTGCAGGTAAAATGTGCAATTTACGCCATTAGAAAACATGAAGGTGGTGATTGGCTTTCGGGGTTCCATACACAGCTAGGCTCCCAAAAAGTCTCACACATGTGGCATACATGAGCAATATATCATTTAGTGACAAATTTGTGTAAAAAAAAACAAAAAAAAAAACAAATTGTCACCTTCCCGAAACCTAGGGCAAAATATAAAATGCTCCATGGACTCAATATGCCTCTCAGCAAATAGGTTTGGGCGCCTACTTTTCAAAAAGGGGTAATTTGGGGGGTGTTTGACCTGTCCTGGCATTTTATGCTTAATCTTAGCCACACATCACCCACTCTTCTAACCACTTGAAAACCTACCCTTTTCTGTGACTTTTTGTTTACATGAAAACAAAAAAAAAATATATATATATATATATTTTTTTTTTTTTTTTTACTAGAAAATTACTTTGAACCCCCAAAACATTATATATTTTTTAAAATCAGAGGCCCTACAGAACAAAATGGTGGATGTTGCAAATTTTTTTGTCACACGGTATTTGCGCACAGATTTTCCAAACTTAATTTCTGCGAAGAAAATACTTTTTTTTTTTAAATTTAATGCACAAATACACTGTATAATTCCAAATTGTTTGGTAAAATTTAAAAGATGATCTTATGCCGAGTACATAGATACCAAACATGACATGCTTTAAAAATTGCGCACACCTGTGCAGCGGCAACAAACTACGTACATTTTTAAAAGCCTTTAAAAATCTTTACAGGTTACCACTTTAGACTTACAGAGGAGGTCTAGTACAAGAATTACTGTCCTCGACCTGGCATTTGCGGTGATACCTCACATGCATGCTGCAATTGCGGTTTACATATGACACTAGACCAACACTTGCGTGCGCCTCTGCGCGAAAGCGCGGGGGGACAGGGGGGCTTGATTTTTTTTATTTATTTATTTTGCTTTTTTATGTATTTTGACACCTTTCCTTTCATTTTTTTTAATCATTTTTATTGTTATCACAATGAATTTAAATATCCCCTATGATAGCAATCTGTAGTGACAGGTACTCTTTTTTAAAAAAAATTGGGGTCTTTTAAACTCTAGATCTCTCCTCTGACCTTAACGCATCCAAGATTGGTGTGATAAGTAGTGATGTCGCGAACCTAAAATTCGCAGTTCGCGAACCGGCGAACCGGGCGAACCGCCATAGAGTTTAATAGGCAGGCGAATTTTAAAACACACAGGGACTCTTTCTGGCCACAATAGTGATGGAAAAGTTGTTTCAAGGGGACTAACACCTGGACTGTGGCATGCCGGAGGGGGATCCATGGCAAAACTCCCATGGAAAATTACGTAGTTGACGCAGAGTCGGGTTTTGATCCATAAAGGGCATAAATCACCTAACATTCCTAAATTGTTTGGAATAACGTGCTTTAAAACATCCAGTGTGTGAATACGATCAGGTATAATGTTTTATCGGTCAAGTAGTGTAAGGGTTACGCCCGCTTCACAGTGACAGACCAAACTCTGACAGACCAAACTCCCCGTTTAACAACAGTCAGTCAGTCCATTTGCACAACCGCAAACTCCCCATTTGCACAAGGTTGGATACCAAGCTAGCCATGTCCCGTTCCTTGTCCTCACTGACATCATTGAAGGTCTCTTCCTCCACCCAGCCACGTACAACACCAAGGGTCCCCGAAAGGTGAGAACAAGCCCCCTGGGACGCCTGCTGTGGCTGGTATTCCACCTCCTCAAAGCCACCTTCCTCCTCTGACTTCTCTTCTTCAGACTCCTCTCTCTGCGTTGCCACAGGTCCAGCAATTGACAACGACAAGGCTGCTTCTGGTGGTGATGGGGAGTGGACCACAACTCTTCCTCTTCATGCTCATCTACAGCCTGATCCAGTACTCTTCGCAGGGCACGCTCCAGAAAAAACGCATATGGGATGAGGTCGATGATGTTGCCTTGGGTTCGACTGACCACCAGGGTTGTCACCTCCGCAAAAGGACGCATGAGCCTACAGCCATTGTTCATGAGCATTCAGTAACGTGGCCAAAAAATACCCAGCTCCGCAGAAAGAATGAAAGAAAATGAATGTTTTTTCTATGAAAAATTATCCTGCGGATCGCTTTTGGTCTGTTCACAATGAAGCAACGACCTTATCATCTGGGGTGTGCCAACACACTCCTAGAGGTGATCGCTTCATTGTGATACGCAAGCCCCTTCACCACGACAAGGTAACGATCACGAAGGGGAATTGATACATGTATGTGCCTTTTTTTTTTGTTTTTTGTTTTTGTTTTTTGTTTTTTTGCAGCCACAGAGGCCAGAAAAATTAGGCATGTACACATGCATGAAAAAGCAGGTATTGTTGCAGCCGCCTGAAAAATTGAGGTTTTCAAGGCAGAAAGTGCACTAAAACATTGCGGCTTGAACCGTAGTTGGTGGCGGAGACGTCACGTAAGTCATCCGGCATGCAGAGAATGGACCATTTTTAGGCCAAGGCATCTCAGTCATCACCAGGCCTTTTTTAGTCAAATGCATCCCCCACTGTCAGTCCCTTCGGGATCCATGCCTCATTCATCTTAATAAACGTGAGGTAATCAAGACTTTTTTGATCTAGGCGACTTCTCTTCTCAGTGACAATACCTCCTGCTGCGCTGAAGGTCCTTTCTGACAGCACACTTGAAGCGGGGCAGGCCAGAAGTTCAATGGCAAATTGGGATTGCTCAGGCCACAGGTCAAGCCTGCACACCCAGTAGTCAAGGGGTTCATCGCTCCTCAGAGTGTCGATATCTGCAGTTAAGGCAAGGTAGTCTGCTACCTGTCGGTCGAGTCGTTCTCTGAGGGTGGACCCCGAAGGGCTGTGGCGATGCATAGGACTAAAAAAGCTCTGCATGTCTTCCATCAACAAGACGTCTGTAAAGCGTCCTGTCCTTGCCGGCGTGGTTGTGGTGGTAGGAGGAGGATTACTTTCCCCTCTTCGCCTGTTGGATTCCCGTTGTGCTGTGACATCACCCTTATATGCTGTGTAAAGCATACTTTTCAACTTATTTTGTAGCTGCTGCATCCTTTGCGACTGCCGGTAATTGGGTAACATATCAGAGACTTTCTGCTTATACCGGGGGTCTAGTAGCGTGGCCACCCAGTACAGGTCGTTCTCCTTCAGCCTTTTTATACGAGGGTCCCTCAACAGGCATGACAGCATGAAAGACCCCATTTGCACAAGGTTGGATGCCGAGCTACTCATGTCCAATTCCTCGTCCTCACTGATGTCATTGAAGGTGTGTTCTTCCCCCCAGCCACGTACAACACCACGGGTACCAGATAGGTGACAACGAGCACCCTGGGATGCCTGCTGTGGTTGGTGTTCCTCCTCCTCAAAGCCACATTCCTCCTCTGACTCCTCTTCCTCACACTCCTCTTCCAGTGTTGCCGCAGGTCCAGCAAGTGATGGTAAGGCTGTTTCTGGTGGTGGTGATGGTGACCACAACTCTTCCTCTTCACGCTCATCTACGGCCTGATCCAGCACTCTTCGCAGGGCACGCTCCAGGAAAAAAACATATGGGATGATGTCGCTGATGGTGCCTTCGGTGCGACTCACTAGGTTTGTCACCTCCTCAAAAGGACGCATGAGCCTACAGGCATTGCACATGAGCGTCCAGTAACGTGGCAAAAAAATACCCAGCTCCGCAGAGGCTGTCCTAGCACCCCGGTCATACAAATACTCGTTGACCGCTTTTTCTTGTTGGAGCAGGCGGTCGAACATTAGCAGTGTTAAATTCCAACGTGTCGGGCTGTCGCAATTCAAGCGCCTCACTGGCATGTTGTTTCGCCGCTGAATATCTGCAAAGTGCGCCATGGCCGTGTAGGAACGCCTGAAATGGCCACACACCTTCCTGGCCTGCTTGAGGACGTTCTGTAAGCCTGGGTACTTCTGCACAAAACGTTGCACAATCAGATTCAACACATGTGCCATGCACGGCACATGTGTCAACTTGCCCAAATTCAATGCCGCCAACAAATTGCTGCCGTTGTCACACACCACTTTGCCGATCTCCAGTTGGTGCGGGGTCAGCCACTGATCCACCTGTGCGTTCAGGACGGACAGTAGTGCTGGTCCGGTGTGACTCTCTGCTTTCAGGCAAGTCAACCCCAAGACAGCGTGACACTGTCGTATCCGGCATGTGGAATAGCCCCTGGGGAGCTGGGGGGGTGCAGTTGGTGTGGAGCAAGACGCAACAGCAGAAGAGGACTCAGCCGAGGAGGTTAGCAAAGAGGATGAAGTAGGAGGAGTAGAGGAGGTGGCAGCAGGCCTGCCTGCAAGTCGTGGCGGTGTCACCAACTACTCTGCAGCAGAGCCACGCATTCCATGCTTGGCAGCCGCCAGCAGGTTTACCCAATGCGGAGTGTAAGTTATATACCTGCCCTGACCGTGCTTTGCAGACCAGCTATCAGTGGTCAGATGGACCCTTGCCCCAACACTGTGTGCCAGCCGTGACATGATTTCCTTTTCCCTAATAGAGTACAGGTTGGGGATTGCCTTTTGTGAAAAATATTTTCGGCCGGGTACATTCCACTGCGGTGTCCCAATAGCGACAAATTTTTTGAAGGCCTCAGACTCCACCAGCTTGTATGGTAAAAGCTGGCGGACTAAGAGTTCCGACAAGCCAGCTGTCAGACGCCGGGCAAGGGGGTGACTCTGTGAGATTGGCTTCTTACGCTCAAACATTTCCTTGACAGACACCTGACTGTGGGCAGGTGAGCAGGAACTGCTGAAGGTGAGAGGCGGAGGGGCGGGTTGTTGATAGGGGGCATGGAGGACAGCAGTGGTTGACGTGGCTGAAGATGCTGGACCAGGAGGAGGATGGTGGCTTTCAGTTTGTGTGCTGCTTTTACTCATGTGTTGATCCCATAGGCGTTTGTGATGTGAGATCATGTGCCTTCGCAAAGCAGTTGTACCTAGGTGGGTGTTGGACTTCCCACGACTCAGTTTCTTTTGGCACAGGTTACAAATGGCATCGCTGATATCAGAGGCAGACACACAAAAAAAATGCCACACTGCTGAGCTTTGCAAGGACGGCATTCTGGTGGTGGCAACAGCTTGCGTTGATTGGCGTGCTGTCTGGCTGACCCCGGGTGCCGAATCTACATGCTGTCTGACTGCGCCACTAGCTCCTTGCGATGACCTCCTCCCCCTGCTTCCAACTCGTCTCCTCCTCTCTGTCTCCCCATCTGAACTTTCCCCCTCTTCTTCTGCTCTTCGAGCAGGCACCCAGGTGACATCCACAGACACATCGTCATCATCAGCCGCTTCACTTGACAACTCAGCAAAGGCAGCAGCAGCAGGTACAACATCATCATCATCATCATCACAATGTACGTCCATGTGTATAATGCTGCCTGACTGAGACATATCCCCGTTATCTACATCCTCTGGCACTAATAGTTGCGCATTACCTATTTCTTCCAACTGATGTGAAAATAACTCCTCTGATGGATCAAGTGAAGCGGCTGTGGTGCTAGTGTTGGTGGTGGTGCCGGCGGGCTGGCGAGTGGTAAATTGAGAGGTGCCCGAAGCTGAGCTGGAGGAGGATGGTGCATTAAGGTTCCGAGCGGAAGCTGTAGACGATTGGGTGTCCTGTGTAAGCCAGTCAACTATGGCCTCAGAATTTTTTGAGTTCAGGGTCTGTGGTGGCCTCTGAACACTGGGCATTATTCTAGGGCCTAAGGAAATCACAGCACCACGACCACGACAGCCCTTGCGGGGTGGCCTGCCTCTGCCTGTCATTTTTTTTTTTAATGTGTTGTGTACTATGAGTGCAAGGTGCTGTGCCACCCTATAGGAGTGTTGGGCAGTGGGTACAGTACACTCTGTGGACCTGACAGTCACTGGCACCCAGACAACTGCAATTAAAAAATATATATATTTTTTTTTACTTTGCAAGCTGCTGTGCCACCTTATATATCAGTGGTGGGTGGGCAGTGGCACAGTACACTCTCTGTGGACCTGACAGCAGTCACTGGCACCCAGAAAAATGCAATTAAAAAATATATATATATTTTTTTACTTTGCAAGCTGCTGTGCCACCTTATATATCAGTGGTGGGTGGGCAGTGGCACAGTACACTCTCTGTGGACCTGACACTGACAGCAGTCACTGGCACCCAGGCAACTGCAATTAAAAAATATATATATATTTTTTTACTTTGCAAGCTGCTGTGCCACCTTATATATCAGTGGTGGGTGGGCAGTGGCACAGTACACTCTCTGTGGACCTGACACTGACAGCAGTCACTGGCACCCAGGCAACTGCAATTAAAAAATATATATATTTTTTTTTACTTTGCAAGCTGCTGTGCCACCTTATATATCAGTGGTGGGTGGGCAGTGGCACAGTACACTCTCTGTGGACCTGAAAGCAGTCACTGGCACCCAGGCAACTGCAATTAAAAAATATATATATATTTTTTTTTACTTTGCAAGCTGCTGTGCCACCTTATATATCAGTGGTGGGTGGGCAGTGGCACAGTACACTCTCTGTGGACCTGACAGCAGTCACTGGCACCCAGGCAACTGCAATTAAAAAATATATATTTTTTTTTTTACTTTGCAAGCTGCTGTGCCACCTTATATATCAGTGGTGGGTGGGCACACAGTGGCACTGCAGTGGGCACAGTACACTCTGTGGACCTGACAGTCACTGGCAGCCCAGGCAACTGCAATAATAAAAAATATTTTTTTTTTTTCAATTTGCAACAAGATGCTGTGCCACCGTATATATATCAGTGGTGGGCAGTGCAGTGGGTACAGTGCACTCTGTGGACCTGACACAGCACTCACTGCAATTATGACAGAGGAAAAAAAAAATATTTTTTAAAATGCAAGGTACTGTGCCTGTGCCACCCGAAATGAGTGTGGTGTGCACACAGTACAGTCTGTGGTAGGTCTGTGGCCTCTCACACACAGCGGGCAGGCAACTGCAGTGTACAATAGATATATATATATATATATATATATATATAAAGAAAAAACTCTATTACCTTACCAGCCCTTAAAAGGGCTTTTGGGGACACTAGATATATATATATATATATGTATATATATATAAATAATAAAAAATCCTCAATTACCAGCCCTTAAAAGGGCTTTTGGGGACACTAGATAGATATATATATATAAAAAAAAAATACACAAATACCAGCCCTTAGAAGGGCTTTTTGGGGTGCTGTCCTTACAGCAGTAGTGGACCAAGAACACTGCAAGACCAGGAACACTGACTAACTGTCCCTAGGTTAACAGCAGCAGCAGCAGCAGCAGCAGCAGCAGCAGCTCTCCCTACTCTCACTACACACACTGCTTCAGAATGATCTAAGATGGATGCTGCCCTTGCTTATTTATAGGAGGTGGGAGGGTGTGGGAGGGAGGTATGCTGATTGGCTGGAAATGTGCCTGCTGACTGTAAAGTTCAGGGTCAAAGTTTGCCTCAATGATGTATTATGGGGGGCAGGCCGAACATCGCATATGTTCGCCCGCAGCGGCGAACGCGAACATGCTAAGTTCGCCGGGAACTGTCCGCCGGTGAACAGTTCTATACATCTCTAGTGATAAGATGCTTTTCCAATTTCCCAATGGCACTGTTTATTTCTGGCGAAACAGAAGTCATGAAATGCTCGTAGCTTCCGGTATCTTAGGCCATAGAGATGATTGGAGCCATTCTCGTCTCCAATCAGCTCTATGGTTAGATAACTGAACCACTGGCTGCATTCTCGGGTTAACCGGTGGGACAGGAGAGCCCGAGAAAAAACGTGGAAGGCTGCGGGAGGGGGGAGTCCCCTCCCACTGCTTGTAAAAGCAGTCTAGTAGCCAATTATCTGCTAGGATTGCTTTTACATGTAAGCTGACCACTGGCTGTAAAAAACGATACCAAGATGACGCCTAAATCTGCAGGCATCATCCTGGTATAACCACTCAAAGTCCAGCAACGTATCAGTACACTGCTGGTCCTTGTTTGGCATATAGTGTAGGTTTTTTTTTTTTTCATGCAGCCTGTGAGCTGAACGAAAAAAAGAGAACCTAACAGAAATCTCTGCAAGAAAATTGTGTAGTATACCCACCATTAACCGCCCAAACATCCAAGCCCACTTCTTAATGATGGGTATACATGATAAAATTCCATATATACCTAATGTTTTTTTAACTGCAGGGGTGAAATCACCTCCTACAGTGCTGCCATCGGAGATTTCCATATATGCTGAGCGCAAACGCTGTTTGTGTCAGAATATATAAAATCAGTGTGGCAGCCGATGAGTGTACCTGCAAGGCAAAGTGGTTAACAATAGAATGAAAAACAATAACAAAGTACAGTAAAAGTACAGTAGGAAGAGTAGAAGAACAGAAAAATAACTCAAACGACAACTATTTTTGGCTTTTTTATTTTATATTTTTTTGTAATTTTTTTTGTAACTTTTTATATTTTTTTGTAATTTTTTTTAACTTTTTGTAATTTTTTTTGTAATTTTTTTTTTTACACTTTTTTTTTTTGAACTGCAACTTTTCAGGTTAGGGTCTTTCAAAATGTCGATAGCCATCGAACATCTTTCGAGACCCTGTGTTAGTGTGCCCTAAACTATGTCGTGCTGTACCCTACGCTAATACTCCACTAGTGTGTGGTAGCGTTGGAAACATTCCCCGATGCAGAGACCAGGTTGGTCAGGACAGAAGGGACAATAATAGCGGGTGTCACACCTAAATCCGTGCCTGCTACAGACACGACATCTTCTTTGGGGGGTTTTTTGGGTAGGGGTACTTGGGAGGACATGTGGAAAATGTCTCTCATGCAGCCGGCTCACTGCATCTGATAGGGGAAGTTGGGCAGGAACACCTCCTGGATACAGGTAGACTCAGATGATCTCTTCCTGGAATTCTAGGAAGGATCCAGCACGTCCTGATGCTTTGAATAACACAAAGGCGTTCAGCATAGCCAATTGGAATAAATAAACAGACACTTTTTTGTACCAGCGTCTGGCTTTACGGGCAGCTAAGTATGGCGCCAAAAGCTGGTCATTGAGGTCCACCCCTCCCATATTAAGGTTATATTCGTGGACACAGAGGGGTTTCTCCAAAACACCAGTTGCCGTAGTAATTTGGACCGTCGTGTCTGCGTGAAGGGAGGACAGAACGAAAACATTCCCTGTATCCCTCCACTTCACTGCAAGCAATTTGTCCGTTTTCAAGCAGGCTCTCTCTCCCCGACTAAGACGGGAATTTACAAGCCATTGGGGGAAGCCCTAGCGATTAGGTCGCACGGTGCCACATGCGCTAATTTGTAATTCAAGCGAGTGACTAAAAAATGGCACGCTTGTATAAAAATTGTCCACGTATAAATGGTACCCCTTTCCGAATAAGGATGACACCAAGTCCCAAACTATCTTGCCGCTGCTCCCTATGTAGTCTGGGCAGTTGAGGGGCTCCACAGTGCTATCTTTTCCCTCGTAGACCCAGAAACTAACTGTATAGCCTGTGGCCATGTCACACAGCTTATACAGCTTGACCCCGTATCTGGCACGCTTGCTGGGGAGATACTGTTACATAGCAAGGCGGCCAGTAAACTTAATCAGGGACTCATCAACGCAGACAACTTGTTGGGGGGTAAACAATGCTGAAAACCGCTGATTGAAGTTGCTTTATGAGGGGCCGAATTTTGTGGAGCCGATCATATTCAAGGTCTCCCCGAGGATGATAGAGTTCATTGTCGTTGAAGTGCATGAACCGCAGAATCTGTTCGTATCTCGCCCTGGACATGGAAGCAGAGAACACGCGCATATGGTGCATTGGGTTAGTGGACCAATATAACCGCAACTCACTGCTTTTGGTTATGCCCATGTTGAAGGAAAGGCCCAGAAAGGTTTTAACCACTTAAGCCCCGAAAGATTTGACCCCCTTCCTGACCAGGCCCTATTTTGCGATTGGGCACTGCGGGAATTTAACGGACAATTTCGCGGTCATGCGACGCTGTACCTAAACTAATTTAAAGCGGAGTTCCTCCCAAAAGTGGAACTTCCGCTTTAGGTATTCTAACCCCCTGACATGCCACATTTGGCATGTCATTTTTTTGGGGGGGGGGAGCAGGTACCTAGTTTTGACAGGTACCCGCTCCCACTTCCGCTCAGAGCGCCGCGGCGCCCTGAACGGAAGTTCTCCTCTCCCCCTCCCTCCCTGCAATCTTCTGGGACATGTCAGAGGTCCCAGAAGATTGCCGGCCAATTAAGACGCGCAGCGCGACTCGATTGTCATTTTTGTTGTTTTTTTTTTAACGAGTAATGGCGGCGATCTGCGATTTTTTTGCGGGACTGCGACATTGTGGCGGACCCTTGACTGACATTTTTGACACTTTTGGGGTTACCAGTGACATTACTACAGTAATCAGTGCTATAAATATGCACTGTTACTGTAAAAATGACACTGGCAGGGAAGGGGTTAACTTTATTGGGGAAGGAGGGGCTAAGTGTGTCCCTAGGGGTGTGTTTCTAACTGTGCAGGGATGTGGCTTTACATGTAACAGCACAGATCAACGGTCCTACATAGCAGGACCGTATGATCTGTGCTGTTACACAGGGAAGAAAGACAGGCGGCTTTGTTTACATTAGCCGCCTGCCTTTCTCCCTTCACAGCAGACAATCGCGAGTGACCGGCGAACATCGGGTCCGCCGGTCACATGCACGGAGGTGTCCATGAACAAGCCGGGGCGGAAGCGCGCCTCCGGTGGCGCGCGCTCGCCCCCTATTGGCTTACAGGCTAGTGACGCGAATTTGGGTTGACGGCGATGAATTGACCAGCATATAAATTGCTTTGGTCCACAATAGATCTGAAAAGATCTTCCGTGAAAAAAAGCTGAATGGGGGAAGTACTGGCACTGTAGTATTAGTGGGCGCCAATTAGGGGGGCACTATGGGCTCTACGGGCCTGTCTTCGAATACGCGGTGGCTGCGGGCCACCGCACCAGCTTCATCTGCACTTATGGGACTCCCCACGTCACCAAGTGTTACTGCAGTGCTGGTTGTACTAGGTCCAGGGTGTACTAGGCTGCTGGCGCTTGCCAGGCCACCAGAAGGATGAGCGGCATTAGTACCGACACTCTGCTCCATACGAGCACCCTGCGATTCCTGCACCTCAGCAACTCCAGAATGGGGTCGGGTACGCCTGATCTTAACAGGGACCCATTCGTCATCAGAGCTGTCTGTCAGGGAGCCACTGCTCTCTTCAGGTTCGTATACTGACCCTGATTCTGCCAGTGAGGCTTCCCCATCACTCTCATCTGACATGGTCAGTATACTGTAGGCCTCTGCACTACTGTTCCACCGTTTGGTCATTTTAACAACTAAATTTACAGGTACAGTAGTGTGACTCACAGGTAAAAACCGCTACAAAAAAAACTGCTAGTGCTAGCAGGGATCAGGCCTGACGCTAACACAGCGGTTTTGTGTGTTTTGTGTTTTTTGGAAGTGACAGTAATCTATTGATTACTGCACCTGCCTGGGTGGGGTGGGGTGGGCTGGGCGGAGGGGCTAAACGTAGGTGCTGGCAGGAATCAGCAAACACCGCGTTTTGGGAACACTAAACTATGGGGACGCTAGTATAGTTATGATCAGATCAGATATTGATCTGTTCAAACACTATACTAGTAATGGAGGTGTATGTGTGTGTATGTGTGTGTATGTGGTAATCAAGGGGTTAACTAATATTTCTAACTATGCGCCGGGGATCTGCGCTATCGCTAACACTAACTAATGTCACCTGTGACACTAATAATAGTGATCAGAAAAAAACTGTACACTATAAAAGTGGCACTGTGACAGGGCAATGAAGGAGTTAACTGGGGGTGATCAGGGGGGGGGGGGGTTCAGGGGGTTAAATCTTTATTAGGGGGGTGGTGGGTATCCTAAGCCTAAAAGGAACAGTCACAAGCGCTAAACCAAGTAACAAGTCACACTAATACAGAAATATAGGCGAATGCTATAAACTGTCTATAGTGTGCACTTTGACAGGGGGTTTAGGGGTTAACTGGGGGTGATCAGGGGGTAAAATCTTTATGGGGGGGGGTGGCGGGGACCCTAAACCTACTTGGGACAGAAATTAACTCGCTAGCTCTAACTGAAGTCACAATCACACTCTCACAGAAATACAGAAAACCACTATATTACCTGTATATAGTGTGCAATGTGACAGGGGGGAAGGGGTTAACTGGTGGTGATCAGGGGGGGATCAGGGGGTTAAATCTTTATTGGGGGGGTGGCAGGTATCCTAAGCCTAAAATAAAAGGTTGCAAGTGCTAAACCAAGTCACAAGTCACACTAATACAGAAATATAGGCAAATGCTATATACTGTCTATAGTGTGCAATGTGACAGGGGGTGTAGGGGTTAACTGGGGGCGATCAGGGGGTTAAATCTTTATTGGGGGGGTGGCGGGGACCCTAAACCTACTTGGGACAGAAACTAACTCGCTAGCGCTAACTGAAGTCACAATCACACTATCACAGAAATACAGTAAACCACTATAATACCTGCATATTAGTGTGAAATGTGACAGGGGGGAAGGGGTTAACTTGGGGTGATCAGGGGGGATCAGGGGGTTAAATCTTTATTGGGGGGGTGGCGGGTATCCTAAGCCTAAAAGGAACGGCCGCAAGCGCTAAACCAGGTCACAAGTCACACTAATACAGAAATATAGGAAACAGCTATATATTGTATACAGTGTGTGATGTGGCAGGGGGTGTAGGGGTTAACTGGGGGGGGGGTGATTGGGGGTTAAATGTGCCTATCTACATGTGTGTGTGGGTGCTTGGTGCAGTACTCACAGTTTTGATCCTCTCTCTCCTGTCGATGAATCCAAAAAGGATTTTTGGAGGAGAGAGCGGGTCTTTTCTGTGCCTGTGTTTACATTACACAGGCACAGGTCAGTTTCTGATTGGGCAGGACTGATCAACAGGTCCAGGCCAAAAATCATTGGCCTGGACCTGATGACTGATCGGTTCTGAACCCAATCAAACCATCAGCAGGGCCGGGGGCGCGCGGAAGTGCGCCCCAGAGCGGCGGGAGCGAGCGACGTAGGGCTACGTCGCTTTGCCCAGCACCGGCAGAATGCCGCAGTAAATGTACGGTGGGCGGGGCGCAAGTGGTTAAAGTATTGATGTTGATAAAAGTATTTTGGTTCCCAGGCAGGTGACCTCCCCACCCCAGAGGATCCCCACCTTTCTCTTTGGCTTGTGGTCTAATTTAACCGGTTGCCATCCGGCCTATGCCAGAATGACACCTGGGCCAGCCTCTCATCCTTCTGGGTGGACATCATATGACATCCTCTTGGATCACGCCTCTCATGTGCCCATGCTGCGGCACAATCTGTCACCGGCTGTGTCCACCGGACACATGAACGATCACTTGCTTTTCAAGCCATCCATTGTGTACAATTGTGTTTCTAGCTGTGATTGGTCACAGTGATCACATGGTACATACTGGGCCAATCACATCCATCTTATGTGATCTGTTGTGGTCCAATCACAGTTAATCACAGCAAAACAAATTGAATCAATTTAATTCAGTAAAATCCTTGGATATAGTAATGAAATTCATTACTATTCATTCATAACTATTCATAACGTTCATCAAGCAAACATAATGTGTAAAAAAATATATATATATCACTTCCCAGAGTAGTACAATGTTAATATGGTAACATTATATTGGTCTGGTCAAAGTGTGTTAAAAAAAATTGTAAAAAAAAAAAATATATACGTATATACAGTATAAGAAAAAATATAAAAAAATTATGCTTTTTTTAGTACTGTCACCAGTTAGTGTCCCTGATCACCACCGCACAATTATATGATGTCGCTGTACTGCACTGGTGACAGTATGCAAAATAAAATAAGGAGAGGGAGAGCAGCAATGCTGCCCTCTGGCACAGTGCTGGATCAACATTGAGCTCAGGTTAGTGTGTGCCTGTCACAGAGCCCCCCCACCCACAGTTAGTAAGCACATTTAGGCATACATTTAACCCCTAGATCAGCCCCGGTATTAACTCCTTCCCTGCCAGTGTCATTTATACAGTAACAGTGCATATTATTTAGCACTGATCACTGTATTGGTGTCACTGGTCCCTAAAAAGTGTCACTGATTGTCAAATTTATCCGTCGCAATGTATCAGTCCTTGCTGATCGCTGCCATTACTAACAAAAAAAAATAATAAAAATTTCAAAAATCTATCCCATAGTTTGTAAATGCTATCACTTTTGTGCAAACCAAATAATATATACTTTTTGGGATTTTTTTTTTTTTTTGCCAAAAATATGTAGCAGAATACAAATTGGCCTACACTGATAAATAAAAAATTACATTTATTGGGAATGTTTTATAGCAGAAAGTAAAAAATAATGTTTGTTTTTTTTCAAAATTGTCGCTCTTTTTTTGCTTTTAGCGCAAAATCTAAAAAATGCAGAGTTGATCAAATACCACTAAAAGAAAGCTCTATTTGTGGGGAAAAAAGGACATCAATTGTATTTGGGTACAGCGTCGCACGACTGCGCAATTGTTAGTTAAATTAACGCAGCGCCAAATCACAGAAAATGGCCTGGTCATTAACCTCCCTGGCGGTCTGATTATGTCAGGATTTCTGTGCTAAAAGCGGTACATTGTTTTGCATGGAAATCTGTTGTCTTATATTTTAAAACTCACCTTCTCCTGCAATCCCCAGCCGTCCTCCCCTGCTGTCCACCCCCCGCCGTTCTCCCGCTATACTCCCGCTGTCTGCTTGGCCGATGCCGACACGTGTTTTCCGGTTCCCTTCCCTGCAGGCGTTGCGACGCAGGGGGGTGGAACCGGCGGCAATTTCAAAAATGTAAATACACAAATGACACGATACAAATTTGTGATCCGGATTACACTGTATCATGCCATTTCATCACAGGATTTCACCTGGTGACTTTTCCAGTGCCCTGCCTGTGCTTTTCCAGTGCTTTGTGCCTGGAAAATTGAGAATGACCATGGCGTCCAAAAAGCGTTCTTTTTGCGCAAAAGCGCTTTTAGACGAACTGGAAAACAGTGACAGCGAAACAGAGTTACTTGAAGAACTGAGCGATAGCGATTCGTGGGAAAATTCGTCATCAGGTACAGAAAGTGATGACAGCGACGATTCTGATGTCTTTTTCTGGAACATGGCTCCGTTGGAAATTCTGAAGAATCATTTGATATACTTCCCAAATTCCACAAGCTATGTGCCAGAAAGAGACATCAGAATCGTCTCTGTCGTCACTTTCCGTACCTGATGACGAATTTTCCCACAAATCGCTCAGTTCTTCAAGCAACTCAGTTTCGCTGTCGATGTCGATGTTTTCCAGTTCGTCTAAAAGCACTTTTGCGTAAAAGGAACGTTTTTTGGACATGGTCTTTCTCAATTTTCCAGGCACAAAGCACTGGAAAAGCACAGGCAGGGTACTGGAAAAGTCACCAGGTGAAATCCTGTGGTGAAATGGCATGATACAGTGTAATTTGTTAGGATCACAACTTTGTATCATGTCATTTGTGTATTTACGTTTTTGAATTTGCCGCTGGTTCCACCCCCCTGCGTTGCAACGCTTGCAGGGAGGGAACCAGAAGGCAAGTGCCAGCAATCGGCCGTGCACAGAGCGGGGAGAGACAGTGGGGACGCCGGGGAGGACGGCGGGGGATCGCAGGGAAGGTTAGTATGGCTCTGGGTTACCGCTTTTGGTACTGAGAATTAACCCCGAGTCACACTCGGGAATACCGCCAGGGAGGTTAAGGTGGTAAAACCTTTCGGGACTGAAGTGGTTAAAAATGACCTTTCCTTTTCAATCTGCAGCTGTTGTAATGTTCTGAAAATGCAATGCAATATGGCTACCTGGAGCTGTTCTGTACACAGAATGTATACTGACCACACCCCAGAAACATAATTTCCTGCTTGTGTGATTGGCTCACAAATTTTCCCAGAAGTCTGCCTAAGATACAAGTCAGATTTCTGGCATCCCCTGCAATAAAAATGTCATTTTTGGTGAGATACGTCCAATAGGAACACGTCTAAAGGGATGCAGGCCCAGCAGATTTCCTCATTAGTGCTCTGCTGCTGCCACAGCTGATAGATAATTATGAAACCACTCCCATTTGACCCACTTAGCACAGAGGAACAAACGGGGATTTTGTCAGAATACCAAAAGGTAGGATTCTGCAACAAAGTTTGTTATAATCCTTGTAATGTACAGAGATCACTGGGAGGGGAATGTTTTTTCCCCAACAAAAGTGTAGTTATGCTTTAAAGTAAACAGAGTTGTTGTGCCCAGAGATACACCTTCCTAGAAAGCATAAGCAGCTGACTCATTGATTTTATGCATCGCCTGGAGTTGCCCTTTAAATGCTCTCAGATAATCACTTGCAGTTATTTCCAAGCTTTGTTTGATAGCTGGAGCTTTAAACCTAGATAACTCATGAAACGGTGAAGAAAAATGATGGCATCATAGCCGGTATTGCAATGAGAGCACAGAGTGACACCTTACTGTATGATAAATAGAACATCTTCAGAGAGAGAGAGAATGTGCAGGAACGGCGAGTGCAGATTGAGATTAATGGCACCGATCCCGGCATTCTTATTAATTTAGGGACCAGCTTGAGAATGACAAATGTTAAAACAATGGTTGCACTTGAACTCGGCGGCCTGGCATTACAGTGTTCAAAGCAGATGATTGTTTCTAAGTGCTTTGAACTAGTGAGTGCTGAAACTTCAGATATAGGTTTCTGGGCTATGGCAAAGTCCCCTTCCCTTCTGGCACACTGTGGTTCCCTAGATCAATCCCAAAACCCTTCCATCTATTATCAAATATAAAGGATGACCTTTTTTTTTTTTTTGTACTCGCACTACTTGTTTAAATTATAGCTAAAGCTAAAACTTTTTTCTTAGTTTTGGATGAAGTCTTTCTTGCTTCCCGCTGGGGAGAGTCATCCCCATTGTCTCAGTGATCAGAAAGTGATGGATCTTTTAAAAATTTTCAGTAGTCACCAGAACAGAAACAGATAAGAAATCTTCCAATGGGGACACTTGTTCCAGTGATAGATATCTATTTGCGGATTTCCTCTCGCTTGTGTAGAGATTTTCTATTACTGCTGTCTTTCCAAAAAAAAGGACATGAAGAGCAGGGCTTTATTTTCAGTAGGAACGCGGGAGAACACAGTTCAGTCACCTCCAGCACTAAATGTATGCAATGGCAAGGGGTGCTGGGGTGTGATGGAGGGTCTACAGGTGCTGACTCCCGGGGTTCCTATTGTTGGGGGAGGGAATCTATTTTCACATGGCAATCTATTGTTGCTGGTGGAGAATCTTTTGTTACTAGGGGTTACTGGAAAGGATCTACTGTTTAGGGAGGGGTCTACTGTTGCTGGCTGCTGGAGTGTCTATTAATGTTGGCAGCTGGAAGATCTGTTGTTGCTGCTGGGGTCTGTTGTTGCTTGGGTGGGGTCTATTTTAAAGTTTCTCCCCCAGCCCACTCATCATACACTTACATGAGCCCAATCCCGATCTAGTGCTGTGTCTGTCCTCTCTCTTCTCATAGGAGACTTGGCAGCAGTGGGAGCCATTGGCTTCTGCTGCTGTCAGTTAAATCCTGTGAGGAGGGAGCAGGGCCGAGCGGTGCTGTGTGTTTCCATAGACGCACCCAGCTCAGGATCAGGTCTGCATGAGAGCCCTCACAGCTAGCCGCTTGCTATGGGGGTGCTCAGAGAAGAGTCAAGATCACCAGCGGGGGAACCCAGAAGAGGAGATCCAGGGCCGCTCTGTGCAAAACCATTGCACAAAGCAGTTAAAGTGTTTGGTACCCCAATACTTCATATTCCTGATATGTGCCTGCTGTACCATGTACTTGTATGAGAAACTATCCTGTTCTCCTTGTATTGCTTCCTTTATGTGAAATCCCTGGTGTTCCTGCCAGTCCCCTTGCTTTCCTAATAAAAACTGACCACACTAAGCACGAGAGCACAGCGTTGTCAGTTCTCTAGCTATTCTGGGAACTCAGTGTACTATCTTTCAATGATCAGACTTGTCCTTAAAGCTGCTATTTGATAGATACTATATTACCAAAAGTATTGGGACGCCTGCCTTTACACACACATGAACTTTAATGGCATCCCAGTCTTAGTCCATAGGGTTCAATATTGAGTTGGCCCACCATTTGCAGCTGTAACAGCTTCAACTCTTCTGTGAAGGCTGTCCACAAGGTTTAGGAGTGTGTCTATGGGAACGTTTGACCATTCTTCCAGAAGCGCATTTGTGAGGTCAGCCACTGATGTTGGATGAGAAGGCCTGGTTTTTGCAGCTCTGCTCTAATTTATCCCAAAGGTGTTCTTTCGAATTGAGGTCAGAACTCTGTACAGTCCAGTCAAGTTCCTCCACCCCAAACTCAGTCATCCATGTCTTTATGGACCTTGCTTTGTGCACTGGTCCAAATCATATAATGGAGGGGTGATTATGGTGCAGGGTCGTTTTTCAGGGATTGGGCTTGGCCCCTTAATTCCAGTGAAGGGTGTCAGCGCAACAAGACATTTTGGACAATTTCATGCTCCCAAATTTGTTTGGGGATGGCCCCTTCCTGTTCCAACATGGCTGCACACCAGTGCACAAATCAGGGTCCATAAAGACATGGATGAGCGAGTTTGGGGCGGAGGAACTTGACTGGCCTGCACAGAGTCCTGACCTCAACCCGATAGAACACCTTTGGAATAAATTAGAGTGGAAATTGTGAGCTGGGCCTTCTCGTCCAACATCAGCGCTAGACCTCACAAAAGAATGCTCAAACATTCCCATAGACACACTCCTAAACCTTGTGAACAGCCTTCCCAGAAGAGTTGAAGCTGTTATAGCTGCAAAGGGTGGGCCAACTCAATATTGAACCCTACGGACAAAAACTGGGATGCCATTAAAGTTCATGTGCGTTTACAGGAAGGGGGCCCAATACTTTTGGTAATATAGTGTAGGTGCAATATGCTGATCAGTAAGATGAGAGATTCTGTGCTGAGTCTCCATCTGTGGGAAGTAATTGAGCATTGGAACACAGGGTGCAAACATAGAGATTGCCCATGCTGTATGTTCACCCATTTGGATGCGTATAGATTTATTTTGTTTTTTCACTTTTTGGAGCACGAGGTGGACTTTAACACATATTTGATTTCTTGGAATTTTATTTGGGACTTTGTTTTTTGTTTTTTTTTTTTTCGCATATAGAAAACATTAAAAATACTTATCTTCTATTTTCCAAAAACCCATCCCACTCCCCCCACCCTCCTTACCCTCTCTTTCTCTACTGTTCTTCGATTCCAATGTCTCTCTCATTCTCCCACCTCCTCCTGTACTCCCACCATTTCCGTATATTTCCTTGTTTTTTTAGTTCTATCCAGCTTTTCCACAAATCAATAAACTTTCCGGTCTCATCTTCCTCTCTACAACGTAGATGTTCCATTCTAAATGTATTTTTTACTTTTCTTACCCTTTCTCTTTTTCTTGTCATAAATGCGGGATCAAACTTGTTATTGCATTCATTAGGTGGGGAATTATGGAATTCTTATATTGATTTATAGGGATTAGAGTTGAGCTAACACCTGGATGTCTGGGTTCGGCGGGTTCGGCCCCGATCCCGAACCCCATTGAAGTCAATGGTGACCCGAACTTTTGAGCACTAAAATGTCTCTAAAAAAAAAAACATGGAAAGGGCTAGAGGGCTGCAAATGGCAGCAAAATCTTCTTAAGAGCATGGCAAGTGCTCTGCAAACAAATGTGGATAGGGAATAACTTAAAATAACATAAAAAACATAAAAATAAAAAATTATCATCTTGATCTATGAGGACGAGGCCCATATGGAGTAGGTGGTTGAGGTGGCTGTGGATGTGGCGGTGTAGGTGGAAGCGGTGGCGGTGGAGGAGGAGGACGAGGTAGCCAACACTGGTTTTGGTTTTTAATTACATTTTTTGTTAAATTAGGGTACACCCCAAAAGATTAAGAAAGATCAAATACAACAATGGCTGGGTAAGGCCGGTATACATGTCTATTCTGCACAAGGTACGGGCAAGTCCTGTGGGATCCATGCCTGGTTCATTTTAATGAACGTGAGCTTGTCCACATTGGCTCTGGACAGGTGCTTGTCTGTGATAACGCCCCCAGCCATGCTAAATACCCGTTCAAATAATACACTGGCTGCAGGGCAGGCCAGCCCCTCCAAGGCGTAAAGGGCAAGCTCAGGCCATGTGCCCAACTTGGATACCCAGAAGTTGAAGGGGGCAGACCCGTCATTCAGTACGTCTAGGCGTGTACACACATACTGCTCCACCATGTTAGTGAAATGCTGCCTCCTGCTAACACGCTCCATATCAGCTGGTGATGCTGCTGCTTGTTATGGCGTGCTGACAAAGCTTTTCCACATTTCGGCCATGCTAACCCTGCCTTCTGAGGTGCTGGCGGTGCCCTGGCTGCGTTGGCGACCTCTTCCTCCTCCTCTGCCTTGGCCTTGTGCTTCCACTGTGCCCCCGCTGTCAGGTGGGAATGCCACCAGCAGCGCGTCTAACAGCGTGCGCTTGTACTCGCGCATCTTCCGATCACGCTCCAGTGAGAGAATTAAGGATGGTACATTGTCCTTGTAACGGGGATCCAGCAGCGTGGCCACCCAGTAATCAGCACAAGTTACAATGTGGGAAACTCGGCGGTCGTTGCGGAGACACTGCAGCATGTAATCGCTCATGTGTGCCAGGCTGCCCAGAGGCAACGAAAAGCTGTCCTCTGTGGGAGGTGTACCCTCTGTGTCCTCTGTATCCCCCAGCCACGCACCAGTGATGGCCATGAGCTGGCCTGGGTGCCAGCCTGCTGTGAACATGGTTCCATCTCCTCCTCCTCATCCTCATTATCCTCCAGAACTGTGCCCCTGCTGGACAATTGAGTACCTGGCGTTTGTGGGTGCAGGAACCCACCCTCGGAGCCACTTGTGAATGACTGCCCTGAAAGTCTTGGAAATTATACCTCTTCCTCCTCCTCCTCCTCCTCCTCATCCTGTGCCACATCCTCTTCCATCATCGCCCGAAGCGTTTTTTTCAAGAAGGCATAGAAGTGGGCTAGGCCCAGAGCTGCTACGAGATTTCGCCATTTATTGCACACCACCAGGCCGGGCTTGAGGCTCACTGGCAGCAGCCACTCATCGGTCTGCTGTTCAATGCCCCTCCACAACTCCTGAGCGGTGTGGGTTTTTCCCCCAAACAGGCACGTTTTAAAACTGCCTGCTGTTGTTTACCCCTGGCCGTGCTGAAGTTGGTGGTGAAGGTGTTACGCTGACCGGATGAGGAGGCAGTAGAGGATGAAGAAGTGGAGTAGGAGGAGTTAGGAACAGGAGGCAAACTGAAGTGCCCTGCAATCCTCGGTGGTGGAAGGACATGCGCCAAACTGCTATCCGCCTCAGGCCCAGCCGCCACTGCATTTACCCAGTGTGCTGTTAGGGAGATATAACGTCCCTGACCGTGCTTACTGGTCCATGTATCCATAGTTAGGTGGACCTTGCCACAGATGGCACACATGATTTTGTCACCCACTTGGTTGTGCAGGAAAGGGATGGCTTGCCTGGAAAAGTAGTGGTGGCTGGGTACGACGTACTGTGGGACAGCCACCACCATAAGGCTTTTAAAACTCTGCATCTCCACCAGCTGGAATGACAGCATTTCAAAGGCCAGGAATTTTGAAATGCTGGCATTCAGGGCCAGGGATCGTGGGTGGGTAGGGGGGTGCTTCCTCTTCCGCTCCAGTGTTTGGGAGATAGAAAGCTGAATGCTTCCACGGGACATTGTGGAGATGGTTGTTGGTGACCCAGGTGGTGGTGTTGCTGGCAGATCCTCTGTTTGCGGGGTGGCAGGTGCCACTGTCACTACAGAGGAGGATGAAGAGGCCGAGACTGCAGCAGAAGAGGAAGCAGGAGGAGCCAGAGACCTTTCTTGGTTTTTGAGGTGTCTACTCCACTGCAGCTCGTGCTTTGCACTTAGATGCCTGGTCATGCAGATTGTGCTCAGGTTGAGAAGGTTTATGCCTCGCTTAAGGCTCTGATTGCACAGCGTGCAAACCACATATGTCCTGTCATCATCACATTGTCTGGAGAACTGCCACGCTAGGGAACTCCTTTGAGCTGGCTTTGGTGTGCTCGGTCCCTTGCTGTGTTGGGCAGTAGCAGGTTTAGTGTCTAGGGCATGGCCAATCCGCTTTTGCACCCTGCTCCCTCTTCTGCTGTGCTGGTGACTCTGTGTGACCACCGCCTCTTCCAACAAACCACTCAGGTCACCTGCATGACGTTCATTCCATGTGGGGTCGAAGACCTCATCGTCCTCTACATCATCTTCCACCCAGTTTTCACCCCTGCCCTCCTTGTGGGTCTTTACAATTAGAAATTCCGCAGCAGTTGGCACCTGTGTTCCGTCATCATCCGAGACGTGCTGCGATGGTCCTCCCATGTACTCATCTTGAGACATAAGTGGTTGGGCATTGGTGCACTCAATCTCTTCCACTTCTGGGGCAGGGCTAGGTGGATGGCCCTGGGAAACCATGCTAACAGAGTCATCAAAAATAAGAAGAGACTTCAGCATGACTTGGGGCTCAGACTGCTTGGCTAATTTGCAAGGGGGTGAGGTGAAAGATTGATGGACATCGGCTGCAGGTGCCAACTCTGACCTTTCAGCAGTAGACTGGGTGGGAGACAATGTGAAGGAACTGGAGGCACTGTCAGCAACCCAATCTACTATCGCCTGTACTTGTTCTGGCCTCAACATTAGTAGAGGCACATTAGGCCCTGCCAAATACTGCTGCAGGTTCTGTCACCTACTCACACTTGAGGAAGGTGTTTCACTTGTGCGTGTAGCTTGCACAGATCGACTACGATCTCTCCTTGCAACAGGAGCTCCACCAGCAGCACCACGACCCAGGCCACGTCCCATATTTGACCTTCTCCTCATATTTCTCTAATTTAGGATCTTCCCCTAAATGGGTGTTTATTGAATAGCGGAATACAACAACAGTATCCAATGGGTGTATCTCACAGTAACATATGCAGACTAGGCCGCAATTTAATTTTTTTCCCCTAAATGGGTTTTTATTGAAAAGCGGAATACAACAGTATCCAATGGGTGTATCTCACAGTAACATATGCAGACTAGGCTGCAATTTAATTTTTTTTCTCCTAAATGGGTTATTATTGAAAAGCGGAATACAACAACAGTATCCAATGGGTGTATCTCACAGTAACATATGCAGACTAGGCAGTAATTTAATTTTTTTACCCTAAATGGGTTTTTATTGAAAAGCGGAATACAACAACAGTATCCAATGGGTGTATCTCACAGTAACATATGCAGACTGGGCAGTAATTAAATTTTTTCCCCCTGAATGGGTTTTTATTGAAAAGCAGATTACAACAACAGTATCCAAAGGGTGTATCTCACAGTAACATATGCAGACTAGGCTGCAATTAAATTTTTGTTCCCCTAAATGGGTTTTTATTGAAAAGCGGAATACAACAACAGTATCCAATGGGTGTATCTCACAGTATTATATGCAGTCTAGGCTGCAATTTACTTTTTTTCCCCTAAATGAGTTTTTATTGTTATTGAACAATAAAAATGACATAAATCTTTCCCGTAGTTTGTAGACGCAATAACTTTTGCACAAACCAATCAAAATACGCTTATTGCGATTTTTTTTACCAAAAATATGTAGCAGAAAACAAATTGGCCTAAAAATTTTAAAAAATATTGATTTAAATTTTTTTTTTTTTTTTGGGAATGTTATATAGCAGAATGTGAAAAATATTGAACTGTCGCTTTTTTTTTGTGTGTATAGCGCAAAAAATAAAAATCGCACAGGTGATCAAATACCACCAAAGGAAAGCTCTTTTTGTGGGAAAAAAAGGACGTCAATTTTGTTTGGGTACAGCGTCGCTCGACCGCGCAATTGTCAGTTAAAGCCACGCAGTGCCAAGTTGAAAAAAAGTGGCCTGGTCATTAAGGAGGCAAATCCTTCCAGTCTTAAAGTGGCTAATTCCTGTAATGTGCAAATTTCCCCTTTTTTCATTATATCTTTTAACTGTGCATTTTTATCCCTTATCCAGTTCCCAAATAGTGCTTCTTTCCTCGATGGAAAGTTATTAATCTCACTTAATGGGATTAATGCTGAGTTATACCTCCACTTTGCTTTTTTGTGTGTTATCCCATGTTTTGTAATACCTCTCGTGTCATTTTGTGTGTATTTATATCCAGCATTCTATATTGCAGAGTTATCCATATAATTTTACCCAATGGCAGGGGAGGACTGGGCCAGGGGGCAGAGGGGCAATTGCCCCCCAGGCCACTCTGATGCTCCGTAAAAAGGCTGCACAGCTTCTGCCACAGACTTGCCTAAAGGATTTGTGGTGAAGAGAAGTAAAAAGTCCCCACTGCTGACCTACTGAGTGCGGGATGAAGATAAGGACAGAGCTCAGACCCCCCCCCTCCCCCCAGCATGGATGGTGTAAACTGAGTTTGAGCAGAGGCCGGTTCCATGCCCCACTGGAGACTCTTCTCACCCAGGCAGCCCCGACCAAGCTGTTCTAGCTCTCCCCAACTGCCCCCTGCTGACCAGGTCGGGAACCCGGATTTGGCCAGTGAGTAGGGAGTACCTGGACCAAAGCTTCAGCCTGGAATGGGGGTCAGGAGGAAGCCGGGAAGAGGGAGAGTGAGGCCGAGTAGCTTCACCATGGGCCTCTGGTTTTTACTTGCCCCCTGGGCCAAAAGTTGCCAGTCAGCCCCTGTCCAATGGTGCTCCACTGAATGTGTTCTCTATTTTTACCCATCTTCTTTCGTTGTTTTTTTTTTTTGTCTACTCTATTATTCGTGATAGTAATGCTGCATTGTAATATTTTTTATCTTCTGGTGCCGCTAACCCCCCCTTGTAGTTTATTCTTAATACTGAAAAAAGTATTCTCTGTTTTTTTATTCTGCTAACATAGAGATTGTTCATGCTGTATGTTCACCCTTGTGGATGTGTATAGATTTATTGAATTTATTCACTTTTTGGAGCACGAGGTGGACTTTAACACATATTTGATTTCTTGGAATTTTATTTGGGACTTCGTTTTTGATTCATAGTGCTACAACTTATTTGATATTGGATGTTGAATCACTTTATTACTTTAATTGTGGCAGCAGTGACACTTTTGTTTGGAATTTTACAGTACTTTGTATGATATTTTTATTTCATCACTCAGAGTAAAAGTGTTATATAAAGGTTACATTTCAGCACTTATATTCTAAAAGGTTAAAGTTAGAAAACATAAATTTAGAAAGATAATTCTAAATTCCAAATCGTAATTCCATTTAAATACAATGTAAATAAAACAAGCTATTGTATTTTCATTATATTAAAAAAAAAACTTAAAAAAAAAAAGTTTCAGCATGAGAGATAGTGCTCTCTTATATATATATATATATATATAAAAAAAAAAAGGTTCAAACAAGGAATGGCAAATGACATTTTACGTTCTGCCAGCAGAGAAATAAAATGCAAATCCAAGTTATACTTCGGATTCACTGAAATATTAAAAATATATCAGCAATATGGAGGTTTCAAGATCGGGCATATTAACGTCAATAATAGTGAGACTTGGTTTAATACCTTGAATTTAGAATAAATGAGAAAAGAAATATTTAGGAAAAAAGTTCAGATGTTCTTAAGGAAAACAGGGAGCGAAACTGATGTAGGCGGATTATTAAAGTTAATAATAAAGCATAATTTCACTCTGGAGTGTGTCTTTTTACTAATAAATGAAACACAATGATAATTTCACTTACATATTAGTTCACCTGTCTTTCCTGTTTTTACCCGTATTTTAAACAGGTTTTTTAGGTGAGGGGTTTTAGTTAAAGTGGAAATAAAATACATCTGAGCACCAGAAACTGAAAATGATATTTATTAATTTTTAATATTCAAAGCAAACTCCCCCATCCATCCATGTCTCCATGGTTTAGGCCCCTTTCACACAGGCAGACCGTTCAGATCCGCCTGTCAGTTTTTTTGATGGATCTGAACGGTCCCCCCATGCATCCCTATGGGGCATTGGATGTAAGCGGAGACATGTCCGCTCACATCCGATTCGATCCGATCCGTCAAATCTGGACGAATGGAAACCCTATTTTCCATGCGTCCAGCGGATCGGATGAGAACGGACCAACGGTCCATTCCCATCTGATTCCCCCATAGAGATGTATGGGGCTCTAACAGCTGTGTCTCCACACACAGTGCGGAGAACAGCTGTCATTCTCCTGCTCATCGGGGGATCGGCGGATCGATCCCCCCGCTGAGATAAATGGAGTCCGTCCGACGGACGCACAGTGTGAAAGAGCCCTTACTTTGTTAAGACATCACTTTGAAAAATACCCCCCCCAGCATTTCTGGCCATGGCTATCTTGAGTAAGGGCAGATGATTCATGTAGCATTTACTACCTGGAAACCATCTACCCTTAGCTCATGCATGCCGGTGTTCTGTCAGATTACTGCTACCCATCAGATTGTGTAACAGAAGTGACATTACGACCAAAAAATACTTACTGCGCATGTGCTATAGGTTACAACGTGTGGTCCATGGCGCTATGCGTTCCAAACACTTCATGATCTAACGGGTAGTGGTAATCTGATAGATCACCCATGCAGACATCTTACTGCACCCAGCTACTGTACGTCTTGAATTTCAGAGTAATTTCAGCAATACATTCAGCGTATAAAAATAAATATAGTCTATTGATATCTGTAATGCTGTTTGCATGTTTATTTTGAAAGCATAAAGGTTTAGTGCTGAGCAGTACGGGGTGTACCAACATGGCCTCCGCCACCTTCCTACTGCGGGTGTCCAGCTCCTTTTAAAATGTAACATCAAAACAGCATCACAGATACCAATATACCATATTTATTTATATACATTCACTTTATTGCTAGAGTTTATTCCTGGAAGAATGTTTAACAGTGATTTCCACCGCTGATTCCTCTGCACCATAGCCACACGTAAGCCCCACCCACATACTTATTTACATGTAAACATCAACCAGTGCCACGCTGCTCTTAATTATGACAAAATTACCCAATTAAACATTTAAAAGTGCACAAATAATAATAATAATCTTCCAATTATGTGTCAGATAACACTGAACAAAACCAGTTATATGGCACAATCTAACCATATATACAAACATATATGTGCATAAAAAGTCTCTGATTTTGTGATTTCTGGTAAAAACATGTGCTCCACCTCAGTGGACCTATGAAGGATATTAGTCTCAAAGCGCTTTTCCCAAAGGGTTAATTTGTCCCCAGTTCTCCTCTTCCTCTCTAACTTGAGAGCTCTCCCATACTGTAGATATGAAGGTATGTACCCCTTTAAGAGAGACAGGACCGCCTCCCTCAAAGTGGCAAAGTGATCAAAGGAAAAATAAAAGCCCATTGTGCAGTAAATCTCTAATTAAATGAGTATTAAAATAACCATTATACACTCACATTTGTTGGTGCACCAGATCGGTTCCCTGCAGAGAAACAACCAGTACAGTACTCTATATCTGCGGGGTGCCTCTCCAGTGATTTCAGTATTCCTTCCTGGGTGTGACGTCACCTGGCTCTGCCCCAGGTGACATATCCAGGAAGGATTCTTGATAGCTGGAATCATTGAGGGTGATTTACTAAAGGCATAGAGTAATTTTCGCTTTGCAACTGAATTTTTCCTTTGAAAGAGAACCTTCACTTAGGTCATTGAGTGTTCACTTTGGAAAGAATACCCAATCATGTGCAAGGAAAATTAAAAAAGCAGGACTTTTGCTATCACATGATTGTTTTATTCAAATTATCAAAGCTTCACTAAGCAAAGTGAAAATTCCCTTGCAAAGTGAATATGGCTCTACTCTATTAGTAAATCAACTCCACTGAAAACAATGCACTCCTTAAGTGGATGATATCCTGCTTTATTTGTTAAGCAGAGTGGTTGATTGATGCTGAGTAAAATGCAGAGCTCCCTCTAGTGGTTAGAGTGTATTTAACCACTTCCCATCCAGCGATGTACTGGTATGTCGCTGGACTTTCGGTGTTTGCGCGGTGGTTTCGGAATCTATGCGTCCAGCGCCCTGCATGTAGATTAGGGGGCCGGACGCATGGATGGGGGGGCGGCACCCCTGCGCCCCCAATGGACGAGCCACCACTGGTCTGTTGCCCATGTAATGTCTAAAAGTTCTGTATGTCCTGCTAATAAGAAAGCCAAAAGCTCCATAGTTAACTAACTAAACCAGAAATCCCCACCTGCTTAATCCTGCTAGGAGGCAGGGGCTAGAGTAGGGGTCTTCAAACTATGGCCCTCCAGTTGTTTATACATACAATTCCCATCATGCCTAGTCATGTCTATGAATGTCAGTGTTACAATGCCTCATGGGATGTGTAGTTCTGCAACTATGGCCTTCTAGTTGTTTAGGAACTACAATTACCATCATGCCTAGTCATTTCTGTGAATGTCTGTGTTACAATGTCTCATGGGATGTGTAGTTCTGCAACAGCTGGAGGGCCGTAGTTGGAGGATTCCTGGGCTAGAGTCTCTGTCCCAACTGTTGTGCAGCGAGTGTATTCTGCTCTTCCCAGCCTACAAATGTATTTCGGAACAGCAGTTGGTTTCTGGGTCTGTAGAAAGCTATTACACTTGCTGAGACCTAACCACTGCCTGGCTGTATATGATAGACATGAGACAACCGGGCTGTCTTATTGGTTTGACATTCTGCAAATGCCGGGATTAGTGCAATATGGACTGGACACAGCCAGGCTGATTATACCAAAATCCTATCAACATCTTCTATGTATTTCAGTTCTTTGCAGAATTTGGTGGACACGATTATACTGGTAGAATTTGTTTTTTTGCAGGCTAAAACCGCTTTCAGTTTGAATATTAATATATTTGTCTTATAAAGATCTGTTACTAATCTGTCTATTATGGGTTTACAAGCAGATTCATCTCGCAATCTGTTCCTTAGAACACCGTCTTCCAGATAACCATATGAGCATCATTTTTATGCAGTCCTTGCCCATTCCTTGATGTTATTTAAAATTCAATATCTTATGTACAGTCCTGGTCATGTCGTAGAAAGAATGAAAACACATACATTGATTGTTTTATCTAAAAGAATACAAGGTCCACCTCTTATATCAATAATTCCAATCTGAATAGGTGTTTTTTTAAGTTGGTAATTGTACATATTTTAGGTCTAGCCAGGCATCTGGGTGGTGAAAGTGCCTAGTTTAAGGGGTAATGTATAAATACATAAGTGGTCTAAATAATGAACTGTGTGTTGAGTTATTCACTTAAAGGTCATCACAGAGGACAATGGGACACATTTTACATCTGAAGGAAAAGGGTTTTTATCTCCAAATACGGAAAGGCTTCTTCACAGTAAGACCTATGAACATGTGGACTTGACTCCCTCAAGAGCTGGCTTTGGTCAGCTAAGTAGATTGTTTTAAGAAAGACCTAGATTCTTTCCTAGATAAACATAATATAACTGGATATTAATATTTATAGGTAAAGTTGATCCAGAGAATATCCAATTGCCTCTTGGGGGATCAGGTAGGACCTTGCTTTGTGCACTGGTGCGCAGTCATGTTGGAACAGGAAAGGGCCATCCCCAAACTGTTCCTACAAAGTTGGGAGCATGAAATTGTCCAAAATGTCTTGGTATGCTGATGCCTTAAGAGTTCCCTTCACTGGAACTAAGGGGCCAAGCCCAACCCCTGAAAAACAACCCCACACCATAATCCCCCCTCCACCAAATGATTTGCACCAGTGCACAAAGCAAGGTCCATATAGACATGCAGCGAGTTTGGGGCAAAGGGAATTGACTAGCCTGCACAGAGCCCTAACCTCAACCCGATAGATTACTTTTGGGATGAATTAGAGCAGGGACTGTGAGCCAGGCCTTCTTGTCCAACATCAGTTCCTGACCTCACAAATGCACTTCTGGAAGAATGGTTAAACATTCCCATAGACACTCCTAAACCTTGTGGACAGCCTTCCCAGAAGAGTTGAAGCTGTTATAGCTGCAAAGGGTGGGCCAACTCAATATTGAACCCTATGGACCAAGATTGGGATGCCATTAATGTTTATGTGCGTGTCAAGGCAGGCGTCCTGATACTTTTGGTAATATAGTATGTGTGTGGATATATATATATATATATATATATATATATATATATATATATATATATATATATGTATATATACTTATTTATTTATTTTATTTATATAGTTATTTATTTATCCTTCGATTGGTTGAATTAGATGTGTCTTTTTTAAACCAGACCATTTTTCATGCCCACTGCCCAGTGTGCATGAGGAGGCCTAAATGACACAATGTGCATATGTATATAAGATAACCTAGAGCTGCTTTCAGATGCATAAAAAACACAAGGTACCCCCCAAAATGTGGCATTTTTTTCTGCCCGTGTGCATGAGCCCTTAAAGTAAATATAATGCCAAACATTTTTTCCATTTTTGAATGGTGTTTCCCATTCAATTTTTGGATGTAGGCGTGGAGGTACAATCTCTTTTAGATTTTTATTGCTGTCTATGTCCTTGCTGGGTATATTTACCATCTCTGTTAATCTAGGTGATCATTGTCTGCAGCAGGGGTGTCCAAACTACAGCCATGGGCCAAATGCAGCCTGTGCTGCATGACTTTTTCTGACCCTCTGATATAGAAGGGGACTCTGATGGAGACCCGGATGTAAGGGGGAACTCAGAAGTGACTTTCATGTAAGGGGAGACTGATGTAAGGGGGACTCCAATGTAGCGGGACTTTGCAAAGGACACTGATGTAAGGAGGGACTCTGATGGGCTTAAAGAATATGTATATCCAATATTTCATATTCATACTGCCAGAATTTTAAGTTGCATGCCATCTTAAGTTTGGTAAGCTCAGATCACTTGACAGCACTGCTCATGACACATTAACCCTTGTGTGCATGTACACATAGATAATTTATATCTTTTTCATTATAGATGTGCCTTATTTTCTGTATCGTCCCACTGTGTGCATGCGTGGTCCCTTGTGGGCTAGGAAGGGACTGCCTCTTCCGAATCCACCAATATCAGCTGGAAAACTGTTTTGAATTTTTAGTCTTAGTTTGCTCTGTTTGGTGCTCAATCTCCCCACTTTGTAAGGTATGGTATTTATCGTATATCCAAGAAGGAAAATAGTACATACTGTCATATCGTTACTAAAGATTTTACATCACAACATATGTTTCTAATCTAGATGTCCTAATCCCCCTGAAGATTTTTTTTTTATTATCATCAAAACGCGTTGGGGCCTTCTAAGCAGGAGTCTGTTATGGAAATCCCCCCATATTAACCTGCGTTATTTTAAGACATTGATTGCATGATTGGGGTTACTGATACCAGAGCTCATATTTTAAACAGTATTTTCTTCTTTTCCTACTATGATATTGCATTTTAATATTTGTTAGTTACATAGTCTGGCTGAAAAAAGACACACGTCCATCTAATTCCACCAATAAATTACTAATAAAAAAATAAGAATTTTACATTTCTTGTGCAATTACTTAATGTGTTTGCTGCACTAAAGCCCTTGGTAGAAATTTCTGTTGTATTTAAGCCAAGCAGGACGAGCAGCCTTTTTCCTATTGAGGCCTAGTGACACCATTTTGTAATAATGTATTACAGTATTAGATACAAATTCCTAATTTTCATTTATCCATATTTAAATGTAAAAACACTCAATATATCCATAAAAATCATAAAAACATTTTTCATAAACAGACTTCTGTGGATTTTGATGGTGTATTGAACTCAACATGTTTTGCCTATTAAGGCTTTTTCAGGAGATATACAATACCACACCTAAATTGAATATGTAAAAAAAAAAAAAACAATACAGTAAGTACATATCTAGCCAAAACCCACCAAACCGGAAAAGGAAAAAATGGGTAATCCCAAGCGCTTAGGAGAGAAAGAATAAATGAATGCAGCTACTTGTACAAATCAAAATAAAATAAATGGATCCTTCTGACACAGTAGAACAAATCCAGTAGCGCAAAAACTGTCAGTTTCACAACACTATTCAATGTACAGTGAAACAACAGTGGTGGTAACTCCCTGCTGTAGTGAGATCAGAGAGTTACATATGCATATTACCATATGAAGCATACATAATCAACTCATAAACAATTTATATGAAAAGTCCATATAAAATGTCCATAGAAAATATCATGTTCATAACACACAATGATATGATGGTACGATCAAGCAAGTGAATATTGACTGATGTGACATGACTTATAGGGTCACCCAATATTCCACCACCACGTGTCTGAGAGGGGAGCTGGAAAACTCACTCACCAGATGTTGTTGCTTAATTACTCTCGCAATTAAGCAAAAATCGCAATAGTGATTAGCCTCACGGTCATAATCCCATATATACGGTGTCGGTCAGTATATCCCATTGGCCATGTAAAAAGAGAAGTGAAGACCCACTAGTGCAGTAACGTTTAAACTCCAGTTTATTCAGTCACAATAAAAGTTACACTCACTTGTTCATGATGTTAAAAGCACATATAAGGTAAAATCCATGCAGGAGGTTGTACCCGTCTCACGGAATGTCTCCAGGCTCCACGCCGTGGAGACAGAGCGGCCGGGGAACAAACACTTCCTGGTCTCGGTACTTGCTGAGCGTCACCTGGTAAGTACATATATACACATTTTTGAAAAGATATAATGTACAAAAAAATCAGCAGATTCTGTAACCAATATATTTTATAGATGGAAACCCAATTACGATAATTCTGAAGGGCTGGCGAAATCCAAGGGTGCAGCGGTCAAACCCCTAAGGCAAACAGAGTGGTATATGATTGGCCACAGGAGAGATATACAGGATCATATAACTTAAATTCAAAAAAAGCTAATTTAATACTAAAGTAGCCCAAAAATAATGGATAAATAAGACATTTTGGACTCAATAATAATTATTTTTTTGTGTTGGAACATGCACCTATTCACGAAAGAGGGAGGAGGGGGGATGCTGATTGCATTTCATTTCAGCATGAGACCAAGTGGATTTTTATGCTGCAAGCTACTAAATTTCCTGGTTTGAATGAAACCTTAAGTTTCAAGCCATTTGTCCAGTAAATTGTCTTTGAATACAAACATTTATTGAATTACATCCATTCTAGGTATTTTGCCCATTTGCATCATGTTTCATCCACATACAGTAGATACACCTGCCAGTATCCTCAAATGGGCAAGTGCCCTAGTAGTACAAACTACTGGTAAAAATAATTGCTTTTGCCCATACACAGTAAAATAAACAGTGATAAATTATACATCAAAATACCAATAAATAAATAAACTATCAACAATTCAAAAAGACAAAAACAAAATAAAACTACAGTCCATTTAAATATAAAAGTTCATGGTATTTGCAATGAGCATTTAGGCGTCCCAAAGCTTTAAAGTGATTAATACCATATATTCACGTGTTCAAAAAAGGTCCAAACCCCAGTCTGTCGTCTCCACCAATAGCTGCAATAAAGATCTATGGAGCTTTATTCTTTAAGTTTTTGGAACTGTTCCTCTGGCTCTTTGCAGCTACTTTACACCTTAGGTAACTTTGGGGAGACAAACCAGACCACTTGCTTCTCAGGGCTCTAACTTTTCAACTCCTCTTCTAGTCCCTTACAGCTACTTCATAATTCAGGTCCCTTTAAGAGACCACTCTCCGGTAGCTTGCAAATAATATGGTTCTAAAGAAGGGGAGAGAATTAATTGCGCACCACGTGTAAAATAACAAAACTTTTCCACTTATGCACTAACAAGATTAAAACAACATTGAGCATTCTTCAAACCAAGAAAATGGCACTTTCTCACCACACTTCCAGTCTTCACATGCCTGGAAGTGATGTCACTGGCTCCACCCACGTGTTACGTCACTGGTCACATGACTTTACTGGCTCCACCATGATGAAGTCACGAGACCAGTGACATAATGCGTGGAGCCAGTGAAGTCAAGTGACCATTGATGTAATGCATGGGTGGAGCCAGTGACATTACTTCCAGGCATGTGCGGACTTACCATTATTAAATATACCTTATATCATTGATGGTAGCACGTGTGTGGCTACAAAGTTCTCCTGGAGTAGAGGGGACATTCTGTGCAAGATGAACGGGATTATATTTGTTTGTTGGTCTAGATTAGCCTTTTTCAACCAGGGTGCCCAGGCCTTAAGGTTTCTTCAGGGGTACCTTGGCAAAATGCCCAAAAATTTATCAAAAATTGTATACAAGCCAGCAGGTGGATCAAGCCTACCTTTAAGTTACAGAAAGCCACAGCATTTTCTTTATGCACCATTATGACTTTCTAGACACTGGCATCCTAGCAACCAATGATGTCATCAGTTAATAAGGTGAAAGTAAAAGAACCAATGCGCTTGACCATATACCAGATGTAATAAATAGATAGTAGATAAAGAGTGTGGACAGGGCCCAAGGATTAGCAGCCAATTCTTAGTAGTGTCACCACATACATAAAAGACAATTGAAATATAAATAAAATCGGCGCTCAATCAACCCCAATAAAAGTAATAAATAACAAGAATAAATAAAACACATAAAAATGCAAGATGAAAATCATAAATACCATCAAAATATATGTAGATAGGTATGTGGTAAAGTGCACAGTGCAACAAAGTGCAAATAAGTGCAGTTAATAAGGAGGATGTGGGTTCCCTCCACAACAGCCTTGTTTGACCCTCCTGTGCCCCTCTCCCTGAGCACTGGGGTGACATTAGCTGACTAATGGAGAGAAATTGAGGGGGAAGAGAAACATTGGAATACTAGTCAGTACCAGTGTGCAAAAGTGTATTTTCTTTGGAAGAATAAATCACCTCTAACGTTGGATGTCCTACTGTATGTGTGAATGTTGCTTCATTATGTAAAGCTATTAGAATAGCTTTTTACATTCTGGGTGCCTCGAGACTCTCCGTAATTTTAAAGGTTGAGAAAGACTGGCCTAGATGCAGAGGATGGGTAAGGAGCACTGTGGATTTCCAATACAGTAATTGACGTAGTGGGTTAGCTGAAGCTGGAGTTATAGGATCTCAGAATGTTATGTCTGAAGTGAGTCTATAGAACTGAAACTCAAAGACACTGGCTTACACTGGGGCCCAGATCTGCTCTTTTATCCCCTTTTTGTGTTCCAATGGGTGTAGGGATATGTACAATGGATTCACTGTGATGGATTACCTTAGAACAATGGAATTCTACGTGTTTGCTAGGTCTATTCTGAAAAGGTAGATATTGCCATCTGTAGGTAGCTAGCTGTGGAGTAGACTTTGAATGTAAATAAGAGTCACTCTGTGGAAGCACCATGTCCCCTGAGTCAATGTAAAAAGAAATGTTTGCATTTCTTCTACCTTCAAGCCTTTAAATGTGTTAACTCTCAAGTTCTAAAGAGTTAGCCCAAACATTTGCTGTATGTGACATGTCCACTGAAAAAAAACTTGTTTATGAGAATTGTCTCCCCCATATTGCATAGCAGATGCCCAGACCTAAGAACAGACTGCGAACTACCAAGGAAACATATGTCCTGTTCTCAGCACTCATTGGTTTGCTCTCCCATTCCCTGTCTGCCCAGATCAAACCTTGTCAGATTCTTGGCTGTCCAATTTTTCATAACATCAAGACAGCCTGTTAAAAACACAAAAACTTTTATTTCATTTAATGCTATTTATGGGAATAAGACCAAGTTTCAGATAGCAAAGAAAAAACTCTGCCTAAGTGTACTATAAATCCGTGCTTTTTTGTAAACAAATTATTTTTACGCTAATTTTACTTGTTCTGGCAGATTGTCAAGTCTATTTTTATTAGCTCTGTCAAAGGGCTGTTTTCTTGGAACAATGTAAATCTTAACGCTTTTAGTTTGTTGATATCCACAGATTTACTTGTTTTGGGCTCAGAGCCAGAACTGAGCCCACATAAAAATAATGAAATAACTCTTACTATTATATTAAGATTGTTTTCAAAGAAAAAAATTCACTTTTTACAAGTTCAACGAGCTTATTTCCTTTTTTTTTTTTTTTTGGAGGAGGATATTCAAAAAAGTGTTTAGAACTTATTCAGTAAATTTTTTACTCTTTTGCCTAGGGCCTAGATTCATGTTCATTGGGGTTCATGTGTGTGTGGGGTAAGGTGTCCCAATACTTTTGGTAATGTAGTGTAGCTCAAATGTTCATTTCCTAGGATGAGGGAAGCAGCAGGATTGCAGGAAGAAAAGCCGGCACACTTATGTGAATAAGCTCCATCGTTATAAAACTCTGGTCCGACCACATCTGGAGTGTTCTGTCCAGTTCTGGTCGCCAGTCCTCAGGAGGGATGTGTTTGAGCTGGAGAGAGTCCAGAGAAGGGCAACTAAACTAATTAGGGGATTGGAGGACCTTAATCATGAAGAGCTTCTGCAATTACTTAATTTATTCTCCCTGGAGAAGAGACGCCTGAGAGGGGACATGATAGCAATTTATAAATACCTCAATGGTGATCTCAGCATAGAAAAATAGCCATTCAGTCGAAAGGATTGCATGAGGACTCGAGGGCATACAATACGATTAGAGGAGAAGCGTTTTAACCTCAGGCAACGTGGGGGGTTCTTTACTGTTAGGGCTACAAGATTGTGGAATTCTCTACCACAAGAGGTGGTTTCTGTGGGAAGTATGGTGGCTTTCAAAAGACTCTTACATGTACATCTCAAGGATCAGAACATTCAGGGGTATGAGAGATGATTACGGCCACACACACCTACACAGGTTGAACTGGATGGACTATTGTCTTTATTCAACCTCAACTACTATGTAACTATGTACAAGCAGGATCGTATCTACCGCAAGGCAAACATTATGTAACTATGTACAAGCAGGATCGTATCTACCGCAAGGCAAACAAGGTGTTTTCCTGGGGCAGTATTTTTCAGGGCAGCGGCAGGCATCACCCCGGTATAGTTTTGTAGGGCCGGTTGGTCAGCTCTCTTGTAATAGCAATCGGAGCAGCTTACTAGCCGCTTGTTTGCTATTACAAGCAGCCGGAGGGGACTCTCCCTCGCGCCACCTTTCATGGCTCTCCTGTCCCACGGGGCCAGAGGAGAACCCCCAATGGGACTTTTAAGGTCTTAGACAATCATTTGCTGCTAAAGTAGCAGTGAAAAAATAGTAGTAATAGTTTTATATAAAAAAATATAAATTTTATTACAAAGATAATAAAAGAACAAAGAACACATATATAGAACATGTAAAGACAAAACCATAGGGTGGCTAACCCAAAAATGACCACATCATGTAAATAGGGTACATAATAGCAAAACAGACAAATGCTGTAGGGATAGATACATCCCACGGGGAGACCTGAGTGACTAGCCGCCGTCTGGCCGGACAGCCAAACAAAGCTGAGATCGGCTTTGCTCAGCTGTTCGTAACAGTAAACCAGAAGCGATAACATGTCACCAACCACTTCTGGTTTACTCGGGAACCATTGTCGTGAATGTCAGATCATGGGCAGTAATTCTAGCACCAGACCTTCTCTGTAAATCTAAAGTGATAATCTTTAAAGGCTTTTAAAGCGTTGCCTATGGATAGTAAATTTTACATAGTTTGTCACCGTTGCACAGGCGTGTGCAATTTAAAAGCAGCTGGGTTGGGGGAAATTTAGATGGGGGGCATCTGTTTTTAGTCTTGCAGAGGGCAGTACATAACCGAAATACACCACTGTGTGCAAGTAGCATGAGCCTGAGAATCAGAGCTATTTTTAGATAGTATAAAAAATTCAGAATTACTTTTGGTTCCTCTCCGAAACTATTAATTGGCTTTATTTGGGTGAAAGTGCATCTAACACGTAAATGCTTGCAAGAAAAAGTTACACATAAATAAAATGGAACAACCAAATCAAAATATTACAACAGACTATTGCCTGCTTACAATAGTTATACAAGGAGAAAAAAGAGAGGGACAACCCGTTATATCTTTGCTACTCAAACATTGATGTACTACATAAATTGTTATTAATCCTTTATTCTTTCATCATAACTGAGGACTTATGAATATAAGAAAAGAGAAAGAAAGAGAGCAGAAAAAAACAAAAAGTCTACAAATCAGAAAAGTAGTAACCCTTTACACCAGAGGTCACCAAACTTTCTAAAGAAAGGGCCAATTTACTATCCTTCAGACTTTAAAAGGGGCCGGACTGTGACCTGCTTGAGTAGAAAAGCCCTGGCGTTGGAATCAATGCCCCATTATTGGTATCAGTGGGAGGAATAGTGCCCTATCGTTGGTGGCAATGGGAGGAGTAGTGCCCCATCATTGGTGGCAGTGGGAGGAATAGTGCCCCATCATTGGTGGCAGTGGGAGGAATAGTGCCCTATCGTTGGTGGCAGTGGGAGGAGTAGTGCCCCATCATCGGTGGCAGTGGGAGGAATGGTGCCCCATCATTGGTGTCAGTGGCAGGAATAGTGTCCCACTGTTGGTGTCAGTGGCAGGAATTATGTGTCATTAAGTCAGTGGGAGGAATAATGTCCCAAGGGCCAGATAAAGGCAAGCAAAGGGCCACACATTTTGAAAACTTTGATTTTTTTTGTTTGGCTAAATCTGTACCACTGGGACTTTAAATATTTCATATATATGAACAATACAATATTATATTAGCACTTCCACTTGGCAGCACTAGGGTCGTTGGTTTGAATCCTGACAACGGCACTACCTGCCTGGAGTTTGCATGTTCTCCCTGTGTTAGGGACCTTAGATTGTAAGCTCTTTAAAGGCAAGGGACTGATTTGAATGTACAATAGATATGTGAATGCTGCGTAAATTTACGGCGCTATAGAAGTACCTGTAATAAATAAATAAATATTGTTCTTCTAGTAGGGTCCTGCTGATATTATAGGGTGTAAAGCAGTGGTCTCTAAACTACGGTCTAGGGGCCAGATGGTTCAAATCATTTGGGGGGATTATGGTGTGGAGTTGTTTTTCAGGAGTTGGGCTTGGCCCCTTAATTCCCCTGAAGGGAACTATTAAGGCATCAGCATGCCAAGACATTTTGGACAATTTAATGCTCCTAACTTTGTGGGAACAGTTTGGGAATGGCCCCTTCCTGTTCCAACATGACTGACCACTAGTGCCCAAAGCAAGGTCCATAAAGACATGGATGAGCGAGTTTGGGGGTGGAGGAACTTGACTATCCTGCACAGAGCCCTGACCTCAATCCAATAGAACACCTTTAGGATGAATTTGAGTGGAGACTGTGAGCCAGGTCTTCTCGTCCAACATCAGTGTCTGACCTGTGCGATTCTGGAAGAATGGTCAAACATTCCCATAGACACACTCCTAAATCTTGTGGACAGCCTTCCCAGAAGAGTTGAAGCTGTTATAGCTGCAAAGGGTGGGCCAACTCAATATTGAACCCTACGGAATAAGACTGGGATGCCACAAAAGTTATTAAACCCTACAGACTGTGTATGGTGAACAAGATCGGCGCTAATTAGGGTTGAGCGGACACCTAGATGTCCGTGTTCGACGGGTTCGGCCGAACTTTAAAAAAAAGTCCGGGTCCGTGTCCCGGACTTTTACCGAACTTTTCCCGGACACCGAACCCCATTGAAGTCAATGGGGACCCGAACTTTAAGGCACTAAAATGGCTCTAAAACACCAAAGGGAAGGGCTAGAGTGCTGCAAATGGCAGCAAAACGTAATTAAGAGCATGGCAAGTGCTCTGCAAACAAATGTGGATAGGGAAATAACTTAAAACAACAAAAAAAAACAGAAAAATAAAACAATGTTCTTCTTCATCTCTGAAGGACGAGGCCCATATGGAGTAGGAGGGAGGTTGAGGTGGTGGTGGATGTGGCGGTGACATAGGCATGCGCACAGGGTGTGCCGGGTGTGCCTGGGCACACCCTAATCACCTAGGGCACATAGCATTGCCAGTGAGGAGATGGGAAAGATCTCCCTCGGACCTGCTCTGCTCTATTTCTCTTTGCCTACAGGTACATGGCCCCGATACATTACTCTCCCTGCTGGCAAACACATGCATGTGTATTTCAACTTTGGGGTGCACACCTTAATGCAATAGGCTGCGCACACCTATGGGCGGTGTAGGTGGAAGCGGCGGTGGAGGAGGACCAGGGCCGGATTAAGAGCATCATGGGCTTGGTGCTGAGGATTTTGAAGGGCCTTAAGGGCCGTGCCTTGCCATGCACCCAGAGGAGGAAGGGTGCAGCCATGCATGCCTAATTCAACATGGGATGCTGTCTCTGAAGCCCATAAACACATCCATGCATCGGCAACTGTCCCTCCTTGTCCGGCCTTCGCGCTGTGTGGGGAGGTTCTGAGGGTGCTGCCTGGGGAAGCGAGCATAGAAGCCAGACTTCTGTGTTTACAAGTGACAGAAGAGCGGTAACAGTGAATATGGCCAACCCGGGGCCTATATAAAAGGTAGGGGCCTGGAGCTGCAGCTCCAATAGCCCCTACGTTAATCTGGCCCTGAGGAGGAGGACGAGGTAGCCAACACTGCTTCTTTTCACAAATTTTAAATGAGGGCACACCCCAAAAGAGTGAGAAAGAGCAAAAATGGAACAATGGGTGGGTAAGGTCGGTATCCATTGCTATTCTGCATAAGGTACGGAAAAGTCCCATGGGATCCATGCCTGGTTCATTTTAATGAACGTGAGCTTGTCCACATTGTCTCTGGACAGGCGGCTGCGCTTGTCTGTTATAACGCCCCCAGCCGTGCTAAATACCCGTTCAGATAATACACTGGCTGCAGGGCACGCCAGCACCTCCAAGGCGTAAAGGGCAAGCTCAGGCCATGTGCCCAATTTGGAGACCCAGAAGTTGAAGGGGGCAGACCCCTCATTCACTACATGTAGGCGTGTGCACACATACTGCTCCACCATGTTGGTAAAATGCTGCCTCCTGCTAAGACGTTCCATCTGAGCTGCTGGTGCTGCTGTTTGTTGTGGCGTGCTGACAAAGCTTTTCCACATTTCGGCCATGCTAACCCTGCCTTCTGAGGTGCTGGCGGTGCCCTGGTTGCGTTGGCGACCTCCTCCTCCTCCTCCTCTGCCTTGTGCTTCCACTGCGGCCCCGCTGTCAGATGGGAATGCCAGCAGCATGGCGTCTACCAGCGTGCGCTTGTACTCGCGCATCTTGCGATCGCGCTCCAGTGAGTGAATTAAGGACGTTACGTTGTCCTTGTAATGGGGATCCAGCAGCGTGGCCACCCAGTAATCAGCACAAGTTAGAATGTGGGCAACTCGGCGGTCGTTGTGGAGACACTGCAGCATGTAATCGCTCATGTGTGCCAGGCTGCCCAGAGGCAACGAAAGGCTGTCCTCTGTGGCAGGTGTATCGTCCGTGTCCTCTGTATCCCCCCAGCCACGCACCAGTGATGGCCATGAGCTGGCCTGGGTGCCACCCTGCTGTGAACATGGTTCCATCTCCTCCTCCAGCTCCTCCTCCTCCTCATCCTCCTCATCCTCCAGAACTGTGCCCCTGCTGGACAATTGTGTCCCTGGCGTTTGTGTGTGCAGGAACCCACCCTCGGAGCCCCTTGCGAATGACTGCCCTGAAAGCCTTGGAAATGTTACCTCTTCATCCTCCTCCTCCTCCTCATCCTGTGCCACATCCTCTTCCATCATCGGCCGAATTGTTTTTTCAAGGAGGCATAGAAGTGGGATAGTTAAGCTGAGAACGGCGTCATTGCCACTGGCCATGTTGGTGGAGTACTCAAAACAGCGCAACAAGGCACACAGGTCTCGCATGGAGGCCCAGTTATTGGTGGTGAAGTGGTGCTGTTCCGCAGAGCAACTCACGCGTGCGTGCTGCAGCTGAAACTCCACTATGGCCTGCTGCTGCTCGCACAGTCTTTCCAGCATGTGCAAGGTGGAGTTCCACCTTGTGGGCACGTCACATATGAGGCGGTGAGCGGGAAGGCCGAAGTTACGCTGCAGCGCTGCCAGGCGAGCAGCAGCAGGGTGAGAACGCCGAAAGTGCGCACAAACGGCCCGCACTTTCTGCAGCAGCTCTGACATATCGGGGTAGTTTTTAAGGAACCTCTGCACCACCAAATTCAGCACATGCGCCAGGCAAGGGATGTGCGTCAAACCGGCTAGGCCCAGAGCTGCTATGAGATTTCGCCCGTTATCGCACACCACCAGGCCGGGCTTGAGGCTCGCTGGCAGCAACCACTCATTTGTCTGCTGTTCCATGCTCCTCCACAACTCCTGCGCGGTGTGTGGTTTGTCCCCCAAACAGGCAAGTTGTAAAACTGCCTGCTGTCGTTTACCCCTGGCCGTGCTGAAGTTGGTGGTGAAGGTGTTACGCTGTCCGGATGAGGAGGCGGTAGAGGATGAGGAAGCGGAGTAGGAGGAGTTAGGAACAGGAGGCAAACTGAAGCGCCCTGCAATCCTCGGTGGTGGAAGGACATGCGCCAAATTGCTATCCGCCTCAGGCCCATCCGCCACTGCATTTACCCAGTGTGCCGTTAGGGAGATAAAACGCCCCTGACCGTGCTTACTGGTCCACGTATCGGTAGTTAGGTGGACCTTGGCACAGATGGCGTTGCGCAGTGCACACCTGATTTTTTCCCCCACTTGGTTGTGCAGGGAAGGGATGGCTTGCCTGGAAAAGTAGTGGCGGCTGGGCACGACGTACTGTGGGACAGCCACCGACATAAGGTTTTTAAAACTGTGCGTCTCCACCAGACGGAATGACAGCATTTCAAAGGCCAATAATTTTGAAATGCTGGCATTCAGGGCCAGGGATCGCGGGTGGGTAGGGGGGTACTTCCTCTTCCTCTCAAGTGTTTGGGAGATGGAAAGCTGAACGCTTCCACGGGACATTGTGGAGATGGTTGTTGGTGACCCAGGTGGTGGTGTTGCTGACAGATCGTCTGTTTGCGGGGTGGCAGGTGCCGGTATCACTACAGATGTGGCTGGAGCGGCCGAGACTGCAGCAGAAGAGGAAGCAGGATGAGCCAGAGACGTTTCTTGGTTTTGAAGGTGTGTACTCCACTGCAGCTCGTGCTTTGCACTTAGATGCCTGATCATGCAGGTTGTGCTCAGGTTGAGAAGGTTTATGCCTCGCTTCAAGCTCTGATTGCACAGGGTGCAAACCACTCGTGTCCTGTCATCAGCACATTTTCTAAAGAACTTCCACGCTAGAGAACTCCTTTGAGCTGACTTTGGTGCGCTCGTTCCCTTGCTGCGTTGGGCAGTAGCGGGCGTAGTGTCTAGGGCACGGCCGCTCCGCTTCTGCACCCTGCTCCCTCTTCTGCTGTGCTGGTGGCTCTGTGCGACCACCGCCTCTTCCTCCAAACTACTCAGGTCACCTGCATGACGTTCATTCCATGTGGGGTCGAGGACCTCATCGTCCTCCACATCATCTTCCACCCAGTCTTCACCCCTGCCCTCCTTGTCGGTCTCCACAATGCTGAACGCCGCAGCAGTTGGCACCTGCGTTTCGTCATCATCGGAGACGTGCTGCGATGATCCTTGCATGTACTCATCTTGAGAAATAAGTGGTTGGGCATCGCTGCACTCAATCTCTTCCACTTCTGGGGCAGGGCTAGGTGGATGGCCCTGGGAAACCCTGCTGACAGAGTCATCAAAAAGAAGAAGAGACTGCTGTATGGCTTGGGGCTCAGACTGCTTGCCTGATTTGCAAGGGGGTGAGGTGAAAGACGGTTGGACATCGGCTGCAGGTGCCAACTGTGACCTTTCTGCAGTAGACTGAGTGGGAGACAATGTGAAGGAACTGGAGGCACTGTCAGCAGCAAACCAATCTACTATCGCCTCCACTTGTTCTGGCCTCATCACTTCTAGGGGCGTATGATGCCCTACCAAATACTGATGCAGGTTCTGTCGCCTACTCACACTTGAGGAAGGTGTTTCACTTGTGCGTGTAGCTGGCACAGATCGACCACATCCTCTCCTTGCAACAGGAGCTCTACCAGCAGCACCACGACCCAGGCCACGGCCCTTATTTGACGGTCTCCTCATATTTCTGTAATTTAAGATCTTGCCCTAGAAAGGTTTTTATTGAATAGCGGAATAGGAAATATGATCCAAAAAAGTGTATGTATCTCGCACGTACAAAACCACACTAGGCCCCAATTACTATTGTTTCTACCCCTAAAAGGATGGATGAGGAGTAGGAGGAGTATGGAACAGACAATACCCTCAAATCTTCAGAAGTATGAGATGAACCTCAAAAACTTGGAAAGGTGGATCTCACACGTACCGACACAGACTATCCCGCAATTCAATTGATCCTCAAAGGTTTTTATTGAATAGCGGAATAGGAAATATGATCAAAAAAAGTGTATGTATCTCGCACGTACACCACCACACTAGGCCCCAATTACTATTGTTTGTACCCCTAAAAGGATGGTTGAGCAGTAGGAGGAGGAGTATGGAACAGGCAGCACCCTCAAATCTTCAGAAGTATGAGATGAACCCCAAAAACTTGGAAAGGTGGATCTCACACGTACCGACACAGACTATCAGGCAATTTAATTGATCCCCAAAGGTTTTAATTGAATAGCGGAATAGAAAATATGATCAAAAAGAAAGTGTATGTATCTCACACGTACACCACCACACTAGGCCCCAATTACTATTGTTTGTACCCCTAAAAGGATGGTTGAGCAGTAGGAGGAGGAGTATGGAACAGGCAGCACCCTCAAATCTTCAGAAGTATGAGATGAACCCCAAAAACTTGGAAAGGTGGATCTCACACGTACCGACACAGACTATCACGCAATTTAATTGATCCCCAAAGGTTTTAATTGAATAGCGGAATAGAAAATATGATCAAAAAGAAAGTGTATGTATCTCACACGTACACCACCACACTAGGCCCCAATTACGATTGTTTGTACCCCTAAAAGGATGGTTGAGCAGTAGGAGGAGGAGTATGGAACAGGCAGCACCCTCAAATCTTCAGAAGTATGAGATGAACCCCAAAAACTTGGAAAGGTGGATCTCACACGTACCGACACAGACTATCACGCAATTTAATTGATCCCCAAAGGTTTTAATTGAATAGCGGAATAGAAAATATGATCAAAAAGAAAGTGTATGTATCTCACACGTACACCACCACACTAGGCCCCAATTACTATTGTTTGTACCCCTAAAAGGATGGTTGAGGAGTAGGAGGAGGAGTATGGAACAGGCAGCACCCTCAAATCTTCAGAAGTATGAGATGAACCCCAAAAACTTGGAAAGGTGGATCTCACACGTACCGACACAGACTATCACGCAATTTAATTGATCCCCAAAGGTTTTAATTGAATAGCGGAATAGAAAATATGATCAAAAAGAAAGTGTATGTATCTCACACGTACACCACCACACTAGGCCCCAATTACTATTGTTTGTACCCCTAAAAGGATGGTTGAGCAGTAGGAGGAGGAGTATGGAACAGGCAGCACCCTCAAATCTTCAGAAGTATGAGATGAACCCCAAAAACTTGTAAAGGTGGATCTCACACGTACCGACACAGACTATTCCGCAATTTAATTGATCCCCAAAGGATTTAATTGAATAGCGGAATAGAAAATATGATCAAAAAGAAAGTGTATGTATCTCACACGTACACCAGCACACTAGGCCCCAATTACTATTGTTTGTACCCCTAAAAGGATGGTTGAGCAGTAGAAGGAGGAGTATGGAACAGGCAGCACCCTCAAATGTTCAGAAGTATGAGATTGTGTTCACTGTACCCCACAAAGATTGTGTTCACTGCACCCCACAAAGATTGTGTTCACTGCACCTCAAAAAGGATTTTGTTCACTGCACCCCACAAAGATTGTGTTCACTGCACCCTAAAAGGATTTTGTTCACTGCACCCCAAAAAGATTGTGTTCACTGTACCCCCCAAAGATTGTGTTCACTGCACCCCACAAAGATTCTGTTCCCTGTACCCCACAAAGATTGTGTTCACTGCACCCCACAAAGGATTTTGTTCACTGCACCCCAAAAAGATTGTGTTCACTGCACCCCAAAAAGGATGTTGTTCACTGCACCCCAAAAAGGATTTTGTTCACTGCACCCCAAAAAGATTGTGTTCACTGCACCCCACAAAGATTGTGTTCACTGCACCCCGCAAAGGATTTTGTTCACTGCACCCCAAAAAGATTGTGTTCACTGTACCCCCCAAAGATTGTTTTCACTGCACCCCACAAAGGATTTTGTTCACTGCACCCCAAAAAGATTGTGTTCACTGTACCCCCCAAAGATTGTGTTCACTGCACCCCACAAAGATTCTGTTCACTGTACCCCACAAAGGATTTTGTTCACTGCACCCCAAAAAGATTGTGTTCACTGCACCCCAAAAAGGATTTTGTTCACTGCACCCCAAAAAGATTGTGTTCACTGCACCCCACAAAGATTGTGTTCACTGCACCCCACAAAGGATTTTGTTCACTGCACCCCAAAAAGATTGTGTTCACTGTACCCCGCAAAGATTGTGTTCACTGCACCCCACAAAGGATTTTGTTCACTGCACCCCAAAAAGATTGTGTTCACTGTACCCCCCAAAGATTGTGTTCACTGCACCCCACAAAGATTCTGTTCACTGTACCCCACAAAGATTGTGTTCACTGCACCCCACAAAGGATTTTGTTCACTGCACCCCAAAAAGATTGTGTTCACTGCACCCCAAAAAGGATTTTGTTCACTGCACCCCAAAAAGGATGTTGTTCACTGCACCCCAAAAAGGATTTTGTTCACTGCACCCCAAAAAGATTGTGTTCACTGCACCCCACAAAGATTGTGTTCACTGCACCCCACAAAGGACGTTGTTCACTGCACCCCAAAAAGATTGTGTTCACTGCAGCCCAAAAAGATTGTGTTCACTGCAGCTCACACACAGAAAAATGGATGTGGATCACTGACACCTGCCTATCTCCTATCCCACACCACACAGCAATATCGATTGTAGTTTGTAGAACACAGTTTCCCTAAAATTCAGCAGCAGCAGCCTCTCCCTAACAGGATTGAGAAGAGATCGTAGATCAGGATTGAGTGCAGAGTCACCCCACCCCCCACACAGCAATATCGATTGTACTTTGTAGAAGACACTGACCCTATAATTCAGCAGACTCTATCCCTAAAATGCCTACAACTCGCCCTGCCTAAACACTCCGACCTGTCCCTCAATTCTATCCGGACACAAATGTTTTTTTCCTGCCTGTCTTTCCCTAATCAGCAGCCAGCACGTTGATGTGTGCTCTGTCCCTGATCTAAGCAGCAGAATGAAGACGCTGCGGCTGCCTGGAACTTATAAAGACTTGGTCACATGCTTCAGACGGCCAATCACAGCTACTGAGACATTTGCAGGCATGGCTGGGATGGCTTAAGGCACACCAGTTAAACGATTGTTGATTGGCTGTTGAAAGCCCGCCATGAAAAGAGCGCCAAAGCATGCAAAACCCGGAAATAAAACGACCGAACACAGATTTTTACCCGAACATACAGTAAAGTGTCCGTGTCCGTGTTCGGGTACAAAAAATCCAATTATTCGGTACGAACACGAATAATACAGTCCGTGTTCGCTCAACACTAGCGCTAATTCAAAATAGATGTGAATAAAAATGAATCAGTGTTAAAACTGCAACATAATATAGTGATAATGTGTCAAAACACTCGTGCTGTGGATGAATTCAAATACACCAATAAATAACTAAAATATGCTCAATGTCCAAATCAAACATGAAACAATGTTGCTGAAAAAGATGACAGAAAACAATCCATAGAATATGCAAATATAAGGTGAAAGATGCTCAAAATAGCCATGCTGAAAAACAAAAATCCCATATGCGTGAACCAATCTTCAAACAATCAATAATTGGTGATGTGTAAATAATCAATCCAATCCCATTTTCATTTTTGTTTCTGTTTTTTTCACTTTGGAATTTGTTTGTGCTTCAATCAAACTCCTCAGGTAGCGCATTGGTCCTCATATTTATTAAACCCTACAGACTAAAACTGGGATGCCATTAACCACTTAAGCCCCGGAGGATTTGGCTGCTAAAAGACCAGGGGTTTTTTGCGATTTTTTACTGCGTGACTTTGACGGACAATTGCGCGGTCGTGCGACGCTGTACCTAATCAAATTTCACGTCCTTTTTTTCCCACAAACAGAGCTTTCTTTTGGTGGTATTTGATCACCTGTGCGATTTTTTGATCATGCGCTATAAACAAAAAGAGCGTAATTTTTGCAAAAATAACAATATTTTTCACATTTTTTTATATGAATTTCCCCCCCAAAAAAATGTAAAAATCAAAATTTTTTAACATTTTCGGCCAAATTGTTTTACGCTACATATGTTTGGTAAAAAAAATTGCAAAAAGCGTATTTTGATTGGTTTGCGCAAAAGGTATCGCGTTTACTAACAAAGGGAAAGATTTTTGTCATTTTTGGTGTTTTTTTTTTAACGAGTAATGGCGGCGATCTGCGATTTTTTTTGCGGTACTGCGACATTGCGGCGGACAGATCGGACCCTTGACTGACATTTTTGACACTTTTGGGGGTACCAGTGACATTACTGCAGTAATCAGTGCTATATATATGCACTGTTACTGCAAAAATGACACTGGCAGGGAAGGGGTTAACTTTATTGGACAGGGAGGGGTTAAGATCAACGGTTCTACATAGTAGAACCGTCAGATCTTCATTTTTACACCAGGGAGAATGACGGGCGGCTTGTTTACATAAGCCGCTCCGCCTTTCTCCCTTCACAGGAGCGATCGTAGTGTGACCGGCGGACATCGAGTCCGCCGGACACACGCACTGACTTGTCTGTGAATGAGCCGCGGCAGGCGCGCGCCTCGGAGGGCGCGCGCCCGCCCGCAATAGGCTCGCAAGTCAGTGACAGGCGAGTGACGTATCCATACGTCACTCTGCCTGGCCGGGGCTGACCGCCGCAGTATATAGTCGCGCGGCGGTCGGCAACCGGTTAAAGTTTATGTGCGTGTAAAGGCAGGCATCCCAATACTTTTGATAATATAGTGTGTGTGTATATATATATATATATATATATATATATATAGTATCTCACAAAAGTGAGTACACCCCTCACATTTATGTAAATATTTTATTATATCTTTTCATGTGACAACACTGAAGAAATGACACTTTGTTACAATGTAAAGTAGTGAGTGTACAGCTGGTATAACAGTGTAAATTTGCTGTCCCCTCAAAATAACGCAACACGCAGCCATTAATTTCTAAACTGCTGGCAACAAAAGTGAGTACACCCCTAAGTGGAAATGTCCAAATTCGACCCAAAGTGTCAATATTTTGTGTGGCCATCATAATTTTCCAGCACTGCCTTAAGAGTCTTGGGCATGGAGTTCACCAGAGCTTCACAGGTTGCCACTGGAGTCCTCTTTCACTCCTCTATGACGACATTATGGAACTGGTGGATGTTAGAAACCTTGAGCTCCTCCACCTTCAGCTTCTTTAGCAAGGCAGTGGTCATCTTGGAGGTGTGTTTGGGGTCGTTATCATGTTGGAATACTGCCCTGCGGCCCAGTCTCCAAAGACAGGGTATCATGCTCTGCTTCAGTATGTGACAGTAGATGTTGGCATTTATGGTTCCCTCAATGAACTGTAGCTCCCCAGTACCGGCAGCACTCATGCAGCCCCAGACCATGACACTCCCACCACCATGCTTGACTGTAGGCAAAACACACTTGTCTTTGTACTTCTCACCTGCTTGCTGCCACACACGTTCAACACCATCTGAACCAAAAAACGTTATCATTAGACCACAGGATATGGTTCCAGTAATCCATGTCCTTAGTCTGCTGGTCTTCAGCAAACTGTTTGCAGGCTTTCTTGTAAGCAAGGTGTGAATAATGATTCTCAAATGAATAACCTGATCACACTAGCAGCGCTCCAATGAATACATGAAAGATTCATAAAATGCATATAATTGCAATGCATACACTAATAATAAATACAAACACTATCCTAAAATGTGATGATCCCCACATAAAAGAATAAATAATGTTGGTAAAAGTTCATAAAAAGTTCATATGATTCCAGATAAAAGTAGCCTTCACCACTGTGTTAGCTTGAGAGAGGCTGGACCACCTTCACCACACCAAATGCGTGTCCCCCTAGTAATGAACACTCACCGGGCCCAAGAAATGAGCAGCCTTTATCGTGGAACCCGGTGTCTCTCATTCAGCAATGGAGGTAGTCAGCGTGGCTCTTAACAGCATCAACCGGAACCAAAGAGAACGCAAACTTTGAATCTGGACACCAGCCCCTCATACCAGGCAGTTGTGGCGGTCAAATGATCAATCCGACATCCACCAGTATCCAATACAGCCTGATATGCATGTCATGTGAAGCAAACAAGCAGCAGCAGATTGACTTCTTTGGACGCTTTCTCTCCGTCCTCCCGGAGGTTACGGTCATGATTCTTGTGCATCATCTTTAAAAGAGGCTTCCTTCTGGGACGACAGGCATGTAGACCAATTTGATGCAGTGTTCGACGTATGGTCTGAGCACTGACAGGCTGACCCCCCATTCCCTTCAACATCTGCAGCAATGCTGGTTGCACTCATATATCTATTTCTCAAAGTCAACCTCTGGATATGACACTGAGCACGTGCACTCAACCACTTTGGTCGACCATGGGACCTTGATTTCCAAATGAAATGCAAAATTTTCTACAGTCCGTGATGATTTGGGGAGCCATGTCATCTGCCGGTGTTGGTCCACTGTGTTTTATCAAGTCCAAAGTCAGCTCTCTACAAAGGCAACAGGATACATGGTAATAAAAGTACATAGTACAGCAAGCACATATCAGGAATATGAAATGTTGGGTTTATATATTCTTTAATTCTGGAGCAACCGGACATTGAATTGAAAGAAGTACTGTATATATTTATAATATAAATCCAGAAAAATGCATTTCAAAAAAAGTTATCAATTGATTTGCAAACAGATACATTTTACGCTCGTTATAAAGAACAAAATTAAAAAATATGTGAAATGAAGCTGCACCACTAAAGTGAGATATTATCACAATAATAAAAAATATACAATGGAAGTGTTGCTCTAAACCACATAGCATGTGTAAAAAATAAAAGTCCAAATGTAAACAGTCTCTTTCATAGACCAAAGATTCAGACAAGATGATAACACTTGAAGAAAGTCTTGCACTTTTAAGATCAGATGTAAAACCTCCACCAGCTGAAATCACTGCCGGTGTTCTAAAATTTTGTCGGACCCATGAAAATTCCAGACCCTCGTCACTTCCGGTGAGGCTACGTCATAACCCAGCTGATACGAGCCCCGGTGCGCATGCGCACAAGGCATTTTCAAGGTCTGATGAAATTCTAAGACTTACGAACAGCTGACTGAGAGGAGGAGGGGCTGAGGTGGGACGCACACACCGCTGCGGGATAAAGTTACAACACCGCCGCGTCATCGAGCAAGGAACATGTTGCAGAGCTGACTTAGAGGAGGCGGGAAGGAAGTGAATACTCATACTAAATAGTAATGATAAAAAAAAATAAAAATAATAAGAAATACTAAACATTTTTTTATCATTACTATTTAGTATGAGTATTCACTTCCTTCCCACCTCCTCTAAGTCAGCTCTGCAACATGTTTCTTGCTCGATGATGCGGTGGTGTTGTAACATTATCCCCCCACCTCAGCCCCTCCTCCTCTCAGTCAGCTGTTCGTAAGTCTTAGAATTTCATCGGACCTTGAAAATGCCTTGTGCGCATGTGCACCAGGGCTCGCAGCAGCTGGTGGTGACGGAGCGTCCCCGGAAGTGACGAGGGTCTGGAATTTTCACAGGTCCGACTAAATTTTAGAACACCACCACCATTAAAGATGGACTCTTACCAAAGAGCCTGAACCCTCTATTATGAAAGGTCACATAGGCTTAAGATGTTATCTCCAGCTCTTTAACACAGGTAGGAAACAGAGAAATCAGCTCCAGGCAGACCCCAGAATGAATACAATCCTCTTTGTGTCTGCAAACGTCTGATTGGGATGACGTCTGACGCGTTTCAAGGCATACGCCTGAGGAAGAAGCGTATGCCTTGAAACTTGTCAGCCGTCATCCTCATAGGACAAGGAACATTCGCATGGACTACTCTCGATACTCAAGATTTTGAGTCCGATGTGATTGATTTATACCTTTGCTTGTGAGTAGCCATTTCTATGTTTTAACAATAAAGCCTATATTGAGGATAATGCACTAGGTCGGTACGCCTTTCTTTGTATTTCTTGTTAGGATATGGTAGACGCATTTCACACAAATTCCACGTGCTTGTTCACTAGTAGTGAATAAGCACGTGGAATTCGTATGAAAGGTGGTGGTCCGAATACGCAATACGTCACTTCCGGCTGCAACCACTTCCGGCTTCCGGTTACGCGGGTGGAACGCACGGCCATTTGCTTGGCGTCCCGCGGGTTTGCACAAGGCTGTTTATTTCCCTGCACAGTGTAAGTGTATTTTTATTTTGCGTGCTAATAAACGGTTTAAACATACTGCACGACGATGGCCCTTTTCTTTTCATGAACTGGGAGAGTATTGCCTGGATATAGAGTGAGTGGCATTGGTTCGGCACCCTGCTCCTGCTGATGATCTATTGAGGGGTCTACTTCATAAGACCATTGTTAAGGCGTTTTTATACCCAGCTTCTGGTGAGTGGGGAACCGAGAGGGGAGCACTATCTCACCTGGACTGAGCACTGGCACTTTCTTATTTATCGAGCACAAAGCACTTGAATGAGCACAGAGACTTTTCACTTTAAGAATATTGGTTGAAGATTACAGAAATGTATGGATTTTTTTATATATACTTACTTTTATATACATAATTTTTTCTGATGCATATGATAATTTTTGCATTCTTTTTCACATGGAATGTTTTATTATTCATAATTGATATTCATGGTTGATATTTATTTGATTTGTATGCACAGGTTTTATGGTTGCACTCAGCACAGCTTTGCACTAGCACTTTATTATTGACACATATTTATTAGGTGTTTTTAGCACAAGCATCGCAGGTACATAGTTGTTTCAGTTCCCATAGAGAAGAGCGGGGACCTGACAGCTCTGTCTCCGCACACTGCGCAGAGACAGAGCTGCCATCCGCCTGCTCAGCGGGGGATCGGCGGATCGATCCCCCGCTGAGAAAAACGGAGTTCGCCGATGGAGCGGCAAGTGTAAAAGGGGCCTTACTGTGACAGAGAAAGATTGGCTTTCCTATCCTTTCATATGGGGCTGTGTTGTGTGGTAGAGCTGGATAAATCTCAACAATCTATAGACTAAAATAATAAATAGCCTTAAAATCAAAATCAGTACAACTTTAAAAATAATGCCACCAAGAGATTTGTTGTAACATAAATAATACAACTTTTTTTTATGGAAAAGATAAAAAAAAACCCTATCAAGGCTTACCCTATGAGAAAACTATTAATTTTCTCAACTGTTAATCTGTGAAATTAACTGAAGTGGTTGCATTGTTTAGCAGCTTCTGGGATAGGATTTGACCACTATGACCTCAGTATAATTTATACATCTGTGTATCCAAATCTATTTAGTGTTCTAGTGTTTTAAAATGAGAAAAATTGCTTCCTTATTTCATTCTTTGATGGTTTGATGCTTTTATTTCATCCCATCCAGTGTTCACCTTTTATTAAATATATCAAACCAAGACCTCCGTCTTTCAGTGCCTAGGTGAAACATTTACTGTTAATTTATGTAGTGATTATTACCCTGTCACTGCAGTCTTATCCTTCTAATGAACGACTATGCATTAATTAATTAAATGGATATTGCCACTAATACATTTTTAACTAATGTAAACAACATACTTTCCACAGCTAATTAATATATTTAGAAGCCTAATTAAGAGCGGCTCATTAGTGTAGCAAAACAATTCTTGATGCTAATTAGTAATACACCTCATGAAAGACTACTATGGAAATTCACTAATTGCAGGAGCATAAAAATGCTGCTCCACTTCTCATAACCAAAATCACTTGGTTGGATTCAGAAAAGAAAGCAGTCCAGTTATAGCCAACCATCCAATCTCTGGGTACATTCTAAGTTCCAAGTTCTATTCCAAAACTCTATTGCTTTGTTTTTTCAAGACGGTATCTAATATATATCCAACATAAAAGACTGAACAATCTGGACATGGTTATTATAAACTCTACTTATGATTGTATTTGTAGGCAGGCATCGCATATCAAGGGTATGTAGGAGTTAATACCACTAAGCCATATCCACTCCTACCACTATACGCCATACACTAGACTAGTCCCTAGCCACTTTTTGGACAAATCTTTCTGCTGTAGGAACACTGAAACTTATGGATGTAGCACCCTTCTAGGTGCTAGAAAAAGCAGTTTCGGATCTATCTGCTAACCAGAAGGATTACCAGGTAAATATATATTGTTCTCTGCCTACCAGAGAGCAGGATCTATTAGTGAGGTCTGCTCATGGTGCTCAGGTGCAGCTCAGTTTGACTGAAGTGTTTCACACTGGTCCAATAGGGAGGCATATTAGACAGTGGGAGGAAACCTGACAAATGAGTGCACAGGCATTTAGTACAGCCCTGGTGATTGGCAGAGGAACATGCCTTGGTGCATGCTGGGATACTGTATAAATGCCAAGGGTACATGTGCTCGGGGTCTTTCAGCTGGAGAGTGGAGTCCCGGAGAAAGGGACGACTGTCTCCTCTTCTGAAGAAGTTGCCATGCTGCCTCAGGTGGTCGACCTGAGGGCCAAAGAGCTAGAGAGGAACTGAATCCAGAGGTCCTGCAAAGCTGACTGGAAGGGAGACAGTGGAAAGGATCTGATTCTGCATACAGTGAGTACAGATCTGTGTCAAGGGGCCTAACCTGAGGGGGGGCATCCCTTCAGCAAGAAGAATCAGTTGGCCGGTGTCAGTAAAGGGGATGCTAGAGAGTGTCCTGAAGATAATATAGTTCACCAAGTCTGTTGCTGGAGAGAGATCAAGAAGACTTCACCCTTTCCATACCCGTCGCAGTATGGTTAAAGCAGTGTGACCTGGTGAGGCCAAGTGAGAGTTCTTACAGTTTGAGTAGAGTTCTTATCAACTGTAAATAGTTCAAGTTGGAGTACCCCTCTATTCCCTTCTCCCATTCAAGTTTCACAATAAATACCAAAAACCAATAACCCTGGACTGTTTATTGAGTAACGAGCCATTAGGAGTAAGGATGAATGTGTGAACTGTCCCTAAGTGACTGTCTGCAGGTAATCAGAGGAGGCCCAACAAGTCATCACACAGCAAGCCCTACGGGGACAGTGCTACATGGAGATGTGTTATAATGCAATAGGTGGTTTACAGGCCTAGAGGTGGCTCACCAGCAACTGTGGTGTCTTGCTGGTCCCCTAGAGGAGTTTATTGAAGTTTTGAAAGAATGAAAAAGCCACACCAGCCTGTATTGACCTTTTAAAAGGATTTTAATTTTGTAACAGCCAATGTGTTTCGGGGGCTCGGCACCCCCACCCCACCCCCGCCTCCTTTATTAGGGCTAAAGAACAGATAATGTTGACACTTGGATTGAGAAAGCTTTTTGGACAATGGAAAATAACCCCCTCAAAGACTCCCAAACTAGCTGGCATGACAGTTAAAAACTAAAAGTAAATAGGTACAATAAAAAATTATAGGGCAGGAGGGTGGGAAGCTTTTTAGATGCTGGTCAGCATGACCATGCCACTATATTGCAACTCCCCATTGAATGGCTCAGAGGTCCCTTCTTCCCTAAGACTCCATTCACCAACCAGGTATGGAACCTTATAAATTTTCTTATTCTCTTTACCCTCCAGCTTTCTGGAACCCCATCAGTCCTGTCATGCATCCCTGATGTCTATGTCCCTTTTCCTATTTTCTCTGGGCCCTTCTGAATTGGGTAATATATAGGGAGATTGAAGGGTGGCCATGCATAGAAGAGATCTCTAAAACAAAGCAGAGATACTGTGGGGAAATAGGATGAAGTTTAACTGGGGTCTGCAACCATCTTGTATGGAATTTAAGAACTGTTTCTCTAATGTTAAGAGACAGTGTACATTTCTTTAAATTATCTATACAGTCATTCCAGTTCAATATACCATGCTCCAATGAGTACTTCGTTTTCCATTTGACTCTGAAGGGGAGAGAGTCTGAGGTGTGTTGATTGTTCAGGTAGGTATAAATTTCAGAAATGAGACCTTTGCCTCTAGGGTTGTGTAAGCATATTTACTCATAGAGGGAAGGTGTAGACATTGTGTGTATTTTAAACTGATACATATAGAAATGTTTGATCTGTAAATATTTAAATATTTGCGACTCTCATTGTTTTATTCTACAGGGTCTATATTTTTGAAAAGAATATATAACGTTTTGGTATTTTAAGTACTTTAGGCCTAAAATGTGCATTTTATCATTTCAATTTATTTCATTGATTTGAATTTCTAGGACTAACAAGCAGATATCTAGCTATGCCTGCATATACTCTAAAAAAAGCTTCTTGAGCTTCCTAGAAGCCTCAAATTCCTGTGCGCTCCAATACCAGTTAACAGTATTGACCATTCTCTCCAGCCTCCGACTCCTTCCTATTGGGCAGTTAGGACACCTATTATAGTAACGGGCCAATAGGAGCATAAAAGAGGATGTAGGCCTAATATTGGCATTGAAAGAAGCATCTTATGCCTCATACACACGCAACGATTATCGGCCGACCGATCTGCCGTCTTTTGTCCAGTGTTGTTGTGTTGGTTGAAATGTGCCTAGACTGCACACAAATTTTCTTGGCCAACAAAAACCAACTTCAGAAGTGATGTCATGGTTTACATTCCGTGTGTTTTTTCTTCTCTGAGCATGCCTAGTCTTGCTCATCAGATTTTTGTCTGCCGATATCTGTACTGACTGATGGAAAATCGGCCGTTCTGTTGACGGCCAACAAAAATTTTATAGCCTGCACACCAGATTTTGTTCGGCCGAAAAGTCGGAGTCGGTTGTCGGAAGCATCATACTAACAAGCCGAAAATCGGCCAATTGGACGTTGGCCGAAAATTCACGGCCAACTATCGTTGCGTGTGTACGAGGCATAAGTTTGTAGAGTGTCACAGGACTGGGGCTTCCAGGGTCCTCTAGAAGCTTTCAAATGTATGTGCAGATTGGGTGCCTTCTTTTTTAGACCTGAGGCCAATTTAGAAAGTTTATACTACTGACAGGTATAATATATGGTTTCAGTAATTCATGCAACTGGGAAAGCTGTGCAAACATGCACAGGAAAATGAACTTATTTCATCTAAGTGGATTTTTATTGATTTTCTCAGCCTACTGCTTTGATAAAGTATATGCGTGAATTTGAACATTTAATGCGGAGTCGGTGCTAGAAAAGGAGAAGCTCTGTTTTAATAAAACTTTAATAGTAATTAGCTAAGGCAATTACTTCAAATGTTAATTGCACGCCTCTAATATCAATCTTAAATCTTGTCAACAAATAAAACAATAAACACAGAGAATACAAACTTACAATATTGGTGCATTTCCTTATAAAAAAACATAAATCATCTTACATAATTTCCCTTTTATACAATAAAACCCAGCGTGGTAAAAATGTGGAAGTGTGTGATGAGCCAAATTTAAAGTGCACCTGTCACTTTACAATACAAGTTCACTTATTGAGATCCATTAGTCCTTTCAGGCTCTATTCACACCTATGCAATTTGCTTTTGAGAGTTTCTGCAGTGCTTTTTGAGGGGTTTTTTTTTTTTGCGATTTGCTGCATTTTGGCAGCGATTTGCATTTGTTATGCTTTTTTGGGCAAATTTGTTGTTGGGCATATTAACCACTTAAGCCCTGGAAGATTTTACCCCCTTCCTGACCAGGGCCTATTTTGCGATTCGGCACTGCGTGACTTTAATGGACAATTGCGCGGTCATGCGATGCTGTACCTAAACGAATATGATGTCCTTTTTTTCCCCACAAACAGAGCTTTCTTTTGGTGGTATTTGATCACCTGTGCAAATTTTTTATCATGCGCTATAAGCAAAAAAAGAGAGTCAATTTTGCAAAAACAGCAATATTTTTCACATTTTTTTATATGAAATTCCTCAAAAAAAATGTAAAAATCAAAAATTGTTTTATGCTACCTATGTTTGGTAAAAAAAAAAATCGCAAAAAGCGTATTTTGATTGGTTTGCGCAAAAGTTATCGCGTTTACTAACAAAGGGAAAGATTTTTGTCATTTTTGTTGTTTTTTTATTTTAACGCGTAATGGCGGCGATCTGCAATTTTTTTGCGGTACAGCGAAATTGCGGCGGACAGATCGGACCCTTGACTGACATTTTTGACACTTTTGGGGTTACCAGTGACATTTCTACAGTAATCAGTGCTATACATATGCACTGTTACTGTAAAATAAACTGGCAGTGAAGGGGTTACATTTTTTTTGAGAGGGAGGGGTGGTGTGTGTCCCTAGGGGCGTGATTCTAACTGTGATTGGCTGTGGCTTGAAGTGTAGGAACAATGATCAACGGTCCTACATAGTAGAACCGTATGATCACTGTTTCTACACAGGGGAGAATGACAGGCGGCTTGTTTACATCAGCCGCCTGCCTTTCTCCCTCTGCACCGACGATCGCCGATTGACCGGCGGACACCCGGTGCCGGTCACAGTGCGGGGGGGTCCGTTACCACGCCTCCGGGGGCGCGCTCGCTCCCCAGACCCTCACAGGCTAGCGACGTAGATCTACGTCACTCTGCCTGTGAGGGGCTGACTGCCGACGTAAATAGTCGTGCGGCAGTCGGCAAGTGGTTAAAGTATGCAAAATGCAAATTGTGGAAAAATCGTAGTAAAAATGCATGCTTTTCTGAAGCTTCTCCATTGAAGTCTATTGAACCATAAAATTTTTAAAAAAGCACCGTTTTGCATTTAAAAAAAGTCCCTGATCCTTTCCAAAAATGCAGAAGCACAAAAATGCATTGATGTGAGCATGTTCTGTAGGAACCCATGTTAAAAATAATGTCCTCTGCAAAAAGCATGAAAAAAGGCATTGGTGTGAATGAAGCGTTAATTATTTATTAGACATACTGTACATGTGAAAGAGATAAATCTAATGTAATCAATATTATTTATTTATTTTATTATAATTTTTATTAGGATTTTGTACAAAACAATAATATAAAAAGTACAAAGGGCACGTAGAAAACCAGTGATACATAGGGAAATGTCAGAAGATAGACCAGCTATTGTAAGAGCAATATAATAGTGCTTCTATAAAAAGTAAGCAATGTACAGAATGTGGTACAGTGAACAATTATTGACCAGCAAGTAGGAAAAGCAACTGATGGGGAATGATAATATAGACTGTCCACATGACACCCATCAATAAACAACCACAGGTAACCAAAGGGAAAAAAATAGATAAACAATTTAATCAAATAAACAAATACAAACAGGAAAAAATATTCCCCAGTATATTACCATTAAGGAGATATTACTGTAAATTACCTTTGTGAGAATGACAATCTAACAGTTACGGGGAGGATGTGGAATTTAATGTAACCATATAATAGAGCTAGGACAGGAATGTGGGGTTGATTAATGTAATCAATACTTTTAATATGTATATAAAAAGCCAAAAAAATATATATTTTTTAAAAATTTTGTTTGAGGAAAAGTTAAAAACCATGTCCATTTTATTAATTTTTTGGCCATCTATGTCTCATTGGGTTTCCTTTCATTTCCTGTCCCATAGATGTATCAATAAATAAGAATGAAATCTCTCCAAAGGAGGGAAATACCCCCTTAAGCTGGCCATAGATGGATGCTGAACCAGCCGCATTTCAATCCATCTATGGGCAGGCTGTACTGAAGTAAGTCTATTTATTAACTTCAGCCTGATAAGCCTGTCATTTTTTTTTTTTTTTTCGTACGATAACTGCTACCAGCTATAGCCAGCAGAAGTAATCGTATTCGGACAGCAGAGAAACCTCCCGCTGTCAGAATACAATAGCACAGTGGGAAGGATTCCCCCATCAACTCTGAATGTGTTGGGGGAGGGGGGGGGGAATCTAGTGATTTTCTTTCCTTCAACCCCTGGTGGAACCAAAGAAAATTGCTGAAAGCAGAACATCACTCTCTCAATCAACATTGACTGTTTTTAATCCTTTTGCTGCTGGCATTAATAAATAGATAGCAAAGTAGATCATATTTATATGTTTTAGACTATTACAAATGATGTTATACATCCTACAAATCTTCAAGAGGGGAGCATGGGTTTTTACAGCTCCCTCCTGACTGCATGCCTGAGCTAAGGGCAGATGGATTCCAAGAAGTAAACGCTACATGAATCATCTGCCCTTACTCAAGATGGCCACAGTCAGAAAAGCTAGGGGGTTGGTTTTCAAAGTGAGTTCTCAGCAAAAGCATGGAGACATGAAAAGATGGGTTACTTTGCTTTGAATATAAAAATGAATTAAATATTGTTTTTGGCTTGTGGTGCTCAGATGCATTGTAATTCCCATTTAATGTATGGCCAACCTTAGATAGTTGTTATTGAAATAAGCGTCTCCATTGGAAGATTCCCCTCTGTTTTTTAACTAAATCTTTCAATCGTAGTTATAGCGCGGTCATCAAGATAAATAAAGAGGGCGAATCTTCACTGCAGGGACACAGACAACAATGAAAACTTGGGTAAGTTGCTAAAAAAAGTTTTGGCTTTAGGTGAAATGTTTGCCAGATGTGTTATCAATGAAGTATAGTCACAACATAACCACAAGAAGATAAAGGGGCCTGTGATGAGTGATCTACAGCAGTGCTCCCAAACCTTCTTTTCGCCGCGGACCAGTCAACGTTTGATAATTTTTCTGTGGCCCGCTGAGCTGAGGAGGGGGGGGGGGGTAACGTCAATGCAGAGTGACCAGCGTGCCCCCATTTAATGCAGAGTGCCACAGCGTGCCCCCAATCAATGCAGAGTGCCACAGCATGCCCCCATCAATGCAGAGTGCCACAGTGTGCCCCCATCAATGCAGAATGCTACAGCGTGTCCCCCATCAATGCAGTGCCACAGCGTGCCCCCAATCAATGCAGAGTGCCACAGCATGCCCCCAATCAATGCAGAGTGCCAAAGCATGCCCCCAATCAATGCAGAGTGCCACAGCGTGCCCCCAATCAATGCACAGTGACCAGCGTGCCCCCAATCAATGCACAGTCAGTGCACTTACCTGATTTGCAGCGGTGGCTTCTCCTCAGTCTCCCCGCGTCTCCTCGAGTCCTCCCTCCTCCTCCTCCTTGGTCAATGGCATGGGTTTGCCTTTCGGCCAATCAGGAAACGGGTCTCGGACCCGCTTCCTGATTGGCCAGGAGGTGGATCCGTGTGACAATAGCGAATATTCATTTGCTATTGTCACACAAATGGGTGGGCTCAGGGTGCACTGCTCTGCGCCCCGGGTCTACACTTTTCTGAAAATGTTTTTTTTTTTTTTGAAAATGGAAATAATGTAATGTTCTTTGGGCGGACCGGGTACCATTTGATCCACGGACCGGTACCGGTCCGCGGCCCGGGGGTTGGGGTTCAATGATCTACAGTACCTAGACTAATTCTCAATATTATTAACTGGTATAGCAACACATTTAAATGACAGCTATAACCTAATTTAGTGGCATCAGACCTGATGACAGCAGCAGCTGACTAATGCTTAGCACCACCTCCAATACACATCTTCAAAACAAGGACAGCAATGCTGTGCCTCAACAATTAAGGGGGAAAACCAGTTTGAGAGACCTCTCCTGTAGGTGGAGAGCAGAGTTGAACCCATCTTACTACCCCCGCAGTAAATGCTGAGCATTGTCTTGACGGGCTCCCCTGGATCCCACCTTGTTCCTGATGGCTCTTCAAATGAATGAACAGTCTAGGTATTGTTTTTTTTGTTGTTTATTGGTAATTGGGATAGGAGAAGGGAATAGTGGGATACTCCAATTGAACTATTCACATTGGTTGAGGATTTCTATCTTCAGAACTTTGCTTCAGACTCTGGAACAGCCAGGCTGTTAATCCACACTGCCACAAGCGTAGATGGGGTTAAGTCTCTTGCTTTCTTTACTCCCTGACAAGATGACTTGATAAACCATAACATATCTTCAGGACACTCTCACTAGCATCCTCTTCCCACTGACACCCGTCCACTGACTATCCTAGGAGCAGGGGTGGCCCCCCTCAGGTCAGGCCCCTTGAAACGGGTTTCTGTACTCCCTGTACTGCAGAGACAGATCCTCCAGTGTCTCCCCTCTCAGTCAGCCTCTTTGGACCTCTGGGTTCAGCTCCTCACTGCTACTTCTCAGGCCCTCAGGATGACCCCATGAGACTGCATGGCACCTCTACAGAGAAGGAGGCAGCTGCCCCCCTCCCTCCGGGACTCCGCTATCCAGCCGACCTCAAGCACATGTGCTCCTGGCTTTTGTACAGTATCCCAGCATGCACCGATGCGACTTTCCCTCTGCCAATCATCAGGACTGTATCAAAAGCCCATGCACCCATTTGTCAGGATTCCTCCCACTGTCCAACATGCCTCCCTATTGAACCAGTGTGAAACACTCTCTAGACTAAATGAATCGCATCCTGAGCACAATGAGCAGACCTCACTAACAGATCCTGCTCTCTGGTAGGCAGAGACAATATAGGTTTACCCACAGCTCTTCTGGTAAACAGACAGAGCACAAACTATACTTTCTCTCTAGCACCTACCTAGGAGGGTGCTACATTACATTATCTGGTTTAGTTTTGGTCACAGTGAGTTGCCATCCTACGTGCAATCAATTGCCATTTTTCTATAGCATATTGTAGCCTGGCAAGATATTTTATATGATCTGCACAGTTCATTATATGTCATGTTGGCTGATATCAGTGATAGGAGAATTAGAACGGTACTTTTTTTGTTTGTCTGCATGCTTTGCTTTGTTTATTGAACAGTTATGTCATCTGTCCTCAGGTACCATTTGGGATTTATTTTATAGCTCAGCGCAAATGGCACGATATGTCAACAAGCTGACTATTGACATGCAGACGTTAGGGCAATTGTACAAGTAATAAACAAAAATTGTATCTGGACTATTAAAGCGGAGTTCTGCCCCCCTCCCCCCCTCCCTTGAAAAGCTGTAGCTGCTGACTTTTAATATTAGAACACTTACCTGTCCAGGGATCCCACTAGGCACCCCAGCTGATTTTTTGATCACTCTCAGGTGCTGCTGCCACCATTCGTGGTAAGGGAAAGCGGCAGTGAAGCCTTTCGGCTTCACAGCCGGTTCCCTACTGCGCATGTGCGAAATGCGCTGTGCTTTCTAACTGGTCCGGCGACGGAGGAAGGAGGAAGTGGGGACAGAAAACCTGTCAAAAACAGAGGGGGGGGGGGGGAGAAACAGATAAGCTGAGCTTCAATTTTTGGGTGGAACACCGCTTTAACTCATGGTTTAGTGCTTCAATCTTAGAGCCATTAAGTTACAAGCCAAAAAATGTGTGGAAATCCTCTGGTGTGTAGAAGCTGCCAGCCCAGGATCCAGAAACCATGTATAAGCATGAAGGGATCCTGTCCTATGCTGTTGTGTCCCTAATAAATTTAGTGTGTTTACTGATAGGTTGTAACCAGCCTCAGCTCTGTTTACATTTTTCTAGGCTCTGCTGGCTCTCTGAAGCTCATCGGTTTGATTGATTCAACCTATTATGTGGAGGTTCCTGTTACAAGTGTGGGAAGAATGTTCGCGACTGCTGCGCTTAGTAAAGGAATTCATTAAAATATATAATGACTTAACACAATATCTAGTAAAGCTGCTGACGCAATACTGCGCGCAAAAAAAAAAAATATAAGCACAAATTGAAAGAAAGGTGGTGCAGCAGCGCTATACAATCAGAAGTATTAGAAATTAAAAAAAAAAAGTCCACATTCAAAGATGTCTGAAGAAAGTCATAAGCTTAAGTGCAGCTGAATGTATGTCAAGAGGCCACCACCGACACCCGATCACACTGCCTCTTACCATCCATTCCAGACCCTCATTGCAAAGGTCGAGATGTGCAGTGATCAGCAATCCAATGGGCTCTTTAGTGACAGCAACCTCCTTTTCAGCTCACTCAGTCGTTCCCCACCAGGACTTATATATTATTAAACACCCTAGTGCTGCGCAGCCTGCAACTCTTATTCGTACATCTTCATCCTAAAGCTGTTCCAAGAAAGATACAAGAGCCTTTGCCCTGCATTGCTGCTTCTCAGAGAAAGTTCTAAGGATTGAAGACGAATAAGAGTTGCAGGCTGTGCAGCACTAGGGTGTTTAATAATATATAAGTCCTGCTGGATAATGACTGAGTGAGCTGAAAAGGAGGTTGCTGTCACTAAAGAGCCCATTGGATTGCTGATCACTGCGCATCTTGACCTTTGTAATGAGGATCTGGAATGGATGGTAAGAGGCAGTGTGATCGGGTGTCGGTGGTGGCCTCTTCACATACATTCAGTTGCACTTAAGCTTATGATTTTCTTCTGACTGCTTGTTTGGATGTGGACTTTTTATGAATTTCTAATACTTCTGATTGTAAAGCGCTGCACCACCTTTCTTTCAACAGAGTGGGAACGACAAAGAATTAGGAATATTTTGATCACCTTTCTTTCTTGACTGGGCTTCTGCCTGAATTTGTGTCTGGAAGGATCTTTACTTAGGCCTAATTCACCCTGGGGCATGTGCTTGGGCATGCAAAGAATCTAGTTGAAGAGTGTCAGAGAGGATCTGAGTAGAAACTAGTGCTGGGCACTGTAAGAAGGACTCATTGCCCTTCAATCAATGTATCTTTGACTGCTCTAAAAGGGTAAACTGCCACAGTTAGTAGAGGTAGATCCACTACAACTTTGCTCTTTTGTTCTTGAAGGCCAGACTTCTATTTCAGAATACCTGTCTGCTTTTGTGCTATATTTTTGTATCCTGCACCCCTAAACCCTCTCTCCTATAACTGAGTTCAGTTATAAAAAGGAAACGACTAACATGACTGTTGCCCAACTTATTTTTCTCCCCACTCTACACCAAGGACCAGACAATAAGATGGAAAAGTTAGCCCACCACATTACTTAGGGGGTTGTTTCATAGTGTAGCACTACCCCCGTAAGAGTTGCAAATGTAAAGGTTTCCCACTGCTACACAGCCAGCCACACCGCATTTCCATCTTGCATCCAGACACAGAAATCAGTCTTTTCGTTGTTTTATTAGGGGATAATAACTTGGATAGGGTAGAGATTTACAAGTAAACAAAAGTGGTACCACAGACATTACAATCAGTTAAAAACAAGTGTGCCCAGGTTTAGGGAAGTCACAGCTGCAATACCACAAAGCCTGCTAATTTTGGGACCAACAGTCCTGTTGACCTATGTCTAGGCCTGTCCAGTATATCTACATGGGCATCCAGCAGGCTCAGATCCCGTGCTACAGGCTGCAAGAGGAAGCCGAAGGGACTAATGCTATACAGGCATACCCAGCTTTTAAGTACACAGTGGGACCAGAGCATGTATGTAAAACGAAAATGTACTTAAAGTGAAGCAATACATTTTTTAATTTCCTAGGCAAGCTGGCTGGCCACAAATAGGATATGTTGTAGTCCTGTGTCCCCTCACATTGCTCCCTAAGTTTGGTATCCCTGTCACTTATGGTTTGGGAGTAGTGCCATGTCAAGCTGACCAAGACTTCCCATAGACGGCAATGTTAAAAACTGGGAGTAATGCCATGCCAAGCTGACCAGGCTGTGTCCGTACTCGCGAGTGTACGTAAAGTGAGTGTACTTAAAACGGGGTATGCCTGTACTGTGCTCCTACACTAAGTGGATACTGGTAGAGGAACCTGAGAGGTTTTAGTGTATAAGAATACTTGGACACAATCTGAGTAGTGGACACATTATTCATCTCACAAGTTCATGCATGGTCAATTATCCTTCCTTTTTTAATAGTGAAACTTTATTTAAACAATTTGTGTTTGTTTTAACATTTATTTTGACATTAAAATTTTACTTTCATGGTATTAAAAATAGCTTTGATTTGTGTTTTCATCAACCTCACTCTATTTGGTAAACCTAATGCATGAAAATTATTGTGATTTCTGTTCTAAAATAACACTCAACCAGGTGTTTATTAGCTGCTTTGTGTATTTCTTAGCGGTTCATCTTTACTTTTTGATTTAGAAGCAATACTTTCCTATTTGGGTTCCATAAATATATACTAAAGTATGTATGCTTCCCACACAGTTGTACACATGCGATGATAATAATGAATGCCGCCGTCCGACTTCACCCAGCTGGGCGTAATGACACAAAACACATTTCTGACAATGCATACCAAACCGCATTTATATGCCTGTTGACGTGCCACACAGAAAATGTATAGTGTAAAACCAATGAATATTTTCTATCTGTATGCCTGTGAACCATACTGCAAATAGAAAGCCATCATGTGAGATCACTTGTGAAGAAGGACATACTGTATGTGGTCCAAGTGGTGTCCAGTAAACAAATTTCTCTTTTTAGTTGAAGTTTCTTCTTCTTCTTCATTTTGGCTAGAACAAGGTAGGTCAAAAAGACTGAAAAAACAAAACAAAAAACAAAAATTAAAAAGTTGGGACTTTATATGAGGCATTATCCCGATGGTATAAGCCTCCATCCCTAAATGTATAAAAGTCAAGGGGGGGGGGGGGGAGGAGAGAGGGTAATAATGGTTAGTATCAGGTAAAAAGGCAATCGGCATATTTGGATAAAACAAAGTAGTGGATAATGTATAATAAACATAATATCCGTAGACTGTATTTAAATATAAAGGCGATTTGCCTGTAGTTACTAACAAATAAGATAGGTAGGAGGGGAAAAAAAACGGGACTTTATATGAGGTGTGTGCGAACGGTTGGCGGGTAAACAATACAATCATATGTATATAACAAATGATAAGATTTAATAACAAATCTCCTCACGATACATAGCATATCAATAAATGCATGATACAAACATGTGATAATTTATATTGAAGAAAAAAACAATGTTGGGCACTTCATGCAAAGCCTGTAGGATGCACATTGGAAGGGGATAAACAATGATGGTAATTGCCGTGTATGGAATCCAAATATTGGAAGATAAGAACGATGCTCATTAAGAAAGCTTGACGAGTGTCGTGGATATATTCCAATTCATCAGGAGCAAGTGCATCCCCAGACCCACTTAGCAGTGGAACCATGTAGATAAGGTAGAGGTATTTGATTAAATAATTTGGTAAAAATATTATTGGTAAAGGTATTGTGGACGGTTGTCCAGATGGGCAAGGGGTCTTTTTCGGGAGCTGTGGTGGCCTCGTCTGCGGCCAAAGGGCACTCCAAGTGGACATCCATGAAAGAGGGAAACAACAATAGCCCAGATAGATGCGTGGTGATGATGTCACATAAAATCCCCATGGATAACTGTGTAAATAAAGTAAGGGGTAATTGGTTACTAAAAAGTTGGGATGTTTTGGTGACATGTAAGATGGGGATAGCACCCAAGATCAGGAAAGAGTTAGGCCCATGATCACCTCAAAGGAAGGGGTGCCAGAAAAAAGTAGTGCTGATGCATAGTGAGTGAAAAAAGGATGAGAAAAAAAGAAAGAAAACAAGAAAATTAGTAAAGATGATGTATCGTGAGTTATAATCCAGTGAAACATAGCAATGAGTAGCCATAGGAATGTGTGCTGAGTGCCTCAGGAAGGGATGGACAGGGTGAAACAAAGAACTAAAGGAGGTGAAGAATGTCCGAAAAGGGGTGTACCGGAGGCTGGTCACAGCGGGGTCCCCAACGTCACTTCCACGCTCAGTAGAGGGAGCGGGTTGCTGCATCACGGACAAGCAAGGTTCGTCCAGGATGGCAGCACTGCACAATCTCCCTCATATTTGAGCGCGAGATGGATATCACATGCCATTAGCGTAGTGGCGCCAAAAATGACGTCACACGAACGGCGCGGAAGACGTGACGCCGATGCACAGCAGGGTGCCGCCCAAACACCCCGCGTCCACATGGGAACGATAGGGGAGGCCCCCCGGAGTGCCTCCCAGCTCCCGAGCTAGACAACGGCCCAAGTGGAGAATCTCCCAACAACAAAACAGAAGTCTAAACTTAGTAACCAATGGTTACCCTGTGCATGATGAGTAGCAACAATATATACATAAATCTACTAGTAAAATGTAGTATGCATGATGAATAACAACAATATATACATAAATACACTAGTAAAATGTAGGCTGGAAAAACCTGCATTAATGGCCAATCTCAGAGCCACACACCTCCATCCCTAGGAATATCAAAAAGACTGAAAACAAAACAAAGAACAAAAATTAAAAAGTTGGGACTTTATATGAGGCATTATCCCGATGGTATAAACCTCCATCCCTAAATGTATAAATGTCAAGGGGGGGGGGGGGGAAGGAGGGAGGGTAATATTGGTTAGTATCAGGTAAAAAGGCAATCTGCATATTTGGCTAAAACAAAGTAGTGGATAATGTATAATAAACATAATATCCGTAGACTGTATTTAAATATAAAGCCGATTCACCTGTAGTTACTAACAAATATCTGGACAACCGTCCACAATACCTTTACCAATAATATTTTTACCAAATTATTTTATCAAATACCTCTACATTATCTACATGGTTCCACTGCTAAGTGGGTCTGGGGATGCACTTGCTCCTGATGAGTTGGAATATATCCACGAAACGCGTCAAGCTTTCTTAATGTGCATCCGTCTTATCTTCCAATATTTGGATTCCATACACGGCAATTACCATCATTGTTTATCCCCTTCCAATGTGCATCCTACAGGCTTTGCATGAAGGGCCCAACATTGTTTTTTTCTTCAATATAAATTATCACATGTTTGTATCATGCATTTATTGATATGCTATGTATCGTGAGGAGATTTGTTATTAAATCTTATCATTTGTTATATACCTATGATTGTATTGTTTACCCGCCAACCGTTCGCACACACCTCATATAAAGTCCCGTTTTTTTCCCCTCCTACCTATCTTATTTGTTAGTAACTACAGGCGAATCGGCTTTATATTTAAATACAGTCTACGGATATTATGTTTATTATACATTATCCACTACTTTGTTTTATCCAAATATGCCGATTGCCTTTTTACCTGATACTAACCATTATTACCCTCTCTCCTTCCCCCCCCCCCCCTTGACATTAGAACAAGGTAGGGTTATAACCCCTGTCAGATTTTTTTTTCGTTATCCGTGTCCCATTTTGGAGACTTTCCTTCACTCCCTGTCTCATAGCAAAACAGGAAGTGAGAGGAAATGAAGGGAATCACTTGGGGACCCCTAAATTACTACTGTCCCCATTGGAAGATTTCCCCTCAATTTCTTTTCTGGGAACCACCCATCATTTGAGGTTTACTTTACTTTTACTTTCAATGATAATGGTAAACAGGACATATAGAGAGGGTGAATCTCCTTAACGGGGGCACAGACAGCAATAAAAACTTAGTAGGTGTCCAAATTCCTCTCCACTCAATCCAAAACTAACAAAAAAAATGCCTTTAGTTATATTTTAATGAACCTTTATTTATTTTGTTCTTACTGTAGCATTCACCCCTGAAAGAGCCACTGAACATCAGAATATTGGGTCTCTTTTGCCCCGCAACCTGTGATAACCCACCCTTACCTGGACCTGAGAGCACCAACACCTTTACCACGTTTAAATGGTCTTTATTTAAAGCAAAGCCCTTAAGAGAAATGGGTTAGTTAGACAACAGTTTACAATATTACTGCAATGCTATAGAGATAAAAGTGGTTGAATTCTGTTACGTGCCACATCCCTAAATTCAACATACAAACAAAAAGGGAGTTCCCCTATTTGTGGGGCTTTAAGGGCACTGATTTGGTATCAAGTGGAAAACATAATAAGGAATTTTATAGATTTTATAAAAACATACATTTTATTAACCACTTCCCGACCACCCGCCGCCTTTTTACTGCGGCAGGGCGGCTCTCCTGCACAAACCGACGTAGATCTACATCGGTCACGCGCAGGAAGCTAGGGGGCTCCCGCCACCACTCGGCAGCGGGGAAGCCAATGCACGGGTCAGGTGGCTCTGATTGCCGCCAAAACCCGCGATCGCTCCTCACTGAGAGAGAAGGAATTTCGGCTGCTGTAAACACAGCCGACCGTTCTTCTCTCTAAAATTATCATAGAGCCCATGTGATCCTTCTATATAGGATCACATGTCTCTATGGTCATTTCAGAAGGCATGCCCCCTTACAGTTAGAATCACTCCCCTAGGCTCACATTTAACCCCTTGATCACCCACAGGGTTAACGCCTTCTCTGCCAGTGTCATTATTACAGTAACAGTGCATATTTTTAGCACTGATTACTATAGTAATGTAACTGGTATCCCCAAAAGTGTCAAAAATGTCAGTTAGGGGTCCGATCTTTCCGCCATAATGTCGCAGTCCAGCAAAAAATCGCAGATCGCCGCCATTACTAATAAAAAAAAAACAAAAAACAATAAAAATTACATAAATCTTTTCCATAGTTAGTAGACGTGATAACTTTTACGCAAACCAATCAAAATACGCTTATTGCGATTTTTAATTTACCAAAAATATGTAGCAGAAAACAAATTGGCTTAAAATGTTAAAACATTTTGATTTTAATTTTTTTTTGAGAATATCATATAGCAGAAAGTGAAAAATATTGTTTTTTTTTTTCAAAATTGTCGCTTTTTTTTTGTTTATAGCTCAAAAAATAAAAATCGCACACGTGATCAAATACCACCAAAAGAAAGTTCTATTTGTGGGAAAAAAGGAAATCAATTTTATTTGGGTACAGCATCGCCCGACCACGCAATAGTCCGTTAAAGTAACGCAGTGCCGAATCGCAAAATAGGGCCTGGTCAGGAAGGAGGCAAATCCTTCCGGTCTTAAAGTGGTTAATACATCACTAAATAAAAAACATATAAGCAACATGGTATGAACAGTCTTTTGAATATACCAACTGAGAATGACATCGATGTGATATGACTTCCTTCACCTGACGTGTTTTAGAGATTGAATATCTCCTTTATCAGGGGTGCAAGAGGCAAGTTGTATATCCAAACAAAAGGTGCTATAGATTAACATTCTATGTTTAAAAAAACAAAACAAAAGTGTTACAGCTCTGCTGATCTGCTCAATCATCAAGGTAATTTTAAATTAGGTGGAAGGCAAGGAAGCACCATAGAGCACTTTACCCAAGAGAGGAAGGTAGGGAACACTGAGGGCTGAACGACTTGATCCAGGTTTAAAATGGCTGAGGAGAGATGTTGTGTCCCTTATAAGTGTACAACAGGAATGGGATATTACTGCAACAGAATTTACAGGGCGTCACTGTTCATTCACTATGTCTGCCAGGGAGGTGAATAGTACAAAAATGTGCAGTAAGTGGGTATGAAAGAGAGATACTAGCCTAAAGTGCAAATAAATAATAAACCAAGCACAGTAATAAAAAACAACATCTGCAATAGTAATACAACCTACCTACTACAGAGATACCTTGCCTAGCCACTGGCCACTGAGATAATGGAGAGAGTCCGCTGGTGATGGGGCCCTTACGTTGGAGCGCTCAATTCAAATAGAAAAGAGGCCTCTCACAAAAGATGACTCTGTTCCTGGGCAGTCTCTCAGTGGTTGGCGGAAGGACCTCCTTCATGAGCCAGCTCAATGCAGCTGTAGCAAACAGTGGCAGCTGAAACACTGAAATACAATAGTTGGACCACTCTGGAACAATTGCACAGTCTCTCCTCCCTCAATGTGGGCAAAAGCTCTCAGCAAAGCAACAGGTCGCAGCCCAATCCCTGCATGTGATTCAGGTGCAGCACCCCTCTACTGGCAACAATGTTCCTCTGGCAGCAGCACCTGGTCAGTAGCCAGCCATACCTCCCAACAATATGAGATGGGAACGAGGGACACCTGTTAGCAAAAGTATGTTGCCATAAGACACACCCCCCTGCCACGCTCCCTTAAAGGAGGATTATACAAAAAGAAAGTTTAGCTAACCACTTCTGGACCGGAAGGATTTGCCCCCTTAATGACCAGGCCATTTTTGCGATTCGGCACTGCGTTAATTTAACTGACAACTGCGCGGTCCTGAGACGCTGTGTCTAAATAAAATAGACATCCTTTTTTCCCCCATAAAACAGAGCTTTCTTTTTGTGGTATTTGATCACCTCTGCGATTTTTTTAATCATGCGCTATAAATAAAAGAAGAGCGACAATTTTTTTAAAAAGCAGTATTTTTCATTTTCTGCTATATAACATTAAAAATTCAAAATATATAAAAAAATAAATAAATAAAAAAAAATTCAAAAATCAAAATTTTTTAATCATTTTTGTCCAATTTGTATTCTGCTACTTATTTTTGGTGAAAAAAAATCCCAATACGTGTATTTTGATTGGTTTGAGCAAAAAATATCGCGTCTACAAACTAGGGGAAAGATTTATGTCATTTTTATTTATTTATTTTCTTTTGCTATAAATGCGATTTGCGATTTTTAGCGGGACTGCAGCATTGCAGCGGACAGATTGGACACCTAACTGACATTTTTGACACTTTTGGGGGGGGGTCCAATGACATTACTACAGTAATCAGCACTAAAAATATGCACTGTTACTGTAATAATGACACTGGCAGGTAAGGAGTTAACACCAGGGGCGTTCAAAGGGTTAAATGTGTACCTAGGGGATGCTTTCTAACTGTGTGGGGGCCAGACTTGGTGGATGGAAACAGGGCTCCTGTGTTCCGAAATAACAGGAACACAGGAGCCCTGTTTCAATCAGTGACAAATGAGCGGTGTGCCGTGTTTACAACGGCACACCACCTTCTGTCAGTCCCTGACCCATTGCTTAGTTGCAGGGCTAGAGAGCAGGCACGTGATCGAGCCGTCGGCGGCACGTGGGCGCGCTCGAGACCAGTTTCTGTGAGCAGGATAGCCAGCCTGTTGCAGTATATCTGCGGCGGCTGGTCGGGAAGCAGTTAAACCCCCAAGTGCTTTTTTATACCACTTCTATTCCTTTGTACGGACTTCTGAAATTTATAAATGGAACAGTTTAGAATTTGGACCAAAGCTTTAGCACTGGGAAACACTTATTGAAAGATAAAAAGTGCATTTTATATACAACTATATAGAGCTGACCAAAATGAGGGACAAATGGAGCAAAGAGGGACAGAGGGGCGTTGTTCCATATTAGGGACAGGCCCTTGAAATCAGGGACAGTTGGGAGCTATGGCAGTAGTTAAGAACAATCAGTCCAGAACTGTTTTTCATCCCTGAGCCCTGTACATGAGCTTCCAGGCTAAACACTCTCTCGACACACACAGCAGACCACTCCCTGGCTCTGGATCAGCAGTCACTGAAGCTCTCAGTCCTGTTTCCCACTTGCAACACCCTCCCTGGGCATATACTGTACTGTCCAGGCACTCCTGCTCTCCAAGCTGTTCCCAGGCCCTCTCCGTTCAGTCTCCACATGGACCTCTCCATTCTCCCCATGGTGGCTAAAAATGGCCAGCAGCCAATCCAGAGCTAGCCTGGCCCAGACCGCTAATCAGAAGTCCTCCTGCCCCAGGGCTGCTAGGGTTGGGCCCTCTAAAGCAGTAGCAACAGCAAGTCAGGGCACAGTCTAACCTGCTCTCTCCTTGTAGTTGTCCATTACAGGAGAGAAGAGAAAAAATGTCCTTGCTGCTCTTTATTTTGTCAGCACTGTTAGGCGAGATTCAAAGAGCTAAGCCCAGTGCTATATTCCATTTACATGCAGACCAAACTGTTCATCAAAAGTGTCATCAACAAGGGATTGGGCAAACTACAGGATTGCCAGGTGGGCCAAGTCATGTCAACAACTGGAATGTTAAAATATAGACCTTTCAGGCTATAAGTATGATGGCTGCCACTGCTGATTTCATTTTCAAAGTGTAAGCTCCAGGTCTGTCCATAGGTGTGCGCAGCCTATTGCATTAGGGTGTGCACCCCAAAGTCCAAACACATATCCATGTGTATATACTGATGGTGTCAGAAGGGTAGAGATCGGTGCCTGTAGTTCTATTGTTATTTTTTATTCTTTTTTACAATTTTATTTTTTTTGTTAGCACAGTTAGGGAGCTTTGGTGAAATATCAGGGGTCTAAACAGGGGGAATCTGCACCACAAGGGGTGATTAGGGTGAGCCAAGGCACACCTGGCACACCCTGTGCGCACGCCTATGGGTCTTTCCTTCTCGTTCAAAGTATTTTATTAGAGTTGTGTACATACAATAGATACAACAGAAGTGTAAAAAGGATACAACAAAAAGGTAAAGAAGATAGAGTCCAAATATAGAGTGGGCAAATGGTATACAAGATATATAGAGAGTCAATGAGCGATAATGAACAGTTAATAAGTATAATAAATAATGTAAAAGTGTAAGTCAATGGGGTTGCAATAATAGGAATAGCGTGTCCGTGTCCTCCCTATGGGTCACCCCTAATGGGTTCAAGCTGTGACCCAGAAGGAGAACAGGTAATGGGAACCTTCCACAAATAAAGGATCTTCCAAAAAGTTACATATCTTGACTAATAAAAGTATCTCATAGAACATATGAAGAACAGCCTAATATAGCATGGCACATAGTCATCCAATTGTTCAAAATAAACAAGGACTCAAATTTAGTAGAGAAAGTAAATTGTTGTATCGAATGATTACTATAAACCTAATAATAAAAATATAAAAAGAAATAGAGGGAAGGAGAAGAAAACAGAAGGCAAGAATGCCAGAAAGGAAAAAGAGTGGAATATAGAGAAAAGAAGTGGGAACAATTATTGGGAATAAGGCAAGGCAGAATGAAACAAGAAGGAATGTTACCAAGAAAGTAAAACAGCTTCATTGAAGTCTGGGGGAAGCATCTTGGAAATCCAAGATTTTCAAAGAATGTCGAATTTATTCAAAGTGCCATTATCCAAGGCCGACATCTTGGCATGTATCATCGAAATGTTCACTCGTTTAGTTTCACATACGTTTTAGGAAGAGGATGCTTTGGCAATAATCTGTTTAGCAGCTTTTAAGAGTTGCATAAGGAGTTTAAACTGAGTGCGTGTAAGAATGTCTGGTTTGCACAGGTCTGTCCTTCTGATCTTTGCTTCACCACCACTTGAAACATCACTGACTTGGAGTTTATTGCCTCGTTTCCACTGAGCGGAACGGTTCAGTTCGGTACAGTTTGGAAGGGTTAGAATGGTCCGGTCTATTCAGGTGAGCGTTTCCACTGCAAGTCGGGCCACCAGGGACCATGCAGGGTTTACACCAAATGAGGTGTTTGTTTTGCTCTTTCATTTGACGTGAGCATTGGAGTTTCCCTGTCCGCCAATCAGTGGAATCTATCGTGTGACGCCAGTAGCTCCGCCCTAACCGTACCGTACCATTTCCTATGGCCCTACATCTGAAGCAGGACCAGGAATGGTGCGGTTTGGTTCGGTTGTATGGGCCACTTTCATAATGGAAACACCCAAAATAGCGTACCGTACCGAACCGACCCGAACCGATCCGCTCAGTGGAAACGAGGCATAATTAAATGTATCAGGTGTTCTGAGACTTCACTGGCAGCATGCCTCAAGCCAATGACTCAGTCATTTTAGTGATACTAAACAGAGAAGTGTTAATTGCCATAATTCATTCACATAAATCATTAATATAATAGCATCATATTTTTATTTATTTTTCTAATTCTCTATGTACCTTATTCTTGCAGCACTGTTATGTGGTCACATGATCTCTCACTGTTCTTTGGCATCTGCAGGGAAAGATCCTTGGGAGGGGCTTCTATTACTCTGCTGGTGTATGCTCAGTCTCTAAAGTGTGAGTCTGTGTCTGCACAGCCCTGATTGGTGCTGTGCCGGTCACGTGACTAAAAAAACAGAAGAGCAAATCAAATTAGATTATAAATATCAAATAACTGTTTTACAGCTCCCAATAAATGGTTATAGAGCATCAAAAGAGTCACAGCTGATTGATATTTTCATTTTGTTCATATGGCATCTCCATCCAAGACTCTTTTTTTTTTTTTTTTTTTTTTTTTACTTTTTTTAAGGTATTAGCAATTACATTAGATATAATTAACTACTTCAATACCAGGCACTTTCACCCCTTCCTGTCCAGGCCAATTTTCAGCTTTCAGTGCTGTCACACTTTGAATGACAATTGTACCCAAATAAATTTTTTATCATTTTCTTCACACAAATAAAGCTTTCTTGTGGTGGTATTAAATCACCACTGGGTTTTTTATTTTTTGCTAAAAAAAACACAAAAATGTGAAAAGTTTTTCTTAGTCTCTTTTGTAAATAAGTAGTGTTTCTCCTTCACTGATGTGCACTGATAAAGCTTCACTGATGGGCACTGATGAGGCAGCACTGAAGGGCACTGATTAGGTGGCACTGATGAGGAGACACTAATATGCAGCACTGATGGGTACTGATAGGTGGCACTAATATGCAGCACTGATGAGCGCTGATAGGCGGCACTGATGGGCACTGATAAAGCTTCACTGATGGGCACTGATGAGGCAGCACTGAAGGGCACTGATTAGGTGGCACTGATGAGGAGACACTAATATGCAGCACTGATGGGTACTGATAGGTGGCACTGATATGCAGCACTGATGAGCGCTGGTAGACGGCACTGATGGGCACTGATAGGCAAAACTGATGAGCACTGATAGGTGGCACTGATGGGCACTGATAAGCGGCACGAATGGGCACCGATCGGCAGTACTGATGGGTGGCACTGATGGGAACTGATGGGCAGCACTAATGGGCAGGCACTGAAAGGCAGCACCGATCTGCATAACTGATGGGCACAGATTGGCCTCACTTATGGGCACAGACTGGTGTCACTGATGGGCACAGACTGGTGTCACTGATAGGCACAGAGTGGCATCACCGATGGGCACTGTTGGGGCTGCATTGTGATCGGTGCCCTGATTACCTTTACATGTATTCCCTGGGAGGAGATGCTGTTTATCAGCTCTTCTCATCTCACACTCTGTCAGTGTGAGGGAAGAAAAGCCGATAAATTACACTTCCTTGTTTACATGTGATCGACTGTGATTGGATGCGCTGTGTGCCCCCAGGGGTGCGTGTTTGCGGCTTAACTGGGCGCCGTCATATGACTGTAGCCTGGATTGGACTACCATAATTTATATATATATATATATATATATATATATATATATATATATATATATATATATATATATATATATATATATCTACATGTTTATCCTTATTGTAGGAATTGCCAGTGTGCCCCTTTAAGGCTGCTTTCAGAAGGAGATCGGTCTCTCACAGGAAATGGAAGAAATTAATTATGGGAGATATAGTTCTGTACTGGGAGCAGACTGTTATCTGGATTGCCGAGGGAACTGTACTCCCAAGGAGCAATGGGGAAGTGAAGGATCATGGGAGAGCCTATAAACCTGTCTGCTTCACGGTGTGTGCGCTCTGTTGCTTTCGGGACCCAGTGAGTGCAGACCAGCCTGTTGAGTGCTTACAGACACTGTTGAGGCCTAGTACACGCGGCCTAGCCCGAGTACGAAGCTTGTCCTCAGTGGAGCAGATGCTGATAGCTACACTGCAGTGGCTGACCCAGTATAGCTGAGGAGGAAGTGAGTGGAGGCCAAACAGACTGACCGATGCAGCAGAGTATCGATCACTCCCAGATGAAGGAGCGTGGGAGGGCGCATCGCCTGTGTTGCAGGATCCTCACATATGGAAATCAGAGAACGGAAGGGTGCCTGTGTGAAATCCTAACTGCAAGTATAATCCTTTTCCATCAACACACTGACCGCAGACAGTATTGCATATATCACTTCTTTGGGATTACAAATATCACAGTAGACAAGACAGTGATAAGAGCTCCAACTGCCGGTGAAGACTTAGCAAGGCCTTGCTTGGAGAGGGGTTTTAATACCTGTTACACCTTAAAGTGTAACACATTTAATCTACTTTATAGCTATCAGTTAGACACATTTAATCTACTTTATAGCTATCAGTTAGAACTACCACAGCGTTGGTATAATTCTAAGTTCTTTCTCTAAGCAATAGTATAATAGTGATATAAGATTTAACAGTCTTTGTTCATAACTCTATAATATTGTGTTACTATTGATCTTTGACATTCTTTTTTTGCTATTTACACCTATATCTATATCAGTCTTGTTGAATTTCGCTGGCTTTGGTGAGATTCGACTGACTGATAGAGTTATACCGTTTTATCTCAATGCTATACCTGTTTATCCTTTAAGTAAAATAGCAAAATGTTATCTCATTTGTTTCAGTGTGTTCTTAACCACTTCCGGACTGCTCACGTTGCTGCTACTGCAGCAAGGTGGCAGCCCTGGGTCTGGCGACGTAGACCTACGTCTCCAGATTCCTTCCTCTCGGAGACTCGGAGGTGTTTAGACACAGCGGAAGTTGGGCCAGGGGAGGAGAGGCTTGTGGGAGGAGAGGCTTGTGTAAACAAAGCAGGCGGATCTCCTCTGTGACAGGCAGGGACAGATCACAGGATTCAGCATAGCTGAACCTGCGATCTGTGTCTGTGTCACACAACTCCCTCCCCCCACACACGTCAGTAAGCATGAGGCATACATTTAACCCCTTGATCACCAACAGTGTTAACCCCTTCCCTGCCAGTGTCATTATTACAGTAACTGCATATTTTTAGCACTGATTACTGTAGTAATGTCACTGGTCCCCCCAAAAGTGTCAAAAATGTCAGTTAGGGGTCCGATCTGTCTGCAATGTCGCAGTCCCGCAAAAAAATCGCAGATTGCTGCCATTATTAGTAAAAAAAATAAACAATAAAAATGACAAATCTTTATTTTTTTACCAAAAAAATTGTACCAGAAAAAAATTGGCCTAAAATGTTAAAATATTTTGATTTGTACATTTTTTTGGGGGAATGTTATATATCAGAATGTGAAAATATTGTTTTTTTTTTTCAAAACTGTCGCTCTTTTTTCCAAAAATTAAAAATCGCACTGGTGATCAAATGCCACCAAAAGAAAGCTCTATTTGTGGGGGAAAAAAGGACGTAAATTTGGGTACATCGTTGCACGACTGCGCAATTGTCCGTTAAAATAACGCAGTGCCAAATCGCAAAATATGGCCTGGTCAGGAATGGGGTAAAATCTTAAAGTGGTTAGAAATATGCTCATTGAGAATTTTTTTGTCAAAGACATGTAGCTAAATACATTTTGGCCTAAATATATGACAAAAATTTAATATATTGGATATTTTTTAACTGTCAAAGTAGAAAATGTCAATTTTTCACAAAATTTGGGCTCTTTTTTTATTAATATCACAAAAAATGAAAAGTGCAGAGCTGATCAAACACCACCAAAGGAAACTCTGTTTGTGGGAAAAAAATTACGTAAATTTTGCTTGGGTACAGTATTGCATGACCGCGCAATTGTCAGTTAAATTCGCACAGTGCCAAGTTGAAAAAAGTGGCCTGGTCATTAAGCAGGAAAATCCTCTGGTCTTAAAGTGGTTAAAAGGTATACTTGCAATGTCAGAACCTAGAGTGTCAGGTGGGTTGGACGGTTCACAGGGTCATGGGAGTGCTGAGGAACACCCATCAACCAGCAGCCCTCTAGGGGGCAGTGCTACAGAACGAAAGCCATACCGCTCTGCCATCATTTGATGGTGGGCGGGGGGCAAGTGGTTAATACTGATTTATATTAAAAATAAGCTTTTTTATAAGTATCTTAGTAAATGTAATAAATGAACATACTATATCCTGCCCCCATAGTGTTAAGCAATAGGAGGACGTGAAGAAGGAGGGAGGGGCCTGTCATTTACCAATGTGTATACGCCCATATGTGTGACTGTATAGTCATGCAGGATGCACAGATAAGAAAAAAGAGGAAATTAGGGCCTCAGGTACACTGCAGCTGCTAAACAGACATTTAGGAGCAGTTGGGCGGTTTGTTTCAGCAGCCCCTGAACCCTCCTCTGTTATCCTAGGTGTCCATGTACACTGAGTCCTTTATAGGAGGTTAGAGGCAGTTAATGTTACTGGCATTTTTTTGAAAGCAGACAAATCAACTTCAGGACTGTAGTTTACCAGCATTTCAAACACCAAATGCTTGTAAATGTGGCAACCCACGTTTACGCGCGTTTGCATATGTTTTATGGAGGGGAAAACATTTCATATGTTTTTAAAGGGGAAAACATTTCTGATAATTTTTGAACATATAAAAATGTTGAAAAAACACAAAATTTCACCACATGTTGTTGCCTGCATCAATGGATGAGTCCAGTAGCGATGAACTCTGGTCCTCGCACAATTTTCCATGTCTTCGGAGTCTCAGCAACAACAACATCAGGAGCATTTCCTCTCATGATGGGATCCATAGTGAAAACACAAAGACAGATATCTACAAGCACACTGCTCTCTCTTCTCTAACAGAATGGTTGAAATAGTTAAAGTAATTGTAAAGGCAGAAGGTTTTTTTTTATCTTAATGCATTTTATGCATTAAAATAAAAAAAATAAAAAAACATGTGTGCAGCAGCCACTCCTCAGCCCCCCCTAATTCTTACCTGAGCCCCATATTTATGCCTTTGGGTAGGCACTGCTGTGTCACACATTTCACAGAGCCTCCACATAGAATACAAAGCCATGGACATTTTAAAGGACACATTGAGAAAAGCAAAAACACTGAGCTAAAAGCAGACATTTACATTGTTTAACAACATTAAAATCAAGAATAAGAATCTACAAAAGCCATCCAAAATATGTTTGCCTTTAGGTTCACATAGATGTAATGATTCCAAAGAAAATCCCAAATGCAAACTCAACGTGTTTCAAATTATCTTCCTAAGGAGTACATGTGAAAAGAATTGATACAATGGAACCCAGTTTCTGTTTGGAGTTACAGAGTACAGTATTGGTTGGAATAAACATTAGGAAGATATCTTCATCCTGTCTGGAGCAGCATGGACACCAAACAGGTACGGTAGAAGGACGCCATTTTCAAAATTGTGCATTATTCAAACTTGGTAAGTATAACAAATGCATTTCTTAAATACAATGTCCTTATATAATGTTTATCAAAAACAGAAAGGGAAAACTATGAGGGGATTACGAACATCCCTGCTCAGCAATAGCAGGTTTCTTAATCATCCATCTTAAGTGAATCAAGGTACAAGTTGTAAACCATATTGCCACATTATAATCGTCTAGGTCCAGCAACATCAAATCCAACGCTTAAGCATCCATAAATGTGTGCAAATGCATATAAACAAGCATTAATCAACATGTACAAATACATAAGGGGTCCATATAGTGAACTTGGTGTTGAGTTTCTCACTTTAAGGTCATCACAGAGGACAAGGGGGCACCCTTTAAGACTAGAGGAAAACAGATCTAGGCCCCTTTCACACATACGGTTCATTCAGTTCATCAGTTCAGTCACGTCAAAATCTATCAGTTTTTCATCCGTTTTTCGTCCATTTTCATCCGTTTTTCGTCTTTTTTCATTCGTTTTTTGTCTTTTTTCATCCGTTTTTCGTCCATTTTTCATCTGTTTTTCCACAGAGATGCATTGATGTCCGTTTTTCGTCCGTCAACAGATGGATGAAAAACGGACGAACGGACAGCATGTGTGAAAGGGGCCTAATGCCCCATACACACGTGCAGATTATCTGCAGACATTTGTCTGCAGACTTACCAAAACCATATAATATGAGGTCAAACCTAAACACTTTCAATTTGTATGCAATCCAGCAGGCCCTTGCACTACATAGAAAAGGTAAGTCTGCAGACAAAAGTCTGCAGATAATCTGCACGTGTGTACGGGGCATTAGTCTCCAAATACAGAAAGGTTTTTTCCACGTAACAGCTGTGAAAATGTGGATAGACTCCCTCTAGAGGTGGTTCTGGCTAGCTGCTGTACATAATATTAATGGGTACTATTTGGGTAAAGTTGATCCAGGGAATATCCGATTGCCTCTCAAGGGATCAGGAAGGAGTTTTTCCCCCTGCTGTACAAAATTGAATCATGCTTTCCTGGGTTTTTCACCTTCCTCTGGATCAACTGTAAGTATAGGATTGTGTATATGGGATTGTATGGTTGTGTTTTCTTTTTTGTTTTTTATTGATTGAGCCAGATGGACTTGTGTCTTTTTTAAACCTGACTAACTATAGTAACATAGTAACATAGTAACATAGTTAGTGAGGTTGAAAAAAGACATCAGTCCATCCAGTTCAACCTATGATGTGTGTGTGTGTGTTTGCTGTTAACCATTCATTGTATACCCCTGTATGTTGTGGTCTTTAAGGTGCCCATCTAATAGTTTTTTGAAACTATCTATGCTCCCTGCTGATACGACTGTTTGCGGAAGAGAATTCCAAATCCTTACTGCTCTGACAGTAAAGAACCCCCTACGTACTTTAAGGTTAAACCGCCTTTCCTCTAGTTTTAGTTGGTGGCCACTTGTCTTATTGTATTCCCTTTCTCTGAATAGTTTGATCCTTTTGCTAGGGTCGCCAGTACAATATTTGTACATTGATATCATATCCCCCCTTAATCGTCTCTTCTCCAGAGAGAATAAGTTCAGTGCTTGTAATCTTTCCTCATAGCTGATGTCCTCCATTGCCCTAATTATTTTTGTTGCCCTTCTCTGGACTCTTACCAGTTCCAGCACATCCTTCCTGAGGACCGGTGCCCAGAACTGAACAGCATACTCCAGATGTGGCCGGACCAGAGTCTTGTAGAGTGGGAGAATAATCTCTTTATTTCTGGAGTGAATCCTTTTTTTTTATACATCCCAGTATTCTGTTGGCTTTGCTTGCAGAGGCTTGGCATTGTATGCCACTGCCAAGCCTGTGGTCTACCAGTACCCCCAGGTCCTTTTCCATCTTAGATTCACCCAGAGGTTCCCCCCAAGTGAGTAGCTTGCTTTCTGGTTTCTGGCACCCAAGTGCATTACTTTACATTTTTCAACATTAAACCTCATCTGCCATGTAGATGCCCACCCCATTATTTTGTTCAGGTCCGCTTGTAAGGTTTCCACATCCTGCATAGAAGATATTGACATGCTTAATTTAGTATCATCCGCAAATACTGAGATTGTGCTAGATATCCCCTCCTCTAGATCATTTATGAATAAATTAAACAGGATTGGTCCCAGGACAGAACCCTGGGGGACCCCACTTTCCACACCCGCCCAATCCGAGTACTCCCCATTAATCACCACCGTTTTCACTCTCCCCTGGAGCCAGTTCTCTATCCAGGTACTCACCTTATGGTCCATACCTACCTTCCTTAGTTTGAACAGTAAGCGTTTGTGGGGAACGGAGTCAAAGGCCTTTGCAAAGTCCCGATACACCACATCCACAGGCTTACCTTTATCTAGGTGGCAGCTCACTTCATCATAGAAGGTTAATAGATTGGTTTGGCAAGAACGATTTTTCATGAATCCATGCTGATTACTACTAATAATACCATTTTCATTACTAAAGTCTTGTATTTGTTCCCTTAACATCCCCTCCAAAATCTTGCAGACTACTGATGTTAGGCTGACCAGCCTATAGTTACCCGGGATAGCTGATTGGCTTTTTTCCAATCAGCTGGCACCATACCCGTCTGTAAACTATCCTTAAAGATCAAGAATAATGGTCTGGCAATGACCTGGCTGAGCTCTTTAAGAACCCTCGGGTGCAAGCCATCCAGTCCCGGTGATTTATTTATGTTAAGTTTCTCTAGTTTAGTTCTATCTTCTGTTAGCCATGGCGATACTTCCTGAGGTGTATTATTTAGTTTGGCCTTACAAGCTGGGTTAGTGTAGCCCCCCAATTCTTTTGTGAAGACTGAAGAGAAGAAATTATTTAACACTTCTGCCTTTTCTCTGTCCTCTGTGGCCAAATCTCCCTTGTCGTCTTTTATGGGGCCAATGTATTTTGGCCTCGCTTTCTTACTATTTTTATACTTAAAGAATTTCTTGGGGTTCTTTTTACTCTCTTCCACCATATGTCTCTCGTGTTCTATTTTAGCTGCCCTGATTTCGTCTTTACATTTCTTATTACACTCTTTGTAATGTTTGAATGCTGCCAATGACCCCTCAGTCTTGTATTTTTTTGAAGGCCTTTTCTTTAGCATTAATATGCATTTTTTAGTTGGAGTTTAGCCACCCAGGGTTTAGTTTTGCTCTTTTAAATGTATTTCCCTTTGGAATGCACTGGTCAATCACTTTGCTTAGTATGCTCTTGAAGCACTCCCATTTTTCCTCCATGTTCTTTGTTCCCAGGGTTCTATCCCATTTGATATTTTCTAGCAGAGAGCGCAGTTTTGGGAAATTGGTTCTTTTGAAATTTAGTGTCCTTATATTACCCTTATGTTTCCTATTGCTATGATTAATACTGAAACTAATTGACCTATGGTTTATCCAAAAATTAAAGAAAAAAGTTTGTGTGGCTTCGCTTTTACTCTCTGATATACAATTGGACAAAACTACAATGTAAATGAGATTCCTACAAACAGCTCCTTTACATCCGCACAGAATTAATTATCACGGCATCGCCTGGGATCTGCCTTGCCCTTCCTTTGTTGTGTTATGATGTGTATTTTAATGAGTCAGGGAATGCTGATTACATAATCGTGAATATTGTTTTTTGTTCTACAAAGCTGTTCAGGTTCGAGTAAAAGTGATTGTTGGTCAAAGGCTGGATTGGGACAGGAGTATCACAACACCCTATCCATCTCTATGACATAAAATAGACTTTGAGCACACGATGATCCATGAACTGATCCCATGTTACAGAATTTTGCTTTCTATTGTTGTAACAATACAGAGTTATTATCTGAATATCTGCTGATGGTGTGTAAGAAATGGAGCACACACATATGCAGAGTGTAATAACACTAATACACATGAATATTATATTAGCTAGAGGCAGAGAATGTGAAATGTGTTAAAAGGTTCAGAATAGTGCCGTGCATGTTGGCAGTATGTTAACGAGTCATTAAAAGGACAGGGTGAGAATACACTACACAAGAAGCTGTGCCGAGTGTTCTAACCAATTATCTTATTGTACACAATTACACATGAGAGGGATCTTTTGACCTTATTTTTTAAAATTTATCAGAACGGTCAAATGGACCAGAATTTGTAAGCAATTACAGAAATTTTTATATTTTGTAATTAAAGTGAAGTTTAAGTTATGTTAAGGAAAAATACAATGCATTGCAAAGGTCCTACTCTGCTTTTACTCTGTAGATACTGACGTATGCCTTGCCAAACTGTCTGATAAGCAGGTAAGTCTGTCTCTGAAGACGTCAACGTAGTGACAAAACACGTTAGGAGGAACGCACGTCATGACATCACAGGAGTGAGTGGAACGCAAGCCGGACATTACCGCTCTCCACTCTCGGCTCCATTCGTGACCGCTCACTGGATATATTTTATGTACTGTTTTTACCTGCTACCCATTGATGAAAGAAAATAAAAGCTTTTAAAACGTAATTCACCATCTGGAGCTTCTTTTCTATACCCTTGTTTTGGCCTGACGTGGTGAGAAAAGACAAGGTGGGACCTGCCATACACTGGGAACGAGAGGACCTTACCAGGAGTGGGTACCTATCCTGGCCCTGTTGGCCAATCAAGTGGTTTTTGGTCTTTGTGCTGTAGGTCATCTTTGACCAACTACATTCGGTGAGTGACACATCTACTACCTTTTCAGGGTGGAGAGTGATCGGCACCATTTACCTATCTCAGGGCGGATCAACAGACCTGCATTGAGCACTTGCACCTTACTTCTATTTTGGCACATTCACTTTGAACTGTGATCACAAAAAGTCACGTTACATCTATATGGACTATATTAAGCACAAATGAAACACCAGCACTTTATATACTTTATACACCTTTTGCACTTTAATTGAATTGCATATTGTATGCACCTTAAAGTTTAATTTAATATTGCATATTCGCACATTTACCTGATGCACATATATATATTCTTTATATATTTATTTGTTTATAAGGTTATTGTATCATTTTGATAAATTTGAAAGTATCACAGTAATTTACAAACAGCAAGCGCTACAGATTGCCCCTAAATCTAGTGGTTATACAAATTCAAGTCTGTCTTTGCACACAATTAGTCTCATTGGTGTCATAGGAAAAGATGCAGCCCCTGAATCTCCTAAAGAGAATCTACTAAAAAGGAACAATTTGTACCTATAGGTAAACCTATAATAAGGCTTACCTATAGGTACTGTAAATATCTCCTAAGCTTGTACCATTTAGGAGATATTTAAATTACATGCAGCCGATGACATCATTGGCGCATGCGCTTTGAAGGAACAGCCACCCGTGCCATTTCTTCAGATACCTGTGCCCTAAATAAACGGCTCCCTGCATGCGTGGAGTGATATCATTGTGGCTCTGGCCTGTCACACAAGTGGAGCCCGTGGACCCGGATGGAAGACTAGGTGAAGATGGACACTGCCTCCAGCGATTACATTGCATCGCTGAAGGGTTTAGTTTTCAAGTAAGTTTCACACATTGTGCTAGTATGCGATGCATACTAGCACAATATGCCTTTACCTTGCAGGTCTGAAAAAAAAATAAAAAATACCAGCGGTTTACAACCACTTTAACATATGCACACATACAAGGTGAAATCCTGCTGCAGGGGATACCTATAGTTTGTTCTCAAATCTCAGGTTCTGTACAGACTTCTTGAGCCAATCAAATGGTCCAGGGGATGGGAAATAAGAGAAGTCCAGCACAAAAAGAGAAATTAGAATTTAAGCAGTTTTATCTTGCTGTTCTGCCTCACTTTCATGCATTTTTTCTGTATTGCATTGAAATGCATTTGTTTGCTTTTTTTTTTTTTGTGACATTTAGTGGCAGTGGCGGCTGGTGCTCAAAATTTTTTGGGGGGGGGGGGGGGGGCGCAAAAAGAAAAATGTAATAGGTATTGCTTCGCGCCAAGAACGCAGTAAAAAATTGCGTGACTTTGAAGTCATGGTACAGGCATGGCACAGGTGATGGTATAGGCATGGCATAGGTGATGGTACAGGAGATGGTATAGGCATGGCACAGATATGGTATAGGCATGGCACAGATATGGTATAGGCATGTCACAGGTCATAGTACAGGAGATGGTATATGCCCCCTTTCAATGCAGAGACCAGCGTACATGCCCCCTTTCAATGCAGAGACCAGCGTACATGCCCCCTTTCAATGCAGAGACCAGCGTACATGCCCCCTTTCAATGCAGAGACCAGCATGCGTGCCCCCTTTAATGCAGAGATCAGCGTGCGTGCCCCCTTCAATGCAATGAACACTGTGCTGTGCCCCCTTCAATGCAATGAACACTGTGCTGTGCCCCCTTCAATGCAATGAACACTGTGCTGTGACCCCTTCAATGCAATAAACACTGTGCTGTGCCCCCTTCAATGCAATAAACACAGTGCTGTGCCCCCTTCAATGCAATGAACAATGTGCTGTGACCCCTTCAATGCAATGAACACTGTGCTGTGACCCCTTCAATGCAATAAACACTGTGCTGTGCCCCCTTCAATGCAATGAACACTGTGCTGTGCCCCCACAATGCAGAGTTCAGCGTGCGTGCCCCCTTCAATGCAACTGTGCTGTGCCCCCTTCAATGCAATGAACACTGTTCTGTGCCCCCATCAATGCAGAGTTCAGCGTGCGAGCCCCTTTCAATGCAGAGCGCCACAGCATTGTCCCCAATCACTGCAGAGCGCCACAGCATTGTCCCCAATCACTGCAGAGCGCCACAGCATTGTCCCCAATCACTGCAGAGTGCCACAGCATTGTACCCCAATGATTTCAGAGTGCCCACAGCATTGTACCCCAATGATTGCAGAGTGCCACAGAATTGTACCCCAATGATTGCAGAGTGCCACAGCATTGTACCCCAATGATTGCAGAGTGCCACAGAATTGTACCCCAATGATTGCAGAGTGCCACAGCATTGTACCCCAATGACTGCAGAGTGCCACAGCATTGTACCCCAATGATTGCAGAGTGCCACAGAATTGTACCCCAATGATTGCAGAGTGCCACGGAATTGTACCCCAATGATTGCAGAGTGCCACAGCATTGTACCCCAATGATTGCAGAGTGCCACAGAATTGTACCCCAATGATTGCAGAGTGCCACAGCATTGTACCCCAATGACTGCAGAGTGCCACAGCATTGTACCCCAATGATTGCAGAGTGCCACAGAATTGTACCCCAATGATTGCAGAGTGCCCACAGCATTTTACCCCAATGATTGCAGAGTGCCCACAGCATTGTACCCCAATGATTGCAGAGTGCCACAGCATTGTACCCCAATGATTGCAGAGTGCCACAGAATTGTACCCCAATGATTGCAGAGTGCCCACAGCATTGTACCCCAATGATTGCAGAGTGCCACAGCATTGTACCCCAATGATTGCAGAGGGTCCACAGCATTGTACCCCAATGATTGCAGAGTGTCACAGCATTGTACCCCAATGATTGCAGAGTGCCCACAGCATTGTCCCCCAATCAATGCAGAGACCAGCGTGCGTGCTCCCTTCAATTTAATGCACTTACCTGGCGGCGGCGGGTTCTCCCCTCCTCGATCCAGTTCGTCCTCTTCTGCGGCAGCGGCGGCGGCGGGAAGGTGAGCGGCTTCTCCCTCGTCCTCCGAGCGGCGGTGATGGTGAGTGACTGACGCACGCACCGGCACCGCCCCTGACGTCAGCGATCGGATGTCCTGGATGATGATTGGTTCAGGCTGGAGACTGGACCAATCACAGCCAGGACATCACGAAGGTGGGGGTGGCCAAGCGCTCTTTCCTGCGCTCAGGTTACGCCCCCAGAAGGCAGCCAATCGGCGCCTTTCTGGGTCGTAAACCCCACCCCCCCTTTAGCCACCACATAGGCCGGTCAGGCCGACGAACCGATTTTTTTCCCTAACTTTATTGTTCTTTTTTGTAATTTTTTTTTCCTTTTTTTAAGGGGGGCGGCGCCCTGGCGCCCCCTATGCACGGGCCGCCACTGTTTAGTGGAAGGTTTGGCCCACTGCAACTTGTGATTTTGGTATATTTTCTGTTCTCCCCTTCTGTTTAGTGCCAGTCAGTTAAATCCTAGCTAGACCCTCTCTTCTTTTTCCACGTTAATATTTTTAGAGACATTGCTCAGGAAAGTAATTGCCATCCTCTGTACTGCAATAGCTGAAGTAAAATTGTGTTGGATTCAACATATTGACGAGTAAAGGCTCGTACACACGATAAGAAAATCTATAGGGAAAATTCGTCCGACGACCGATCTGCCGATTTTCGGATTGTTAGTATGGTGCTTTCGACAGCCGACTCCGACTTTTCGGCCGAAAAAATCCTGATGTGCAGGCTATAAAAGTTTTGTCGTCCGTCAACACAACGTCCGATTTTTGTCTCATTAGTACAGATTTCGATGGAAAAAAATCTTAAGAGCAAGACTAGGCATGCTCAGAGACGAAAGAACACAAACAATCCAACACATGACATCACTTCTGAAGTAGAATTCTGTTGTATGGGAAAATTCGTATGAAAAGGAGGAAGAGTTTAGGAATTACAGCTCTTAGGAATAGCCATCCCCCCTTTTTCAAGGGACCAAAACTAATTGGACAATTGAATCAAAAGCCGTTTCATGGCCAGCTGTGGGCTACTCCTTTGTTATTTCTTCATCAATTAAGCAGGAAAAAGGTCTGGAGTTGATTCTGAAGCTGGATACACACTATACAATTTTCTTTAGATTTTTTCTTTTAGACTTACCAAAACCATATAATATGAGGTCAGACCCAAACACTTTCAATTTTTATGCAATCAGGCAGGCCCTTGCACTATGTAGTTGAAGGTAAATCGAATGGAAATCTACCAACAAAGGTAGTATAGTGTGTATGTATCCAGCTTAAGTGTGGTATTTGCAATGGAAATCTTAAGGCCCGTACACACGTACCGATCGTCGGCATACAAACGTCGGTGGACGAAGGATCTGCCGATTGTACGCGTGTTAGTATGGTGCCTCCGACAGATGTCTGCGCACAATCCGCGGACAAAAGTCTTTCGTGCAAACATGAAAATATTTGTATGCCGACACCAGAACGGACGATTGTTCGCCTGTCAGTACACAATTCGGCCGACAGACCGCAGATTTGCAAGACTGGGCATGCTCAGAAAATAGAAAACACAGGGAAAGTTAACCATTACATGACATCACTTCTGCAGTCGGCGGACAAAATTCTTGTGCTGTCCTTGTGCTGTCTTTGCACTTTTCAGCAGACACCGACATCCCGGGGAGAAAAGAGGAACATTTGTAAGCCGACCATCGGTACGTGTGTACGGGGCTTAAGTTCCAGACTTCAGGTAGTCATTGCCAGTAAAGGATTCTCAACAAAATATTAAAAATGAACATTTTATTTATGATTATATTCATTTGTCAAATTACATTTAAGCCCCTGAAAATGGGGGGACTATGTATAAAAATGGTTGCAGTTCCTAAAATTTGTACTTATTATTTATGTTCAACCCCTTGAATTAAAGCTGAAAGTCTGCGCTTCAAACTCATTTGGATCGATTCGTTTTAATTTTATTTTGGTGGCATACAGAGCCAAAAGTATGAAAATTGTGCCTGTGTCCAAATATATATGGATCTAAGTGTATGTCAATGAATAAATCGGCATTTGAAACAGAACACTTGTAGATTGAAAAAACAATTTAATAAAGAAGTAGATTGTTTTGTTGGACCTTAGTCCAAAATAAAACATGGTCATTGGAGCAGTAGAGGCAAGTATGCAACTTTAGTTAAAGAGGAAGTAAACTCTTCCTTTTTTTTCTTGTTTCAATGCAAAGTAAATGCATAATGTGCTAGTATGCATCACATACTAGCACATTATGTGACACTTACCTGCAACGAAGCCCGCATTGTCCGCATCCATCTTCTCCCGTCTTCCTTCCGGGTCTTCGGACTCTGGCTATATTACTGGCCGGAGCTGCATGCGCGCGGGAGCCACCGGTCTTGGCACAGGGCCTGAAGAAACGGCAAATGCGGCCGTTTCTTGAGAGCGCATGTGCCGATGACGTCATTGGCTGCATGCAATGTAAATACCTTATTAAAGGCTTACCTATAGGTAAAAGTCATAAAAGTGGGTTTACAACCACTTTAAAAAAAATACAGTTGGGCCATATACACAGTCATTTATTAAAAAAATAAAAAATGAAATGTCCCTCAATGTAAATCTTTCATCAATCGCATCATCCAGCAATGCAGATTCATGTCTATCATGATGAACAATGTTCACCAAAAAGAATCCTGCTAACTAATGGCTGGCACCCGCCATTCTTTTTTTTGTTTTCTTTCTGCAGTTCCATTGGGATAACATATGGCCACATCGATCGTATTCACAGGTTTTATTTTAATGAAGAATGTGGTTTAATGTGCTAACTAATAATGTACAACAATGGTGCTTAACCTATGTTGGCATCAAATGTGGGCCCTGACATCATATTTTGTATATGCCATGTTACAGAAGACTGTCAGAGGCTGTTAACTTCTTTTTGAGATTCTTAGAGACTCTGAATGGGATTCAGGGGTGTTTGGAGACATTTTGCAAGAGTCAGAGACTGGAGACATGGTCCACACAACAATTACGAAGGGACCACAGGTTGGCACACTGGGGGCACTAGGCGGTATGCCTTAAATACATATAATTAGTATCTAAGCAGAAACCTATATATACTATATATGTGCGCACACACAAAATATATAGCCACTTTTCAATGTTTTTGCAGTTTACTTTAAAATAAGGATGTTTTATTTTTAGAAGATGTTCAATTAATCAACACCAAAGTAAAGGAACACTTCTGAAAAAAGGCCAGGCTCATGAAAGTCCACATAATGTGATTTATGAAGCCAAAGTTAAAAAATAAATTAGGTTGTTTATTATTTGTAGAAATTTAATTATTTTGTGTACTTTGTTTACATACCATGCATCGAGATTTTGTTTTCGTGCCCCTTTTACATCATCATAAAGGTTTTGATTATTATATTACTTTTTTATTAAAGCCAAACTCTGGGATAAGCAAATATTGTTTATGTAGCACTACACTTTCTGGATTCCCCTGGGTTACCCGTAGCAACTAACAGCAGATAAACAGCAATGAAAGTTCTTGGCTCAGTCAATAATCATTGCAGGGGATATTGTTTATGTGTTTTTATTTGGAACTTGGATAGAAGAAGGGATGAGTGGGATACTCCAACTATTATTTATTCACAGTCTTAAGGACACCTAACTGTAGAATGCGGCAAGGCCGCTGCTTCACCTTGCCACTGAAGTGAAGATACTTTAAAGGTTCCTGCTTGGTTATTCTCTTCAGGATTCTAACTTGGCACCCCTTTTACTCTCACTGCCTGGGTGCTGACACCGGTCCGCTGACTCTAGCCTCTGGAGTGGTCCCCTTCCTGACAGACCCCTGGGCAAGTTCCTCTGTAATCACGGACACTTTTTTTCCAGAGTCACCGTTGCCTCCAAACTCCACCAGTCATCCTCCTCCGGACCTCTGGGTTCAACCACACTTTCTGGTTCACCAGGCCGACTGCCTGTGACCACCTTCCACAGCTTCAGAAGAGGAGACAGCCTCCTTCTGGGACTTGGCTTCCTGCCCAAAGACCCCCTGCCTCATGTACTCTTGGCTTTTATACCTTATCCCATGATGCACCTCTCTCCATGCCAATGCACTGGGACAGTACAAAAGCCTGTGTATCATTGGCCAGGTTTCCCACAGCATCCAACGGGCCTCCCCATTGGATCTGCTGGGGACACTCCCTGAGACCAGATGAATGCACACTGAGCACGATGAGCAGGCCTAACTATCAATCAGGCTCCCCTGATAAGCAGATGGAGCAGGCTATGTTTTACCTGCTGCTCCCCTGTTAAGCAGGCAGAGCAAACTATTCTCCCTGCTTAGCACCTATCTAGGAGGGTGCTACATTTAAATACAAGAGGCATATGTAGTCATATTTGAATCTTGGAGTGCCTTTTGTATTTCTTTTAAATCTGAGCAATTAACTAATGTAAATATTTCCCTCCGGGGGCGCGCGCTCGCTCCCTGGACCCTCACAAGCTAGTGACGTAGCCCTACGTCACTTTGCCTGTGAGGGGCTGACTGCCGACGTAGATCGGCGTTAGGCAGTCGGCAAGTGGTTAAGACCAGTCACTGCTGCTCTTTCTTCTTGTGCAGAGTGACTGGTCTTGTTTCTGCCCCCTTCTTCCCCTCCCACAGTGATTATGTCATTGCTACTTTTATGTAACATTTTGGTTTGTGAAGGCATTCGGTCCACACAAAGTAAATGTATATCCTTTTTTGATATTGAGGAATAACAAGATTAGGAATGTAAGTGCCTAATCAAGTTAAGGTATGGCAGTTTGTGCATAGTTACATTGGTCTAGCTGCTCAGTGTGTCAGAGCCAGAGATTACCCCAGATAACCTTGGTGTCCTTCTGATGCGTAAGAGTATATCTGCAAAGAATAGTGAAAACGTCTCTTGAACTCTTTGCTCCTCCCATAAACCTCTTATTTAGGCCATGTCTTTGCACTTCCTGTTTGTTAGATGTTTGTACTCTTCTCCTGCTAATATCATGCTCCTTGTGCTCCTGCTGCCACCCATACATTCACTATCACTCTTTATGGACCTTTGCCTTGTTCCTCAACTATGCTTCCACTCGATCCCCACTTGCAACCACTTATTAACGACTTTTGGCTTGTTTATTGACAGCGCTTCTGCTTGATGTCTACCTGCTACATCTGCTACTGGACCCTGGCTTGGTGGGGCAATCCTGAGGACCCCAACCTGGAAATATCATGTTGCAAAAACCATCTCCACCACCAGGAGCTCTGGTGAAGACCAGTTAGTGCTTAGACCCCGCATCTTGGGTGAACCTGCATCACCTGTCTGGGGAACCTGCTTGTGCATTTACAGTATCCTGCTGGTTTTCACTTCAGCTACTGGTCTCCAAGCCTGACCCCTATGGTGGCTGAGGCAGATAGCCAAGAGCTCAGCAGAATGACACTCAAAGAGTGTCTCAAAGGATTCTCAAACCAAAGAGCTTGTGCATGATTTGCAGGAGGTGTTTAAAAAAGGTGACTTCTTTAAAACAAAATAAAGGTAAATACATTAGTAAGATGGCTAGTTTGACCCCGAAAAAGTATGCAGATGACACTCCTGGAAGTGCAACCATGAAAATGCATGGGAGTATTTATGTAGAGCATAAATTCTTGTATCAGGGGGATACAGGGAAGGTCACTTGTTGAGGCAAGAAGAAGAGTTCCTTTTTAAAGTTGGGAAAAGTGATGTCAGCCAGGAATGAGCCCCTTGTAGGTGATAGCTAGCACTGGAGTGCCAAAGCACATGTTTATGTGTTATGTTCTCCAGGTTGAAACAGGGGTGGGAATATGTGACAGGGTTGCGCCATGTAATGATGTGAAGAGGATTCAGTGAAACATAGAGCTTTCATCCATACAAGGTGAGGAGTTCCGGGATCCATATCTCAGAAGGAGGACACTGCATTTTTAATTTTCTTTGGGAGTTGTAAATCCTGGATTGGGTCATTGAGCCTAGAGGCTTTGTAGAATATTGGGTGGGATAGAACTTCCAACCATGGGTCCACATTTGGCCACAGGCCCTATGCTATGAGAACTGAGGTCAGGGCTCCACCTTCCTGAGGAGATCATTGTTCTGCCAGAGAGCAGCAGGTTCACAAACACACAGGGTGTGTGTGTCTGTCTGCATTGACCAGGCCAACACCTGTAGATACAGTTGCTGCATGAGCAGGGTTTAAACACCTTCGTGTTGTGAGCTGAGAGGCCACATTCTAAAAGGCTGAGAATCTGGTGTAACCCAAGTTGGACTGGAACCTGAAGGCTGTAGTTCTGCACTAGATTACGTTTGATGTTGAAATCATTGTGTGGGCGTCTTTGCAAGGGCAGTACTTGCCCCCAAAGGGATGCACAGGCGTTCCGTGCATCCCATTCATGTCAATTAGGATGCAGCAGCTGCACAGACACAGCAACTGCTCCCAATTTGAAAGCCGTGTGAATGCAGATGCAGGTGTATGGCCCTGAACGGTCCACCCGTAAACGGCAGCTCCCCACGCGCATTCCCGGGAGTGAAGTCATCGCGGCTCCAGCCAATCACACAACCGGAGTTCACGAACCCATAATAAAGACCGGGTGAAGATGGGAGTGCCTGCAGCGGCGACAGCGTGGTGCTGGAAGGGCGTTGTTTTAAGGTAGATTTAACATAACAAGAGGGAATATGATCAACATGTATAAATAGATAAGGGGTCCATATAGTGAACTTGGTGATGAGTTGTTCACTTTAAGGTCATCACAGAGGACAAGGGGGCACTCTTTACGTCTAGAGGAAAACAGATGTAGTCTCCAAATACGGAAAGGTTTCTTAATATAAGTGTGAAAGGGTAGTAATTTATGAAACATAGATTACAAGAGTGCGCTAAACAAAATAATGAGAACAAAAATGTTCATAAATGGTGTCTGCTATGTCAGCAGTAAATGCAAAACCTTTGTATCCAAAGAATGTAAAACTGTAAAAAAGTCTTTCAGTCCAAAAATAGTGAAGGTTGGGGAGTGATGGGAGGTGGGTGTGACCTCTTCCCAGACTGTGATCCAAAGTGAATGAAAGTAAACTTGAATACACTGTGAACACCCAGTGATAGGAGTGGACTCTTACCACAATATGGAGAGATGTGAGCATATACTGTATTATATCCAGAGGTCCAAACTGATCGGCTAGATTATATAATTCTCAGGTGGAATGGATCAACCAGCTGCTTCCAAATTGAGAGGATCTGTAGGCTTCCAAACAGGGGGATATCGCCAAAAGATCGTGCCCAAAGAAGAAGAAGGGACTATAGTGCATTACCTTCAGTTTATTTAAGAAATATGTGAAATGACACTTACAAATTCCAGATGAATAGACAGCATGTACAGGGTGGTCCCGGACGTCTGCAGTACGACCCGAGACTTGTGACAGCACGGCTAGCTCCCCCCGACGCGTTTCCACTAAAGAGTCGGCTTCTGGGACTGGAGCTGTAGCCGTGCTGTCCGCATCTCTCATAAATAATTTGGCTGGTGGAGACTTCCGGTGCGGCCGCGGCGGGGACCCGGAAGTGTGATGACGTACTTCCGGTCGCGGAGTCGACCAATCACAATGGATCAAACCGAGGACCCGGAAGTGTTGTGACGTCCTTCCGGTGTCCTCTCTGGCCAATAGCATCGGATGTAAACAAGACACATTATTGATGACACCGGAGTTTGGAAAGAGCAGACCTTTACAGTCTTCCGGTACACAAAGTGTCTTTTCTTAAGTGAAGGTAAGCGATGTAGCCATATCTTACCTTCTTAATTAGGCTCTTGGGAAAATATTTTTATTAAAAGGCAAAAAAATATATTTGGATAAAAACATGAACAATGAAAAAAATTTGTGTTTTAAAAAACTAGAAATTTTTATTTATTTTAAAAATCTTTAAAAGTCATCCTTAGGAAATTACCTCAAAGGGATGATTGTGATATGGCCACAGAGTATGAGGAAAAAATAAATCATGTGTGGACACTGTATAAAACAATTATCTGAATATTAAAATATTTAAAAAATTAAAAAATGTTTAAAATTATTTAAAACCGAAAGGGTATAAAAAAGCCATAGAGTTTTTTTATACCCTTTCAGTTTTAAATAATACGTCATCACACTTCCGGGTCCCCGCTGCGGCCGCACCGGAAGTCTCCACCAGCCAAATTATTTATGAGAGATGCGGACAGCACGGCTACAGCTCCAGTCCCAGAAGCCGACTCTTTAGTGGAAACGCGTCGGGGGAGCTAGCCGTGCTGTCACAAGTCTCGGGTCGTACTGCAGACGTCCGGGACCACCCTGTACATGCTGTCTATTCATCTGGAATTTGTAAGTGTCATTTCACATATTTCTTAAATAAACTGAAGGTAATGCACTATAGTCCCTTCTTCTTCTTTGGGCACGATCTTTTGGCGATATCCCCCTGTTTGGAAGCCTACAGATCCCCTCAATTTGGAAGCAGCTGGTTGATCCATTCCACCTGAGAATTATATCATCTAGCCGATCAGTTTGGACCTCTGGATATAATACAGTATATGCTCACATCTCTCCATATTGTGGTAAGAGTCCACTCCTATCACTGGGTGTTCACAGTGTATTCAAGTTTACTTTCATTCACTTTGGATCACAGTCTGGGAAGAGGTCACACCCACCTCCCATCGCTCCCTAACCTTCACTATTTTTGGACTGAAAGACTTTTTTACAGGTTTACATTCTTTGGATACAAAGGTTTTGCATTTACTGCTGACATAGCAGACACCATTTATGAACATTTTTGTTCTCATTATTTTGTTTAGCGCACTCTTGTAATCTATGTTTCATAAATTACTACCCTTTCACATTTAATTTCTTTTGCAGTGCTGCTTTCACCTTTTTCATCTTGCCACTAGGTTTGCGCACCTAATTTCCTTATTCTTAATATAAGTGGTTACTAAAATTTTTTTAGGTAAAGTTGATTCAGGGAATATCTGATTGCCTCTTGTGGGATCAGGAAGGATTTTTTTTCCCCCCTGCTGTACCAAATTGGATCATGCTTTGCTGGGGTTTTTCACCTTCCTCTGGATCAACTGCGGGTATAGGATTGCGTATATGGGATTGTATGGTTGGGTTTTCAATACTGTTTGTTTTTTTTTGTTCGTTGAACCAGATGGACTTGTGTCTTTTTTCAACCTGACTAACTATGTAACTATAATGTGCTAGTATGGGATGCACATTATGACATTACCTTGTAGGGTACAAAAAAACAATGCCCAGCGGTTTACTACCGCTTTAAGGTTCTTATTCTATAAAGAAGCAGAAAAGAGCATTTATGATGTGCCAAGAGCACTAACACACATGTAGTACACAAGTCTAATTTCAGTTAACCGAAATCAGACAATGAAATATGAATTCCCATTGGTTGCTATAGTTTACTTCCCTTTGCGCACTGCACTGTGCCTCAATGGACTGGCCCACCTCTCGGGTTGCAATAGGCAACACAAATGCTTTACGTGAGTGAAGTACACTTGACTCCTGTGACAAATGCTAAAGTAAATCAGGTGTATGGAAAAGCGTGGGCAGAATAAGCCGCAGAACTCCAGTAATTGAATTTGTGTCTTCAATTAACTTACAAGTTTCTAACATGAAATATCATGAAAAAAAAAAAAAGGGGCGATAAGAGACTCTAATTGTCTGCTATGGCAGAAGCAGTTAATAGAAGCTGGAACAAATTGTGCTTAAATGAGTGGATTGCGGATGAAACTAGAGATAGATGTTTGCTTCTGATCTTCCCATGTCTTTTCATTACTTAAATCAATAAGAGCGCATTTTAGCTTTGAGGCATCGCTCTAATTAGCACCTCCCCGGGGCCTTGTTTACAAGTGAATAAATAAATCACGTGGCCTTTTTAAATCCCAGCCACTAAGTAAGCATTCCAAAGTCTCAAGCCAATAAGTTAAACACCGCCAGCCGGTTAAAAACTGATTGTGCTATGCCAATAAATTTATAACCACGCTGATTTGAATACATTAACACTCTGCACGGTGATGGTCTGATTTCATGTGTATTAAGGCAATTTGTTTTATTTGGGGGATGTAAATTGTTGGATGGCAGTGAAAGGTACAACGCTGTTCTGCCAGTGAAGGTAAAAGCACGCAACTAGAAAACTACAGGAAATACACAAGATACACAGATTTCGGCATCACTTGTGAAAACTGAGCACTGTAGAAGTGTATTAAAATCCTAAGTAAATTCTAAAGGCAAACTGCCCCTTTTTTAAATATTTTGAAGTGTTTGTAAACCTTAGACATGAAAAATGAACAAAGCAACTTCCTCTGTAGCCTGTACTTGTCTCTTTCCAGAACTCTAAGTGTCATTCCTCTCTGCTGCCCCGTTCCTCTGCTATCTGTATGAGTCACTACTGGCAGGTTTTCCTTGCACCAAGAGAAAAAAGGTGACAGGGGAAGGAGCTCCAGCACACAGCTTGTGTTTGACAGCCTCAGCTCTATTCATGTGTGCTGTGTGAAGTCCTTTCCTTACAATCAGCTCTCAGTAAGCTTTGCAGATTGAAACTTCAGCTCCCCATCCCCTGCTTTCTGGAAGCTCAGACAAGCTTTATAAATTCTGGACTTTGATGGGCTGTAGAGAGGAGAGGGTTGCAGATAAACAGGTATAATGTATGTAGGAGCATTTGTTTAATCTTTGTACATTACCTAATGCCAGTCGCTTGACTGGGCATATTTAAGGGTTTACAATCACTTTAATAAATGCACATATATTGATGTCTCTGAACTTATGCTCCATTGAGAACTACGAGTCCCTCTGCTGCGATGGCAGATGGGAATTGTAAGCTCTGTGTTCGCAGATCTCTGTGAATGGATGACACGGCTGTGTAGGCAGAGCCATGTACAGCCACACCAAGTCAAAAATTAAACAACTGGTGTGCACTGTGCACTGGGGAAAAAAGTAGACAAAAACTTGTTACATGGCACACTGGTGGATTGCTTCATACTTGCACATAGAATTATTATTATTAGTAATATTATACAGGATTTATATAGCAACAACAGTTTGCACAACACTTTTCATTATAAGGGTCAGACAGTATAGATACAAAATAGTTCAATACAAGAGGGTTTGGAGGGCCCTGCTCCTGAGAGATTACAATCTACTAGGGAGGGGCAAGTTGTACAAAAGGTGATAAAAGAGGCACGAGCCGATGGGAGAATTAAAAGTTCATTTTTTAGGTGGAAGCAGGATAGACTTCCCTAAAGAGATGAGTTTTTAAGGATCTCCAAAAAATGAATAAGGTAAAAGACAGCTGGACAGGTTGGGGTCTAGAGTTCCATAGGACGGAAGAGGCTCTGGAGAAGTACTTGAGATGAGTATGAGAGGAGGAGATAAAGGAACTAGAGAGCAGGAAGTCTTACGAAGAGCGGAAAGGATGGTTTGGGTGATATGTTAAGACGGAAGTTCACCCAAAAGTTCAAGTTCTGCCTTGGCGGTGTCTCCAGTCCAGGCTCAAGCTGTCACACCAGGAACCGACCCCAAGTGCCCAAACTACTTGGATTGTCACATGACTCTGCTCTGCCGCTGGACAAAGGAGAGGGGAGAAAGGCAGAGCTGGTTGGCTGTACTGGTCTAGAATTGCATGGATGGGTGGGACGATCACCATTTCTGGCACTTCACCCGAGAGTCTCTCTGAGATAGATGGGTCACAGACTGTGACCTGCCTGTCACTGGTTATAGAGGCGCGCGCAGCCTCCGTTCTGTCAGGAGACTGAGTTGGCATCAGGACATGTCCCACAGTGCTACCACTGCGTGGCACCTTAATACTCAGTGATCAGTCGGACAGAAGTGGCTGCACAGGCGGCGCGACAAATGGAGAGTAGGGAAACCAGCGGTCAGGCGCCCTAGGCAGCTGCCTAATTTGCCTAGTGGTAGTGCTGGCCCTGAATTAAGTTAGATTGTAAGCTCCTTGAGGGCAGGGACTGATGTGAATGTGCAATGTATATGTAAAGCGCTGCGTAAATTGACAGCGCTACATAAGTACCTGAAATAAATAAATAAATAATAAATACATATCAATCATAGTTACACACTGTGTGGAGGCCCAACTGTGCTTCCTCTCTACCGCTTCACCTGCCAGACAGTGCAGCAACGGGAAGTTTTGAGCCTGGTGAAGATGGAGCCTGATGGGAAATCCTAGAGACTAGTTCCCCATCAGGCCAACTCCTTTATGACTTACAGCAGGTACTGGATGGATCCTTAGGTAATAGACAGCCTGCTATTGGCTATAGAATCCACCCAATGCCTGCTGTCAATTACAGGGCAAGAGCAGACCTGATGAGGAACTGCTGTCCCAGCTTCCACACCAGCCTCTTCCCACTGCTGCATCACTGGTTTCCAGGAGAATATCGCTGCACTGCACTTACATAGAGAGGCACTCTGCCTGTCTTTGTATGCCGAGTTAGAGTAGGCCCTAATAAACTCCAGTTTCATTATTTACAAACTGGAAGTAATTATTTTTTAATTTCGTGCATTAATAGTGTCACTTTATATTAAGAAATATCTGAATCTGCTGCATGTTTTGGCAAAGTTACCAAAATGGGCAGTAGGGATTTTTTTTTAATCTGGCACAGGTCATTCTTAAAGGGCCATAATGCCAAAAAATGTCAGTTGTACTTTATTGAATTCCCCCAACAGAGTCTGTCTTTTATCATCTGGCTCCCTGAATTTTTGCAGGTTAATATCAATTGCTTTAGTAACTACTGTATATTTGGTCCTTCACCTGTTTTTTATCATCAGAGTTTTATTGCACTGTAGGAAAGTTTGCAGTCAGAGTAAGATCATTTGTTGTCTCATCTAGAAGATTGAAAAGGCAAGCTTTGAATGCACATTAGGAGTATTGTCAGAATTGTCACCATGTTTTAAAGACTTGCATTCTCAATCAACAAAGCTAGCCAATAAATGGTTTTCAAAGTCTCAGCTTCCATCGATGGTCAACACAGCATTCAACTCTGCTTGATAATGCAATCAATTTTAACTTTACTTTCTTTGTAAGTCTTCCAGGAATTAGTCCAGATTTCACTCCCTGAGTACTGAATGATTTGCACGTAATGCAGTTCAAGGAACTCTCGACACATTTTCTCTTGCTCTTCAGGGACAATTTCTGGGTACTTGCTGCCATATGTTACTTCCAGGAAGACCAGATATCTGACAATTAGATTTTTCAAAATTTTAGTCTGGCATGGGTTTAGAATCCCATCAATTTTCTATTGTTAACTGTAAGGAAAATCAACAAGACAACAAACACAAGCACAACATTTACTGGAGTCCCATATCAAGAGAATAACTCCAGTAAATGTTGTGCTTAAATGTGTTGCCTTGTTGACTTTCTTTACAAATATATATCAGCGGCATTATCGTTTAACCATTGCAACAGTTCTGGGCTCTGACAATTTGGAAAAAAAGGTAAAAGGCACATAGGGTTCTCACAAATACAGACTGAATGGCAGACATGGGAGTAAGTCACACATGTGCAAGTCACAAGCAAGTCTCAAGTCTTAACCTTCAAGTCTCAAGAAAGTCCCAAGTTACTGTGGCAAAAAGCAAGCAAGTCAAGTCAAGTCCCTGCTAGAAGTTAAGCAAGTCAAGTCAAGTCATTTATTTTGGTCAAGTCACAAATCAAGTCAAAATACGGATCTACTCCGCTTTTCAACTTAATTAGTTAAAAGTCAGTGGTCAGGAAAGGTTTTGTTTTATTTTCAACATTAACAAAACTGCTTAGTGCTTTTTTCTTGGCATATTAAAGAAACACTTTGAATGGCCAAACAGCTCAAAATCCTTCGTCCGGTAAGGTGTTTTAAGTGACTGTGGTGTCAGAAACATAACAGGCACATTAATTTTGCTTTAACACATCTTGAGAAAATGCAAATAATTAATAACTTAAAAAAGTAAAGTCATTTCAAGTCATATGTCTCAAGTCAAAGTCAAGTCTCAAGTCATGAATACCAAGTCAAAGTCAAGTCGAGTCTTTTATTAATTTTTGTCAAGCAAGTCTCAAGTCCTCAAACTAGTGACTTAAGTCAAGTCACGTGGCTCAAGTCCCCCACCTCTGCTGCATGGATCCAGATTGGCTGTTGTAGAAAATCGATCTTTTGGTGTACTCTGGGTTTTGCAATTCCTGGATTGGGCTCTGGAGTCCAGAGACTTCAAAGAATCCTGGAACAGAAGAAGCCTATAACCCTATAACCCTGTGTGTGCAGGTCTACACACCCTTTATAATCAAGAGTCTAACAGTCAAGTAAATGTCTCCTGCGCTTGAATGTTGTGTGAAATCCAAAGAGGTAGTGGCTACATAGTTGGCATCTAGGGTCTTGCTGCCCTCTCAGGATGATGGGTATCCACACTAACTGAAAGCATAAAAACAAGAGAAGGGCGCACTGACCTAGTGAAATACCATAAAGCGTTTATTGAAAAAAAATCACATAATACGTTATACTCACAAAAGTATGCTGTGTGTAAGCATAAAACCAAAGAAATCAAACCAAACTAACAGTAGTTTAGAGCTCCTCCCAGGAGACAGGCTGTTCCCCGCCCAGGCCAGGGCATGGGTTAGTGCAGCAGGGAGCTGCAAGAGTGCAGACAGAGCTGAGAGAGCAAGGTGCAGAGGTCATATTTGAGCACAGGGGTGCTATGAGGTGGTCTGAGGGACCATACCAAAGGCCTAGGCCTCAGGCTTGAGCAGCCAGGAGCTTTAATGCCTTTTTTTTTTTTGTGTGTAAAGTGATGGTTGAAACCCCAGAAAGGGAAACTGTTTTGTTGAACTTTTGCTTTTTTTTTTTTAAAGTGAGCCAACAAGCCCTAAAACATGAAATATGGGCTAGACTGAACTCATTGATAAGCACTACACTTGAATGCAACTCCCACAAACATCTCATGTGCACCTAACCCTACATAGGATTTATTCTATGTTCGTGCAATGTCTGATGGTATGATACATTCTTAGCTTTGTATTGCTGCATGGGTCCCTGTTCAGGGTTATCAGCCTCTCTGTTTGCACTGATGATCATAGTCACCGGGGGGGGGGGTTTCTAAGAGAATAGGTGCAGAAACTTCCCCTTTCTGAATAATTTCTTGTCTCCGCCCCCTACCCATCTCTAAACACCGTTTCATAATTCCACCTCCCACCCAACTGTCAGTACCACCATTTTAGAGAATACGGATCCAGGTATAATTTTGTAGTGCTAAGTAATTTGTATGGAATTTGGTAATAACAAGAAAAGAAGTAAAATACACTTACCGGCCACTTTATTAGGTACACCTGTTTAATTGCTTGGTAACACTAATTGCTAATCAGTCAATCACATGGCAGCAACTCAATGCATTTAGGCATCTAGACATGGTGAAAAGGACTTTCTGAAGTTCAAACCAAGCATTAGAATGGGGAGGAAAGGGGATTTAAATTACTTTGAACGTGGCATGGTTGTGGGTGCCAGACGGCTGGTCCGAATATTTCAAAAACTACTGGGATTTTCACGCACAACCAACTCTATGGGTTTACAGAGAGTGGTCCAAAAAAGAGAACATTTCCAGTGAATGGCAGTTGTGTAGACAAAAATACTTTGTTGATATCAGAGGTCAGAGGGGAATGGGGAGACTGGTTTGAGATAAAGGCAACAGCAACTCAAGTCATTAGCTGCAAGTACTCCATTGCAAGTACAACATTTTAAGTACAGTGAATGAGATATTGCAGGAGACTGAAGAGATACTGAAAGAGATTGGCTTGGAGTTTGCAACCAACTCATCTGTGTTTCTTTTTGCTGACCATTGCTTGAGAAGAGGAAAGGAATTTGGTCAGGTGTCTGCTATTGTGCATTTGCTAATGAGACTAGCCCATTAAGGTGTTACAATTGTTGCTGGGGGAGGAGCTGTGAAGGAGTGTGTATATATAGAGAAATACTCATTAGCTGGTCTAATTCATTAGCTGCAAGTACTCCATTGCAAGTACAACATTTTAAGTACAGTGAATGAGATATTGCAGGAGACTGAAGAGATACTGAAAGAGATTGGCTTGGAGTTTGCAACCAACTCATCTGTGTTTCTTTTTGCTGACCATTGCTTGAGAAGAGGAAAGGAATTTGGTCAGGTGTCTGCTATTGTGCATTTGCTAATGAGACTAGCCCATTAAGGTGTTACAATTGTTGCTGGGGGAGGAGCTGTGAAGGAGTGTGTATATATAGAGAAATACTCATTAGCTGGTCTAATTCATTAGCTGCAAGTACTCCATTGCAAGTACAACATTTTAAGTACAGTGAATGAGATATTGCAGGAGACTGAAGAGATACTGAAAGAGATTGGCTTGGAGTTTGCAACCAACTCATCTGTGTTTCTTTTTGCTGACCATTGCTTGAGAAGAGGAAAGGAATTTGGTCAGGTGTCTGCTATTGTGCATTTGCTAATGAGACTAGCCCATTAAGGTGTTACAATTGTTGCTGGGGGAGGAGCTGTGAAGGAGTGTGTATATATAGAGAAATACTCATTAGCTGGTCTAATTCATTAGCTGCAAGTACTCCATTGCAAGTACAACATTTTAAGTACAGTGAATGAGATATTGCAGGAGACTGAAGAGATACTGAAAGAGATTGGCTTGGAGTTTGCAACCAACTCATCTGTGTTTCTTTTTGCTGACCATTGCTTAAGAAGAGGAAAGGAATTTGGTCAGGTGTCTGCTATTGTGCATTTGCTAATGAGACTAGCCCATTAAGGTGTTACAATTGTTGCTGGGGGAGGAGCTGTGAAGGAGTGTGTATATATAGAGAAATACTCATTAGCTGGTCTAATTCATTAGCTGCAAGTACTCCATTGCAAGTACAACATTTTAAGTACAGTGAATGAGATATTGCAGGAGACTGAAGAGATACTGAAAGAGATTGGCTTGGAGTTTGCAACCAACTCATCTGTGTTTCTTTTTGCTGACCATTGCTTGAGAAGAGGAAAGGAATTTGGTCAGGTGTCTGCTATTGTGCATTTGCTAATGAGACTAGCCCATTAAGGTGTTACAATTGTTGCTGGGGGAGGAGCTGTGAAGGAGTGTGTATATATAGAGAAATACTCATTAGCTGGTCTAATTCATTAGCTGCAAGTACTCCATTGCAAGTACAACATTTTAAGTACAGTGAATGAGATATTGCAGGAGACTGAAGAGATACTGAAAGAGATTGGCTTGGAGTTTGCAACCAACTCATCTGTGTTTCTTTTTGCTGACCATTGCTTGAGAAGAGGAAAGGAATTTGGTCAGGTGTCTGCTATTGTGCATTTGCTAATGAGACTAGCCCATTAAGGTGTTACAATTGTTGCTGGGGGAGGAGCTGTGAAGGAGTGTGTATATATAGAGAAATACTCATTAGCTGGTCTAATTCATTAGCTGCAAGTACTCCATTGCAAGTACAACATTTTAAGTACAGTGAATGAGATATTGCAGGAGACTGAAGAGATACTGAAAGAGATTGGCTTGGAGTTTGCAACCAACTCATCTGTGTTTCTTTTTGCTGACCATTGCTTGAGAAGAGGAAAGGAATTTGGTCAGGTGTCTGCTATTGTGCATTTGCTAATGAGACTAGCCCATTAAGGTGTTACAATTGTTGCTGGGGGAGGAGCTGTGAAGGAGAGTGTATACATAGAGAAATACTCATTAGCTGGTCTAATTCATTAGCTGCAAGTACTCCATTGCAAGTACAACATTTTAAGTACAGTGAATGAGATATTGCAGGAGACTGAAGAGATACTGAAAGAGATTGGCTTGGAGTTTGCAACCAACTCATCTGTGTTTCTTTTTGCTGACCATTGCTTGAGAAGAGGAAAGGAATTTGGTCAGGTGTCTGCTATTGTGCATTTGCTAATGAGACTAGCCCATTAAGGTGTTACAATTGTTGCTGGGGGAGGAGCTGTGAAGGAGTGTGTATATATAGAGAAATACTCATTAGCTGGTCTAATTCATTAGCTGCAAGTACTCCATTGCAAGTACAACATTTTAAGTACAGTGAATGAGATATTGCAGGAGACTGAAGAGATACTGAAAGAGATTGGCTTGGAGTTTGCAACCAACTCATCTGTGTTTCTTTTTGCTGACCATTGCTTGAGAAGAGGAAAGGAATTTGGTCAGGTGTCTGCTATTGTGCATTTGCTAATGAGACTAGCCCATTAAGGTGTTACAATTGTTGCTGGGGGAGGAGCTGTGAAGGAGTGTGTATATATAGAGAAATACTCATTAGCTGGTCTAATTCATTAGCTGCAAGTACTCCATTGCAAGTACAACATTTTAAGTACAGTGAATGAGATATTGCAGGAGACTGAAGAGATACTGAAAGAGATTGGCTTGGAGTTTGCAACCAACTCATCTGTGTTTCTTTTTGCTGACCATTGCTTGAGAAGAGGAAAGGAATTTGGTCAGGTGTCTGCTATTGTGCATTTGCTAATGAGACTAGCCCATTAAGGTGTTACAATTGTTGCTGGGGGAGGAGCTGTGAAGGAGTGTGTATATATAGAAATACTCATTAGCTGGTCTAATTCATTAGCTGCAAGTACAACATTTTAAGTACAGTGAATGAGATATTGCAGGAGACTGAAGAGATACTGAAAGAGATTGGCTTGGAGTTTGCAACCAACTCATCTGTGTTTCTTTTTGCTGACCATTGCTTGAGAAGAGGAAAGGAATTTGGTCAGGTGTCTGCTATTGTGCATTTGCTAATGAGACTAGCCCATTAAGGTGTTACAATTGTTGCTGGGGGAGGAGCTGTGAAGGAGTGTGTATATATAGAGAAATACTCATTAGCTGGTCTAATTCGTTAGCTGCAAGTACTCCATTGCAAGTACAACATTTTAAGTACAGTGAATGAGATATTGCAGGAGATAGTCAGGAGGTAGGCTAGAAGGTGGAAAAAAGAAAAAAAAAAAGGTAAGATTTGTTTGACTTAAATTTACAAATTTTCTTATTATTTTTTTTTTTTCTCTCCTCTTTAAAATGGCAGACTTGGTTCAGTGCAGGAATTGTTTTGCATTTATTTCATGTTCCACTCTTTGGAGATTCGGATGCTGTCAGATCTGTAGACAATTCTCCTTACTGCAGCAGGAAATTGCATTTTTAAATCAGAGATATTTAAATTATCTGTTAAACTCCAGCTGGGACTGCTGCAATGCCACTGCCACAGAGGACCCCCAGAAATGGCAGATGGGTTACTGTAGGTTCAGGAAGACTTAGAGTGGTGGATAGAAGACATGTCCCACATTCGGTGGTTCTCCAAAATTCATTTGCAGCACTCTCAGAATGTAAGGACAACATGGATATGGACTCAAGCACAGAGGGTGAGAAACCATTGACTCCTATGTCTAATGTATGCAAGACTGCAGCCAAGGACAAAAAAGATAAAGTGAAGTCTCAAAGGAAGCAGCTGTTGCTGGGTGATTCAATCATAAGAAGTGTGGAGCTTAAAGAAAATGGTTTTGTGAGATGTCTCCCTGGTGCTACTGCTAGACGAGATAGAAGACGTATTATTAATATTGTTAAGCAAGCAAAGCAGGAAGGGGACGTGGATGTTCTTGTCCATCTAGGGACAAATGACCTGGCTTGCAATGAAGTGTCAGAGGTGAAAAAATCTTTTATCACACTTGGAAATGACGTACAGGATTTTGCATCCACCATTTCATTTTCTGAAGTTCTGCCTGTGCATAATGTTCAGAATGATAGGCAGAGGCGCATAAAGGAGTTCAACATATGGCTTAGTAAATGGTGTCAAGAGCAAGGATTTGGCTTAGTTTCTCATGATAGCTCTACTTGCAATAGAAAGGAACTGTACAAAAAAGATGGTTTGCATCTTTCTCTCAAAGGAACAAATGTACTTAGTGAACAACTCCAAGAATTTGCGAAAGAGTATTTAAACTAGGAAGGGGGGGGGGGCAAAAGAGTGGAATTACAAGAGTCCAATTGCCCCCCGAAACAATGCCAGAACAGGTCAGAAGCACAGAGGTTAAGAAATGATAAGCTCAGAGTCCTGTCTACAAATGCTCGCAGTTTAGGTAAAAAAATCAATGAACTTGGGTCAATTATGGCATCTGAGAATGTAGATTTTGTGGCTGTTACGGAGACATGGTTTAATGAAAGAAATGACTGGGACATAACCATACCAGGGTACTCTTTATACAGAAGAGACAGAGAAGGCAAGAAAGGAGGAGGAGTAGCCCTGTATGTGAAAGATAGCATTAAATCTAACCTAATACAAGTTGGTGAAGCCAACATAGAGTCAGTTTGGGTTACGTTGCAGTTTGCTAATCATGCAGTAACTCGTGTAGGTGTGATATAGACCACCTGGTCAAGTCAAAGAACTAGATGATCTACTAGTTGAAGAAATAGCTAAAATGACAATGAAAGGAGAAGTTATCATTATGGGAGATTTCAATCTTCCAGATATAAACTGGAAAACAAAAATAGCAAGTTCTACCAGGAGTACAGATATTCTAAACTCCCTACTGGGGTTGTCTCTGCAACAAGTGGTTGAGGAGTCAACCCGGAGGGAGGCCATTTTGTATCTGGTATTCACAAATGGGGATTCGGTATATGATGTCATTGTAGGCGAAACCTTGGGATCCAGTGATCACCAGTCAGTGTGGTTTAATATAAGAACTGTGAAAGAGTCACACCACACAAAAACAAAAGTTTTAGATTTTAGAAAAACAGACTTTTCAAAAATGAAATTAGTCATAAATGAGTCCTTATCAGACTGGTACGGATTACATGGAGTCCAGGAGAAATGGGACTACTTAAAAGGTGCATTGTTGAAGGCAACAGAAAATTGCATTAGACTTGTCAGTAAAAGCAAAAAAAGGAAGAGACCACTGTGGTACTCAGCAGAAGTGGCCCAAATCATTAAAAATAAAAAGCTAGCATTTTGTAATTATAAAAAAAACCCAGAGCAATGAAGATAAGGAAATCTACAAGATTAGGCAGAAAGAGGCCAAGCAAGTTATCAGAACTTCTAAAGCGCAGGCAGAAGAAAAACTAGCTCAGTCTATGAAAAAGGGGGATAAGACATTCTTCAGATATATAAATGAAAAAAGGAAATTAAAACAAGGAATAACTAAATTAAAAACAAAGGACGGAAGGTATGTAGAAGAGAATAAAGGGCTAGCCGACTGCCTTAATGAATACTTCTGTTCAGTTTTTACAGAAGAAAAAGGAGAAGGACCTCCACTTGAAAGGATGACTAATGAATCGTTTGATGCATGTGTCTTTACAGAGGAAGACGTTCTAAGATTGCTGTCTAAAGTGAAGACAAGTCACAGGGTCCTGATGAGATACACCCAAAATTATTAAAAGAGCTTAGTGGTGAGCTGGCAAAACCATTAACAGATTTATTTAACCAATCATTAGTAACAGGAGTCGTCCCGGAAGATTGGAAATTGGCAAATGTCGTGCCCATTCACAAGAAAGGTAGAAGGGAGGAATCGAGCAACTATAGACCAGTGAGTCTGACATCAATAGTAGGCAAATTAATGGAAACCCTATTAAAGGATAGGATTGTGGAACATCTTAAATCCCATGGATTGCAAGATGAAAAACAACATGGGTTTACTTCAGGGAGATCATGTCAAACAAATCTTATAGATTTTTTTGACTGGGTGACTAAAATAATAGACGGTGGAGGTGCAGTAGACATTGCATATCTAGATTTTAGTAAGGCTTTTGACACTGTCCCACATAGAAGACTTATCAATAAACTGCAGTCATTGAGCATGGACTCCCATATTGTTGAGTGGATTAGGCAGTGGCTGAGTGACAGACAACAGAGGGTTGTAGTCAATGTAGAACATTCAGAACAAGGTCATGTTACCAGTGGGGTACCTCAGGGATCTGTACTGGGACCAATTTTGTTTAATATCTTCATAAGTGATATTGCAAAAGGCCTCGATGGTAAGGTTTGTCTTTTTGTTGATGACACAAAGATATGTAACAGGGTTGATGTTCCTGGAGGGAAACGCCAAATGGAAAAGGATTTAGGAAAACTAGAAGAATGGTCAGAACTCTGGCAACTGAAATTTAATGTGGATAAGTGCAAGATAATGCACCTGGGATGTAAAAACCCAAGGGCAGAATATAGAATATTTGACACAGTCCTGACCTCAGTATCTGAGGAAAGGGATTTAGGAGTAATTATTTCAAAAGACTTAAAGGTGGGAAGACAATGTAATAGAGCAGCACGAATTGCCAGCAGAATGCTTGGATGTATAGGGAGAGGTATAAGCAGTAGAAAGAGAGAAGTGCTTATGCCGCTGTACAGAACACTGGTGAGACCTCACTTGGAGTATTGTGCGCAGTACTGGAGGCCATATCTCCAGAAGGATATAGATACTCTAGAGAGAGTTCAGAGAAGAGCTACTAAACTAGTACATGGATTGCAGGAAAAAACTTACCAGGAAAGGTTAAAGGACCTTAACATGTATAGCTTGGAAGAAAGAAGAGACAGAGGGGATATGATAGAAACTTTTAAATACATAAAGGGAATCAACTCGGTAAAGGAGGAGAGCATATTTAAAAGAAGAAAAACTACCACAAGAGGACACCGTTTTAAACTAGAGGGGCAAAGGTTTAAAAGTAATATGAGGAAGTATTACTTTACTGAGAGAGTAGTGGATGCATGGAATAACCTTCCTGCAGAAGTGGTAGCTGCAAATACAGTGAAGGAGTTTAAGCATGCATGGGATAGGCATAAGGCTATCCTTCATATAAGATAGGGCCAGGGACTATTCATAGGATTCAGATATATTGGGCAGACTAGATGGGCCAAATGGTTCTTATCTGCTGACACATTCTATTTTTCTATGTTTCTATGTAAATAACCACTCTTTACAACCAAGGTATGCAGAATACCATCTATGAATGCACAACACATTGAACCTTGATGCAGATGGGTTACTTCAGCAGAAAACCATGCCGGGTGACACTCCTGTCAGCTAGGAACAGGAAACTGAGACTATAATTCACACAGGCACCAAAACTGGACAACAGAAGATTGGAAAAATGTTGCCTGGTCTGATGAATCTCAATTTAAGCTACAACATTCAGATGATGGGGTCAGATTTTGGCGTAAACAACATGAAAGCATGGATCCTTCCTGCCTTGTATCAATGGCTCAGGCTGGTGGTGGGGGTTTAATGGTGTGGGGGATATTTTATTGGCACACTTTGTGTCCCCTAGTACCAATTGAGCATCGTTTAAATGCCACGGCCTACCTGAGTATTGTTGATGACCATGTCCATCCCTTAATGACTACAGTGTACCCATCTTCTGATGGCTCCTTCCAGCAGGATAATGCACCATGTCACAAAGTTCAAATCATCTCACCACTGGTTTCTTAAACATGACAATGAGGTCACTGTACTCCAATGGCCTCCACAGTCACCAGATCTCAATCCAATAGAGCCCCTTTAGGATGTGGTGAAAGGGAGATTTGAATCATGGATGTGCAGCTGACAAATGTGCAGCAACTGTGTAATGCTATAATATCAATATAGACCAAAATCTCTGAGGAATGTTTGCAACACCTTGTTGAATCTATGCCACAAAGAATTAGGGTAGTTCAGAAGGCAAAAGGGGGTCCAACCCAGTACTAGCAAGGTGTACCTCTAAGTGGGCAGTGAGTATAGATCCCCTGCAGCCAGCAGCAAATCACTCTCCTCAGGAACAATAGTTGTCCCCCAGCAAAAATGGACCCCTGCAAAAAAATACCACCCCAGTAACAATAGAACTTGAGCAGCAACAACAGATCTCCCAGCAGCCAGCATCCATAGACCCCTCCCTCAACAGAAGATCCTTTCCAGCACCAATTGACCCCCCAGCAACATAAGCCCCCCCCCCCCCCACAACAGATGGAAAATGCAAAATAGATCCCAACCAGCAGCAATAGATCCCCCAGCAGCTAGCATCAATAGACCATCCATCATGCCCCAGCACCCCTTGCCATTAAATACAGTACATTCATTACTGGAGGTGCTGAAACTGCATCCCTCCGTGTTCCCACTGAAAAAAGCCCTGGCCACCGGTTCTGGAAGAGTGAGATGGTCCAAAATGTTGAATTGTTGCCAGAACAGTAATAGCAAGGAAATCTTCCAATTGAGATGCATAGACAGCTGTCTAAGCAAAGGTTTACCTCACTTTCAAGAGATTTCCTCTCATTTTCAGTTTACACAACAGGAAGTGAAGAAAATTCTTCCCAATAACAGAACATACGACAAAATTAAAAATCTGAGAGCTGGTTTAGCCAATTCCTACTCTATATATTAAATAAGAGTAAGAGTTCTTGGAGCACCAAAAAATAAAGCCTGACCCATTTAACGTTTAACAGCTAATAGATTTTATTGACACAAACTTTTTTAAATTCGTTTTTAAAACTGAACTCCAGGTACAAAAACTTTCATTTGTATATTTCTCAGCCACAAAGGATATAAATCTACTTTGATAGCACCAATGCCTTCGCAAGCGCAATCTTTATCTTGTAAAAGTAGCAGTGACATCATCACTGTGTTGTACATAGTATGTGCAGAGAGCAGAGCTGTGGGAGGGGTCCAGTATGCTCCACCTACTACAGGCTACCTGCACAAAACTATGGGAGGGGGTAGAGATAAGACCAGTCATTGTGCACACGGAGAGCAGGGAGCAATGAACAGTCTTTATTACAGGAAGCTCCTACGCAGCAGCAAAGTTTCACATTGGGTTACTGCACAGATCTGGATGAAATACACAAATACTCCTATTTAGGTAGGAATACATATTCCTGTTGTATTTACACAATATTTGATCATCTGAGTTTTATGTCTGGTTATTTCTCATTATTAGAAAGTGATATACAGCTAGGCACATACAAATTTGGGATGTGTTAGCCAGAGTCTGGCAATGCTCAATGTTTATTCTCCCTACTGATTGTATGTGAAGCGCTACCCCTGTAAGGGTTGTTGATTGTTGATTCTACCTGGTTCTTCCGCAGTAAGTACAGAGACTGCCCACAAGCAACTAGCTCCAATAAAGAGTCTAGAGCAGTGATGGTGAACCATGGCACCCCAGATGTTTTGGAACTACATTTCCTATGATGCTCATGCACTCTACAGTGTAGTTGAGCGTCAAGGGAAATGTAGTTCCAAAACATCTGGAGCGCCAAGGTTCGCCATCACTGGTCTAGAGGATGTCTGTCACACCCCTAATGTAGGTGGTCAGACACAACCGCTGGCTTCTGTGTTCTTCATCTATAGCAGCCCCCTTTCCCTTTAGGCAAGCAGGCCTACCCGTACTCAGGTGCAGTCAGGACTTAGACACAATGCTATAGTACCTGGCTACCATACCAGGACATGTGCGAACTGAGCAAAGCAAACAGGTACTTGCGGTTGGCAGCCCTGTGATACCGGCCGATCTCTGCTCTGCTGTACACCTGTGTAAGTTTATGCAATATCACACTATTGGAGATCTCTTTCTACATATCAACCCCATATGGTCATGGCTGACTGGGACATCATAACTGAAGTCTGATTCCATTGGAGGAATTCCCCATATTTCCAGCAAGTTCTAGTGTTTAATAGAAGACCCTATTACTTTAACTTGCAAAGGTCTGTTTGCAAGCATGTTTGACCACTCTAGAAACAGATGGTCCTCTATATCTTATAAGCATCCCCATTATTAGGTGGTGGGTGTCACAGGAGCATTCTTTGGTCTTTGGTGAGGAAACTTCTTTGAAGCATCTGGATCTGTATACAAAGAATCACGAGGACTCACGTGGACTCACTTAAAACACATTTTTCTAGAAATGATCACAATTTATATGGGATGTCATAGGAACACCCTTACCCTTATGTGGTTCATTACTGTATAAGATCACTGAATTGACTGTTTTCAATATATTTTTTGTTTTTTCACACTTGATGGTTTATATACAGACTAGCGTGCCTTTTTTGTTTATTATATGTTCTACTATGTCTATATCACATGGTTAGTCACTGCTGTCACTCACTGTATTTTTGACTTATTACTTTAGCGCGGTTTACCATTTTGATTTTACTTGTGGTTGGCAGACGGGCAAGGTTCAGAATAGTCAGGGTCAAAATTCAAAGTCAAGAGTTCAAAGAGTAGTAGCTATCTGATCCGAAGTTTTCCCATCTAGCAGAGCAGGGCAGACAAATGGGGAGTTCGGAACACCTCTTACAAATGCACTATCACAAGCATGAGACTTCAGGCTTGGCTGGCCTAAATCAGGTTTGGTCTCCACCCAGAGACTGACCACAATTAATCACTTTACAGATGGACAGACAGACAAGGATAATGTCACAATCAAAACCAGGATGCTGGAACCAGCAGTCATGATGAAGCAGGAGTGCACACACTCCTGGCAATGTCATTTTTAAAGTTTATTGCTTGCAGAACTCCAACGGGTAAAAGGAAACTTGGGCTTGGGGTATTTCAAAATGTTCAGTAGTTAGTGATTAGAGGACAGGCTCTCCTAGTAGTAAGAGTAATAGCTAGTGGTGAACAGTCCAAGGCCTCACAGCTGAAGACCATGGGGCAAGTCTTTGGGCATCTGGTTACTTTGCGCCTATGAACAAGGATCCATTTAAGGTCACTACTAACAAGTAGGGATGATCGAACTTTTCAAAAGTTTGGTTCGGCCAAAACATCCGAACTTCCCGAAAGTTCAGCCCGGATTTCAGAACCCCATTGAAATCAATGGGACCCGAATTTCGGTAATCAAAAAACACCAGGGGTCCTGGGTCATGCCCCAGGGACTTTTAATCACACAAAAAAAAGTTCTTAAAAATTTTTGATAGAGAGCCAATTATTGAAAAAAAAAAGAGATTTTTGGATTTTGACTTTGGATTTAGTGTCTGGGGGGTCTAAAAAGTGTACCTGTAAAGTTTCAGCTCTGTAGCATGTCCAGAACCATAAAAAAACGATTGTTTGTATTTAGGGATGATCGAACGGTTCGGGTCCACCATCGGTTCGGCCTGAACATTGGGTGTTCGAGGTTCGGCCGAATTTAGAACTTTTTGCCCAAAAAGTTCGGAATTCGGCAACCAGAACCGACCAAAATGCAATGCTTCAGGAAATGGGCTTTAAAAGCCCGTGATTGGACCAGAACCATTAGCAAAAGCCAATTGAGGGGGCAGGAGAATGCTAGGAATGTGATTGGAGTGACTAGGGGGTCCCTAGACCAATCATTAGTGAATACGCCCCCCAGTATATAAGATCGCCCCCGCCATATTCCTAGCATTGTTATACTGGACATGGAAGAGAGTGGAAGCAGTTCTGTTAATTTTACTTTAAAAGTGTCATTTAGCATTTATTAGTGTGAGGAAAGGGATATCTAGTGTAGTTAGAGTGCTCCTTTACACTTAAGTTAGCTTCAAAAATTTAGTTTCTGTAGGGAAAGTGTTAAGTGTAAGGGGACCGTAGTGTAGTGTAGGGTTAACTGACAGTGACTGCTATGGAAGGGTGACAAATCCCTTCCATAGCAGGGTGACCGCTATAGAGAAATGATCATTTCTCTGAGTTGCTTCGGGACAGGAATATGGCTTCTCACCAGCCAAGCATTTTTCATGCTGCAGGGGCTGCCACTGCCAGTGCTTTTTTGAGGACATATTTGATGTCAGACATGACATCTGAACATGTGTATAGGGGGTATATATACACATATATGTCTGTATATATACCCCTAGACATATATAGGTGTGATAGTAGCAGAAATAAATGCTTGCGCTAATGAAATAATTTACAGTAATATATTTCTGCTACTATCACACCTATATATGGCTAGGTGTCTATATACATATAATTATGTGTGTATATATACCACTATACACAAGTTCAGATGTTTTGCCTGCCTCAAAAGAACCCCAAAAAATTCCAAAAAAACGCTAGCGTCAAAAAAAAAAAAATGCCCAGGTGTGTTTTTGCTGGCATTTTTTGGGAGTTTTTGGAGGCAGGCAAAACATCAGAACTTGTGCACAGTACCACTATACACAAGTTCAGATGTTTTTCCTGACTGCAAAGAACCCAAAAAAATGCCTGCTTTGAAACCGGCAAGGTGTGAAAACCGAGGAGAGAAGCTAACCCCCTGAGCTGAAAGTTTTCTAATACAAACAATCCTTTTTTTTTTCTGGTCCTGGACATGCTACAGAGCTGAAACTTCACAGGTACACATTTTAGACCCCCAGAAACAAAATCACACAAAAAAAAGTTCTTAAAAATTGTCATTTTTGATAAAAAAGCCAATTATTGAAAAAAAAAAAAAAAAAAGATTTTTTGATTTCAGATCTGGGGGGTCTAAAAAGTGTACATGTGAAGTTTCAGCTCTGTAGCATGTCCAGAACCATAAAAAAAAAGATTGTTTGTATTAGAAAACTTTCAGCACAGGAGATTGGCTTCGCTGCTGTAACACCTTGCCGGTTTAATAGAAGGCATTTTTTTGGGTTCTTTGCAGTCAGGAAAAACATCTGAACTTGTGTATAGTGGTACTGTGCACAAGTTCTGATGTTTTGCCTGCCTCCAAAAACCCCCAAAAAATGCCAGCAAAAACACACCTGGGCATTTTTTTTTTTAAGCTAGCGTTTTTTTTGGCATTTTTTGGGGTTCTTTTGAGGCAGGCAAAACATCTGAACTTGTGTATAGTGGTATATATACACACATACTTACAGTGGGTACGGAAAGTATTCAGACCCCCTTAAATTTTTCACTCTTTGTTATATTGCAGCCATTTGCTAAAATCATTTAAGTTCATTCTTCTTCCTCATGAATGTACACATAGCACCTCATACTCACAGAAAAACACAGAATTGTTGACATTGTTACAGATTTATTAAAAAAGAAAAACTGAAATATCACATGGTCCTAAGTATTCAGACCCTTTACTGTGACACTCATATATTTAACTCAGGTGCTTTCCATTTCTTCTGATCATCCTTGAGATGGTTCTACACCTTCATTTGAGTCCAGCTATGTTTGATTATACTGATTGGACTTGATTAGGAAAGTCACACACCTGTCTATATAAGACCTTCCAGATCACAATGCATGTCAGAGCAAATGAGAATCATGAGGTCAAAGGAACTGCCTGAAGAGCTCAGAGACAGAATTGTGGCAAGGCACAGATCTGGCCAAGGTTACAAAAAGATTTCTGCTGCACTTAAGGTTCCTAAGAGCACAGTGGCCTCAATAATCCTCAAATGGAAGATGTTTGGGACGACCAGAACCCTTCCTAGAGCTGGCCGTCCGGCCAAACTGAGCTATCGGGGGAGAAGAGCCTTGGGGAGAGAGGTAAAGAATAACCCAAAGATCACTGTGGCTGAGCTCCAGAGATGCAGTCAGGAGATGGGAGAAAGTTGTAGAAAGTCAACCATCACTGCAGCCCTCCACCAGTCGGGGCTTTATGGCAGAGTGGCCCGACGGAAGCCTCTCCTCAGTGTAAGACACATGAAAGCCCACATGGAGTTTGCTAAAAAAACACCTGAAGGACTCCAAGATGGTGAGAAATAAGATTCTCTGGTCTGATGAGACCAAAATAGAACTTTTTGGCCTTAATTCTAAGCGGTATGTGTGGAGAAAACCAGGCAACCCCAAAAATGCCAAAAAAAAACGCTAGCTTCAAAAAAAAAAATGCCCAGGTGTGTTTTTGCTGGCATTTTTTGGGGGTTTTTGGAGGCAGGAAAAACATCAGAACTTGTGCACAGTACCACTATACACAAGTTCAGATGTTTTTCCTGACTGCAAAGAACCCAAAAAAATGCCTTCTATGAAACCGGCAAGGTGTTACAGCAGCGAAGCCAATCTCCTGTGCTGAAAGTTTTCTAATACAAACAATCTTTTTTTTTTATGGTTCTGGACATGCTACAGAGCTGAAACTTCACATGTACACTTTTTAGACCCCCCCCCCGATACTAAATCCAAAGTAAAAATCAAAAAATCTCTTTTTTTATTTTTTTTATTTTTCAATAACTGGCTTTTTTTTTTATCAAAAATTACAATTTTTAAGTACTTTTTTTGTGTGATTTTGTGTCTGGGGGGTCTAAAAGGTGTACCTGTGAAGTTTCAGCTCTGTAGCATGTCCAGAACCAGAAAAAAAGATCATATAGGTGTTAAAGGAGGGTCCCACATCCCTGTTCTACTGAAAAATTATCTTTTTTTTTTCATGGTTCTGGACATGCTACAGAGCTGAAACTTCACATGTACACTTTTTAGACCCCCCAGATACTAAATCAAAATCAAAAAATCTCTCTCTCTTTTTTTTTTTTTTTTCAATAATTGGCTTTTTTTTAATCAAAAATTACAATTTTTAAGAACTTTTTTTGTGTGATTAATAGTTAATGGGGCATGACCCAGAACCCTAGGCACTTTTTAGGGGCATTTATTGGGTTTTAGGGCTTAAAAATTGTGTTTTTTGATTACCGAAGTTCGGGTCCCATTGATTTCAATGGGGTTCTGAAATCCGGGCCGAACTTTCGGAAAGTTCGGATGTTCTGGCCGAACCGAACTTTTCAAAAGTTCGATCATCCCTATATATTATGTCACTTATAGAACAGGGATATAGATCCGCTATTTTCACACCTTGCCGGTTTAGTATCCAGCATTTTTTTGGGCATTTTTTGGGGGTTATTGGAGGCAGGCATAACATCAGAACTTCTGTGTAGGGGTATATGTACACACATACTTATATGTATATATACCCATACACATATATAGGTGTGAAAGTAGCAGAACACTATACTTGCGCTAATGAAATAATTATCACCAATGTTCGGGTCGAACCCTACTAACAAGTCCCCAGAACAGCTGCTCCTCCCAGCTTCCTCCGGATATGGTCCAGTGAGAGAGACAGCACCACTCAAGACCAGATCCCTTGCGGTTCATGGTAATGCAATCAGCTCTGAGCAAAGTCCATTTAAGCCCTGAGCCCTGGCACTTCTCCAGTGTATCAGACTATTTATCCCATTACAGCCCCGTACTGGACACATCCTCTCCAGAGATTGGCTGATACCCAATAAATATTCAGACTGTTTTATTTGAACCTCCTGCCCTAAGCTCTGGAAGCTTCTTTCAGAGGCAGGGGGCAGCAATCAAACCCCCAGACCCTGAATAGGCCAGAATAAACAATTACTGCTCTCTTGACTACAGAAGAAGCCAAAGCTAAACTTGCTTAGCAAACTACGCTAGGAGGGTGATACATCTGGTTGCTGGGTAAATTGAACAGCGGCGTTATCAATGAGCAAAAATAACAATTTTGATGATGTAGACTCTAACAACATCAAAATTGAGTAACTGTAACTTTTTTAAAAGGGGCTTTAAACTTAAATAAAGGACTGCTAGAAGCTGGAGCAAAAATGCAGAGTCCTCTCAATACAATGATTCATTGCATTTTATTCCAATCTATGCTGTTACTGTATATATCAATCATTATTTTAAGTATTTAGCTATCAATATTTAATCATTGCTACATTTTTTTTTAGTAATGTTAGCTGGAGAAGAACTTAAGAACCTGCAAGAACACATGAAATGGCTACATGTGAGTCTCCCCTGCAGGCTTTGTTTATAGATTCCAGACTTCAATGGGGAGAGGATGTAAACATTTACCAAAAAATAAACATAAAGGGTAAACTGTACTTTGATGATGAATGCAAATGTTAATTTTAGTCATGAAACAATTTCTATTTCAATAAGGAATCCACACAAGATCTTTTAAATGCCTTTAACCACTTGTCTGCAGGGCAATTTTTATTTTCTGCATGTGTTTTCTAGAACGTACTCTATATTCTATATTTTCAGCAAGCTATTTTTTTTTTGTTGCACTATATTTGTGCAGCTATTTATTAAACACATATTTTCAAGAAAAAAATTAACTGAAATTGATTTAAGAGCAAATAAACACATTAGTAAACCCAATTTTTGGTAAAATATTAAAGATTGGGTTGTGTTAAGTAAATAGATACCCCACATGTCAAGTCTTAAAATTGCTCACGTCACAAAGAAAACGATGGTACTCAAAACTATTCATAGGTAATGCTTTAAATGCCTTTACAGTTTATCAGTTTAGAGCTAACCATAAGTTATGGCACTCGAATTGTTGTTCTCTCTGGGATGGATCAAAGAAATTCTGATTGGTCGGTGCCAGAACAGAGCATATCTCTGGTGTGTCCTGGAAGCCCTGCAGAAAGAATGGGGAGAAGAGTGGAGATTTCAGTTCCCCTAACTGCTGCACCAGCTGCTTGGGCACTGACAGAAGGTAAGTACAGCAAAAACCAGGGGGTAGGGAAGCTCTAGGGTGTTAGTTCACGTTTTAATTTTTTCTGAAAAAGTAAACAAACCCTCTAACTTGAACTTATAGCTGTTTCCATACTACAAGGCCAACATTCCACCACAATCTGCTTACTTCTAAAGACTCCAGAGCACCTCACTCCTCAAAATCACATGTTTTAGTCTAGGTCAGCCCTCAAAATTTCCACTCGCCTGTTCGCATTTGGCGAGTGGAAAAAGATTGAAGGCGAGTGTGGGGCTGCCTTGGAGAGTAGGGGTGAGCGCCCTGGCAGGTGGTATTAAATAGGAGATGTTCTCCCAATGATCGGCCAGGGGGAGAGAGCGGATAGAAAGAGGAGATCTGGCCGGATCAACACACAGAGCGGGGAGCGCCAATGTGACAGCTGTGATTTGAATCGCCCGGTGTCCCCGACACTCGCAGTCACACAAAGTCCCACCTCCTGGATGGGCTCCTATGAAAGACAGAGCACTGGTCCAATGCCGGGACGTGTGATGTCTATTATAGGAGCCGATCCAGGAGGCAGGACTTTGTGTGACTGCGAGTGACGGGAACACCGGGAGATTGAAATCACAGCTGTCGCCGTGGGAGATCCCTGCTCTGTGTAATGATTTGGCTGGCTCGCCTCTTCCTGCCCTCTCTCTTCCCCTGCACTGGTGAGGCTGCGCTGATGGGCACTGGTCAAGCTGCTCTGATGGGCACTGGTGAGGCTGCATTGATGGGCATTAATGGGCACTGGTGAGGCTGCATTTATTGTCACTGATCAGGCTGCACTGATGGGCACTGGTGAGGCTTCATTGATCAGCACTGGTGAGGCTGCATTGGTGGGCACTGATAAGGCTGCATTGATGGCCACTGGTGAGGTTGCACTGATGGGCACTGATCAGGCTGCATTTTTTGGCACTGGCGAGGCTGCATTAACCAATTAAGACCGGAAGATTTTACCCCCTTCCTGACCAGGCCCTATTTTGTGATTTGGCACTGCGTTATTTTAACAGACAATTGCGCAGTCGTGCGAGGCTGTACCCAAGTGATATTTACGTCCTTTTTTTCTCACAAATAGAGCTTTCTTTTGGTGGTATTTGATCACCTGTGCGATTTTTATTTTTTGCCCTATAAACAAAAAAAAAACGACAATTTTGAAAGAAAAAATATATTTTTCACATTCTGCTATATAACATTCGAAATCGAAATTTTTTAACATTCTAGGCCAATTTTTTTTCTGCTACATATTTTTCCTAAAAAAAATCGTATTTTGATTGGTTTGCGAAAAAGTTTACTAACTATGGGAAAGATTTATGTCATTTTTATTGTTTTTATTTTTTACTAGTAATGGCGATCTGAGATTTTTTGCAGGACTGCAACATTGCGGCGGACAGATCAGACCCTTAACTGACATTTTTGACACTTTTGGGGGGACCAGTGACATTACTACAGTACTGTAATAATGACACTGGCAGGGAAGGGGTTAACACTGTTGGTGATCAAGGGGTTAAATTTATGCCTCATGCTTACTGACGTGTGTGTGTGGGGGGGGGGGTGTTCTGTGACAGAGACAGAGATCGCAGGTTCAGCTATGCTGAATCCTGTGATCTCCTCCTGTCTGTCACTGAGAAGATCCACTTGTTTACATAAGCAGGCGGGTCTTCTCACCGTTTCCACGACGATCAGGGAAGGGAGGCAGCAATTGCCGCCTCTCCTCCCCCGGCCCGACTCCAGCTGTGTCTAAACACATCACATGAACTCCAGTGACGTAGGTCTACGTTGCTGGACCCAGGAGAGCCGCACTGCCGCAGTAGGATTACTGTGAGCAGTCAGCAAGTGGTTAATGGGCATTTATGGGCACTAGTGAGGCTGCATTGATGGGCACTTATGGGCACTGATGAGGCTGTATTGATAGGCATTTATAGACACTGATGATGCTGCACTGATGTGCACTAGTGAGGCTGCATTAATGAGCACTGGTGAGGCTGCATTGATGGGCATTGACAAGGCTGCATTGCTGGGCACTAGTGAGGCTGCATTGATGGGCACTGGTGAGGCTGCATTGATGGTCACTGATCAGGCTGCACTGATGGGCACTGGTGAGGCTGCATTGATGGGCACTGGTGAGGCAGCATTTATGGGCACTGGTGAGGCTGCATTGATGGGTACTGGTGAGGCTGCATTGATGGGCACTGGTGAAGCTGCACTGATGGGCACTGATGAGGCTGCGCTGATGGGCATGGGTGAGGCTGCATTGATAGGCACTGGTAGGGCTGCATTGATGGGCACTGGTGAGGCTGCATTGATGGGCACTGATTAGGCTGCATTTATGGGCACTGGTGAGGCTGCATTGATGGGCACTGGTGAGGCTGCATTGATGGACACTGATCAGGCTGCATTGATGGGCACTGGTGAGGCTGCACTGATGAGGCTGCATTGATGGGCACTGAAGAGGCTGCATTGATAGTCACTGATGATGTTGCATTGATGGGCACTGGTGAGTCTGCATTGATGGGCACTGATGGAACTGCAATGATAAGCTGCACTGATGATGCTGCACTAATGGGCACTGACAGGCTGCCCTGATGGGCACTAATAGGCTGCGTTCATGGGCACTGATGAGCACTGATGGGCTGCATTGATGGGCACTGATAAAGTTGTTGATAATATTTTTGATAATATAACTGAATTCTGCATAAAACATTTAACAGTGTTATTTCATGAGATAGTTTAGGTGGGCATGTTTAGGGGCGGAATTAGCAGCGGAGCAGAGTAGGGGTTGGGTGGGGCACCTGGGGACGAGTAACACTTAAAGAGGAAGTAAACTCTTCCTGTACCTTTTTTTTATTTTTTTCCTCTGCAAAGTAAATGCATAATGTGCTAGTATCCATCGCATACTAGCACATTATGTGACACTTACCTGCAAATGAAGCCCGTGTTGTCCCTGCTGGCAGCGGCATCCATCTTCGCCCGTCTTCCTTCCAGGTCTGCGGACTCCGGCTTTTTTACTGGTTGGAGCCGCGTGAGGTCACTCCTGCACATGCACGCAGGCGCGCCGGTCACGGCACAGGGCTCTGAAGAAACAGCACGTGCGGCCGTTTCATCAGAGCGCATGCGCCGATTACATCATCGGCTGCATGCAATGTAAATATCTCCTAAACAGTGCAAGTTTAGGAGATATTTACAGTACCTATAGGTAACTTATTAAAGGCTTACCTATAGATAAAAGTTCTCACGGTGGGTTTACAACCACTTTAAATAAACTTGTACTATACTAAGCTGGCGCCGCTCTCTCCTTTCTTACAACCACTTTAAGGCCTGGCTAATAGCTCAGGACTTGAAATGTTGAGCCCTGGTCTAGGTGATACATAAGCAGGTAAGTACAAATGTGCATTAAAACAGACATGAAGAAATAACATACTGCGTAGAATTGTATATACTGTGTTTTTATTATTAGGACTGTTTTTTCCCATTAGAACTCTTCAAACCTTCATTGGAGATGCTGCCTGTTGACTCAAACCTTCTCTTTGGAATTGGATTCCTCCTTCTTCTTCCTCGTTCCACATTCTGTTATTCTGTCATATAAACTCGTAACAACTGTATCAGAATTTGAAATCTTGATTTCACTGAGAGAGGTAAAATTTCATGTCCAAAAACAAGGAGATATTCCGAACAGCGTATCTGGAAATACATCCCAGGATGGGCAAAATTTAACAGAAAATAGGGAGAAAAGTAGAAGAATTGGGCATACAGCTCTATTATCCCTGGCTGTACATCTCAAAAGACAGCTGATTCTTGGCTCTGTATGGGCCCTGCCATCCCATGATATATTGGGTAATTCTGACATTGCCAGTATGTCTTGGGCTAATTAAATGCACCGCGCTCTATTCAGAAATGTCACAATTGATTTGTCTTCTGCAAGAACTGACTTTATTTCAATCTTCTGAAAAAGGTTTTATGAGCCCCAGATAAGCTATCTGGACATATTCATCTCCCAGGGCTCCCAGGGCTATGTAAGGATAGCCCAATATCTTAGATTCAATATATATTTATTTTTAGGCGTTTTATGCATCTGTTCTGGGAGGTAGATCCGGAGGTTATAGAAACCGCAATTCTTTCTATTATCATGTCGCGGAAATAAAGTAACACTAAAAACTGGCAAAATGTAACAGAAAATGACATTGTCACCATCCCCCCGAGGGGAACTTTTATTCATCGAAATGGATATATCTCATAAATTTTTTTCTGCCTCTCTCTTGGTTCAAGTAAACGACATCTAATGTACACATTTTGGCTCATAAAAGGGTTATTGCAATACGGTCAGTTAAAGATTTGCTCTGCACTTTTTGCAAAAGTTGGATTTTCAAACAAGCAAGCAAGTTATAATGAAATTTGAAAATTGTATTCATTATCAGGATTTTCCTGTTTGGTCTATGCAACTTGGGATTATCCCACTGTGCCCAATGGGAATTGTTGGGTTGGTGAATGTCCAACCATATTGCCTGTTTGCATCTGTTTTCCTAGAGTCCTAAGCTCTACAAGCGATTCTGTAATACTACTTCAAATATCATCTGCTACAGGTCATGGATTCCTACTATCAAATGGTTAAACCATCACTCCACTAATTTTATTACATTGACGTAAGATGAACTACAACTGAAGTGGCATTAATGCACATACTCAGTTATGAATGTCTGCACATAGTTAGCTAGGTTGAAAAAATTCACTTTATTCGGGCGAAGAGAAAAAAACTTGCCTTCCCAGAAACATAACATACACTATATTGTCAAAAGTATTGGGGCACCTGCTTTTACACAAACATGACCTCTAATGGCATCCCAGTCTTAGTCTGTAGGGTTCAATATTGAGTTGGCCCACCCTTTGCAGATATACCAGCTTCAACTCTTCTGGGAAGGCTGTCCACAAGGTTTAGGAGTGTAGGAGTGTGTCTATGAGAATGTTTGACCTTTCTTCCAAAAGGGCTTTTGTGAGGTCAGACACTGATGTGGGATGAGAAGGCCTGGCTCACAGACTCCGCTCTAATTAATCTCAAAGGTGTTCTATCGGGTTGAGGTCAGGACTGCAAGCCAGTCAAGTTTCTCTACCTCAAATGTGCTCATAAATGTCTTTATCGACTTTGCTTTGTGCACAGGTCTAAATCATTTGGTGGAGGGGGGATTATGGATTGTGGTTGTTTTTCAGGGGTTTGACTTGGATCCTTAGTTCCAGAGAAGGGAACTCTTAGGGCGTCAGCATACCAAGACATTTTGAACAAGTTCATGCTCCCAACTTTGGGGGGACAGTTTGGAGATGGCCCCTTCCTGTTCCAACAACAAGATCCATAAAGACATGAATGAGTGAGTTTGGGGTGAAGGAACTGGCCTGCAAAAGTAAGTACACCCCTCACATTTTTGTAAATATTTTCATGTGACAACACTGAAGAAATGACACTTTGCTACAATGTGAAATAGTGAGTGTACAGCTTGTATAACAATGTAAATTTGGTGTCCCCTCGAAATAACTCAACACACAGCCATTAATGTCTAAACTACTGACAACAAAAGTGAGTACACCCCTAAGTGAAAATGTCCAATTGGGGCCCAATTAGCTATTTCTCCTCCCTGGTGTCATGTGACTTTCTAGTGTTACAAGGTTTCATGTGTGAATAGGGAGCAGGTGTGTTAAATTTGATGTTCTCGCTCTCACTCTCTCATTTTGGTCATTGGAAGTTCAGCATGGCACCTCATGGCAAAGGACTCTCTGAGGATCTAAAAAAAAGAATTGTTGCTCTACATAAAGATGGCCTAGGCTATAAGAAGAATGCCAAGACCCTGAAACTGAGCTGCAGCACGGTGGGCAAGACTATACAGCGGTTTAACAGGACAGGTTCCACTCAGAACAGGCCTCGCCATGGTCGACCAAAGAAGTTGAGTGCATGTGCTCAGCATCATATCCAGAGGTTGTCTTTGGGAAATAGACATATGGGTGCTGCCAGCATTGCTGCAGAGGTTGAAAGTGTGGGGGGTCAGCCTGTCAGTGCTCAGACCATACGCCACACACTGCATCAAATTGGTCTGCATGGCTGTCATCCAAGAAGGAAGCCTCTTCTAAAGATGATGCACATGAAAGCCGGCAGTTTGCTGAAGATAAGTAGACTAAGAACATGATTACTGGAACCATGTCCTGTGGTCTGATGAGACCAAGATGGTGATTAGATAAGGTGTCTGGTATTGGTTCAGATGGTGTCAAGCGTGTGTGGCGGCAACCAGGTGAGGAGTACAAAGACAAGTGTGTCTTGCCTACAGTCAAGCATGGTGTTGGGAGTGTCATGGTCGGGGGCTGCATGAGTGCTGCCGTCACTGGGGAGCTACATTTCATTAAGGTAACCATGAATGCCAACATGTACTGTGGGATACTGAAGCAGAGCATGATCCACTCCCTTTGGACTGCAGGGCAGTATTCCAACATAACGACCCCAAACACACCTCGAAGATGACCACTGGCTTGCTTAAGAAGCTGAGGGTAAAGGTAATAGACTGGCCAAGCATGTCTTCAGACCTAAACCCTATTGAGTATCTGTGGGGCATCCTCAAACCGAAGGTGGAGGAGCGCAAGGTCTCTAACATCCACCAGCTCCGTGATGTTGTCATGGAGGAGTGGAAGAGGACTCCAGTGGCAACCTGTGAAGCTCTGGTGAACTCCATGCCCAGGAGGGTTAAGGCAGTGCTGGAAAATAATAGTGGTCACACATAATATTGACACTTTGGGCCCAATTTGGAATTTTCACTTTTGTTGCCAGCGGGGGGGGGGGGGGGTACTCACTTTTGTTGCCAGCGGTTTAGACATTAATGGCTGTGTGTTGTTTATTTCGAGGAGACAGCAAATTTACACTGTTATACAAGCTGTACACTCACTACTTCACATTATAGCAAAGTGTAATTTCTTCAGCGTTGTCACATGAAAAGATATAATAAAATATTTACATAAATGTGAGGGGTGTACTCACTTTTGTGAGATACTGTATACACAGTATACAGTATCTCATCCTTATTTATTTCCTACTTATTTATTTACTTATCCTTCCATCCTTACTTATTTTCCTAATAGCCATGTAGCGCACCCCCTAAGGAGCCACAACTAGAATGGGATCCCCCACCCTGCACACCCAGGCACACCAAATTTTCACAGTCACTCCAAAGTCAGAGAACAGTCCGGTACTTTGATTTTTTGTTTCATTGAGCAATGTTTTATTTGTAGCAATGTCCCATTACATTCAGGGACCTGCAGCCCCTACACTTGTAGAACGTTGGAGTGGCACAGCTAACACATTTCCAGCAACTCCTCCCGTGGTCACTGAGCTCACCACCACCTATTCTGGCACTGCCAACCCACCTTGCTGCCCCTTTCACTGTCCCTCTTGGCTACTTCTCCACAGTCCTCCAGACTGACACTCTCTCCACAGTCATCCCAGACCTAACACTCACCAGCCCCACCCGGCTGACTTCTCAGGAGATCTCCTGGATGTGACAAAGAATTATACAGTGATATATAATGGACCTGCGCTGAACCAATTTCGTGCACTAAATGTAAAATTGCTCAAACCATACAAAGTAATTTAGCAGGTGCAAACCTATTAATATATATGCTCAAAACAATTAAGTGCATAAATAGATAAATACAGATTACAGTGCTTTAATCCAGTGCGATATAAAGGACACACTATAATAAATATATAAATCCTGAAAAGAATTGGTGGAATATAAGGTGCAATAAGTGAATAAATAAATCAATTGCTGGTATAGCAAATTCAAAGCATTGCCAATTCAAATAACACAATCCAAAATATGTAAATAAATAGAGTCTCTGAAGGGATTCCTCAAAAGCACTTCTAAGATCTTCAATACCTCCACCAAGACACAGGACCACCCGGTGTGCACAAAAATGCTTACCGGAATGAACAGACCCCTTGATTATAGGGGGTCAGTTTAAGCGGGACAAGTTGTATACAGGGCAAGTAGTTCAATATCCAGTAAGTGACTGCAACCCGATATAAACATCCACCTGGAGGTTTCCTCACAGCCAGACTCCGTGTTCCCCAGTTAGCGTAGAAAAACAAAAACATGGGGGGCTCACATGATGAAGTAAGTTTGAACGGGTTTATTAAATAAAAGCAAATGCACTTACATGGCAGTAGAAATAAAACAGCGTACAAAGAGATCACAAGCCGTGGATTCCAGGGCGGACGCCGCTTCCGCGTTCCAATTGCGTACCACCTGATCCCGGAAGTGATGTAGTGACGTGCTTTTGAGAAATCCCTTCAGAGACTCTATTTATTTACATATTTTGGATGGTGTTATTTGAATTTACAATGCTTTGATTTTGCTATACCAGCAATTGATTTATTTATTCACTTATTGCACCTTATATTCCATCAATTCTTTTCACAATTTATGTATTTTTATTATATATTGATTATAGTGTGTCCTTTATATTGCACTGAGCAATTTTACATTTAGAGTCGGTTCACACTGGGGCGACACGACTTTGCACAGCTTGGGGAGGCGACATGTCAGTCCCGTGCACCACGACTTTGGAGCGACTTGCAGGGACTTCACATATTTGAAGTCTATGCAAGTCGCTCCGAGGTCGCCCCAAAGTAGTACAGGACCCTTTTTCTAAGTCGGAGCGACTTGTGTCTCTCCTATTAGAACGGGTCCTGTACTACTCAATGGACCGCGACCAAGCGCGACTTGTCAGGCTGACAAGTCGCCTGACAAGTCGCGCTAGTCTGAATGGGCTCTTTCAGACTGCACGAAATTGGTTGAGCGCAGCTCCATTATATATCACTGTATAATTTTTTATCACTTATCACGTTTTTCACATTTATGTTGCGTCTCCCACTCAGGATTTATTTCCTTGCACGTTAACTTAATATTACTTTTGAGTGTTTTAATAATATTTACTGTTGCGCGGGTACTATTGGTGCTTAACACCAATCTCTTTCCATTGATCTCCCGGATGTGCTGACCTGCTCCTGCTGTCCTCTCACTTGCTCCCATGCCTGCAGGATAGGATTCCTCCGTGTGTTGTAGAGGGTCTCTCCAGCCCAGCACCCAAGCCCCAGGCTGGAAGTCACCCCCCCTCCCCCACTAGTTGGTTGGTCTCAAGGGCCACCAACAGCCTCCCCAGCACTCCATCTTCCACCCGATTGCCCCTGCTGGCATGACCCCTAAGTATTTATGAGGTTGCCTGCCTCCTGCCAGCCCATTTTGCTGGGGATTGGCTGGGGGCCCTCACCAATACTCCAAGCAGCTCCTCTTAGACTCCACCCTCTACCCCTGGAAGCTTCTCCATGGTTCAAGAAAGCAGGGGGAGTCACCAGAGATGCTGCTTGCTGAATCATCCAGCCTCCTTAAATCACACCACAGCTTACAAAAATAACCTACAGCCCCTATACTTGTACATTGGAGTGACACAGCTAACACATTTCAAGCACTTCCTCCCACGGTCACTGAGCTCACCACCACCTCTTCCAGGACTGCCAACCCACTTGGCTGCAGCTGCCCATTTCACTAGCCCTCCTGAATACATCTGCACAGTCCTCCAGACTGACACTCTCTCCACAGTCCACCCAGACTGAACACTCACCAGCCCACCCGGCTGACTTCTCAGGAGATTCCCTTGATGTGCTGACCAGCACCTGCAGTCCTCTCACTTGCTCCTGTTCCTCCAGGATAGGATTCCATTGTGTGTTGTTAAGGGTTCCTCCAGCCCAGCACCCAAGCTCCAGGCCCTCATTATTATTCCAAATAGCTCCTCCTAGCATCCACCCACTAAATCTGGAAGCTTCTCCAAGGTTCCAGAAAACAGTGGAATGGACCAGAGATGCTGTTTGCTGAGTCATTCAACCTCTCAGCCAAACCAATTTGCCTACACTAACAAAACCTTTTTACACCTAGCACACTAGCTAGAGGGAGCTACACTCAGACAATCTTTGTCAGTTTGAACTATGTTTCTGCTCAACAGTCAATATCGACTCTCTCACAACCCCCAGGTCAGGCTCCAAATTCAAGAGCCCCCTGCTTGTTCCAGATTTCCAAATGCTTGTGGAAGTTTCGCAAAGCCGTTTTATCCCTTTAATAACTTACAGCATAGCTCAAATTCCTGTCTCACAATCCTAATTTGTACTCTGTCTTAGTCTAATTTCTGCTGTGTAAGGGATTATTGTTATTCTGGCAGTACTTAAAGTGTATTTTAAATAATATTTACTAGGAGTTTCTTTTTAAAGTATATCTGTGTTTATACTGTCAAATATGGATTTGTGCATATCCCTAGAACATCTTGTAAATGGATGGGTTACCTATAACGAAAATAAGTCTTGTTTCAAGCAGCATGACCTAGAAGCTCATTGTTCTGGATTTTCATCTTGCATTTCTGTAAAGAAGTTTCTTCTGGACACACCATTAAAAGCTGCTGTTTAAAGATGGGAAACCTAGTTTACACTAGATTAAATGATCAACCATTTTCACAGTAGCGTCCTGTTTGTCCTGTAGTGTAGGTTGTGTACTTTTGGGAGTATTAGATACTTGTGTCCCCTGCTTCAGTCTATAGTTCCATTCTCCAACCTTTTCGACACTAAAAAGTAGTATAATGATGTGGGGTCGAAGGATGGAATAAGGTATCTGATACGCCCAGAAGTGTCAAATGCCAGCGAGTTATGGAAGCCACAGTGCTGGGATGAAGGAAAGGTAGGACATGGGCCACTGGTGAGGTGAGCATAGACGCTTTTCTATTGCAGTGGCCTTAAATCTCGATTTTTTTAAACCTAATAGGGTCGCTTTAAACTATCAAATTTATGGAGGTCGGAGGCATTAAATATTTAAGAAAAAAAAGTTGTTTGCATATTTACTATAAAGAGATGAACTATTTAACTTTCTTTTTTTTAAGGTTTTGTTCTTCTATCTGGCATTTTTATGTGGGTTTTAAATCATCCTCTAGATTTCCCCAGTGCTTTACGAGGAATATTAGATAGCTGTGTTTGATAAAATGAAATGGGCAGACTGTTTATTATTTGCTGTCAAATTCTATGTTTCTGTGTTTTAAAATTATTAAAACGACAATACATAGAAGTCGTTCGTGCTTTATAATATCACGCTAAGCAAGGGAAGCGCAACCTCACTTGTCTATCTTTGTTTTTCTAGAGTTGCAATGCAATATCGCTTAAGTTTTACGACATGAAAATATAATGGAAAAATATGGCTGTCTCATGGTGATGCTATTGGAACTCAGTATACAGAAGATAGGTGAGTAAAAAACTGGGCAAATACAAAGACTGAATAATAAAATAATGTAAACGTACATCATGGTCATAAAAATAGGACACTAAACATAAATTGTTTGTTATAATCATTCTAAGATAAATATATATTTGGCTTTTATAAACTTATCATAGCAATATATTGTCTGAAAATTATATATTAAAAGCAGTATTAATCCCAAAACTAAAAATATATTATATTGTAGCTTACCAATCATTAGATGTGGTGGCTGCATCAGTTTTCTTTTCTTTGGCTTTTTTTGCTTTGTTTTCACCTGGTGATCTGGCCAGTAACACACCAACATTATTAGTGAGACACAACTCTGGAGGAATGAACACAGGACACAGCAGACAGCAGCATTGCCAGTCTGGGGGAGAGTAGTGTATTAGCAGATTTGAATACAATAACAAATTGAAGCCAAATTCAAGGTAACACTTTTTTTATAATCAGCAGAGTTGTATAAAGTACTCGAAACCCATACTTGAGTAAAAGTACAAGTGCTCAATCAAAAAGTGACTTGAGTAGAAGTGGAAGTGCTCGATCAAAAAGTGACTTGAGTAGAAGTACTAAAGTATTCAACATTTTTTGTACTTAACCACTTCCATACCGAGTCATGTAAAATGACGTCGGCAGAGTGGTTGTAAGGATCCGGGCCGCCGTCATATGACGTCGCCCGGATCTCCCCTCTACTGCGCGCGGCGATCGGGGGTGAGGCTCGTCCCTCGGACATAGCCCATCCCTGATCAAGGTAAACAGCCAATAGAAATTGGCTGTTTACCATGTGATCGGCTGTGTCAATCACAGCCGATCACATGAGTGGCTCCAGCACGAGCCGCTCGTTCTCTCTGCAATGCGCACCCCCGGGGGCGCGCAGAGCAGCGATCGGGGACGAGGCTCGTCCCTCGGACAGAGTCGATCCCCGATCTAGGTAAAGAGCCAATGAAATTGGCTCTTTACCACGTGACCGGCTGTGTCCAATCACAGCCGGTCACAAATGTCAACAGAGAACACGGTAACTAGCTGTCACCGTGTTCTCCTCCTCACACACTGATCCTGTGTGAGGAAGAGAGTGTGGTAACAGCTAGTTACCAATTACAGTGCACCCCAAACACACTGATTGCCCCCCCCCCAATAAAGAGCACCTGTCACTAGCCCATCAAAGTACCTGAGTACCTGTCACCAGCCCATCAGGTACTCTGATGACAGGTACTCGGGTACTCTGATGACAGGTACTCGGGTACTCTGACAGGTACTCGGGTACTCTGATGACAGGTACTCAGGTACTCTGATGACAGGTACTCGGGTACTCTGATGACAGGTACTCGGGTACTTTGAGTACCTGTCAACGGAGTACCCGTCATCAGAGTACCTGTCACCTACCCATCAGAGTACCCGAGTACCTTCCACCTGCTCATCAGAGTATTTTTTTAAACGGTGGACGGTTGGCTTTCCGATAAGGGTGGTCCCAGCTGCGGATTCACCGTGGGATCACCCTTCCGGGATGGCGGAAGAGGCGCCCCACCCCTCCCGCCGCGTTCCGGTCCTTTTCCCCGCTTACCGGACCCGCCGGCAGCGGGGAAAACGATCCGGTCCCAGATCCTCACAGATAGGATGTCGAGTGAGGGCAAGCTTGCCCTCACTTGACTCTATGGTCTTGGAGGACCGGAGCTACGGAAAATGTTGTTGCCTAGCAACCGGTTTAAAGGTCCTTTTTTTTTTTTTTCATTTTATATAATAATTTTTTTTTTTTTTTCTTTTAGTGTACTTGTGAGATCTGAGGACTTTTTGACCCCAGATCTCACAAAAAAGAGGTCCTGTCGTGCCTATTTCTATTACGAGGAATGTTTACATTCCTTTTAATAGAAATAAAAATGATCAATTTTTTTTTTTTTTAAACGGTGTCAAAATAAAAAATAATAAATAAAATAAATAGTAAAAAAAAAAAAAAAAAAAAATTAAAGCGCCCTGTCCCCGTGAGCTCGCGCGCAGAAACGAAAGCATACAGAAACCCCGCCCACATATGTAAACGGTGTTCAAACCACACATGTGAGGTATCGCCGCGATCGTTAGAGCAAGGGGAATAATTTGAGCCCTAGACCTCCTCTGTAACTCAAAGATGGCAACCTGTAGAAATTTTTAAATTGTCGCCTATGGCGATTTTTAAGTACCAAAGTTTGTCGCCATTCCGTGAGCGTGCGCAATTTTGAAACATGACATGTTGGGTATCTATTTACTCGGCGTAACATTATCTTTCACATTATGGAAAAAAATTGGGCTAACTTTACTGGTTTCTTATTTTTTAATTAAAAAAAGTGTTTTTTTTCCAAAAAAATTGCGTTTGGAAGACCGCTGCGCAAATATGGTGTGATAAAAAATATTGCAATAATCTCCATTTTATTCTCTAGGGTCTCTGCTAAAAAAAAATATATAATGTTTGGGGGTTCTAAGCAGTTTTCTAGCAAAACAACTGATTTTAGCTTGTAAACACCAAATGTCAAAAATAGGCCTAGGCAAGTGGCTAGGATGCATGATTATGCTCCTTGGATGTTAGGCCCCTCTATATGGCTAGGCTGTGAAAAAGTCTCACACATGTGGTATTGCCATACTCAGGAGGAGTGACAGAATGTATTTTGGGGTGTAATTTTTGCTATTTACATGCTATGTGTTAGAAATATCCTATAAATTGACAACTTTGTGTAAAAAAAAAAAAAAAGGTTTTCATTTGTTTCCCACATTTTCCAAAAACTTGTGGAAAAAAATGACACGTTCAAACGACCCACAATGCCTCATAGAATATACGTTGGAGTGTTTGCTTTCCAAAATGGGGTCATTTTGTGGACTTTTCCATTGTATTGGTGCTCTAGGGCCTTGAAAAGTGTGATAGGTAGTAAGAAAGTTTTATGTGTATTTATGCTCCTAGAACGCCTGAAGGTGCTTCTTGGACGTGGAGTCTCTTTTTGTGGCCAGGCTGTGTAAAAGTCTCACACATGTGGTATCACCATACTCGGAAGGAGTAGCAGAATGTATTTTTGGGTGTAATTTTTGCTGTGTACATGCTATGTGTTAGAAATAGCTTATAAATTGACAACTTTGTGGGAAAAAAAAGAAAAAAATTTTTTTTCTTCATTTTCCCGAGAATTGTGGGAAAAAATTACAACTTCAAAAAACCCACCATGCCTCTTACTAAATACCTTGGACTGTCTACTTTACAAAAAGGGGTAATTTGGGCGGTATTTGTACTGTCCTGACATTTCAGGGCCTCAAGAAAGGAGATAGGCAGTCAGTACATCTGGTGTGATCAATTTTCAGTAATTGGTACCATAGCTTCTAGACTCAATAACTTTCACACAGACTAAATAATATACACTAATTTGGGTTAATTTTACCAGAGACATGTAGCAGTATACATTTTGGCCCAAATGTATGAAGAAAAATTAATTTTTTGCAAAATTTTATAATTGAAACTAAAAAAAAAGTGTTTTTTTTTCAAAATTTTTGCTCTTTTTTTGCATATATTACGAAAAAAAAAAAACCCCAGTTGTGATCAAATACCACCAAAAGAAAGCTCTATTTGTGTGAAAAAAATGATAAAAATTTTGTTTGGTTACAGTGTAGCATGACTGAGCAATTGTCATTCAAAGTGTGAGAGTGCTGAAAGCTGAAAATTGGTCTGGGCAGGAAGTGTGTCTAACTGCTCTGTATGGAAGTGGTTAAGTATTGCAAGTAGTTTTTTTAAAATTTTGCTACTCAAGTAAAAGTACAAGTAGTTTTGAAAAAAAAATGCTACTCAAGTACTGAAAGTAAAAGTACAAGTACTGTGTTATGTAGTTATTAAAGAAAGAAGTCAAAAGTTTGAACATCATATTGTTTTTTTATTATTTCAAATGCAGCTTTTATTTAAACATACAGTAGCATTTATTTTCGTATGTGCTGATAATACACATGTTTTGAGCTTCATGAAACCTGCCATCTACTGTTCTGGCAGTGGGAATTTTTATAATAGTAACGAGTAACTATGCAGCACAAAAAAAAAAATATCGGAGTAGAAGTATTGAAATCATTGAAAAAATGTAGTGAAGTAAAAGTGGAAGTAGGAGAAAAAAATTCTACTCTAGGAAAGTACAGATACCGCCTTTCGGTACTTAAGTACAGTAGTGAAGTAGTTCTACTTAGTTACTATACATCTCTGATAATCAGTTAAGGCAAACAGTTTTTTTTTCTTGGGATAAGGGTTTTACATGAATACATTAAAGTTGATCATTGTAAGCACCCTTGTTAATGTTGAATGGATTGTCTCCTCTATTTAAACTAATACATTCTGCTGGAGAGCTTGAGCTTCTGAAAAACAGCAGACTTGCTAGGTGAATCACCAGATACAATATAATGAAGAAAGGCTAATAAAGAAAAGGAATGCAGCGATCACATCTAAGAATTGGTAAGCTTCAATATAATAACTGTTTGCTTTTTGGTTTATTACTGATTTAAATATACATTCCTATACCTGCTGAGCAGTGGGAGGAGGCCTTGGAGTCAGTTAAAAAGTGCTCGCTTAATGTTTCCCATCAAGTGTCCCAGCTGTATATCCTTCTACGGGTACATCATACCCCGGCGAAGCTGTTTGCTATGGGTATCCGATCGGACAATATGTGCAATAGATGTGAGAGTCTGAGAGAGAGGTGGGGGACCTAGTACACCTGTTATGGAGATGCCCAAAACTGCATCGGTACTGGACCTCAGTGACCTCCACTATTAACAGAGTTCTGGGCTTGGCGATCCATGTGGATCCCAAGCACTGCCTCTTGGGTATATTGGATCACATTATAGATGATAGATATTTGCGAGAGGTGGCTGTGCGAGCTCTGTTTCAGGCTCGACTGCTTATTCTCTGACATAGGGTTGATCGGGATCCTCCTACATATTGGATATGGCTGGAGCGGCTGGGCGCCACCCTTCGCATGGAAAAGTTTATTTACCTGCATAGAGGTGCCCCGGCTAAGTTCCAGAAAATCTGGGGAGTCTGGCTGAGTTCTCCGGGGATGGCTCCTACCGACCTGGTCCTCGACCGTCTGCTGCTTTAGGTGATTGGGGGGGGGGGGGGCTCTGGTGGTATGCGTTGAGAGAGCTGCTTTGATTTTGATGCATGACTGTTTTCTTTTTGCTACGATTTTTTTGGTTCAGGCTGCTCTCTGATTTCTGCTGTATACTGGTTCTGTGGCTGAGATCTGTAACACATTATGTGCCTTATCTTGTGGCTGTTTTTACTTGTTTCTTCTGTTGCACTGTTTGTATTTGTCTGCGATTTCTCAATACATTTTTTTTTCTTGATTTAAAAAAAAATATACATTCCTACATACAGCCAATTTCCAGTTAGGGCTCTTTCACACGGGCGTTCCAATCAGATCCGCCTGTCAGTTTTTTAGGCGGATCTGATCAGATGCCCCATTCAGCCCTATGGAGTAGCGGATGTCAGCGGTGACATGTCCGCTGACTCCCGATGCCATCCGCATCCGATCCTATTTTCCATCCATCCTGGGGATCGGATCGGATGGGATCGGATGAGAACGGACAGGCGGTCCGCTCTCATCCGATTCCCCATAGAGAGCAGCGGGGCTCTGACACCTCCCTCTCCGCACACAGTGTGGAGACGGAGCTGTCATCCACCGGCTCAGCGGGGATCGGCGGATCGATCCCCACTGAGCAGAGCATGGTCCGCAATGGAATGCGAACCGTGTGAAAGGGGCCTTACACGTAAGAAAATCAGCTGACTGAGATAATGTAAATATTTTCCTAAATGCAAATTTGTTTATGTTGCAGCTCAAAAACCACAGGAAAACTATAAAATAGTAAATTAAAAAAACATTTAAAAAATACTTTCTACTCTTTTTGGCTTTTGGAAATAAATCTCATGTAATGGTATGTCTTGACTGTATCTACAGGTTAGTCACACAGGCTGGACTAACTTGTCTGCCTTTCTTCATCTCCATTACAAGGTAGATCGATGGGACCAGTAGATTACACAAAAAAAAAAAAGAAAACACACAGTAAATGACATAATCACAAGAGGTGACAAGAACACTTCATTTCTGGCATCATCAACAGGAATTTTTGTAATTTCTTAAAATGCTCTTAGCTTAAAAAAGTGGAAACTAATGAAGACACCACTAAGAATTGGTAAGCTGCAATATATTACATTTTTGGTTTTGAGTTTAGATACATTTTCAATTTGGTCACAAAGCATTCGATTAAACTAGCAATTTTTTGGCTGAAATCTTCAGCAAAAATTTCAGCTAAACAAAAACACTCAATTTCACTCATCCCTAGTGATTTACAATTTTGAAGGGAAACTCCACCTTTGTGGAAAAAAAGATAAGGAAATAAAAAAATAATACAGCATATATAAGTACTTTACAACCTATGTTGTAATTTAATGTTTTTAAAAATTACTTTTCTTTTTCAGACTGTGTCTGCTGTAATTTTTTGCAAAACGTAATGAAATATGGCAACCTGGAGGTGTTCTGTACATAGTTGGTGAGCACCCAGAAATGTAATTTACCTGCTTGTGTGATTGGCTCACTGATTTTCCCAGAAGTCTGCACTAAGATACAAGTCAGATTGTATGCATCCATTGCAATACGAATTGCTCTATAAGGGTTAAATACTTGTAAAGGTATTTGGACTGTTCTCGAAATTTCATAGATAGGCAACTCCTATCATTATATTGATTAGTGGTTGTTAACCACTTAAGCCCCGGAAGATTTTACCCCCTTCCTGACCAGGCCTATTTTGAGATTCAGCACTGCGTGACTTTAACGGACAATTGCGCGGTCGTGCAACGCTTTACCTAAACAAATTTGGCGTCCTTTTTTCTCACAAACAGAGCTTTCTTTTGGTGGTATTTGATCACTTGTGCGATTTTTTGATCATGCGCTATAAACAAAAAAAGAGCGTCATTTTTGAAAAAATAACAATATTTTTCACATTTTTTTATATGAAATTCCCCAAAAAAATGTAAAAATCAAAATTTTTTAACATTTTAGGCCAATTTTTTTTTTTACCATATGTTTCGTAAAAAAAAAATCGCAAAAAGCGTATTTTGATTGGTTTGCGCAAAAGTTATTGCGTTTACTAACAAAAGGGAAAGATTTTTGTTGTTTTTTTTTAAAACGTAATGGCGTTGATCTGCGTTTTTTTTTTGCGGGACTGCAACATTGGGGCGGACAGATCGGACCCTTGACTGACATTTTTGACACTTTTGGGGTTACCAGTGACATTACTACAGTAATCAGTGCTATACATATGCACTGTTACTGTAAAAATGACACTGGCAGTGAAGGAGTTAACTGTATTGGAGAGGGAGGGGTTAAGTGTGTCCTAGGGGCGTGTTTCTAACTTTGATTGGCTGTGGCTTGATGTATAAGAACAGTGATCAACGGTCCTACATAGTAGAACTGTTTGATCACCATTCTTACACAGGGGAGACTGACGGGCGGCTTTGTTTACACTAGCCGCCTGCCTTTCTCCCGCTGTCACAGACGATCGCGAGTGCCCGGCGGACATCGGGTCCGCCGGGCACACACGCGGGGGGGTCCGTGACCGAGCGGGAGCGTGCATAGCTTAGAGAGTAGCCCTACGTCTCTTTGCCTGTGAGGGGCTGACTGCCGACGTAAATAGTCGTGCAGCAGTCGGCAAGTGGTTAATTGATACCAACGACTGTAGTAGGGCACAGACACAAAAATTGACACCAAATAACTGTTCTGTTTTTTTGGCAATAGTGTCCCCAGCAGTCTCCTTATGTGCAGGGTGATGCATAGGGTGGCTTCATGAGTCTTTCACAAAAGGTATAAAATAACAGGTATGCACACCTTCTTGCAGCTCTGGGATTCAGTGGGCTACTGACAGCTGTGAAAACATAACAGCTCCACATCATAGGTACTTACAGAACCTCAGTTTGACTGCAAAAATCTGGCACAGCTATGGGTGCCCATTTTGCACCTTGCTATGCAAATCTCTTCATGGCTTTCTGGGAGGAGGAACACATCTGGAAGAACAACCCGTAAAGCAAACATCTGGTCTACTATAGACGATTGATTGATGATATTATTATCATCTGGGAAGGTTCTCCTGATGTGATCCCGATTTTTGTGGACTACTGAAACAGCAATCCTTATAATATTCATTTTACTTTTGTTACATATCCTAAAAACTTGGTCTTCTTGGACCTACTGTTATCCTTGGATGAATTTAGTAATATTATCTCCAAAACCCATTTAAAATATGTGGCCTGCAACTCTTATTTACATCATGAGAGTCGCCACTTACCCAGCTAGAAATGCAATATACCATATAGTCAATATCATAGGCTACGGAGAAACTGTACAAATACCACAGATTATCTGGAACAGGGTCAAGTCTTACATAAAAAATTCATAGAGAAAGGCTATAGAGAAAAACACATACAGGATGCATCCAATAGGTACCTCCATACAAAAACTGATGACGTAAGATCCCACGATAGTGTGGAGAAATCCAAAGTCTTCTTCACAAAATGTATCACCAACTACAACAATCAGCATTGGTTGATTAAAAATACCCTCAGAAAACATTGTCCTATTTTATTGCATGACCTTGCCTTGACCAACATTTTACCGCCTAGACCTAATACTGAATTTAGGAGGGAAGGGAATATAAAAAATCGTATTGCACCCAGTAAATAAAAGGGCCACAGTCTAGAATGACAAACATTCCATCCCTTTTTGATATCAGTATATGCACTAAAGTGCCCATGTGGGTTATACTGTGTAGGTAGCACTATCCGTACAATGTGTACTAGGTTCAATGAACAGAGGAGGTACATTGAAACAGGTCTTACTAAGCATAGCATGCCTCGTCACTTTAGCACTCATCATGATGAAAAGACCAGTTGTTTGGAACTATTTGGTACTGAGGCCATTTCGATGCACTTACCTGATGGGGAGAGATTCTCCCAGTTGTGAGAAACTTTTTGGATCTTCACCCTAAATTCCATGAGTCCGGGGGGGCTCAATGAAGAATTTGAGATTAGTACCATCATTTAGATTGTGGGGTATCTTTCCGTACACTCTGAGGAACATAGGTTGAATTGTTATCCCCTTCCTTATGTTTTGAGTTTGTATACCCACTTCATACAGCTAACTCTTTGATTGTTTTATTTTATTTTATTGTATTTCATTTTATTTTATTTTATTTATTAATCCTTGGACCACAGGGACTTGAATAGAAGTTTGTATACAAAAGATAAGTTACCTCTTTTGAAACAATCTTTTTTTAAAACAATTTATTTTAATAAAAAATTTAGCCTAACCAACTATATCCTCATGGACATTTGCACCTACCCTGCTTTCCTCCCTTACTGTAATAATAACAGCAGGAGTATGAGAGCACATGGTTAATTACATTCTTAATTACAATTATAATTTTAAATATGATGACAAATATAAGTTGAATATGTGATGTGTGTTTTTAAACTGAAGGTTGTCCCTTGTTCTATTTCCTTTCATTATGCCCTTGTGTTAAAATGGTGAAGGCTAGGCATTCGGGTCCAAAAGGGTTACGAAGGAGGCAGCGTCGGTTCCCTGTGACTGATCAGCTTTGAGAGAGGCCGAGTTGTTGTGCAGCTTGTCGATGGCTGCATACTGATATCCACTCTCAGGATGTTACTTGATACGCTCTGCCTGAGGACCTGCTGCCCAAGGAGCCGAATTGTCGACCTTTGCAGCATTACAGGCCTCCTCAGACCACTATCAAGAAAACACTGTGGAGCATTACAGGCCTCCTCAGACCACTGTGTAGCATTACAGGCATCTTCAGACCACAATCCAGAGCACTGTGCAGCATTAAATGACTCCTCAGACCACTGTCCAGAGCACTGTGAAGCATTACAGTGAATGACAAAAGCTCATATCATTGCATGACCTACTGCTGCCATTTGCGGAATATACTAAAACCCTCCAGAGTAACACCATGCCCATGTCCCTGGCTGTCCCTGCCCTTTTCGATCTACTCAGCCACCTTGAGGACTTTAAACAGAACACTAGCTACCAAGACCTTGCCACAATTGCACAGAAGATGAAAGGGAATGTAAACCAGCGTTTTGCCATATTCTTGGATCCAACTGATGTGTTCTTGCTACTTGCAGCGGCTGTTTGTTTTGTCAACCCTACTGTCTTTGAAACCCTTGTTGATGTGGCAGATTAGAATATTCAGGAACTGCTTAAAAAAAAGGCAGAGGAGAAGGCCGTAAGAAAAACCACATTGCCCCACACAAAGGGTATTCAGTTTTACAGGTGACCTCTAGAGGCCAGCGGAATAGAGCAAGGGTCATGTTGGCACAAAGTGCTTTCCTGAAAATTAATCAAAACAAGTAGAAGTGTTTTATTCTCCAGGTATTTCTATTTCTAAGATAGAAGGTATAAGAAGCATACCTAATAATCGTGGGTTGTGCTTATTGCGATAGGAAGAATCAATATTTTCAACAACAGTTTTAATTGTCAATTTAAATTCATAAGAAAAATGTGCAGGCTACAACAAGTGCCACTAGTATGTGGAACTGTAACAACCACCACTTTTTATAAACTCCTCTCTCTCTTAGCATTGACACATTTGACAAAAAAAAAATAGATCAGTAACTGTCAAAAAGGGCAGCCTTACATCAGGGTCCTGCCCCTAGTAGTCTTTTTAGTGTGATATTTACCTCTATTGTCATTGCAAATGCTGAAAGAGACAGGAGCTGATAAAAAGTGGTGACTGTTATAATCCACACTAATGGCATTATTGTAGACTGTGCAATTTTTTCTTTGAATGTTTCTGAGAATTAGAACTGTTGAAATAACAAACTGACAGTAAACTGATTCTTATTGAAGAAATAAGCATTACCCTTGAGTATAAATTTATTATGCTATGCCAGACTGCCAGTGACAGTTCCTGTGCAGTGTGCTGTGTGCTTGTAGCTGCTGACATGTTTGCTGTGTTCTGTTCAGTTTCTTTAACTAAGTTCATGTAAATGTGCACTGCATTGTGGCATCATCACACACATAGTTTTTTTTAATTTTTTTTATTTAAACGTTACATTTTTGTCAAAAAAGCAATAGTCTTGTAACGAAACTTGGTTTTACTTAAAGACATTATACAGTGCATCCGGAAAGTATTTACAGCGCTTCACTTTTTCCACATTTCGTTATGTTACAGCCTTATTCCAAAAATGAATACATTTAATATTTTCCTCAAAATTCTACAAACATACCCCATAATGACAACATGAAAGAAGTGCGTTTGAATTTTTTAGTAAATGTATTAAAAATAAAAAATAAAAAAAAATCACGTACATAAGTATTCACAGGCTTTGCTCAGTACTTTGTTGAAGCACCTTTGGCACCAATTGCAGTCTCAAGTCTTTTTGAGTATGATGTTACAAGCTTGGCACACATATTTTTGGGCAGTTTCTCCCATTGTTCTTTGCAGGACCTCTCAGGCTCTATCAGGTTGGATGGGGAGCGTCGATGCACAGCCATTTTCAGATCTCTCCAGATATGTTCAGTCGGGTTCAAGTCTGGGCTCTGGCTGGGCCACTCAAGGAAATTCACAGAGTTGTCCCAAAGCCACTCCTTTGTTACCTTGGCTGTGTGCTTAGGGTCATTGTCCTGTTGAAAGATGAACTTTCTCCCCAGGCTAGGTCCAGAGCGCCCCGGAGAAGGTTTTCATCAAGGATGTCTCTGTACATTGCTGCATTCATCTTTTCCTCTATCCTGACTATTCTCCCAGTTCCTGCTGTTGAAAAACATCCCCACAGCATGATGCTGCCACCACCATGCTTCACTGTAGGGATGGTATTGGCAAGGTGATGAGCGGTGCCTGGTTTTATTCAGACCTGACACTTGCCATTCGGGCCAAAGACTTCAATCTTTGTTCTCTTTAGACCAGAGAATTTTGTTTCTCATGGTCTGAGAGTCCTTCAGGTGGCCTTTGGCAAACTCCAGGCGGACTGTCATGTGCCTTTACTGAGGAGTGTCTTCTGTCTGGCCACTCTACCATACAGGCCTGATTGGTGGAGTGCTGCAGAGATGATTGTTTTTCTGGAAGGTTCTCCTCTCTCCACAGAGAAACCCTAAAGCTCTGTCAGAGTGACCATCGGGTTCTTAGTCACCTCTCTGACTAAGGCCCTTCTCCCTCGATCACTCAGTTTGGCTGGGCGGCCCGCTCTAGGAAGAGTCCTGGTGGTTACAAACTTCTTCTATTTACGGATGATGGAGGCCACTGTGTTCATTGGGACCTTCAATGCTGCAGAAATTTTATGTACCCTTCCCCAGATCTGTGCCTCCATACAATCCTGTCTCAGAGGTCTACAGACAATTCTTTGGGCTTTATGGCTTAGTTTGTGCTCTGACATGCACTGCTAACTGTGGGACCTTATATAGACAGGTGTGAGTATTTTCAAATCATGTCCAATCAACTGAATTGACCACAGGTGGACCCCAATCAAGTTGTAGAAACATCTCAAGGATGATCATTGGAAATAGGATGTACCTGAGCTCAAGTTTGAGTGTCGTGGCAAAGACTGTGACTACTTATGTACATGGGATTTTTTTCAGTTTTTTTATTTTTAATTAATTTGCAAGAGTTTCAAACAAACATCTTTCATGTTGTCATTCTGGAGTATTGTTTTTAGAATTTTGAGAACAATAATGAATTTAATCAATTTTGGCATAAGGCTGAACAATAACAAAATGTGGAAAAAGTGAAGCACTGTGAATACTTTCCGGATGCACTGTATAATGACTGAATCTGTGTTTGTAGTGCACATTTGTTCAAACCTGAATACCATAAATATTAACATATTCGATTTTTCACTCCAGGAGTATATAATGACTCTGGAAATTGTAGAAAAATGCCAAAATAATGCATTACAATTTTACTAAACCCATTTGGTTTTAGGCGCAAAATGAGTTTTAGTCAAGTAAACTGTACTGAAAATTTAGTCCACTTAATACGACTAAAACTAAAACAATTGCAGACAACTAAAATGTGACTAAACCTAAAATGCCATTTTAGTCAAAAGACTAAGACTAAAACTGAATCAAAATTTGCTGCCAAAATTAACACCGCATCTTGTGCTTTTTTTAGTTATTGCACCATCATTTTCTGTACTCCTTTCCTGTGTTCCCGCCCATCTTGTGATATATTTCCTGTTCCTTCTTACATTGTGCTTATGGAATTGAGATGGTCACTTGTCTCAGGGACACGTGCAATTTGCTCTCATCCAGGAACACATTACCATGTTTTGACCTGCAAATACAGTCTTTCAATCATCTGCCACATCTTGTTGTCTGCTATACTTCCTGCTTGCAATAAAGATTTTTGCTGATGGAAGGGGTTTGGTGAGTTCAGCTATCTGATAAAGACTGTCCGCAGTGATTGTATCTGCTTATACAGGCCAGGCAAGGGATAAGTCACTATTACAATAGTTGAAGTCAAAATAGTTGAAACATGTGGTAGAATTCCTACAGCCTGTTGTGTATATGTATGTGTCCAATCTGCAATCAAGCTCAGTGCCATTCACCATCTTGTGAAAGCACATGGTCGCACAAGCTTACTGCACTTTACCTGTGAATATTGAAAATGTTTATTTTGCATTGGACTGTGTTATCCAACCTGTCTAAGCTGCTGTACGTCTTCTTAAAGAGACAGTAACCATTTTTTTCAAAACTTGAAAAAATGTCTAGACAAGGCTCTGAGCACTCTTTTATTGCTGAATCGACACAGATGCATCATGCCTCTGATCAAACAAATGTACAATAAACAGATTATGGGAGCAGAGAAAAGTATAAGACCCAAACGCACAATAATATCAACACAGAAGTTTAGAAAAAACTATGAACACTAGAAATTAGTTCTCCAGCAATCTGTCAGATCTGTGGGACAGAACTACATACTGCATGTCAGTTTTGCCGAACTTTAATCTACCAGCTGAATTAAGAGACTCTAGATAATGCTACCAGCGGCTGTCTGCAAAATACACAGCTTTCCTTAAGAATTCTAATATAGAGGGCTCTTTAGCAGAATTAATTAAGACAGATAAACTAAACCAACAAAGAGAATGTCTTAGTGCAAGATGCTAAGAATAAGGCAGAACTCCACATTGCTCAACTGCAGGACACCAGATCTTATAAATCTACATTTACTAAGCTCAAAGCACTTTGTTCTTCTGGATCCTCTCGCTTTAGAAACTCAACATTAAGCGGCAAGATAAAAGAGGCTCGCGCAAGTCTGGAAGCAAAAAAAGTGTGAAGCTCCATTGCCAGAAAGGAAGCTGAAATAGAAGCTCAAAGCAAAACCCTTCAAGCAGAAATAGACGCTCAGAGCAAAGCTCACCAAGCAGAGATGGAAGCCCAGGGCAAAACACTTCAAGCTCGCTCTGCAGGGATAGAAGCTCAGAACAAAGCTCACCAAGCATAGGCGGAATCCCAAATGAAGATTCTGCAAATGGAAAGGGAGGAAGCAGCTGCCCTAGCAATGCTGAAGGTCCTTGAACAAGCAATGGGAGATAGTACTAATTCAGGCTGTTTTAGTACAGCAGAACTGGAAGATCCAGTTGAACACACCAGTAAATGTGTGCTAAGGCATAGTGTTTGCAATGATAAAGAATGATTGCCTGTACCTCTTCTTAACAATACTGTTCAGACTCTCAACACAGAGACCTCCAACCCGCACAAGCCTGAGCCTCTTTAAGTCCACAACGAAAGTGCATCTACACAGCAAACCACATCACCTCCTGCTGAGGAAAAGGTGACTCCCAGTGACAAGCCACAGTTCAAGCAACAGCAGAAGCCTTAGAGACTAAATCACAGCTAAATGATCTTGCAAAGTCATTTTATCCTGGTAAACCTCACCCTTATTCACCAGAGAACTTTTACACCCAAGTGGTCCCACAAGTTACTTTGGCACCAAAGAGTGAGAGATCGGACCTGTCTGGCTTTGCTAGATATACAATTTCCTGAAAGCTCATTTACATTAGCCTTTCAAGGTTCGACAACTGTCCAGAGAACTATAGGGCTTCAAGATCCACCTTCAAAGCTGCTATTTTTGATCTCAACATTACTGCCAAGGAAGAACTTGATTTGCTTTTAAAGTGGCTGGGGCCAGAATCTGCAGATCGTGTTAAAAGAGCAGTACATGTGGACTTCCCAGAAACTTGGACTATGCTATTGTAGCTGTGCTTCCTATGACCACTTTGCTAAAAATTGTAAAGTTGTCATCAAGTGCACAGACTGCAGTAGTGACAAACATGTTACAGCTATGCACCCTGCTTCACTTAGAGACAATCCACATGAGCCGTCTACCTTGAACCCTGCTTCAAATCATGGTGGGGAGCAACAAAGCCATGCCCCAGCCACAACAAATGTTTCTACTTCATGTACTGAAGTATTTGAAAAAGTATTAAGCCACAAATGCTGTGCTAAGGCATTTTTTATCAAAATACAGTATATCCAAAGGATCAACCTAAGAAAACTACCAGGGTGTATGCCATAATAGATGAGCAGAGTGACAGATCCCTGATTAAACCTAATTTCTTTGAGGTCTTTGCTATAAAGGGACAGGAAACACCATATACTCTCAACACCTGTTCTGGTCATGTAGAAACCTCTGGCAGAAGGGCCAATGGGTTCATGGTCTCCCATATCAAGGCAAAGAAGGGCATACCCTTGCCAACATTAGTTGAGTGTGACCACATACCAGACAACAGGGAAGAAATTCCTACTCCAGAAGCTGCGTATCACCATTCCCACATAAGGCACCTAGTTACTGAGATTCCTCCAATGGACATGGATGCTGAAATCTTAGTCTTCCTGGGAAGAGACATTCTTACATCTGACAATGCCCCATATGCACAAAGACTTGATCTATGCTGGGTAATAGTGGGCGATGTATGCTTGAATAGAATGTGCATGCCATCTGAGATCAACTCTTTTAAAACTAACATGTTAACAAATGGACGTGCATTGCCCTTCAGACAATGCCCCCCTCATCATTATAAAGTAAATAGAAGTCTCTTGACATCATCCAGGTATCTGATGTTACACCCATCCCCTGTGATGACAACTTAGGTATCACAGTTTTCTGTAGTACACAAGATGACAACAGAATAACCTAGAGAGTTCAACACAACAATGGACATTTAATTCTTCAAAGATAAATCTAACAGCTGGGTTGCATCATTACCTCTTCGTGCTAAATGAGTCAGACTTCCAACCAATCGTGAACATGCTTTACCCATATTCAGCTCACTTCAGCAAACACTAAGGAACAGGCTTGAAATAATGGAACATTTCATTGCATGTATGAAAAGGGTCTTTGACAATGCTCACGCTGACCTAGCTCCACCTCTTCTAGAACATGACGAGTGCTGGTATCTGCCTTTCTTTGGAGTGTATCACCCATGGAAACCAAATCAAATCAGGGTAGCATTTGACTCCAGTGCCAGGCATCAAGGCATATCCCTGAATGATGTTCTTCTCACTGGTCCTAACCTAACCAACAACCTTGTACGAGTACTTATGAGGTTCAGAAGAGAGAGTCAGTTGCCATAACTACTAACAATGAAAAAATGTTCTATTGCTTTATAGTAAGAGAAGACCATAGGAACATTCTAAGGTTTCTGTTGCACCGTGACAACAACGTAAACAATAAAGTGATTTAAAGCCGAATGAAAGTACATGTCTACGGAAACAGTCCCTCGCCTGCGGTTGCAACATATGGTCTACGAAGGACTGCTCTTGATGGCAAAAAGGGGTATGGTCCAGATGCTCGACACTTTGATGAGAGAGACATCTACGTGGACGACTGACTTAACCGCTTGCCGACTGCTCACAGTATATTTACTGCGGCAGTCAGCCCCTCACAGGCAGAGTGACGTAGGTCTGCGTCGCTCGACTGTGAGGCTCTGGGGAGCGAGCGCACGCCCGCGGAGGCGCGCTCCCGCTCCCGCGCGGTCACGGACCCCCCCGCGCATGTGACCAGCGGACCCGATGTCCGCCGGTCACTCGGCGATCGGCGGGGGAGAGGGAGAATGTCAGGCAGCTTGTGTAAACAAGCCACCTGTCATTCTCCTCGCTGTAAAAACACTGATCACATGGATCTACTATGTAGATCCGTTGATCAGTGTCCTTACAGCTCAAGCCACAGCCAATCACAGTAGAAAGCACGCCCCTAGGGACACACACAGTCCCTCCCTCCCAAATAAAGTTAGCCCCTTCACTGCCAGTGTAATTTTACAGTAACAGTGCATATATATAGCACTGATTACTGTAGAAATGTGACTGGTAACCCCAAAAGTGTCAAAAATGTCAGTCAAGGGTCCGATCTGTCCGCCCCAATGTCGCAGTACCGCAAAAAAAAATCGCAGATCGCCGCCATTACACGTTAAAAAAAAAACACCAAAAATGACAGAAATCTTTCCCTTTGTTAGTAAATGCGATAACTTTTGCGCAAACCAATCAAAATACGCTTTTTGCAATTTTTTTTACCAAACATAGGTAGCATAAAACAAATTGGCCGAAAATTTTAAAAAATTTTGATTTTTACATTTTTTTTTTTTGGGGAATTTCATATAAAAAAATGTTAAAAATATTGTTATTTTTGCAAAATGTACGCTCTTTTTTTGTTTATAGCGCAAAAAGTAAAAATCGCACGGGTGATCAAATACCACCAAAAGAAAGCTCTGTTTGTGGGAAAAAAAGGACGCCAAATTTGTTTAGATACAGCGTCGCACGACCGCGCAATTGTCTGTTAAAGTCACGCAGTGCCGAATCGCAAAATACCCCCTGGTCGTTTAGCAGGAAAATCCTCCGGGGCTTAAGTGGTTAACAGATGAAGATGCCATAGACCTGCTCCAAAGAACTTAAAGGGTAACTCCACTTTCATGGGGAAAAACATAGCAAATAAAGAAAAAACAATATAGTGTATACAATTGTGACACAAATCATATTGTAATTAAGGTAAAATTACCTTTACCTTTCAATCTGCAGCTGTTGTAATTTTCTGGAAATGCAATGCAATATGGCTACCTGTTCTGTACACAGAATGTATACTGACCACACCCCAGAAACATAATTTCCTGCTTGCGAGATTGGCTCACCAATTTTCCCAGAAGACTGCCTAAGATACAAGTCAGATTTCTAGCATCCCCTGCAACAAAAATGTCATTTTTGGTGAGATACTCCCAATAGGAACACGTCTAAAAGGATGCAGGCGCAGCAGTTTTCCTCATTAGAGCCCTGCAGATACACAGCTGACAGATAATTATGAAACCACTTCCATTAGACCCACTAAGCAAAGAGGCACAGAGGAACAAACAATTATTTCTTCAGAATAACAAAAGGTAGAAATCTGCAACAAAGTTTGTTAAAATCCTTGTAATGTACAGAGATCACCCAGTGGGGAATGTTTTTTTCTAAACAAAAGTGGAGTTACGCTTTAAGGTATGCTTTAAGGTATGCTTTCTGAGTCCAACCTCAGACTCCAAAAAATTGCCTCAAACAGTGCTGCTGTGATGAAAACCTTTCAGCCTGACGATCATGCCACAGGATTTAAAGATATAAATCTGGGAATGGACATGCCTCCTGTTCAGAGAAGTCTGGCCTTATACTGGAATTTATTAAAAGACACCTTCGGCTGTCAGCTCTGCAGACAAGCCATTTACCAAAACTGGTGTTCTGTGGTGAACATTCTATACGATCCACTGGGATTTGTGGCTCCCATAAACATACAAGGTAAATCCTTATTAAGACAGCTATCAGAGACTATACAAGATTGGGATGCTCCACAAACAACAGACAAACATTCAAAATGGGAGTCCTGGAAACAATCTTTACATGCCTTAGATGGAATTGACACACCATGCTGCTACACTTCTGCTTCCCTTGCTGCAAGTCTGAGAAATGAGATTCACATCCTCTCAGATGCATCCACTGAGACCATAGCAGCTGTTGCCAGACAAGGTACCGGAAATCCTTTCTTCAGATCTATCACAGAATTTGTTTCGCTCTTGCCTTTTGGAGACTGAACTTGCTTACCTGGATTTGTTGAATCCTGTTTCTACCACAAGAAGACTGTCTTGAACTTTAATTGATACTACTTGATGCCTCATTGCTTTTATCATTGTTTCATATATAAAAGCACTGCCCCCTAGAGGGCTGCTGAAGATTACACTTTAGGGATTCCCCTGGGTTACCTGTAGCAACTGTTTGCAGAAACGTAACACTTTCAGTTCTTGGCTCAGTCAAAGATCAGTCCAGGGGGATGTTGTTTTTGTGTTTTTATTTAAATTGGGATAGGAGAAGGGATGAGTGGGATACTCCAACTGTTAACTATTCACAATGCTGAGGACTCTTAAATTGAGAATGCAGCAAGGCCGCTGCTTCATCCTGCTACTTGAATAAAGATGAGGTAGGTTTTTCTAAGGTATTTCTCTTCAGGGTACTCCCCTAGTACCCCCTTTTTTCTCTGGGCTAGCTGACTCCCGTCCACTGACTGCACTACCCGGAGTGGTCCCCTTCCTAGGCTGACCCCTGGGCAAGAACCTCTGTACTCACAATACTGTTTTTTCAGAGTCTCTCAGTGCCTCAACTCCTCAGTCAGCTTTCCTGGACCTCTGGGTTCAGCCTCACACCACCGGTACACCAGGCCAACTGCCTGTGACCACCATCAACCGCTGCAGAAGAGGAGGCAGCCACCACCCTCCTTCTGGGACTCTGCTTCCCACCAAAAACCCCTACCTCATGTGCCCGTGGCTTTTTATACCCTGTCCCATAATGCACCACTCTCTGTGCAAACCCCTGGGACAGTACCAAAAGCCTATGTGTCATTGGTCAGGTTTTCTCCAGCTTACACGTGCCTCCCCATTGGATCAGCTGGGGACACTCCCTGAGACCAGATGAATCACACACTGGGCACACTGAGTAGACCTGACTATCAATCCTGCTCCCTGATAAGCAGAGTGCACAAACATTTTGCCTGCTGCTCTTCTGGTAAGCAGACAGAGCCAAAACTACACTCTGTTACCTAGCACCTGACTAGGAGGGTGCTACATATGCATGTTGTCCTTTTGTCTTTCAGGTCTTCAAGACAACTGTAAATTGCACCATTGATAATTTGTATTTGCATAACTACCGTTATGATGTAATAGAATGGTATTTTACAATACCAGATGGGGAGTGTGTTGTTACACTTGCTGTAAGAATTTACATAGGTAACTTCCTAGCCATTGTTTTTTTGGCTTCTGTAGAATTTGTTAATTTACTGGCATCTTGTGCTTATTTTGGTTATTGCACTTTTTCCTTTCCTGTGTTCCCACCCATCATGTGATGTATTTCCTGTTCCTTCTTACATTGTGCTTATGGGATTGAGATGGCCACTTGTCTCAATGACACATGCAATCTGCTTGCATCTGTCAGGGTGCCAGGAAACCAGACCACAAGGGAATGCAGGTAAAATAAAGTAGTTTATTGAAGCAAGCTACAATAAACACACAGATCAGGAACAAGCCGGGGCCAAGTCCGGAAGCAGGTAGTCATCCAAGCCGGAGTCGAGTCCAGAAGCGGGTAGTCTGCCAATGTGGGGTCGAGAGCCAGGAGAGTCAGCAGCCAAGCCAGGTCATACACAGAGGAACATGAAGAACAGAAGACTGCTGACAGAGATACACCTTGGGGCACAAACGCAAGGACTGCAACTCATCAGGTGATAGATATAGTCAGGTGTGCAGCATCATCACTGTGCGACACCCAGGCAGCAGGCAAGTGATGATGCAATCAGAGTTTACAAGAGGCAGTAGTCTGCACATGTCCAAGATGGCTGCCGACAGGAGAGCAAAATAAGGCCTTGACGGGATCCTGGAACACAATACCATGTTTTGACCTGCAAATACCGTCTTTCAATCATCTGCCACATTTTGTTGTCTGCTATACCTCCTGCTTGCAATAAGGATCTTCACTGGTGGAAAAAAGGTGTTTGGTGGGTTCAGCTATCTGACAAAGACTGTCTGCGGTGATTGTATCTGCTTACACAGGCCAGGCAAGGGATAAGTTATTATTACAAAAGTTGGAGTCAGAATAAGTTATATTTGACAATCCAATTACGGCTTATTAAAAAATCACCTTTCACTTTGCCCTCTCACAACAAACTTAAGGTTTGGTTCAGCTCTGATTATCTAGAATGATTCCCACCCTTTTACTCACAACCTCTGTGGACTCCCCTCACCCCTTTTGTTCTTCCTTTTATCCTTCCTTTCCTCTATTTGCTATTCTTTAAAGTTTCTTAGGTCCTTTCTATAGAACCCTGTTTTCACTGCTCTAATCTAAACCAGTGTTATAACATGATGCATGTTTTGTACATTGACAAATATAGGTCTATTGGGCAACATCATGTGACAAATTATGTCAAACTTATAAATCTTACCTTCTGCGTAGACTTCAAATTTTGTCACATGCTTTGAGTTTAAATTACTTACATCCCTTGAATCACTCATACAAGGGTTTATCTGTTATAAAAAGCTTTATGCTTACGCTCGCAATGCATTTTGTGCCAGTTATATATATAAACATGTTCTTTATTGTCATAAAATGTATTGGTACTAGAAAAATCTAATTTCATGTTGTGAGATCTGCCTGTCTCTTTACACAACTCCCGGGATTCCCTGCATGCTTTACACTATAGCTTCTCATTTGCTGTTTACTTTCCATTTCTAAGGACTACATATCCCACAGTACCTTTCTGCCTGCAAGCAGTGATTCCTGTACTCATGGTTGGTGTCAATGGGTGAATAGAACCTTGTATCATTGGAAGGAACAGTGCCCCAAGGGTAAAGGCAAGCGAAGGGTCGCATTTGTGGAGACCACAAAGATTTTTCTCTTCCTTTCGGATGAAGGTTTTACATGAATAAACCAAAAAGCTGATCATTTCAATCACCCCTGACAAATGGTTTGTCTCATACATGTAAACTGATACATTCTGCTGGAGAGCATGTGCTTCTGAAAAACAACAGACTTACTGGCTAGATCACCACGTGAACATAGAAGAAACGTAGGAAACTACGGCAGCCATCACATCTGAGAATGGTAAGCTGCAGTATATTACATGTTTTTTTTTTTAATTTAAAGCATAAGTTCACCTTTTAAAGCATGTTACATGTTACACCCATACTTTGGGTGTAATGTGTATCATGCTCCAGGCCTGCCCCCTGCACCCCTGATTTTCCCCTTTCCCATGACAGTGGGAGGAGGATCATCTCCCCGCACTCGCTGTCACATTTTGGAAATGACTTAATCTGTACAGTCTGGAGGAAAGAAGGGAAAGGGGAGACATGATTGAAACCTTTAAATAAATCAAGGGGGTGAATAAGGTTCAGGAGGGCATTTTTTTTAAATATGAAACCAAAATCAAGAAGACGGGGGACATGATCTCAACTTAACTGGAGGAAAGTTCAAAACTAATCCTAGAAAGTATTATTTTACTGAAAGGGTAGTTGATACTTGGAATAAACTTCCAGCAGAGGTAGTGAGACAGTCAACAGTAAATGGCTTCAAACGTGCTTGGGACAAACATAGATCTAAAGCCAGACAAAAAAAAGTTAATGGGAAAAAAAAAAATACATGTATAAAAAAACAAAAACACAAAAAAACCCTACTCTGTCTTTTTTCTTCTGTCACTTTTCTATGTTTCTATGGAAATAGCGCAACTTTTTGGGACTCACAGCTGTGTCATTCATTCCCTACGATCTGTAACTGAGAAAACAACTTGTAGTTTTTAATGAACTATGAAGGTGCTGATGAGCGCTCTCATAGTACATTCACAAGCCTTGCTGCTATAAACAGTCAGCCCATATCAGAGGTACGGGCTGAAAGCTGCAGGGCTTGTCTGCAGGATCCTGACCTTGCACCCCTAATTCACTGATCATGGTTGCAATGCTTTGCAGGCTCTTGAGAGAAAAAAATAATAATATATGAACATTTTTTCTTGCAAAAACTTGTGCATTTTTTTTTTTTTGTTTACTAAAGTGGGAAATTATCTTTTAACCAATTGGGTTTTGCCTATAGCAGTTTTACTGCTACAGGGGGGCACCTCTGCACCTGTCCATGTATATATACATGACCTGACTCTTCCGAGTAGGGGGCACGCACGACAGCACCCCCTGATCATCAGGCAGAGAGACAGACTGGCGATCTGCTTATGTATACAAGGCAGATTGCCTTTCTAACAAGAGGGAAGGGGTGGAATTTTTGTTCCTGCAAAGCACTAGTAGTAATAGTCCCTAGTAAAAGCACCTTCCACAGTACACATAAACACTGGCTAGGGACACATATAACACTTTGACCGCCCCTGATGCTAACCTCTTCCCAGCCAGTGTCATTAGTACAGTGACAGTGCATATTTTTTTTAGCACTAATAACGGTTTTAGTGTCAATGGTCCCCAAAAAGTGTCAAAAGTGTCAGTTAGTGTCAGAATGTCCCCTGCAATATCGCAGTCCCGCTATAAGTCACTGATCGCCACCATTACTAGTAAAAAAAAAAAAAAATCAAATAAAAAAAAAAACTTCCATAAATTTATCTCATAGTTTGTAGATGCTATAACTTTTGCGCAAACCAATCAATATATGCTTATTGGGATTTTATTTTTACCAAAAATATGTAGCAGAATACATATTTGCCTAAATTTATTTAAGAAATTCGATTTTTTTTTTCCCCCATTTTTTTATTGGATATATTTTATAGCAAAAAGGAAAACATATTTTTTATTTTTCAAAATTGTCGGTATTGTCTTGTTTCTTGTTTCTAGCACAAAAATGAAAAATCGCACAGGTGATCAAATGACACCAAAAGAAAGCTCTATTTGTGGGAAAAAGCACATCAATTTTGTTTGGGTACAGCTTTGCATGATCATGCAATCGCCAGTTAAAGTAGTGCAGTGCCGAATATTATAAAAATGGCCTGGTCATGAAGGGGGTAAAATCTTCCAGAGGTCAAGTAGTTAATACCACTTTAGGTAGCAGGCAGATTATGCTCTGTCTCTTCCTGTGCCCATCACAGGACCAATCAGTAGTCCACTGTTGTATCAAAAAACTCAGATTACAGGGGACTTCAGAAAATATTCAGACTCCACAGTTTTTTTTTTTAATGAAGTCTGCAGAGGTGCAAAAACCTGAAAACCCATTAAGTAAACAAAAAACGTGCAAGTGGAAAACAGACTAAAAAGTGCACTTAAGGGTATGCTTTAGTCCATCCCCTGAAGGGGTAGGACCTCTACCCTGATCCCCCGGGGCGCAAGGCTCCTAACAGGGACAATGGGTTTACAATGGTCTGCATAGCCAGAAGGCCTGGCAGACCCCGTTCTTCTAGGTCAGCCGAAGCCGACCATCAAATACCTGATTGAGGGGCTCTCCTGAAGAGTGACCCCCCCAGGGGCAGGGGTGAAAAGGAACTGGGGGCCACACATCCTCCCCTCTATGTCAGGGCAAGCTCGAGAACTCACACCCTTCATCCAGTGAAAAAACACACACAAAAGTGAAAGTGAGACAAAACATGGGAGAAATTTATCTAAGATAAATAAGTGGCCGTGCAATAATGCACTGGCTGGGCCCTGAGGCCTGGAAGACAAAAATTGCCCTGGACTTAAAAGGCGCAGTGCGGAAAATAAGGTTTGGTGGCTGTGACCATGTGCCTGTTCACACAGTGAGGTCCCACACCCAAGTGTTACTAAGAGCACCCCTAGAGCGACCACTCCCAGGGGGCACAAACACTGCGGACTCTCTGCCTTCCCAGTCCATGGCCAAACAAGCTAGATCTCCTAAAATCAGGAGGTACTGGGCTCTTCCAGCTTTCTCGCGGGGATTATTCTCTTGCTCCAATTGCCTGTGGGTGCCCCAATTTCTGTCCCAGCTGGTACTAACCTTCCAAGCCCCAATTACTCCAGCAGAAGTACATAGCCACCACTCCAGCCCTGGTCAGGCCAGAATGACAGCACAGCACCCCTACTGGATCACTGATAACAACAGATACTACGCTTAATCTTAGCCAAAAGGCTGAGAAGCAAGGGCATAACTACAGGGGTTGCAATTGCAACCGGGCCCCATGCTCCAGGGGGTCTTTGTGGCTCCCCTGTACACTTGGATAGGAGGGGCGGTGGGTGCAGCATGTAGAGAAATCACTGTCCTCCTTTTCCTCCTGTAGCTGCAGGAGAAAAATGGAGGAGATAGGTTCCTCTGTATGCTGCCCCCGCCACTCCTCCTATCCAGTTCACTTGTGTTCTGCTGTCTCTGGGCCCCTGTGTGCTCCCCTGGTCCCCCCCCTCCCCCATACTGTGCTCCCTTCCCTCTCCTGCCGGCTGCTGCCGGGGATGTGTAACAATAGAGAACCAGGAAGGGGTCGGTAAATAGGTAATTTACCAGCTTCTTCCTTTTCTGAATGGACATAGTCAGACAGAGACATTGTAAAAAAATAAAATAAAATGATAAAAAATATTATAATTAAAATACCAAAAAATAAAAACTACTGACACCGGTGGGTGAACTTCAAGGATCACAAAGGTCACACTTGCGACCGGGCCCTGGCATTCCACCACTGTGGCGAGGCCCCAAGATGACAGGAAAGGGTCCCGCTGCGGGACCATAATAAAGGGCCCCGTAACAAGAGTAAAGGGCCCCAGGTTCAATGGGAAGAGTGCCAGGCTTAAAGGGAAGGGCCCCGGCCAGGGGTCTGGGGGCCCTTCATGGTTTCTTGCACCGGCGCCCTGAAGGCTCTAGTTACGCATCTGCTGAGAAGCGATATTCAGACTGTACAGTGGCAATGATTCCTTTATACAGTAGCATTACCAGCTCCCAGAATGATTTTACTAGTTTCCTGGGGTTATCCTTTAATAATGACCACCTTGTGCACCTCATAGTGAAAAATAAACAGCTCGATGACAAAGTGGCACATTATGTCACAACGGGTAACCCGCTATGCATTCTCTGTTCTCTATGCGAAATAATTGATACAAACTTGTCTTCTACAATACTTATATGTTCCGAAACATTGCCTATGTCAGCAAAAAATCCCAGGCTGGTGTTCCCTGCCTCGCCTTAATGTCAGTTAGCTTCCTTAATATGAATATTTTTCTAGCGCTACTCTCCCGTAGCAGTCGGGGAATAGTGTTATTCTTTATGGGCAGTAATTGAAAGTGTTCTCCACTCACCTTTCCTCCCTCCTTCCCTCTGAGGTCACACCATGACTGATAGACTTGTATGACAGTAAGGACAGGTCTTTGGCAGAATAGATCTCGTGGGAACTTTTAGCAATCAGCTTTGTGGAGAGAGAAGGAGTCTCTCTCAGGACTAATGAGCTAACTGAGGTTTTCACTAAAGCCAAACACAGGCTGAGTTAACAATGAGATGGAGAGGAGAAGCCGCTCACATGGTCTACATGGATGGTAATAAGATTATTTCTATACAGGCCTTATAAGCACTTATTCTTATAGACTCTCTTACTTCTGTTGGCTTACAAGGGTTTTGGCACCCTTGGCACAAAAAAATCCATTTTTTTATATACAGTATGTGTGCTGTGTTGTTTATGATGTTTTTCTTTTTTAATCCCCCACATCTTCTTTATGAATGTCCCTACCGACCCAAACTTTAGGATTGGGCTAATTTATAATAACTGCCCATGTTTACATCTCTAACACAGCACATACAGTACACTATATTACCAAAAGTATTGGGACACCTGCCTTTACACGCACATGAACTTTAATGGCATCCCAGTCTTAGTCCATAGGGTTCAATATTGAGTTTGCCCACCCTTTGCAGCTATAACAGCCTTAAGTCTTCTGGGAAGGCTGTCCACAAGGTTTAGGAGTGTGTCTATGTAATCATAGAGGACGCAAGCCGCCGACAGGCAAGTATGCGCGCCCCCTACCCGGAAATGTGGGATCACATTTATATACATGATCCGGCGCACAAGTGCCGCCCTGTAGCAGGAAAACTGCTATATGGCGGGTAAATAGTAGTAAAAGAAGCATGGTATTTATTACAGACAGTTGAGAGAAAGAGATAAGCTTATCAGTGTGATGCTTCTCCTATCACTGTCCAGTCACAGTCTGGGGAGGGAAAAGACCTGTAAGTGTTCCTGAATTGCAACAGAGAAATATTGGGTCTCCTGACATTCCAAAAAGGGCTGTGCTGTGTGGCTGAGCTGTGAAAACTCAGTAAAAGATAGACAGAAATACAAAACCTTTAGTAGGTTACACAACTCTGAATCATTGGTGTTACGACACCCCAAAATATGAAAGGGGTTACAGTCGTCTAGGATAATCCACTCCCAAACACCCGGACAACTTTCGACCACTCCAATCCGCCATACATGAAGCACATCAATAATTCCCCCCCCAAGTACGAGACAAGGCTCTGTAGTGAGGTTCGATCAAGAGTAACTCTCTTCTCTTTTATTGCAAGAAACACACACTTATATATACTTTGAGAATACCACATGAACAATGACTGTGAAATTATAGCCAGGTGAGCTCATTAACATGCTTATCAATAGTCTCAGACTCTATTAACATACTGTCCTATTTTAGACAAAAGCACTGAGTTAATCAGTAGACATTCTTTAGGAGGGGGCTGCTGGAAGCAATCCCCCCCTCAATCTGCAGCTAATACCCATTGAATTTGCAGACATAGTGACAACCTCTTTAAAGGAATTTGGAGCATAGCAGCTAAAACATAGGAGAACAAAGTCTTTTAAAGCCTGGTCCATAGTCCAAAGGCAGCAGGCGGGCAACCAGGCTCCTCCAATGCAATGGGGCAAGATTGGTCTCGTCACATCTCTCCCCCTTTCCAAAAAGACTAACAGGGTACCTGACCTCCTGCCGGTCAGTGCCCTCGTTAGTCCAGCAGCCCACCCACAAAGCAGAAAACACAGTACAGCCCACCCTCAATAAATGGTCACTACACCTGGGTAGAGGAGAAATTTGTCCATGTCCAGGTGCCTCACCTTGGCTGTGTGGGAGACTGGCAGACTGCCTTGGTGGGTTGCTGAGTGGGCAGAGACCAGCGGTACTCTGCCCTGGTGCCAGCGCTACCACAGAAGTAGCCTGGTTGGAGACGGGTTGTTGGAGGGGGAGACCGACTGTCTCCCCTTTAGATACACCACCATGCTGCTGTGGCGGAAGACCGACTGTCTTCCCTTTGGCTAAACAGCCCTGTTGCTGGGGGTCAGGACCGACTGTCCCTACCCCCTGTGCTGTGAGTGCAGAGACCACGGTCCCATCTGCACTGTTGGGGGGCTTACTGTCTCCCCCTGGTATGTTAAGCTGCTGCTGTGGGATGGAGACTGGGCTCCCAATTCCCAATAGCTCAATCTGCTGCTGGGGGACAGGACCAACTGTGTCTGCCCCCTGTAAGTTAATCGGCCGCTGAGGGATGGAGACTGCGCTCCCAATTCCCTGGATATCACTCTGCCAATGGGGAGAGGGGGTAACAAGCTCCTCTCCCAAATATACTTCCAGCCCCTGGGGAGGGAGACCGACTGTCTCTGCTCCCAATACAGTGTCCTGTTGCTGAGGAAAGGAGACTGGGCTCTCTGTTTCCTGCAGGACACTCTGCTGCTGTGGGATGGAGATTGAGCTCCCAATTCCCAACAAATCAATCTGCTGCTGGGCGACAGGACTGACTGTCTCTGCCCCCTGTAACTCAGCCTGCCGCTGGAGAATGGAGACTGGGCTCCCAATTCCCAATAAATCAGGCTGCCGCTGGGGAATGGAGACTGGGTTCTCCTCTTCCCTTAACTGTACCTGCCGCTGGAGTTCCTCCCAACGTGCCAGCTGGCCCTCTCTCTCTGCCCTGTCTAGCAGAGTCCCGAACACTAAGTTCTTCACGAACCGCTTGGATCTCTCCAGTGGATTGGGTCCGAAGAAGCTCATCCGTAACCACATCATACGGTCATATTCTTTCAGAGAATATCTGTACTCCACTGCTGGTTCCATGCTGGTGCTGTCAGGGTCGCTGTACTGGGACATGCGTTGCCCTCAATTGTAAAATCCAGAGCAATGGTGTCCCCTGTAGCTGTCCTCCTGGCTGTAGGATCGATCCCGTCGCTTGCCACCAATTGTTACGACACCCCAAAATATGAAAGGGGTTACAGTCGTCTAGGATAATCCACTCCCAAACACCCGGACAGCTTTCGACCACTACAATCCGCCATACATGAAGCACATCAATAATCCCCCCCCCAAGTACGAGACAAGGCTCTGTAGTGAGGTTCGATCAAGAGTAACTCTCTTCTCTTTTATTGCAAGAAACACACACTTATATATACTTTGAGAATACCACATGAACAATGACTGTGTAATTATAGCCAGGTGAGCTCATTAACATGCTTATCAATAGTCTCAGACTCTATTAACATACTGTCCTATTTTAGACAAAAGCACTGAGTTAATCAGTAGACATTCTTTAGGAGGGGGCTGCTGGAAGCAATCCCCCCCTCAATCTGCAGCTAATACCCATTGAATTTGCAGACATAGTGACAACCTCTTTAAAGGAATTTGGAGCGTAGCAGCTAAAACATAGGGGAACAAAGTCTTTTAAAGCCTGGTCCATAGTCCAAAGGCAGCAGGCAGGCAACCAGGCTCCTCCAATGCAATGGGGCAAGATTGGTCTCGTCACAATTGGGTATTATATATTGTGTTTGCTTGCACATACTGTAAAAAATGTGGGTCTCTGCTATCTTGAAAAATAATGCTTTGGGGGTTTTTATGTAGTCTTCAGGCCTAAAATGTGCATTTTAACTGGTGAAAAAAGGCTCAGGCAGAAAATGGGTAAAGGTAAAAGGAAGACACACCAAATATTGATTTGATTTAGTTTATGTAGCACCCTCAAGTGTGCTAGATGTAGATAGTTATTTTTTGTAAGCTGTGGTATAGGTATATTTGGCTTGGCTGAGATCCAGGCCTGGGCTGAATCTGGGTCAGGACTCAGTGACTCAGGGAGACTGGATGACTCAGCCAACAGCTTCTCTGGTGACTCTCCCTGCTTTAGTAGAGGGTGAAGTCTAGGAGGAGCTGCTTGGAGTACTGATGAGGGCCCTAGCCAATTCCCAGCAAAATGGCCTGTCAGGGGCCAGACCACCACAGAAATACTCAGGGGTCATGCCAGCTAGGGCAGTCAGGTGGAAGATGAAGATGGAGGTGCTGAGGAGGCTGTCGATGACCCTTAAGGGTGCCCCCTGGGGGGTGACCTCGGGCCTGGGGCTCAGGGACCCTCCACAACAAAAGGAGGAATTCTTCCTGGAGGCACAGGAGCAAGGAGAGGACACCAAGAGCAGGTTAGTGTGTCCAGAAGGTATCCTGAGAAATCAGTCGGGTGGGCTGGTGAGTGAGCAGTCTGGGAGGACTATGGAGTGAGCGAGGGTCAGTCTGGCAGGACTGAGAAGTACCCAGGAGGGCTGGTGAAAGGGGCAGCTGCAGCGAGGTGGGTTGACAGTGCCTGAAGAGGTGGTGTTGGGATCAGTAGCCACAGGAGTGATTAAGCTGGAAACGACATTTCTTGCTACACACCTAAAGGGGCCCCGGGTTCCTGTCTATACCAGGCTTTTTCTCAAAATCTGACTGCTGTGTCAGATTACCCAACAGTGTGCCAGCTAGAGTTCTGCAAGCAAGTGTGCTGGAGGAAGTGATGAGTGTATACAGACTGTATATATGAGAAGTTGTCCTTGAAGTTGTTTGAAGTAAAGTGGGCGTCCCATCATTTTACAATCCCTATCCAAGTTCTACTCCCTTTAACCACTTCCGGACCGCCCAACGTGTATTTACGTCGCTATATTTGACGTTAAATACCGGGGTATATTTTTAAACGGCGGGCGGTCCACTTTTTCATAAAAGTAGTGCCAGTGGCATATTCGCCACGGGATCACATTCATGCCCATCCCCCCCCCCCCCCCGCCGCTTCCCGTTCATTTCAGCCACTTACTGGAGAGATCGGCAATGGCAGAAACAATCCGATACTGTGTACAGATGGCCAGGAAGGACTCTATGCCCTTGGAGGACCAGAGCGACGTCAAACGTCACTTCCGTCTTAAAGTCTATGGCTCTATGTGCAAATTCAGGGCATAATTTGGACATGATTCACACCTGAATTAGTGAAGAGGGATGCACCTAACCCCCTGCTGTGCCCCGCAGCCCCCACTCTGGAGGAATGAACACAGGGGGCACCTTTGGACAGCAGCATTGTTAGTTTGGGGGGGAGAGGAGTTTTACATTTTTAAATGTACAGTACTAGCAGATTTAAATCCACTAACAAATTGACACCAAACTCCAGCTCACACTTAATACAATGACAATCACTTACAGCAAAGGTTTGCTTTTTTTTCCTTTTGGGATAAAGGTGTTACAAAAATAAAAGATGATCATTGTTTAATGCGTTTTGGCCCCATGCACACTGCTGCTGCTTTTTTTCTGCCTATGAACTCCCCTAATGTTACCCATTGTGTCCATGGATGTTTTTAGCAGTTTTCTGAACGCGCTAAAATCGGATTCAAGAGGGGGTATTGTAACCACAAAAAATGCAGATTGCTGTTAATTGCGTCTAAGTGCTAAGAAACACTAGGCGTGTTTAACAATTCAGCGTTTATTTCAATGGCCAGAATAAATCAAATTCTGGCCAGTGAAATAAATAAATGCCCAAATTCCAAACACTGCTAAACTCTGCTAAACTCACCTAAAATGGTTAGAAAAAAATGCAGCTTAGGTTTGTTAATTTTATAATGTCAGGATAAACAGCTTATAATGTTAATTTTCTCCTGTCAGGATAAACAGCATTTACTAAACCAGTGTGCATGAGCCCTATATGGTTTGGCTCGTCCCTGATACATTCTGCTGGAGAGCTTGTTCTTTTGAAACACAACAGACCTACTGGCTGGATCACCAGATGAAAACAGAAGACATAAAGTATAAAAAAATAAAACAAATGCAGCCATCACATCCAAGAATTGGTAAACTGCAATATAATAAATGTGTGCTTTTGGATTTAATACTGCTTTAACCACTTTCCACCACCCACCATCAAATAAAGGTGGAGAGGTGCAGCTTTCTCTCTGGGACAACGTCATATGACGGCATAGAGCATTTGCAGCCGCGCAGTGTTCCTAGGACATCTTGGTAAAGAGCCGATGATGCGGCTCTTTACTCATGTGATCGGTTGTGTCCAATCACGGCCGGTCAAATGTAAATGCGGAAGTGCCGTTTTTTTGGCCCTCCTCGCCTCACACTGTCAGAGTGTGTGGCGAGTAGAGCCGATCAACGGCATCTCCTCGCAGGAAAGACCAGGACAGGTAATCAGGGCACATTAAAACCCCAGAAGTGCCAATTAGTGACACCAATTAGTGCACATTAGTGACACCAATCAGTGACCCCAATCAGTGTCCATTAGTGATGCCAATCAGTGCCTATCAGTGCCCATCAGTGCCGTCCATAAGTGCCCACCAGTGCCACCTGTCAGTGCCCCCTATCAGTGCCCACCAGTGCCATCAATCAGTGCCGCCTATCACTGCTTATCAGTGCGGCATATCAATTCCACCTATCAGTGCCCATCAGTGCGGCCTAATCAGTGCCCATAAGTGACACCTCATCAGTGCCCAACAGTGCAACCTATCAGTGCCCATCAGTGCAGCCTCACCAGAGCACATCAGTGAAGAAGAAAAATTACTTATTTACAAAATTTACTGAGAGAAACTAAGAAAAACTTTTTTTTTTTTCGTTCATATTTATTTATTTATTTTTTGTAAAAAATTAAAAACCTAGTAGTGATTTATAACCACCAAAAGAAAGCTCTATTTGTGTGAGAAAAAATGATAAAAATTTAATTTGGGTACAGTGTTGCATGACCGCATAATTGTCATTCAAAGTGTGACAGCGCTGAAAGCTGAAAATTAGCCTGCGCAGGAAGGGGATAAAAGTGCCCAGTAGGCAAGTGGTTAATTGATAAATAAAGTATTAAAATAATTTTGAAAGAATCTTCACTTAACAGTATTTTTATCACAAGTTTTTAAAACATTTACACAGTACCGCAGGTATATAGGTTTCTATAACTGAAGCGATCCCAATGTGCTAGGCAAATCTTTGCTACAAAGGATAACTTTGACCAATAAAGCATAAAAAACAGAATGCGTCTGCAGACATCTGCAAAACGGATGCTTGAAAAATCAGATTAAGACAGGGAAACAGGTGTAGTTATTTAAATAAATTAAAAAATAAAAGAAAATCAAATCTGCTGAGTCTCTGAATTTGTCGGTGTCCTTAATTAGTTCCAAAACGATCTCCGCCAGATAAAGAAAAAAGTTGGTAAATGTCGTTTTCAAGCCAATACAAGAAGTGTATGGTAATAAAATCACGCGTGCTGCAAAGCATGAAACATTTGTCTGCATGTGTGATAACATTTATCTGCTGTGCGGGACCGCCGCCTACTCCAAGGTGTTTACAGTTTATGGTGTCTTTAGCAGTGATGCATTCTTCACATTGGAGTAATGAGCGGAGCTGCTAATTGCGGCTTATTGGAAGTAAATTGTGCATGAAGTAGTGAACCAGTTTCTGGCCTGATCCGGCTGTGATACCGAGGGTAGGTGATGGAAAAGTGTAATAAGGAGATAAACCTTGAGGATTTACTCATCTTAAACTGCTCCAAACTTACCAACATTTTAAAGAGGTTGTAAACCGGGGATGTTAAAAAAAAAAAAAAAACCCTGCAAGGCAATAGCATAATTTGTTAGTATGCATCGCATACTAGCACATTATGAAATACCTTGGAACTAAGCCCTCCAGCACTGTGCTGTCACCGCAGAGAGGGATGACATCTTCCCCATGTCTTTCTCCCAGGTTCGCGAGCTCCGGCACTGTGATGGGCCGGAGCCCTGATGATGTCACTCATCCCTCGGTTTTTGGCTAGTATGCATTGCATACTAGCACATTATGAAATACCTTGGAACCAAGCCCTCCAGCGCTGTGCTGTCACTGCCGAGAGGGATGATATCTTCCCCCTGTCTTTTTCCCGGGTTCGCGAGCTCCAGCACTGTGATTAGCAGGAGCCCTGATGATGTCACTCATCCCTCAGTTTCGGCTAGTATGCATCGCACTAACTATTTACTGTTTTTTTTTTTTTAAATCATTGAAGTGTTTTTTTTTTTCTCAAAAAATCACTGTGCAAATACAGTGTGACAGAAAATATTGCAATGACTGCCATTTTATTCTCTAGAGTCTCTGCTAAAAAAAAAAAAAAAAAAAAAAAAAATATATATATATATATATATATATATAACGTTTGGGAGTTATAAGTCATTTTCTATAAAAAAAATACTGATTTTAACTTGTAAGCAACAAGTGTCAGAAAAAGGCTTAGTCATTAAGTGGTTAAACTGCCCTCACTTACAGACCAAAGTTCATCCCTTTGATCTAAAAGAACCAAATGATACAATGTTTCCCTTTACCTCTCAACGCTGAGCCATTAATGTTGTGATAAACTTTTTTTTTCTTTGACAGCTGTGGGCATGGAACTGCTCTGCACTGTTATATGAATCATGGAAATGCCGGATTAAGATTGTGAGGGAGGTTGAATCGAGATTGTGATTTTTTAATGATAAATCGTGCAGTCTACTTTCAGTGCTGCCTATTAGTGCCCATTATTGCCACCTATCAGTGCCCATCAGTATAGCCTCATCGGTGCCCACCAGTGCCGCCTCATCCATGCAGTCTATCAGTGCAGTCTATCAGTGCTCATCAGTGCAGTCAATCAGTGCCCATCAGTAAAGGAGAAAAAATGACCTGTTTGCAAAATTTTATAACAGAAACTAAGAAAAACTTTTTTTCCCCCAAAATATTGGTCTTTTTCATTTGTTCAGCAAACATGGCTCAGTGACCACAACTAGTCATTCACAGATGGCTGAAACAGCAGAAGAAATTAGCTGATTCTTGCTGCTGTCATTCGCACAGGCGCTAGTCGTCTGTGCAAATGTAGCCTAAAGATTATTTTACTTCAGAACTTCTTGAAGCTTGTTGAAAGCCTGCTGAAGCTTGCTAGCAGCTTTAAGTGGCTATCATCACTCCTATTAGGACCTGTGTTTAACATTTACATATGGGAGCTGACTGATACTTTAAAACCTTCAACAAAGCTTACTTAAAGCGTAACTAACCTTTTGTTGAGAAATAAAACATTCCCCTCTGGGTGATCTCTGTACATTACAAGGATTTAAAAGAAACTTTGTTGCAGATTCCTACCTTTTGTAATTCTGAAGAAATCATTGTTTGTCCCTCTGTGCTGAGTGGGTCTAATGGGAGTGTTTTCATAAATATCTATCAGCTATGGCAGCTGCAGGGCTCTAATGAGGAAAGCTGCTGGGCCTGCATCCCTTTAGATGTGTTCCTATGGGAGTATCTCACCAAAAATGACATTTTTGTTGCAGGGGATGCCAGAAATCTCACTTGTATGTTAGGCAGTCTTCTGGGAAAATTGGTGAGCCAATCACACAAGCAGGAAATTATGTTTCTGGGGGTGTGGTCAGTATTCATTCTGTGTACAGAACACCTTCAGGTAGCCATATTGCATTGCATTTTCAGAAAATTACAACAGCTGCAGATTTAAAAGGAAAAGTCATTTTTAATAACATTGAATTACAATATGATTTGTGTCGCAATTGAATACGCTATACTGTTTTTTCTTTATTTGTTGATTTTTTTTCCCCACAAAAGTGGAGTTACCCTTTAAAGCTCTACAAATGCTTTCTAAAAGCATGATGTTCACACTATACAAGCGATTGTTGCAGGGGAGGATTTATTGTTGCTGGGGGGGGGGGGCTATTGTTGTTGGGGGTCTATTGTTGCTGATTGCAGGGGATCTATTTTACTGTTTTTTCCATTGTTGCAGGGGAAGATTTATTGTTGCTGGGAGATTTATTGTTGGAGGGGTCTATTGCTGCTGATTCCAGGGGATCTATTTTACTGCTTTTCTAGTTATTATTAACAAATTCTATACAAATTACCTAGAACCACAACATCATACTTGGTTCAATATTCTCTAAAATGGGGGGTACTGGGAGGTGGATAGAGGGTTGAACCAAAGGACAGCGCTCGAAGGTGGGTAGGGGGTGGAGACAAGGGGTGACTCAGAAGAGGGGAGTACCTGCACCTATTCTCTGAGAAAAAAAAGCCCTGTATAACATTAATCTAATTTAAAAAGCTTGATTGACTTCTGCTACGTAAATGACAAGTGCGCTTTAAATAAAGAATCTTCTTGCACCAGGGCGTCAGATATTGAATGAACCTTTAAAATAAAAATTCTTTATATGTGTAGCCAAAAAGACAACATAATGTGTTTCTGTGCTGATGCATGCACATAGCATGTCCCAGGGGGAATAATATTTTAATCTGGTTGAAATTGGATTGTGCAAACAAATTGGTCATTGTATTTTTGCCATTACTGGTGCATCATCTGGAGTAAACAGTAAAACTAGCAGCCCATGAAAACACATTTATTTTTTTATATTTATTTTAACATAGCACAACATTTATTTATTTATTTAGTTCTATACAATAGAATCGCTTTATTTCCTGTATAACACAGGGATGTATTTGTATGAAGGAAAAGAGCCTACTTTATAGCAACCCATCAGAAATCAACTTTTAGCCTGGCTTTACACCCAGATCAGAATTATCCTGTTTTTCTTTTTTCTTCGTTCTTGCTGAAGGTAGGTACGTTGTCATGCAAAAGTGCTTTAATGAGCGGCGATGCATCAAAAATCAGGCCAACGCATCATACAGATGTGAGCTAGCACTATTAGAGCCCTTATATTCAAAGTATTAATGCACCATTGCCTTGAAAAAGATCCCATTTAATCAAAAATAATAATCAAAAATAAAAATGCAGAGCAAAATATTTGTGTATATATACTTTGTATATATATATATATATATATATATATATATACACACACACACAGTAGGGAAAATAATTATTTGATCCCCTGCAGATTTTGCATGATTGCCCACTTACAAAGAAATGAAGGGTCTATAATTTTTATCATAGGTGTATGATATGATTTAAATGATAGAGACAGAATATCAACCAAATATCCAGAAAAAACACATAATACAAATGCTGTAAATCAGTGGCGGCTGGTGCTCAAAATTTTTTTTTTTGGGGGGGGCGCAAACAGAAAAATATAATAGGCATTGCTTTGTGGCAAAAAACGCTGTAAAAAATTGCGTGACTTTGAGGTCACAAAAATGTGAAAGGGGCCTTCAGTAATTAAGGTATAGCGTGCCCCTTTCAATGCACAGAGACCAGCGTGCCCCCTTTCAATGCAGAGATGCCAGCGTGCCCCCTTCAATGCAGAAATCATTGTGCTCCTTTTCAATGCAGAGATGACAGCGTGCCCCCTTTCAATGCATAGATGCCAGCGTGCCCCCTTTCAATGCAGAGATGCCAGCGTGCCCCCTTTCAATGCAGAGATGACAGCGTGCCCCCTTTCAATGCATAGATGCCAGCGTGCCCCCTTTCAATGCAGAGATGCCAGCGTGCCCCCTTTCAATGCAGAGATACCAGCGTGCCCCCTTTCAATGCAGAGATGCCAGCGTTCCCCCTTTCAATGCAGAGATGCCAGCATGCCCCCTTCAATGCAGAAATCATCGTGCTCCTTTTCAATGCAGAGATGCCAGCGTGCCCCCTTTCAATACAGAGATGCCAGCGTGCCCCCTTTCAATGCAGAGATACCAGCGTTTCCCCTTTCAATGCAGAGATGCCAGCGTTCCCCCTTTCAATGCAGAGATGCCAGCATGCCCCCTTCAATGCAGAAATCATCGTGCTCCTTTTCAATGCAGAGATGCCAGCGTGCCCCCTTTCAATACAGAGATGCCAGCGTGCCCCCTTTCAATGCAGAGATACCAGCGTTTCCCCTTTCAATGCAGAGATGCCAGCGTACCCCCTTTCAATGCAGAGATGCCAGCGTGCTCCCTTTCAATGCAGAGATAATCGTGCCCCCTTTCAATGCAGAGATGCCAGCGTGCCCCCTTTCAATGCAGAGATGCCAGCGTGCTCCCTTTCAATGCAGAGATGCCAGCGTGCCCCCTTTCAATGCAGAGATGCCAGCATGCCCCCTTTCAATGCAGAGATGCCAGCGTGCCCCCTTTCAATGCATAGATGCCAGTGTGCCCCCTTTCAATGCATAGATGCCAGCGTGCTCCCTTTCAATGCAGAGATACCAGCGTCCCCCCTTTCAATGCAGAGATCATCGTGCCCCCTTTCAATGCAGAGATGCCAGCGTGCCCCCTTTCAATGCAGAGATGCCAGCATGCCCCCTTTAAATGCAGAGATACCAGCCAGCGTGCCCCTATTCAATGCAGAGATGCCAGCGTGCCCCCTTTCAATGCAGAGATGCTATTGTGCCCCATTTCAATGCAGAGATGCCAGCGTTCCCCCTTTCAATGCAGAGTGACCAGTGTAAGCGTGCCCCCCTGCGAGACCAGTGCACTTACCTCAGGCAGCGGCGGCTTCTCCTCAGTCCCCCGGCATCTACTCGAGTCCTCAGTCCTCCCGCCTCCTCCTCAGCCAATGGCAAGGGGTTTGCCTTTCGGCCAATCAGGAAGCGGGAGGACCTGCTTCCTGATTGGCCAGGAGGAGGATCCGTGTGACAATAGCAAATTTTGCTATTGTCACACAGTGGGTGGGCTTGGGGCGCACTGCTCTGCGCCCCGGGTCCACCCTTTGCTGAAGCCTTTTAGAGCCTCTGGCTCTAATCAGGTGATTCAAAAAGAAAAAAGCCCCATTGAACTTGCATGGATAGGGGGGGCGGCGCCCCTGCGCCCCTAACACACCAGCCGCCACTGCTGTAAATTGAGTTTCAGTTCAGTTTGAAAAATAAGCATTTGATCCCAAAGTGAAACATGACTTAATACTTAGCACTTGATCCTGAAGCGAAACAGGACTTAGTAGTTAGGGTGGAGAAACCCTTGTTGGCAGGCACTGAGGTAAGACATTTCTTGTAGTAGGTGACCAGGTTTGCACACCTCTCAGGAGGGATTTTGGTCCACTCTTCTTTGCAGATCTTCTCTAAATCCTTAAGGTTTCTTGGCTGATGCTTGGCAACTTGAAGTTTCAGCTCCCTCCATAAATTTTCTATAGGATTAAGGTCTGGAGACTGGCTAGGCCACTCCATTACCTTAATGTGCTTCTTCTTGAGCCACTTCTTTGTTGCCTTGGCGGTATGTTTTGGGTCATTGTCATGTTGGAAAACCCATCCACGACCCATCTTCAGTGTTCTGGAGGGAAGAAGGTTCTCATCCAAGATTTTACAATACATGGCCCCGTCCATTGGCCCCTCAATGCGGCATAGTTGGCCTGTACCTTAAGCAGAGAAACAGCACCAAAGCATAATGTTTCCATCTCCATGCTTGACTGTGGGGATGGTGTTCCTAAGGTCATAGTCAGCATTTTTCTTCCTCCAAACACGGCGAGTCAAATTAGTGCCAAAGAGCTCAATTTTGGTCTCATCTGACCACAGCACCTTCTCCCAATTCTTCTTTGAATCATTTAGATGTTTACTGCAAACTTCAGACGGGCTGTACAACTGCCTTGAGATCATTCATAAGCTCCTCCCGTGTACTTCTAGGATGATCCCCCACTTTTCACATGATCATCCTTACCCCATGAGGCAAAAGCCTGTATTCAGACCAAGGGTGATTTAAGTTTATTTTATATATCTTCCATTTGCAAATAATCGCTCCAACGGTTGTCTTCTTCTCACCAATCTTGTTGGTGGTCTTGTAGCCCATTCCAGCTTGTGCGGGTCTACAATCTTGTGCCTGACGTCCTTTGACAGCTCTTAGGTCTTGCCGCTGATGTTGGGTTTAAATGGAAGAAAGAGATTCTGTGGACAGGTGTCTTTTATACACATAATGTGTTGCCGTTAGGAGCACCACCTTCTTAAAGCGGAGTTCCGGCCGCAAAATCGTTACATTAGATTTTGTGTCATCCGCTTCCTTATTGTCACCTGAAAAAGAATTGTATATTCCCAAATTTTTTTCTTTTACTTACCTTTTTTCAGAAGAAAATATACTCACCTTTCCTTCCACTTCCTCCCTCTGTGGCCGCGGCCCGTGCTGTCATTTCCTGTCCTGCAATGCGTCCTGGGAGCTCTTACTCATCACTCCCAGGAGGCAATGGGCAGTGATGTAGGCGGCCGGGCTCCTCTCACAGCTTGCACAATGAGCTAGAACCAGGAAGCAGGGCATACATTTGCATACTGCGGCTTCGGGTTACCAGGACAAAGATGGCGGCGCTCAGCAAACTTTTTATAAAGTAAGATTTTATGATTGCCAATCAATTATTAAACTGTCTAAAACCGGATTAGCGGATGTATGAAGGGAGGTGGATCACTGTTTGGGAAGTATTTATAAAAAAAAAAATCATTCTGTGGCCGGAAATACGCTTTAAATTGATAGGACTAATCTGTGTGAACACATATTGTAGCCAGTCTGTGGGAGCCAGAATTTCTGTTGGTTGGTAGGGGATCAAATACTTATTTGACTCACTGAACTGCAACTCAATTTACAGTATAACATTTGTATCATGTTTTTTCTGGATTTTTGGTTCCTTCATTTCTGGGAAAACTTACAAAATCTGCAGGGGATCAAATAATTATTTTCCCCACAGTACATTTTCCCAGTGATTAGCTGTGCAGGAGTGGGGCATTTAATCAGAAGTCTGACCACTGGAATCCAGGCAGCCTGCGCTCTCAAGTAGAATGCAAAGAAAACTGACCATGATGGGATAGATGTACTGCCATACCTGGTGTGCTTAGTTTGAAATAGGGAAGCAGGGGGACTGGTAGGACCACCCGGTATTTCACACAAAGAAAGCAATTCAAAGACAACCGGATCATTTTTAATACAAGTACATGGTAAAACAGACATTTAGCAGGAATATGACATTTTGGGGTAACATACACTTTAGATGGAGCTAGTTCTTGTCTGTGTAATGCTTTGGTGTGCATTGTTTAATGTGCTGACATTTGTTATAGGGTTATTTTTTATTTTTTTTACAATGGCAGCATATAAAAATGCCTGATTTTTGATACCATGTGAAAATGCTTATCTAAAAAATAGCGAAATCCATATCTAATAAATGTTGCATAATTGCAGCACCAGTAAACCCCTTCCCTTCTTGCAAACCCCTCATACCATTTTTCTCTTAATATATGGGTCCAAATGCCTCCATAACATTACAGTTAGAGATCGACCGATTATGGGCAAGGCCGATATATCGAGGGCCGATATTGACTTTTAGGAAAAATTGCAAGAAATGTTGGACACGGCCCTACCACTTTTAAATTAATATTGTGCAAACGTGTGCATTATGTGCTATAAAAGTGCATGTAGTGCAATCAATACATAGAAAGTGCTACGTGCCGTTAAAAACATCAATAGGTTTAAACTGGGCTGTGCTCAGTGTACCACAATACAAGTGTCATATATCATACATCTGTATAAAGTGCCAATAATACCAAGTGCCACGTGTTTGTGATCCGTGCTAAAAACAATATACGGCGCCGACGGATGTTCCACCAAAAAGCACCGCTGCTTACCGCACTCTTATGCCTTTGGCTCGACACTTCTTGGTCACTAGAACAAAGAATAAACCTCCATTGCGTAGCATATGTTGTGTGCAGCAAAATAACTTAGCATCCACTCACAGTTTGGGGAGTTCACTGTCAGCTTGAAAGGTGTTCGCCGGGCCGCTTCCACGTTCCACCGGCTCAGACCACCATTCCCGGAAGTGACGTATTGACGTAAACAAGCCACGCCCTACGCGTTTCGTCATACAACGTCATCTGGAGCGTGCCATCTCTCACTACTCCCGGTCTTTTTATAGGCTGGGATGGCGCCATCTTAGTATACCCAATTTGAGGCCGGACACGGCGGCCATTTTGATGCACCTATCCCATATCCTAAAAGAATGTTTATTCATCATGTGAACTCCCTTCATGTTGTGTTTGCCGTACATAAAAACAATATTCTTTATTAAACACAAAGTACGACTAAGCCAAATAATAGGTTTAAAATAAATTTGTGCAAATAGTGATGTGTCTGGTTTAATCGGGGTGAACCGATAACCAGTATGTGCCGTGATTGTGGAAATAATAGATATTTGTTAAAATAGTTTTATTATTATAGTGACAAAGTGATCAAGTGATACGTATCTTGACTATACTTAATACATAAAACATAAAATCGTGGGCCCATGTGTCTATGCAATAAGTGCTAGACTATGAAAAAAGTGCCCATACATGTAACAATTAGTCGGTGAGATAAAATCATGCTAAAACAAAAATAGTTTTTTTGGATTTTAAAATAATTCTGATTAAAATCCAGAGACCTCATGAGCGGGTTCTCACGTTTTTAGACGAAAGAATATGAAAAAATAAGAATAAAATTGTATATTCATTATAAATCCAAAAAATCAGGAAAAACAGAAAAAACAGAAAAAGCAGGAGGACGTTAAAATAGAGGAACCATTGCGATAGGACACTTAAAATATTCTTATATGACGGGGAAGTCCGTGGGAGGAGACCATTGGAACAGATTCCATATAAATTAAATAATAAAATTCCAAAAATTAAAATTATATAAAGTTCAGAAAAGTTCCAAAAAATGTGAGTTGCTATGATCCATAAAAGGAGAACTTGTAAAAAGAGAACTTGTAAAAAAGGCTAGATCTACATCAGAGGAGGGTGTGCAAATTGGATAATATCTTGTTTGCATTGAGCCAGGGTTTAAAAATTAAAAACCCTTTAAAACCCTTTCCAAGCCCTTCTTAGAAATGTATAAAAACCTTCATTGAGAAAAACTATGAATAATAAGAAAAATAAAAATAAAAAATTTAAAATTAGAAATAAAACTCCAAGGTTCCAAGGCCAAGGCTCAAAAACGGGAGTTATTAAAACGGGAGTCATTTAAAAATCGGTGATAAAACAGTTCAGATCGATGTCGATGTTCAAGCCTTTAGGTTGGAGGGTCTGCATTTGATATATCCACTTCGTTTCTTGACACATCTATTTTCTTGTTGCTACCTCTCCAATTATTTTTAATTTTATCAATGGCGTAAAAAACCATTACCGTGGGGTCTTGAGAGTGATGGAACTTGAAGTGTCGTGACAGACTATGCTTCTCAAACCCCTTACGGATGTTCTTTACATGCTCCCTAATACGGACAAATAAGGGCACTCCACCACATAGGTTACATGAGTACTTGTACATGTAATGGTCTCCTTGATTTCATATATTTTTCCTGTGCTCTGTGCCATGAAGGACATTGTTTTTTCTTTTCTTTTCCTTGGACGTTTTACAAGGCAGGCATTTTCCGCATCTGAAGAAACCCTTTAAACTGGTTGGGAGGTTTATTTTCTTGGGGGGGTCAATAACGTTATGCACCAACCGATTCCTCAGGTTTGGTGCTTTTCTGTATATGAAGGTGGGTTTAGAGGGGAGGATATCTTTAAGTGTTGTGTCTGCTTGCAGGATTGGCCAGTGTTTTCTTACAATTTTTTCTAAGGCCTTATGCTGGGTGTTGTATCCTGTTAAAAAAGCAAACTCACTATTCTTATTTCCACTTGTTTTGTTTGGTACCTGCTTTATCAGGTCTTCCCTATTCATTTTTTCCACTTTTTTCTTAATGTTAATCAATTCACTTCTTTTGTACCCTTTCTCCACAAACCTGTCAATCAATAACTCAGCTTGTATTTCAAAATCTCTTATGTCGCTACAGTTCCTTCTGATTCTCATCAGTTGCCCTTTAGGGATATTCCCCAACCACTTGGGGTGGTGGCAACTGTTTTTGGGAATGTACCCGTTCCGGTCAGTTTTTTTTAAATACGTTTTGCTGGTTAGTCTTCCTTCATCTTTGGTTAGTTCCAGGTCCAGAAATGCAATATGTTCGTGGTGAAAGGTACCCGAAAAAGTGATGCCATATATGTTCATGTTGATTTCATCAAAGAATTCCTGTAGGGATTCCTCGTTTCCCTTCCACACAATAATGATATCGTCGATATATCGACGGTAATACTTCAGGTCATTCCTTGGTACGCTAAACACTTGCTCCTCCTCCCACTTCTGCATAAACACGTTTGCCACGCTAGGGGCGTACTTGGCCCCCATAGCTACTCCTTTCTTCTGAACAAAATAATTCCCCTTATACCAGAAATAGTTTGATTCCATCGCTGTTTTCAATCCCTCCAGTATATATCTGATCTGCACCTCCTTCATATCTGTGTGAGTGTGCAGGGCCCAATCTACCGCTTGTAGACCATCTTGTTGTTTTATGTTGGTATAGAGGGAGTTTACATCGATTGTTACCAAGATGTCACTCTCCTCTATTTCCAGGTCCTTAATTTCTGCTAGCAATTGCTTGCTGTCCCTTAGATAGGATTTCCCCACTGGGACCAAAGGCTGTAGAAACTGGTCAAGATACTCCCCTAGCCTTGAATGCACAGAATTAATTCCGCTTACAATGGGGCGGCCTGGTGGTTTTTTATCATCTTTATGCATCTTCGGAATGTAATAAATAACTGGGGTTTTTGGTTTCTCCAGGCAAATGTATCTGGCCTCCTTTTTGTTTAAGATTCCCAAGTCTTTTCCTTTATCCACATATTTCTGTAAAGTTTTTCCAAATCCTTGTTTCGGGTCACCTTTGAGCTTAATATAGGTGTCCTTTATATTGAGTAGGTTTTCCATCTCCTCCTCATAATCTTTTTTATTTAAAATCACAAGTCCTCCTCCCTTATCCGCTGGCCTTATTATTACTCCCTTCCTTTTTTCCAATTTCTTAATTGTGTCCCATGTGTTTTTCTCTTTTCTATTTTGAATTCTCAAAGCTCTTATGTCTGCTTCCACCATCCGTTTAAAAACCTCCAAATTCTCGTTCTGAGGATTTTTGGGGTTAAACTTGGAGCGATTCTTTAGCGACGTTTGCTTGTATTCCTTATGTATGGGTCTCTGTGTCTGTTTTTGTTTTAAAGTAAAGTGTTTCTTTATGTTCAATTTCCTAACATTTTTGTTCAGGTCTATGTAGGCCTCAAACTTATCTAAGTTTTTTCCTGGGGCATATTTCAGACCCAAATCCAGTATTTTTAACTCCTCCTCCTCAAATTGTATATCGCTCAGATTATAGATGCCTTTTCCTATTGTTTTCTTCTCCTTTTTCTGTCGTTTCTTTCCTCCTCGTGTTCCTCGTGGTTTTCGTTTCTGTCTCTTTCCTGGTGCCGTGTTGTGTCCTCCCTGCTTCCACGATATTCTCCTTGTGGTCGTTGCTCCATCCACTGGTCCCCTCGTGGTGGTGCCCGGTGCCAGTTCTGTTGCCAGTGACCCCATGGTCTGCGTGGGCCTCCTCTTCCTCGCGGTGGTCTTTCCCTGTTGCCCTGTTGAAAAAAACCCCTCCTTGGTGGGGGTGGTGGTGGTCCTCGATTGTCATAGGCAGGTTCTGTATAATGTTCCAGTGGAGCATATCTGTTATAGGACTCATATCCATAATTATTGGCAGGTGTCCTATTCCCATGCCCATTGTAGTTGTTGATTGGAGTCCTATGTTGTGTGTTCCCATAACCACTTCCATTTCTGGGTGTTCTGAACCCCTGGTTATGTGTGTTGGGCCTGGGTGTGCCTCTCTGTGGTCTTGCCTCCATATGTCCTCGGATGTTCGCTCTTGGTGTGTCATTTTGAGTTCCAATTTCCATCCAGGTATCATCCTCATCCCGGTCTTCACTGGTTTCTCTTGAAGGAGTGATTACTGGATCTGCTTGTGCTGTTTGCACACCATACACTTCATCTGACTGCCATCTGTAAACTTCATTATTTTTGTAATCCAGAACATTCCCATGGGCATGGGAATAGGACACCTGCCAATAATTATGGATATGAGTCCTATAACAGATATGCTCCACTGGAACATTATACAGAACCTGCCTATGACAATCGAGGACCACCACCACCCCCACCAAGGAGGGGTTTTTTTCAACAGGGCAACAGGGGAAGACCACCGCGAGGAAGAGGAGGCCCACGCAGACCATGGGGTCACTGGCAACAGAACTGGCACCGGGCACCACCACGAGGGGACCAGTGGATGGAGCAACGACCACAAGGAGAATATCGTGGAAGCAGGGAGGACACAACACGGCACCAGGAAAGAGACAGAAACGAAAACCACGAGGAACACGAGGAGGAAAGAAACGACAGAAAAAGGAGAAGAAAACAATAGGAAAAGGCATCTATAATCTGAGCGATATACAATTTGAGGAGGAGGAGTTAAAAATACTGGATTTGGGTCTGAAATATGCCCCAGGAAAAAACTTAGATAAGTTTGTGGCCTACATAGACCTGAACAAATATGTTAAAAAATTGAACATAAAGAAACACTTTACTTTAAAACAAAAACAGACACAGAGACCCATACATAAGGAATACAAGCAAACGTCGCTAAAGAATCGCTCCAAGTTTAACCCCAAAAATCCTCAGAACGAGAATTTGGAGGTTTTTAAAAGGATGGTGGAAGCAGACATAAGAGCTTTGAGAATTCAAAATAGAAAAGAGAAAAACACATGGGACACAATTAAGACATTGGAAAAAAGGAAGGGAGTAATAATAAGGCCAGCGGATAAGGGAGGAGGACTTGTGATTTTAAATAAAAAAGATTATGAGGAGGAGATGGAAAACCTACTCAATATAAAGGACACCTATATTAAGCTCAAAGGTGACCCGAAACAAGGATTTGGAAAAACTTTACAGAAATATGTGGATAACGGAAAAGACTTGGGAATCTTAAACAAAAAGGAGGCCAGATACATTTGCCTGGAGAAACCAAAAACCCCAGTTATTTATTACATTCCGAAGATACATAAAGATGATAAAAAACCACCAGGCCGCCCCATTGTAAGCGGAATTAATTCTGTGCATTCAAGGCTAGGGGAGTATCTTGACCAGTTTCTACAGCCTTTGGTCCCAGTGGGGAAATCCTATCTAAGGGACAGCAAGCAATTGCTAGCAGAAATTAAGGCCCTGGAAATAGAGGAGAGTGACATCTTGGTAACAATCGATGTAAACTCCCTCTATACCAACATAAAACAACAAGATGGTCTACAAGCGGTAGATTGGGCCCTGCACACTCACACAGATATGAAGGAGGTGCAGATCAGATATATACTGGAGGGATTGAAAACAGCGATGGAATCAAACTATTTCTGGTATAAGGGGAATTATTTTGTTCAGAAGAAAGGAGTAGCTATGGGGGCCAAGTACGCCCCTAGCGTGGCAAACGTGTTTATGAAGAAGTGGGAGGAGGAGCAAGTGTTTAGCGCACCAAGGAATGACCTGAAGTATCACCGTCGATATATCGACGATATTATTATTGTGTGGAAGGGAAACGAGGAATCCCTACAGGAATTCTTTGATGAAATCAACATGAACATATATGGCATCACTTTTTCAGGTACCTTTCACAACGAACATATTGCATTTCTGGACCTGGAACTAACCAAAAATGAAGGAAGACTAACCAGCAAAACGTATTTAAAAAAAACTGACCGGAACGGGTACATTCCCAAAAACAGTTGCCACCACCCCAAGTGGTTGGGGAATATCCCTAAAGGGCAACTGATGAGAATCAGAAGAAACTGTAGCGACATAAGAGATTTTGAAATACAAGCTGAGTTATTGATTGACAGGTTTGTGGAGAAAGGGTACAAAAGAAGTGAATTGATTAACATTAAGAAAAAAGTGGAAAAAATGAATAGGGAAGACCTGATAAAGGAGGTACCAAACAAAACAAGTGGAAATAAGGATAGTGAGTTTGCTTTTTTAATAGGATACAACACCCAGCATAAGGCCTTAGAAAAAATTGTAAGAAAACACTGGCCAATCCTGCAAGCAGACACAACACTTAAAGATATCCTCCCCTCTAAACCCACCTTCATATACAGAAAAGCACCAAACCTGTTGGTGCATAACGTTATTGACCCCCCCAAGAAAATAAACCTCCCAACCAGTTTAAAGGGTTTCTTCAGATGCGGAAAATGCCTGCCTTGTAAAACGTCCAAGGAAAAGAAAAGAAAAACAACGTCCTTCATGGCACAGAGCACAGGAAAAATATATGAAATCAAGGAGACCATTACATGTACAAGTACTCATGTAACCTATGTGGTGGAGTGCCCTTGTAAATTACAGTACGTAGGCCGCACAACCAGACCCTTATTTGTCCGTATTAGGGAGCATGTAAAGAACATCCGTAAGGGGTTTGAGAAGCATAGTCTGTCACGACACTTCAAGTTCCATCACTCTCAAGACCCCACGGTAATGGTTTTTTACGCCATTGATAAAATTAAAAATAATTGGAGAGGTAGCAACAAGAAAATAGATGTGTCAAGAAACGAAACGAAGTGGATATATCAAATGCAGACCCTCCAACCTAAAGGCTTGAACATCGACATCGATCTGAACTGTTTTATCACCGATTTTTAAATGACTCCCGTTTTAATAACTCCCGTTTTTGAGCCTTGGCCTTGGAACCTTGGAGTTTTATTTCTAATTTTAAATTTTTTATTTTTATTTTTCTTATTATTCATAGTTTTTCTCAATGAAGGTTTTTATACATTTCTAAGAAGGGCTTGGAAAGGGTTTTATAGGGTTTTTAATTTTTAAACCCTGGCTCAATGCAAACAAGATATTATCCAATTTGCACACCCTCCTCTGATGTAGATCTAGCCTTTTTTACAAGTTCTCTTTTTACAAGTTCTCCTTTTATGGATCATAGCAACTCACATTTTTTGGAACTTTTCTGAATTTTTAACTTTATATAATTTTAATTTTTGGAATTTTATTATTTAATTTATATGGAATCTGTTCCAATGGTCTCCTCCCACGGACTTCCCCGTCATATAAGAATATTTTAAGTGTCCTATCGCAATGGTTCCTCTATTTTAACGTCCTCCTGCTTTTTCTGTTTTTTCTGTTTTTCCTGATTTTTTGGATTTATAATGAATATACAATTTTATTCTTATTTTTTCATATTCTTTCGTCTAAAAACGTGAGAACCCGCTCATGAGGTCTCTGGATTTTAATCAGAATTATTTTAAAATCCAAAAAAACAATTTTTGTTTTAGCACGATTTTATCTCACCGACTAATTGTTACATGTATGGGCACTTTTTTCATAGTCTAGCACTTATTGCATAGACACATGGGCCCACGATTTTATGTTTTATGTATTAAGTATAGTCAAGATACGTATCACTTGATCACTTTGTCACTATAATAATAAAACTATTTTAACAAATATCTATTATTTCCACAATCACGGCACACACTGGTTATCGGTTCACCCCGATTAAACCAGACACATCACTATTTGCACAAATTTATTTTAAACCTATTATTTGGCTTAGTCGTACTTTGTGTTTAATAAAGAATATTGTTTTTATGTACGGCAAACACAACATGAAGGGAGTTCACATGATGAATAAACATTCTTTTAGGATATGGGATAGGTGCACCAAGATGGCCGCCGTGTCCGGCCTCAAATTGGGTATACTAAGATGGCGCCATCCCAGCCTATAAAAAGACCGGGAGTAGTGAGAGATGGCACGCTCCAGATGACGTCGTATGACGAAACGCGTAGGGCGTGGCTTGTTTACGTCAATACGTCACTTCCGGGAATGGTGGTCTGAGTCGGTGGAACGCGGAAGCGGCCCGGCGAACACCTTTCAAGCTGACAGTGAACTCCCCAAACTGTGAGTGGATGCTAAGTTATTTTGCTACACACAACATATGCTACGCAATGGAGGTTTATTCTTTGTTCTAGTGACCAAGAAGTGTCGAGCCAAAGGCATAAGAGTGCGGTAAGCAGCGGTGCTTTTTGGTGGAACATCCGCCGGCGCCTTATATTGTTTTTAGCACGGATCACAAACACGTGGCACTTGGTATTATTGGCACTTTATACAGATGTATGATATATGACACTTGTATTGTGGTACACTGAGCACAGCCCAGTTTAAACCTATTGATGTTTTTAACGGCACGTAGCACTTTCTATGTATTGATTGCACTACATGCACTTTTATAGCACATAATGCACACGTTTGCACAATATTAATTTAAAAGTGGTAGCGCCGTGTCCAACATTTCTTGCAATTTTTCCTAATCTACTACCTCAGAGGTAGGTTGGAGGCAGCTTACACCACTAATTGATTTTGTACTGAAACTCCATAGCGCTGGTATACAACCCCCTTTTTCGATATTGACTTTTGCCGATATATTTGTATCGGCCCCGGAACTGGCCGATATTCCAAATATTCCAAATATTGCTCATGTACGGGTAAAATGATGTCACATAGCATAATTCCGTTTACAAATGGTATTGAATATACCACTCACATATGTACAAATTAAAGATATAAGCAATGAAGTGATGTCATGACATCACTTCCAGGTACTGGTGCCAGATTAGAAAAAATGACAGCATTCAAAACAGCCAAAGTTGGCGTTTTGAATGCTTTTAAGTGCAGAGGAGCGGTTTGGGGTCTTTTAGACCCCCAGATCCCCCCACAAGAATCAAGTGATAAAAATAAAAAAAAAAATTTTAAATGTATGAAAATATCGCCCAATATCGGCATATCAGAATATGCTTTGGCCAAAATATCGGTATCGGCAACGAAAAACCAATATCGGTCGATCACTAATTACAGTATCCTGTTAACAGGAGGAACTGTTCACAAATCTACCCCATCATAATCATTTTTGGAAGGTGCATTTGGGGGTCGTCATTTTATGTACATCTACTTAAAGTTGAATTCTGGTAAAAGAGCTAAATATGAACAGATGAAATACACACTTAGGAGCTGTATTTGCTGTTAAAGAATGCTTTGTATTTTCTGAATGGATGCAAAGTATTCTCTGATTGGATGAGGTAGAGAGCGTAGCATCACTGCCCTGCCAATCCACCTCATCCAGTCAGAGAAAACCTTGTATTAATTTAGAAAATGCAAAGCGTTCCCTGAATGGCGCCCATGCTGAGTTGGCCGACCTCCGGTGTTCAGCATGTATCAGGCCAGCCACTCAGAATGGGACCTGAAAGTAAGTGGAGAACACTGGAGTGTCTAATTCAGTGATTTCCAGCTTCCAGCAGCATCGGCTAGGTATGGTATATGGAGAGTTAAGTTGGTCCAAGCTGGACTGGATCAATGTAACCACTATAAAATATCCATTTATTTTCTACACACCCAGTTGCATTTCTTTGTGTTTTTTAGATCTGTCTAGAGTTCATATTTAATACGAATATCCAAACAATCATTGACTGCATTTCAAATATAAAGCACACAGAAATGTTCAACAGGTTCAGTTGTTGTTTAACCAGAAATTAGAATGTGTAAGGAGCATGATGTAGGCAACTTCGACTGTGGAATAATCATTGCATGATTTAAACACATAAAGACACATCCAAGGTAAAAGTTGTGGGCCTACTCGCCTTGCACATAGGGGAACCCCTCTTTTCATGTACGCGGTCACCAATGCCTGGGACCAGGCGGGGCTGCGGTCATGTGAGAGTCAATATTAAACCAAGACCCCAGCTAAGAAGTGAGCTGTACACTATGTGCAGCCTTCACTCTCCCATACCATGCAGCTAGGTCCAAGGGGTCTCCGTACCGCGAGTTCGGTCCGGATTGCTTTTGGGGCACCGATTGGTAGGGAGGGAGTCAGAGCACCGACCCCCTACCTACCGGAGTACCTGTCACCCATGCCTGGTACCACTCTTCGCTGGCCAGCTGCTATACATTCCCACTAGTTCATGGGTACCCGTAGGGGCAACCCACTTTCTCCAACTCTCCTGCTGAATTAACCCTTGTGTTGGCCTTTCATTCCTCTTCAACCTCATATGTGCTTTACAGGCTCTGTTCTTTGATATGCCAAATATCTTTAAATAACCCCTTTAAAATAATCAGACCAGGCTTAGGATAGTTAAAATACTAAATAGTCTTAGGCTGCCCAGGCATACCTTTCCAGGTAGTAGTCTATTTTCTGAAGAATCCTAGTGATGTCGATTACCATGGGGGGAAGCTCACAGGATGCTGATGGCTACATCTTCACAGGTGGGCTTCTCACTTCTTTCCCATGCAGCCCCTTCCCGCTCTCAGAGCCTTCCTCCTATTTATATACAGAACAGGGTGGAGGGCAGAACTCAGAAAAGCCCGGGAAAGTGCAGAACCTGTATTAAACCCCCAGGCAGCCCAGTAACTATCTACAACAGCAGCGCCCCAAGTAGGCACCTGCATACATGCTGGTCTATTGGTGAAAGCTGGATGAGACCCGATGTACTGATCACTCCATAAATTTACAGTAGTGTGCAGAAAGACATCTCTGAACACCTGAACAGGCTACAGCAACAGAAGACCATCAGCCATAATCAGAAAAAATGCTAACAATTGTCATGAAATCAATACATGAAGAGTGAAAAGTTGTCATGTGTTCTGACATTTCTCAATTCATGCTGCAATTCGCTTCTCAACCATTTTTTCAATCAAGGCACCCATTAAAATTATTCACAATCTCAAGGCACCCCATTCTAAAACGTAAACCACACATGTAGGACACTTAGCATTAGAGGTGATTAAGGCTGGCCATGTATGGATTAAAATTTGGCTGGTTGAGCAGGAACCGGTTGATTTTCAATCCATTTACGGACACTGTGGTTGTACAGAAGTTGATCCACCGATCGACTTCTGTACAACCACCCTGTTGGGTTTTCTCCACTTTGTTTGCAGATTGGTGTTGCAGGCTATAGCAGTGCTGATTAGTGTATTCTGATGATGGGGAATCGGGTTCGTTTTTTTGTTTAACCCACTGGTTGAATGAAAAAAAAAATACTGACTCATCTATGGGCTGCATTGGTCTTCCAAAGCAGACATATTTACACCCTTGTACTGACTAGTATTCCAGCATTCTCTTCTCCCTCAGCTAACATGAATCCAGTGCTAATGGAGAGGGGTAACAAGGGTGCTGTGCAGGTGCCCGACATCTTCCATATAAACTGATGATGTCATTGGTTGGCCTATTTGCCAATGACATTCTGTTATTCATAACGAATCCTGTTACGACGTTGCCCAGTTTATTGCCTTACTGTCTGATTTCAGAGCCATTTCTGGGTTAAGGGTAAATCAACTAAAATCGGGGGCACTGAATATAAATCTTCCAGACATAGTCCTAAGTTCTTTACGGCCTTCTATCTCCTTTAAATGGTGTACACACGCACTCCCATATCTTGGGGTTAAACTGATCTCTGAAATTGCCACACTGTATCGTGCAAATTACACGCCTCTATATGACTCTACAGAACGTGACCTGAAGACCTGGCAGGCCTATGATCTTTCCTGAATGGGTAGAATAGGGGCCGTTAAGATGGTTCTTCCTCATATAATATACTATTTTAGGTCCCTCCCAATTCCAGTATCACCCGTTTTCTTTTGGCAGTTCCAATCTCTGATCTAGAAACTTTTTGGGAACAAGGGTGGCTGCTGGGTAGCCCGTTCTACTCTGTATAGGTCCAAATAGTGAGGTGGGCCAATTGGCCCAGTTACACCAAATTTTCGCCAGAAAATTCAAACCTGATTAGGTCCACATGGAGGTGCAGGCTACCCCAACCCTCCCCCTGAATTTTCTGATGTGGCTCTCTGCAAAGGAGCGTCAAGCGGTGTTGAGTCCTTCTTTATCCATCTTCTTGCGGTTGTGGAACACAGCATGTAAGTTGTATCCTTTAAAATCCCCCCACATGCCAGTGACCCCTCTCTTCAATAACCCTCATTTTCTCCCAGGCCAACAGTTTAACCAATTCACCTGCTGGGTCAACAAGGTTCTTTACAGAATAGCACACTTTGTAGACCATAAGGGGATAAGACAACATAGCTACTTTAAGAAACATTACAAATTCTCCCTGAGGAGACTTATATTCTATGCTAAATGACCCACTTTATGCAAACCCTAAAAAGGGATCAGGTTGATATAACTACTAGGACCCTATTTGAGAACAGGTGCATACGTGGGTCCAAACCACAGGGAGGGATTTTGGAGTTATATGCCCTGTTCCCCAATCAGGGTAACAAACCTTCATATCAAACTGCATGGGAATCGGACCTAGGGAAGACAATTGGGGAGGAGGTGATGACAAAATGGTCAACTATGGTGCACAAGGCCATACTTCCTTGGTGGAGGAAAATTACAAAGTGTTATCGCGCTGGTACCTTGTCCCGACAAGGTTGGCCAAACTATATCCTGGTACCTCACCCTTATGTTTTCTGGGATGTGGACAGGAAGGTGATATGTTTTATGTTTGGTGATCCTGCCTGAAGGTCCGACGCTTCTGGATCAGGATGTTAAACCTGATCTATTCAGTGATGGGACAGAGTTTTCCCAGAGGTGTAAAAACTGTGCTATTTACTGACCTTCCGGAAGAGATCCCCAGGCATCTACGAACTCTCACATTTTTCATTCTCTTAGCAGCTAAAATAACCATAGCGTGTGCAATGAATTCACCTGTGCTCAATATTGCGATGGTGAAACATAAAAACTTGGATTATGATTAATGAAAAACTTACCAATATTCGAAGAGAAAAGCGAAGATAATGGGAGGCTCGGGCTGAGGGGACCTATCCTCTTCTACTCTACCCTATTCTGATCCTTTCTTCTCTCTTTATTTTTCAATTTTAATTTTTCCTGTTATTGGTTCTGTTATACCATAATAATAATTTTCGGTAGGATGCTACTAGGGGACCGTGAAGTCTCCCCTATAGGACTCATTTTTATTTTTTTGAGATTGAGACCACATGATATTAGGTACCTGACCAGTTCTAGTTAACACTGCTTTATATTTCCCATATTTGGGTGATCACTAACTTATTGTACTGTTACTTGAACTTATTATTGCATGTTGATGTTTCTTGTTTCTTGGTGCCTAGGTGTTGAGATTTATGGGCTCATAGCCTTAGACATGCCAACGAGTCATGGTAGTGGGTAGAGCCGGATTATCGGGCCAAAAACTTTGATACAATTTTCTAGTTTAACTGTTCAGGGTCTCTGATCATATTGGAAAATGCATCCTTGTTCTGATAACTTTCTGACGATTGTTTAGGAATAAACTTCTGTATGCTGCTTTAAATTTGTAATAAAAATGATTGGAACAAAAACAGGTTTGATCCCCCTGCTGGCTTGTATATACTTTTTGGGCACATTTTACGCATTTTGCCAAGGCACCCCTGAAGAAACCTGAAGGCGCTACAGGGTGCCTGGGCACCCTGGTTGAAAAAGGCTGACATAGAAGAGGGATAGATTTGAAGTACACCACAAAGTCCATCATCTTTTGCATCAAAACTCAGGCTGCTGCTGGTGTAATGGTAATGCTTTTGCATCAGCATAGACCAAAACCCCAATGGGATTGGTTGAATCTGTGCCATGAGGAATTCAGGCTAAAGGCAAATAGGGGTCCTACCAGATAGGTGTAGCTTTTGGCCACTGCTTGAAATTCATTGATTGTTAAGTTCATTATCCAATACTGTGTATAAGAAACATCATTACCTGTGCTTTATCATTGCTACAAACAGGCACAGTGAGGTTATTTTGCACTGTAATATCGTTCTGAGGCATCAGAGCTTGTAATACATTCTCAGTATAGAAGCCTATGTTTTACTGTTCTCCATGAAGACTCAAAGACCAGCTTCCCACTGAGATCCGCAGCCAGCTCTCTTGACGTTAACAAAGGATGAACAAGACAGACAGGAGTGGATTGTATCCATTACTATGTGCCCTGTGATTTCATTTCAGAATCACCCATTGTGAAAGAATCTGCAGAACACAAGTTTGTTTTGATATATAATACATAGACATCAGATTGCAGTAATAGATGGCACGGCTCCTTCTGCGTTTCACTATAAAAGCACATATTGCGCAGGAACACACCAATAAAGTTGGATGTGACAAGTGCATTTTTTTTATCAGATTACTTCGTAATAGTTCAATACAACAACTATTACACAAAGCTGCGGCTGGATAAATCAATAAAATTAGGACAGACAGGGACCAGTTTAAGCTACTTGGTGCAATTTACTTTGATTTAATAGGGTCTCCTGGAGAAAGTCTGAAGGAGAAGCCGAGCAGTTTTACCATTTCAGTTTCTGAAAATAAATTGAAGTCGTAAAGAAAAATACACAGAGGTTCCGAAAAAGAAACAAAATTCAAAATGTTGGCACGGTGACATTGTCTTTGACCAAAAGTAAATCTGTAAAAAATACTATTGCTCCTCGTGTCAAGAATACCCAAACGTGCTTTCAGTAGTGACTTTACTAAACTTGAGCTTCTGCAGTTGTTCTTTAATGGGAAATTCAACGTTACTTTAAAATAAATTACCTTTTTAAAGAGACCCTATACGTTTGTAAAAAAAAATGAATAAACTTTAAAGGGGAGCTTCAGGCTCCCCCAAAAAATTACAAGTCAGCAGCTGCAAACACTGTAGCTGCTGACTTTTAATATAAGGACACTTACCTGTCCAGGGATCCAGCAATGTCCTCACCCAAGCCATTCGGGTGCAGGTGCCACCACCTCAAGTAAGGAAAACTGGCAATGAAGCCCTGCCGCTTCACAGCTGGTTTCCTACTGCCCATGAGCAAGCCATGCCGTGTCTTGTAAATGGAACTTCCCCTTTTTGATGAAGTTCTGCTTTATGATTTCTGCAAGAGAAGGGAGCCATTACACATCTTTAGTGGCCCGTGAGTAGGCAGGTTAAACTATGTATAGTTATAGTGAGCCAGCGGCTGGTCCAGGCTGGGGGAAAGGGTTAAAAGGTTTTCAAGCTCAGTGTCCAGGCTTTAGGTTCTAGCCAGCCCACCAGTGCTATGAAAAGGGAGTGGAGTTTGCCCGCAATCTGACGTCACAAGCCGGAAGGAGTCCGCCGCTGCATGGCGGCTCACGATCGGATGTTTGTCATTTGTTATCTGCGCCCTTCTATTATGTATATGGTGAATGTAACTCCTCTTTAATAAATATCCAACTTTTTTGAAACGTACTACACCATTGGTCCTCTTCTATCTTAGTTGCATAGTTACATAGTTAGTGAGGTTGAAAAAAGACATCAGTCCATCCAGTTCAACCTATGATGTGTGTGTGTGTTTGCTGTTAACCGTACATTGTATACCCCTGTATGTTGTGGTCTTTAAGGTGCCCATCTAATAGTTTTTTGAAACTATCAATGCTCCCTGCTGAATCTGTTGGCTTTGCTTGCAGCGGCTTGGCATTGCATGCCACTGCCAAGCCTGTTGTCTACCAGTACCCCCAGGTCCTTTTCCATCCTAGACTCACCCAGAGTTCCCCCCCTAATGAGTAGCTTGCTTTCTGGTTTCTGGCACCCAAGTGCATTACTTTACATTTTTCAACATTAAACCTCATCTGCCATGTAGTTGCCCACCCCATTATTTTGTTCAGGTGCGCATGTAAGGTTTCCACATCCTGCATAGAAGATATTGGCATGCTTAGTTTAGTATCATCCGGATCTCTTTTTTGGGTATTATTAACCCCATGAGAGCTGACAGGGATTAGTACACAACTTTTCCTGGATGATTCAGGACCCAGCAGAGTGCTCTTGAATATGATGTATCTTAGGATCTCAAGGCATTTTTGATCGCTGTGAGAGCAGTGATCAATGTGATCTGGTAAGAGGCCAATGGTTCTGTGTGGTGGAGGTGCAGGCTGTTTCAGTTTTATCCACTGTTGTTCCATCTTCACACATCGAGGTGTTTATTATTGTGGACTCATCACATACTGTGGACTTTATGTTTTTATTAGCGCTGCATTTATATTATCTTATGAAAAGGGGGTGGCTGAGGTCCAGGAGTCTCCAGGGTACAGTGGGTTCCAGCATCACCTGTGAGCACAATTGTTGGCGCTGCTTAACCACTTCCCACAAACCAACGTACCTGTACGTCGGCTTGAAGAAGTGGTTGTACCGGGATGATGCCTGCATCTGCAGGCATCAACCTGGTACAGTTTTTTAGAGCCGTCGGCTTTCAGGAGATAACAAACGGTGCGGGCCAGCAGCCGCTCGGCTGTTATCCCAGCAAGCGGGAGGGGCCACCCACCCACGCCCTCCTGCAGCTCTGCCCAGGTCTCCCGTCCCACCAGGAGACCCAAGCAACCAACTGGCACATTCGCTGGCTGGTTGGAGTCCCAAACGAAGCCAGATTCCTTGTGACAGTAATAAAATTGATCAGATTTTTTTTTTTTTAAGTGTTAAAAATAAAAATTTAATTAAAATGTAGCACCCTCCTAGGTAGGTGCTAGGCAAAGCATATATGTGACCCTGTTCTGCTTATCTTGAGGGTCTGATCTGTTACTGAGCCTGTCACATGCTTCCAGGTGTGACCTGTTGAGTCTGGGGAGTCTCCCCACTGTATCCAATGAGGGACTTTGTTGGACAGTGGAGGAAACCTAGCCAATAGCACACCAGGGTTTAGGACTGTCCCAGTGGGTGGGGATTGCTGCCATGCATCCTTGGATTGGAAATAAATCCAGAGGGGGCATGTGACAAGGGGTTTTTGGGCGGGAAGCCAGGTCCCAGGAGGAGGGTGATGGCTGTTTCTCCTCCTGTTGCTGAGGAAGGTGGTCCAGGCAGTCAGCCTAGGGACTAGGGGTTGAGCTGTGCTGCAGATGATCCAGTGTAATGACCAAGTGGAGCTGCTGGGCAGAATACTTCTGGAAAAACAGTATCATGAGTACTCAAGCATCTACCCTGGGGTCTGCCTAAGAGAGGGGACCACTCCCGAGGGTTCAAGGGGATCCAGAAGTCAGCCAACCAGGAGTGTTACAAAAAAGGGTATTAGAGGGTAAAGGGGGGCGCCAGGAAGGGCCCTGAAGTTGCTCAGCAGTGCAGTCTACTATTAAAGTCAGCTACCTCAGGAAGAGTGTACCTTAGGAAGCTAAAAGGACTTTTTTCACAGTCAAAGGTGAAATACAGTAAGCGGCCCAGCCGTGACTAGCTCAAACAGCATTAACCAGCGTCAGTCAGCGTTAACCAGCATCCGTCAGTATTTTTTGTACAGTCCCTGCCTTTTTGTGCATAGTTCAGTTATTGGAGTATCCCACTCATCCTTTCTCCTATCCAAGTTCCTAATAAAACATAAAAACCAAAGAAACTGGACTGGTTCTTGTCTGAGGTAAAAACACTTGGTAACATGTCATAATGGTCTACTGTTGCTAATGGAAACCCAGGGGAACCCACACACAGCAGCTCCAATGGGATTAGTGCTACAAAAAGAAATAGGAAAACAAAACATTTAAAAGCGCCCCCATTTTGGTGAGCTCGCGCACCAAAGAAAACGCATGCGTAAGTCGCGCTCGCAAATGAAAACGGTGTTCAAATCACACATGAGATATCACCGCGATCGTCAGAGTGAGAGCAATAATTGTAGAAAAATACCTCCTCTGTAACTCTAAACTGGTAAGTGTCGGCTATGGAGATTTTTAAGTGCCGTAGTTTGTCGCCATTCATCTTTCACAATATAAAAAAAAGTTGGAATAACTTTGCTGTTTATTTTTTTTTAATTCAGTGAAATGTATTTTTTCCCCAAAAAAATTGCATTTGAAAGACCGCTGTGCAAATACCACGTAACAAAAAACATTGCAACAACATGAAATTATATATATAATGTTTGGAGGTTCTAAGAAATTTTCTAGCAAAAAAATATGGATTTTAACTTGTAAACAACATGTGTCAGAAATAGGCTCAGTCCTTAAAGGAACCAGGGTTTTCAAAAGATATCCAGCCATGGACAATTCCGTTATGGACTCTCCCTCACCGAGGTATTCCTGGGCCACAAGAGTACTCTTTTAGGATTAGGGGAAGGACTTTGTTTATATTAAACTCAGTGGCGGCTGGTGCTCAAATTTTTTTTTTGGGGGGGGCGCAAACAGAAAAATGTAATAGGCATTGCTTTGCGGCAAAAAACGCTGTAAAAAATTGCATGACTTTGGGGGTGTGGCCGGGATGTGAACCTGCACGGACGCTTAGGGCTCTAGCTCCGCTCCTGTCTACATCCTATCCACTCCATCGGCATCCATCCCTCACACTTGAACCCCTGAAATACTTACCCTGGGGACCAGGAAGGCGAGCGGCACGTCGCGGGTTCCTCCGCTTTCCTTTTCCCGCTTGCTCCTCTCGGCCTTCGGGTCCCGCGGCGGCCATCTTGGACATGAGGTCCTCTCCGGCAAGAATGTCTGCGGGTACTCAGACTGCTCCCGACTCCGGGCCCCCTCGGATCCTTCCCCGGCAGACATCCTGGAAGCTATCAAGGCATGCAGGGACACACTCACTACAAAAATGGACTATCTTGCCACTGACATCAGCCTGATACGGCATGACCTGGGTAAATTCCGCTCCTGGGTGACGGAGGCGGAGGAGAGAATATCCCAGCTGGAGGACGCTACCCGGGCTGACTCTACCGAGCTCCGTGCTCTTCAACTCCAGGTCAAAGCGCTGCAGGATAAGGCCGTGGACACGGAGAATCGCCTCCGCCGCAATAACATCCGCATTCTGGGCCTGCCGGAGCAGGCGGAGGGCTCTAGACCAGCGGAGTTTGCCGAGACGTTCCTGCCGTCAATACTGGGCCTTCCAGCCATGCCACCTACGTTCGTGGTTGAGCGGGCGCATAGGGTTCCCCCGACCCCCCGGTGCCAGGCGCCCCTCCTCGGCCCTTCCTTCTCCGCCTTCTGAACTACAGACACCGGGACCAAATTCTTGCAGCGGCCAGGGCCAAACAGGAGATCTGCTATGAAAATGCCAAATTGATGGTCTTTCCTGATTACTCCCCGGAGGTCCAGAGCAGGCGGCATCAGTTCACCGACATCAGGAAACGGCTGCGTGACAAGGGCCTGAAGTATGGCCTCCTCTATCCTAGCCGCCTTCGGGTCATAGATGGGGACCGCGCTCGATTTTTTGACACCCCTGAGGCGGCGGCTGCCTGGCTGGATGTTCGCTGAACTGGCTGTTCCCTGGGTCTGCCTTTTTCACCTACTGATCTGCCGCAAGTATTAATCCTGTTTGTTCCCCCGCAGCCCTGTGATTCTCCTGTGTTCCCCCTCTTCCTCTGTCCCTTCCTTTTACCTGGGCTGCTTCATTGATGACTTCCCCTCTCCTGGACTACCTGCCCATCTCCCTTTTTGATCCCCATCTCCCCCCTTGCTGCTTTCCCCTTACTGACTTCATACCTGGATGGATGTCCCTATTCACTGGAGCTATCCCCCCCCCCTCCCCAGAGCTGTTGATATCATTTTGTTTGCTGTTTTTTTTTTTTTTTCCTCCTGCTGCCTGGACTGGGACTTCCTGGTCCTAAGTTGGAACTGAGCCTTTTTTCTCACTGAGACTGATCCGCAGGCTGTACCGTTAACGGCCTGTGTACCCCCTTTTTTGGTTTTGTTTTTGGGTCAAGATCGTCCCCCCGTCTCCCCTGTGTTTTATGGGGTGGCCGGGGCACGATAGGGTGCGCCCTTCTGGCTCTGGGAAATGTGTTATATGTTTCACTGTATGTTTTTGTTTCCTTTTATTTTTCTTTTTGGTTATGTGTTTGGATGATTGGTGCATGGGTCCTTGCGGTGCTGTTACTCACCAGATGCGTTTGCTAGCTTGTGGTTTCACTGGCTCTTACATGATTTCTGTACCTAGGTATAGCGTCACCTAAACCCTCTACCTTTTCTGTCCTCTCGTGGAACGTCCGTGGCCTTAATAACAAATTTAAACGGGTGCAGCTGTTTCAGTATGTTAAATCCCATAGCCCTTCTATTTTAGTGCTACAGGAGACCCATCTGGTGGGTGGCAAGCTGCAGACCCTCAGGAAGCCTTGGGTCCAGCGGGCCTTTCATGCCTCTTACTCATCCTACGCCAGGGGGGTGTCGGTTCTGATACGCAGGTCCCTGCCTCATGAGGTTGAGGCTGTCCATACTGATCCCATGGGAAGATTTGTTGTTTTGGTGCTCACCCTATGGCGGCAGCGATATGTCGTGGTGGGAGCTTATGTGCCCCCGCCCTTTAAATCCGAGGTTCTTTACACGATATTGGAAAAGATTTCCCTCTATGTCCCTGCTAAATTATTGATTGTTGGAGATTTCAATGCCATCCTCTCCCCTGACCTGGACAGACCAGGGCCGCCCAGGGTGTTCTCTCATGATCTCCTTGACTGGGCGGAGGCGGCCGGGGTCCGAGAGGCCTGGCGCTGGAAACACCCTGAGCGGAGGGAGTACTCCTGCTTCTCTGCTACTCACAAGACCTCCTCCAGGATTGACCTTGCCTTTGCCAGCCCGTCTGTCTTGTCGGAGGTGGAGGGGGTGGCATATCTCCCGAGCGGTCTGTCCGATCATAGTCCCTTGCTGGTCACGTTGCGATCTGGGTTGACTCGCGACGGTTCCATGTGGCGCCTGGGCGCACACTGGATAGACCAGCCGGATGTCTCGCGACAGGCCCCTCCGGTACTGCGGGAGTATTGGGACATTAATGCTGGCACGTCCTCCCCTGCTGTGGTGTGGGATGCGTTTAAGGTGTTCACCAGGGGCCACTATATCTCTTCCATCAAGGCGGTGCGCACCCAACTGGCCGCGACACGGTGGTGTTGGAAACAGCGGCGGAGGAGGCTTCTGTCCGCTATGGGCAGGACCCTTTGGCCATGAACTTTGAGGGGCTCCAGACGTCCCGGCAGGACCTCCAGCTTCACCTCTCGGAGCTCACCAGGCTGTCCCTATATCACTCGCGACAGCGCTGCTTTGAACAAGGGGACCGCAATGGTCGCCTGTTTGCTCAACTCTCCCAGCAGGATACTCCCTTGACACTAGTGCCCGAGCTTACCTCCTCGGCGGGGGAGGCTATTACCTCTCCTGATGCAATTCTGTCAGAATTCAGAGACTTCTATTCCCATTTGTATACTACCACCCTCCCACCGAGCCTTCTGCCGGAGGATTTATACCCTCTTCTGGATCCGATTGCTCTGGGATGGTTGTCTGATCATGAACGGTCCGGTCTGGTCCAGCCGATCACAGAGGAGGAGGTGAAAGTGGTGATCCGCTCTATTCCTAGGGGGAAGGCTCCCTGCCCGGATGGACTTCCGATCAAATTTTATCGGGCCCATCTGGATCTGCTGGCCCCACTGTTGGCCGCACTGTTTAATGATTGTCTGGCGGAGGGGACTCTCCCCCCCTCCATGGCGCAGGCTCATATCATCCTGATACACAAGCCTCCTAAAAACCCAAAATTATGTGCCTCCTATCGGCCGATTGCTTTACTTAACAACGATCTAAAGATCCTCACTAAACTGCTGGTGGCTAGACTTCAACCCCTGCTCCCCTCTGTCGTCGACCAGGACCAGACCGGTTTCATGGCCCATAGATCCACAGACATTAACCTCCGCAGGCTATTTACAAATCTACAAGCCAACCACGCTAATGCTGGCTCCCGAGTCATCGCCTCTCTCGATATCGAGAAGGCGTTTGACTCGGTGGAGTGGCTTTTCTTATGGGAGGTACTCCGGAGAATGGGCTTTCCGCTTCTGTTCATCCGCTGGCTGCAGACCATTTATGCCTCCCCCGGGGCTGCCATTCGCCTTGGGGGCAGGCTGTCCTCTGTATTCACGCTGTCTCGGGGTACGCGGCAGGGCTGCCCTCTCTCCCCGGCCCTTTTTGCCATAGCCATGGAGCCCGTGGCGGAGGCCCTTCGGATCTCTCCGCATGTCAGAGGATTGCGGGTGGCATGGCTGGAGGAGAGGGTAGCCCTGTACACGGATGATCTCCTCTTGTTTCTTAATGATGCTGGACCGTCCCTCGGGGGTGCCCTCAGGATCCTGAATGCCTTCTCTGAGGTGACGGGGCTCAAAGTTAATTGGTCCAAATCCCTACTACTGGCGATTGACCCTGGGGCCAGGAGTGGGTGTCTGCCGGATGTTTCTCTTCAGTGGGTGGATAGTTTCATGTATCTTGGGGTCCGGGTTTCGCGGAACCCTGCTGATTTTATTACCCTGAACCTGGACCCGGCTGTAGCTGGGCTTAGGGTCAAGATGAAGGCGTGGGAGAACCTCCCTCTTTCCCTGCTAGGCAAGATCAATTTGATTAAAATGAAACTCCTTCCTAAGTTGACATACTTATTTCGTCACTCTCTGCAATGGATCCCGAAGTCCTTTTTCACTGCACTTAATAAGCTGTTCTCCAGTTTCCTCTGGGGCCCCCGCCCCCCTAGATACAAATTTGCCACCCTTATGCGCCCCCTCTCCCAGGGGGGGCTGGCTTTCCCCGATTGCCACAAGTATTTCTTGGCCTCTCAGCTGGTCACAGCTGTCTGGTGGTTAGCTCCGGAGGCTTCTAATTCCGCAGTGGTGGTGGAGGCCGCGGTGTTGGAATCAATGGAGGCGTTGTCCCTTCTCTTGTTTCGGGGACTCGGGATCCTTACGACTTGACTACCTCCATGCGCACGATGCTTCGGGCGTGGCGCCAGGGGCTTCTCCTGGAGGCTTACCCGAACACCGCGTCCTCCCCGAGTGCCCCCCTGTGGAGGAGCCCCACCTGTACAGTCTCCCTGACCCGGTGCGATGGACCAAGAATAATATAAAAAAGGTCTCGGACCTTACGTCTGACCTAACCCTCCCGTCCTTCACACATCTTGTTACAGACCGCAATGTCCCTCCCTCGCACTTCTTCCACTATCTACAGTTGTCCCACGCCTTCAGGGCTCAGTTTCCTCCTGGGGGTTCTCAGCTGGTGCAGCCGGATCTGGAGCGGGTCCTACGGTACGACTGCTCTACTGGGGCGGTCTCGGTGCTGCACCACCATCTTCTCCGAGTCTCCTCTCCGGAGCTCCTGGGCCTCCACTCTCGCTGGGCCCAGGATGTCCCGGACTTGGACTCGGTGGACTGGTTGCATATTTGGGACTCCCCATTCAAGATTCTGGTCTCCATGCGTGACCGCCTTGTCCAATTTAAAATTGTGCACAGGGCTTATCTCACTCCGCACTGCCTGCATCGAATCTATCCTACACAGTCCCCGGAGTGCTGGCGCTGCGGGAATGTTCCAGGGGATTTTTTCCATATCTTTTGGTTATGTCCGAAACTTACAGTCTACTGGTCCCATATTTTTTCGGTGTCCTCTGCACTTTTGCAGATGGACCTGGACCCCTCTCCCCGGCTTGGCCTCTTGGGACTGTTGGATGACTTGGTGCCCAGGGTGGCTGACCGCACCCTCCTGGGTCTCCTACTCTTTTATGCCTGGAAAAATATAGCTTTGCACTGGCGCAGGCAGGCTCCCCCCATGCTTCAGCAATGGAGGGATTTGGTGGACGGGGTTATTCCCCTATACCGGGACACATACGCTCACAGGGGCTGCCCGAAAAAACATGACCACGTGTGGCTGGAGGGTTCCTTGACTGCCCTGCTTGCGTGCTTAGAGTGAGAGGTGGTGCTTGGGCCTGCCGTCCTGCCTTCCTAGACTATGTTGTTTACTACGTGTTGCTGTGTTTTTTTTTTTTCTATTATGCTAGCTGTAAACGCTGTGACTTTCTGCATCAGTCTTGTGAGTGACGACACTATGTTTATCCTTTTAGTGCCTTGTATTTGAACCGTATGCACCATTGTTGTTCTTGTATTGTGTTGTTGGTTTTTTCTGTTTTATACCAATAAAAAGATTAAAAAAAAAAAAAATTGCATGACTGAGTTCGCAAAAGTGTGAAAGGGGCCTTCAGTAATTAAGGTGTAGTGTGCCCCCTTTAAATGCAGAGAGACCAGCGTGCCCCCTTTCAATGCAGAGAGACCAGTGTGCCCCCCTTTCAATGCAGAGTGACCAGCGTGCCCCCTTTCAATGCACAGTGACCAGCATGCCCCCTTTCAATGCACAGTGACCAGCGTGCCCCCTTTCAATGCACAGTGACCAGCGTGCCCCCTTTCAATGCACAGTGACCAGCATGCCCCCTTTCAATGCAGTGACCAGCGTACATGCCCCCTTCAATGCACAGTGACCAGCGTACATGCCCCCTTTCAATGCACAGTGACCAGCGTGCCCCCTTTTAATGCAGTGGCCAGCGTACATGCCCCCTTCAATGCAGTGACCAGCGTACATGCCCCCTTCAATGCAGTGACCAGCGTACATGCCCCCTTCAATGCAGTGACCAGCGTACATGCTCCCTTTCAATGCAGTGACCAGCGTAAATGCCCCCTTTAAATGCAGAGACCAGCGTACATGCCCCTTTCAATGCAGAGACCAGCGTACATGCCCCTTTCAATGCAGAGACCAGCGTACATGCCCCCTTCAATGCAGTGACCAGCATACATTCCCCCAATGCAGTGACCATCATACATTCCCCCAATGCAGTGACCAGCGTACATGCCCCCAATGCAGTGACCAGCGTACATGCCCCCAATGCAGTGACCAGCGCACATGCTTCCAATGCAGTGACCAACGTACATGCCCCCAATGCAGTGACCAGCATACATGCCCCCAATGCAGTGACCAGCATACATTCCCCCAATGCAGTGACCAGCGTACATGCCCCCAATGCAGTGACCAGCATACATGCCCCCAATGCAGTGACCAGCACACAAGCCCCCAATGCAGTGACCAGCATACATGCCCCCAATGCAGTGACCAGCATACATGCCCCCAATGCAGTGACCAGCATACATGCCCCCAATGCAGAGATCAGCGTGCGTGCCCCCTTTAATGCAGTGACCAGCATACATTCCCCCAATGCAGAGATCAGCGTGCATGCTCCCTTACTCACCTGGAGCAGCAGCGGCGGTGGGCAGCTTCTGATCAGTCTCTCTGCGTCGGCTTCTCCTCGGTCCCGGCGGCGTGTCTCCTCCAGTCCTCCAGCTCCCGCCTCCTCCTCGGCCAATGGCATGGGGTTTGCCTTGCGGCCAATCAGGAAGCGCGTATCGGACGCGCTTCCTGATTGGCCAGGAGGAGGATCGGTGTGACAATAGCGAATTTTCATTCGCTATTGTCACACAATGGGTGGGCTCGGGACGCACTGCTCTGCGCCCCGGGTCCACCCTTTGCATCGCCCTATTAGAGCCTGTGGCTCTAATCAGGTGACGCCAAAAAAAAAAAAAGCCCCATTAAACTCCATGCGTCCGACGGAGGCTCCCCGCCACTGATTAAACTGTTATGCCACACTTAACCATTCTGAACCGGGTCTAAGGTTATTTAAAGGGGTGTATGTTGGTTCTGGCATATCTATAAGAACCAGGGTCTGCAAAGCACAGGGGGGAATGAAGTAACACCACTGCAAAGGGATAACTACAAGGAAGAGGAGCGTAGTCGCTAAGAGTACTCAAGACCCAAGCAACCAGTCATTAGGCGTGGTACCTGGTGCTTGGACGGGTCCTCTGGTAGCGATCCGAATCCGCCTTATGGAGATCTATGGCCTGGTCACGAGTTATGAGAAAGAAGGAGTTAATGAGCATGCATGAGGTCCACGCTAGATGCACGGTGGGACCCCATTCTGTTACTGGAATGAGATACGCTGGACAGATGCAGTGGGCGCAGGCTCAGTGCATCCCTCCTAATACAAACATACAAGGTACAGTGTTTAGTGAAATGGGACAAGTCGCTTCTCAGAGGAACTCATGTATTGCTGCACATAGTTAAGGGTCATGTCTAAGTAGGGGGAATGCCTTAATGTTAGATTCTTCATATGACTGCAGTCTCCGCTTGGTCCCGAACATTAATAAGCGTGCTCTGCGCGAAAGGTACCCCCACGTGCATGGCCTCAGGTGACCCCGCACACATGTGTCTTCTGCATTTCCTCCAGTCCAGCACTGATCCGCCATCAGTCTCATTCATCCAACCCTTGAAAAGAATGTCAGATGCCTGTCTCCCCCCACAGTGCACTATGGCTCCATCCTCTGACCCCCTATGTCACTGCTGTGTCCTGTAGGGAGGTGGTTGGAGGAAGAGGCCACAGTACTTGCTGAGTACACTGGCATCTGACACTCCCAGAAGCATTGAATGCTAAAGAGAATGATGAAGGTGGAAGTGCTGAAATGGAGGAAAAGTAAAAGGTACATGTCACTGGAGAGATGAGTTTAAAGTGGTTCTAAAGCCAAAATTTATTTGTTTCATTAAGGTAAAAAATGTTTAGGCATCATTATCCCCCCTCACCTCCCCCTGTACTTGCATGAGACCTCATTCCATCCAGTGCTGTGCACATCTTCTTTCTCCTCACTTCCAGGTATTGGAATACATACATAAATATATACATACATACATATCATTATAAATAACTTTTTTACTTCTGTTATAAGTAATCACATAATCTCTGTTCTCAGATGTATATGTGGCTTAGAAAAGTGGGGGTGGTATCACGTACCTGGAGATGAGCCTGATACTGTGAGGAAGGCCTCTCTTGCGCCTCTGACTCGGGACCCCTGATAGTGCAGACAGGGGGCACCGGAGTATAGAGTAGCACCAGCGCCTGGAGGTTGCAAGTGGCCACTGGTGAGGGTTGCCAGGGAAGTCCAGTGAGCAGGATGATGATCAGGCAGCAGGTGCTGGAGACAGGAGTCCGGATAACAGGAGGAGCCAGGTAAACCTCCTTAGGCAGGATGGACGGATCTGGGAATGACAAGAGCGTGGTCAAACAAGCCGGGTCTGGAGCCAATCGGGAACGTAGAAGCCAGTAGGAGCAGACAGGAGCAGAGGTCACAGGAACAAGCCGAGGTCGGTGCAGGCGGAGAGCAGAGAATAGTCAGGACAAGCCGGGTCTGGAACTAGAAAAAAGATGCAGGTAAGCAGGTAACAGGTATCCAAGGCTGAAGAAAAAGCAGCACTGGAGCAGTGTGAGGGCTGGGTTTAAATAGCCCATTTGGCGCCAGTGTCTAACGCACATTGCGTATTCGCGAACGTGAGAGCGTGGCTGTGCGAGTCCGCGCATGCGCGGCCACGCGAGTCCGCGCATTCGCCATTGTCAAGTTTCTAACGGGAGCACGTCTTTGCACAGCAAACCTTCTCTTACAGGTGGTGAAACAGCTGAACACTAATCTTACCAGTGAATGGCTGTGCAGGGGAGGGGCGTGTCACCACATATCATTATAAATAACTTTTTTTCTTCAGTTATAAGTAATCACATAATCCATGTTCTGAGATGTATATGTGGCTTAGAGAAGTGGGGGTGGTGAAACAGCTGAACACTGATCTTACCAGTGAATGGCTGTGCAGGGGAGGGTCATGTTACCACAAGTTTGATCATTGGAGGACAAGCAAGCTGTTCTCCCAGCACATCCTGAAGACTGACCACACTGGGGTGGATGTGCGTATATGCCTAGTGTAGTCAGTTTAAAATAGGAAAGCAGAGGAACTGGCAGGATCACTAGTAGACATGTGCATGATGGAAAAGTTTGTTTTGTTTGGATTCATTACATAGTTACATAGTTAGTCAGGCTGAAAAAAGACACAAGTCCATCTAGCTTAACCAATAAAAAATAAATAAAAATAAACAAACAGTAAAGAAAACCCAACCATACAATCCCATATACACAATCCTATACCCACAGTTGATCCAGAAGAAGGTGAAAAAAACCCCAGAAAAGCATGATCCAATTTACTCCAGCAGGGGAAAAAACATTCCTTCCTGATCCCCCCAAGAGGCAAAATTATTATTTAGTTTTGTTCAATTTGGTTGATTCGTTCAATTTGTATTTGGGATTTGTATTCAGAATTCATATTCAGAATTTGTTCTATGTATTTTTCGAATTTTCTTTGAATTTGCCAACTTTTTTCTTGATTTGAAAAGTTTGAACTGATAAATTTCAAATCTGTCGAATCGAAAAAAAAAATGTTCAAATGCAGCAGCCAAGTAACCAAACATGCATTTTTTATACACATTGATCTTGCCTGTAGTCGAATTTCAATTCGAATTTTGGAAATTCTAACTAATTTCATTTCATTATTTGCAGAATTTGGTAAAATTCGTTTGTAATATAATTTGGGGATTTGGCTATATCTGAACCCCTGAATAACGAAAAAGTTGTTCAAATATTTATTCGGAACGAAACAAACCGCACATGTCTAATCACCAGGTATTTCACACAAAGGAAGAAATACAAAGAGAACAGGATACCTTTTAACACAAGTACATAGTACAGCAGGTACATATCGGGCATCTGAAATGTTGGGGTAACGTATTCTTTAAAGGCTAAGTTCACCTTTTGAAAAAAATAATAAAAGCATATATTTTTGCAGAAAAAAAACTGTGCATTTATTATTTTTTCCCTCAGGACCCTACAAATCATTGAACCTGTGATCAGTGGATCAGGAGTACAATGTCAGGATCCTGCAGACAAGCCCTGCAGTTTCCAGCCCATACCTCTGATATGGGCTGACTGTTTAAGCTGCAGGGCTTGTGAATGTACTATGAGAGCGCTCATCAGCACCCTTGCAGTTCATTGAGAACTACAAGCTGTCAGCTGCAATGCCTGAGGGTACTTGTAGTTCTCTCATTCCTAGATCACTGTGAGTGACACGGCCATGTGGGTGGAGCCCTTTACGGCCGTACTATTTTCTAAATGTGACAGCCGGTGCGAGGAGAAAGAAACCGTACCCGTTGTCCCGGGGGGTGGGCAGGTCTGCAGCATGTTACGCGTTACGGTCAAATTGTGGGTGTAACGTGTAACATGCTCTGAAAAGTAAACTTATCCTTTACAGACAAGATTAAAAAAAATAAAAAAATCTGTTTGCCTTGAGTCAAACTTTAATAACTTGAAATGTTTTCTTTTTCATTTTATTTTATTTTTTTAGCTAAGCAAGGTTAAACTCCTAGTGTAGACTATCTGCCTGCAGGTAATTGGCATACATACCACAGTGCTTGGTCCCTATGCAAAGTGGAAGATCACTGGTTGATGAATCCTGGTGATTGTCTGTTTTTCAGTACATTCTGCTGAATTCCCCATTGCCCTTCTGTCTGGGAAAACATATTAACTAAATAAACAGCTGAATGATTCAATATAATCATTAGAGCAGTAAGACTACCTGTCCTCCCTGCTTTCCTGTTAACTCATTCCCTTACAAACTCTCCTGCTACAGACAATGGCTAATTGGGCTTTACCCTATTGTTATATAACAGTGACCTTTTTGAGCCCGAGTGCCCAAACTGCGACAAAAACCAACCTATTTTTTTTCAAAGTGCCAACACTGACATCACATCATTAACCGCTTGCTGACTAGCCGCCGTAGTTTTACTGCGGCAGGTCGGATCTGTCCCGTGAAATTACATACCTGTAGGTCACATCCTGTTTAATTTATTCATAAATGATCTAGAGGAGGGGATATCTAGCACAATCTCGGTATTTGCGAATGATACTAAACTAAGCATGCCAATATCTTCTATACAGAACCTTACGAGCGGACCTGAACAAAATAATGGGGTGGGCAACTACATGGCAGATGAGGTTTAATGTTGAAAAATGTAAAGTAATGCACTTGGGTGCCAGAAACCAGAAAGCAAGCTACTCACTAGGGGGGGAACCTCTGGGTGAGTCTAGGATGGAAAAGGACCTGGGGGTACTGGTAGACAACAGGCTTGGCAGTGGCATACAATGCCAAGCCGCTGTAAGCAAAGCCAACAGAATACTGGGATGTATAAAAAAAGGGGATTCACTCCAGAAATAAAGAGATTATTCTCCCACTCTACAAGACTCTGGTCCGGCCACATCTGGAGTATGCTGTCCAGTTCTGGGCACCGGTCCTCAGGAAGGATGTGCTGGAATTGGAAAGAGTCCAGAGAAGGGCAACAAAAATAATTAGGGGAATGGAGGACATCAGCTATGAGGAAAGACTACAAGCATTGAAATTATTCTCTCTGGAGAAGAGACGATTGAGGGGGGATATGATATCAATGTACAAATACTGTACTGGCGACCATAGCATAAGGAACAAACTATTCAGAGTAAGGGAAAACAATAAGACACGTGGCCACTCACTAAAACTAGAGGAAAAGCGGTTTAACCTTAAAGTACGTAGAGGGTTCTTTACTGTCAGAGCAGTAAGGATGTGGAATTCTCTTCCGCAAACAGTGGTATCAGCAGGGAGCATTGATAGTTTCAAAAAAACTATTAGATGGGCACCTTAAAGACCACAACATACAGGGGTATACAATGTACGGTTAACAGCAAACACACACACACATCATAGGTTGAACTGGATGGACGGATGTCTTTTTTCAACCTCACTAACTATGTAACTATATAACTTTGCAGGACCGCTAGCAGGGTTGTGGGCACACGCACGCCCATTCGCCACAGCTAATTATCAGGTCGGGCACCCGCGATCACTCCCCATGGAGACAGAACGGCGGTCTGCCGTTGTAAACACGGCAGACCGATGTTCTGTCATTAATGAACAGAGGGATCCTGCGTTCCTCTTATTTAGGAACACAGATCTCTGTGCAGCAAGCCCATCCTCCCCACAGTTAGAAAGCACCCCCTAGGGACACATTTAACCCTTTGATCGCCCCTGGTGTTAACCCCTTCCCTGCCAGTGTCATTAGTACAGTAATAGTGCATATTTTTTAGCACTGATTACTGTAGTAATGTTACTGATCCCCTCAAAAGTGTCAAAAATGTCAGTTGGGTTTCCGATCTGTTCGCCACAATGTCGCAGTACCGCTAAAAATCGTTGATCGCTGCCAATACTAATAAAAAAAAAAAATAAATAAAAATGAAATTAATCTTTCCCCTAGTTTTTAGATGCGATAACTTTATAGCAGAAAGTAAAAAATATGTTTTTTTTTTCAGAATTGTCGCTTTTTTTTTGTTTATAGCGCAAAAAATAAAAATCACACAGGGGATCAAATACCACCAAAATAAAGCTATTTGTGGGGGGAAAAAATGACATCAATTTTATTAGGGTACAGCATCACATGACCGCGCAATTGTCAGTTAAAGTAAGGCAGCGCTGTATCAAAAAAAAAGGCCCAGGTCATTAAGGGGGTAAATCCTTCCGGTCCAGAAGTGGTTAAAAACTATCAATAATTGGTGCATTACATGCTGTCTCATTCAGTCACTATAAGATTCGTTTTGTGTATTCTGCAAAAAACCTGGCTGATCCTGCTGTTCCCTATATCCACCTTCTGGCCATGTTCCCACTACAGTTGGGAATTTTGCAGAGCAGTGTTGGCAGCTCTTCACATGCTCAGTTTTCAGTGTATTTTCTACCTGGAACATTTCCTCCCTATCACATCTGAGCAGCCCATGTGACTATAGAGTCACACATGTGGGTGTATACAAATTGGTAAATGACAGCCCACTCCCTCCCTCCCTCCTTCTCCATGCTCACTAACCAGCTAAACACAACAGGGGTGGGATATTACATCTTGATTGATGGAGGCTTCACCCCCCCCCCCCCTGTTAATCTAAGACACAGGTTGGAGAGGTGTGACTGGCAGGAATCTACCCACACCATGTTATTGCCAAAAAATAATAAAGATTTTATTTCAAATATATATTTGTATGCCAATTTAAAACAGTTTATTGTTATTAATTATTTATTTTTACTCTGTATCCCAAAGGCTGTTTTTTTATTTATTTTTATTTTTTTTTAACGTGATCAGCAGCAGAGGGCTAGAAGCTTCTCCTGCCACTGTTTCCCTGCACACAGATGTGGAATGAGCTGGGTCATGTGACAGCTGTATATCGATTATAAAAGAGGTAAAATATCTTGTTAAAATATTTACACTGCCGTCATCCATATACAGAAATAGAAGGGATAATGTAAGTTAAACAGCGGGTGTTTAATATCATTATAAATTTGAGCTCTAAGCAGTTATAAATACACAAAGGAACGAGGCTCTTTCATTATTAATACATCATTAAATATATTTTTTCCAATGCAAACAGCGTAAGTGCCTAATTTTGACCTGGTATGTGCCTCTATCTCTCCCTGCATTGCAGAACTGGAGAGTAAGATTATGAAGCTGTACAGGTAGTCAATCAATTCATGTTCTGCCAAGAATCACGCTGATGGAGGGAGAAAGCAGAGTGACAGAGAGATGCTGCATACTTACAATACTGCTTCTCTTTTAGGGTCCTTTCACACGGAGCGGACCGTATTTTTTTTTTTTACGGACACGGATGACACTTGTGTCATCCGGTCCGTATGTCCGCATATCATCCCATCCATTTGCGGATGATATACGGACATAATGTTAGTCTATGGGATTGCGGATATCAGCGGATGACAACGCTGACATCCGATTTTGCGTCCTTTCCGTTTTTTAAACGGAAGAAAAATAAGGTTCTGTTACATTCCAAAAAACGGAACAGAACTGAAAGGACGCATATCGGATGTCAGCGGATGGTCATCCGCTGATATCCGCTATCCCATTGACATGCATTATGTCCGTATATCATCCGCAAACGGATGGGGTGATATACGGACATACGGAACGCCCGTGTGAAAGGACCCTTACTGACCAGTAATCAGGCTGTGGCAGGTCAAAGATTATCTGAGCTCAGAAGAAGATCTCCAGTGGCACTGTGGGGAAAACCTCTGGATTGAAGTTGAAGCAAAAGCTGGTTTTGTTATTTTTTTCTTCCAATGGCATTTTTCTTTTTTTGGATGGAGTTCTGTTTTAATCAAATGTGAACTTTAATCTATCTGTGAGTTTAGTAACATTTGCCAGGTAATACGTTAAGAAATAACCTTGTAGACTTCATCTCCCTGGTGAAAGTCCATTCTGCTCAATGTATTCACCTCTGTTCTTCCTCTGCATTCCAGAATACAATTAGAAGGTTTCATACTGTTAAAGGGTCTAAGAGAACAATCTAAAAGTCTCATAAGCAGTTAAATAGGAAGAGAGCAGACAGCTCCCCACTGTCCAAATGCAATATAAGCAACTATTTATCCTAACTGAGGTGCACAGGAGTGACCCTGGTCTTTGTGAATTCTGCTCTGCTGTATTATTTTATTAAGCTATACGATAGATGAGGTTTTGAGGTTTTAGGCTCGGGTCACACTTATGCGATGCGGGAAGGCTGCGAATTCGCAGCCTGTTCCCGCATCGCAAACGCACCCTTGGCAGTTCACACTGTCATATGCGATACGTGGGGGTGTCAATGTAATGTTAACGACACCCCCAGTTTGATTGAATATCGCAGTGGGATCGTGCAGTTCGCACAGGATCGGATCGCACAAGTGTGAACCACTGTGCGATCCGATCCTCATGCGGCTCAAAAAAAGGGTCATGTGCGACTTTACTGCGGGTGCAGTGCGAATTTAGCCATACAAAGTGTATGGCTGAATTCGCACCGCACAGCCGATCGCATGTAATGAAGGAGCAGTGCGCTCCGATATTACATGCGATTGCCGCAGCCGCACATATGTGAACCGGCACTTAGGGTGTGCCTGCGACATCTATTGCAGGTACATTACCTCCAGGTCTCATCCTTGTATTCCAGGGAGCTCAAGTAGCTTACACAACCGGGGCCCTGACATATCGGGGTTCTTGTCTTCCCTTCTGTCTATCCCCATGGCTCTCTTGAGGCCATCAAATGTGATGGTTCACCCAATGGGGCGGTGTAGGAGTAGGAAGTGATAAACCTAAAACACAACCATGGGAACTCTGGTTTGTATTTCTTGGTTTTCGGGCAGGTTTACATTACACCTATTGGACAATTTATTAGGTACACCTTGCTGGTACCAGGTTGGACCCCCTTTTGCCTTCAGAACTGCCTTAATTATTCGTGGTATAGATTTAACAAGGTGTTGAAAACATTCCTCAGAGATTTGGTCCATATTGACATGATAGCATCATGCAGTTGCTGCAGATTTGCCGGCTGCACATCCATGATGATCTGAGCTTTGTGACATGGTGCATTTTCCTGCTGGAAGGAGCCATCAGAAGATGGTACACTGTAGTCATAAAGGGATGGTCAGCAACAATACTCAGGTAGGCCATGGCGTTTAACCACTTTACACCGGAGGATTTTGCTGTCTTACGTCCAGGCCACTTTTTGCGATTCGGCACTGTGCGACTTTAACTGACAATTGCGCGGTCAAACAGAGCTTTCTTTTGGTGGTATTTGATCACCTGTGCGATTTTTACTTTTTGCGCTATAAACAAAAAAAGAGCGACAATTTTGAAAAAATAACAATATTTTTCACATTTTTTTATATGAAATTCCCCCAAGAAAAATGTAAAAATCAAAACTTTTTATCATTTTTGGCCAATTTGTTTTCTGCTACATATTTTTGGTAAAAAAAAATTGCAATAAGCGTATTGTGATTGGTTTGCGCAAAAGTTATTGCGTTTACTAACTAAGGGAAAGATTTCTGTCATTTTTGGTGTTTTTTTTTTTAACGAGTAATGGCGGCGATCTACAATTTTTTTTGCAGGACTGCGACATTGCGGCGGACAGATCGGACCCTTGACTGACATTTTTTACACTTTTTAGGGTACCAGTGACATTACTACAGTAATCAGTGCTATACATATGCACTGTTACTAAAAAAATGACACTGGCAGGGAAGGGGTTAATTTTTATTGGTGATCAAGGGGTAAATGTATGCCTGGTGCTTACTAACGTGTGTGGGGGGAGGTGACTGAGTGACACAGGGACAGATCGCAGGTTCAGCTACGCTGAACCCTGCAATCTGACCCTGCCTGTCACTTAGGAGATCCGCCCGCTTTGTTTACACAAGCGGGCGGATCTCCACAATCAATTCCCCGATGATGGGGAAGAGCAGCAGTGATCACCGCCGCTCCTCCCCTGGCCCGACTCCCGCTATGACTGAATACAGCGGGAGCGAGCCTCCTCTGGAGCACATGGGGGGGGGGGGGGCAGGGGAGCACACAAGGGCCCAGAGACAGCAGAACACAAGTGAACTGGATAGGAGGAGTGGCGAGGGCAGCATGTAGAGAAATCACTGTCCTCCTTTTTCCTCCTGTAGCTGCAGGAGGAAAATGGAGGAGATTGGTTCCTCTGTATGCTGCCCCCGCCACTCCTCCTATCCAGTTCACTTGTGTTCTGCTGTCTCTGGGCCCCTGTGTGCTCCCCTGCCCCCCCCCATGTGCTCCCTCCCCTCTCCTGCCAGCTGCTGCAGGGGTGGGTAATTATGTAATTTACCAGCTCCTTCCTTTTCTGAATGGACAGAGTCATAGTCAGTGACATTGTAAAATACAAAAATAAAATGATAAAAAAAAACAAGTAAAATACCAAAAAATAAAAACTACTGACACCAGTGGGGGAATTTCCAGGATCGCAAAAGGTCACACTTGCAACCGGGCCCTGGCATTCCACCACCGTGGGGAGGCCCCAAAGATAGCAGGAAGGGGGCCCACTGCAGAACTTTTGAAAGGTTCCCGCTGCGGGACTGTAATAAAGGGCCCCACAATGAGAGTAAAGGGCCTCAGGATCAGTGGGAAGAGCCCCAGGCTTGAAGGGAAGGACCCCGGCCAGGGGTCCGGGGGCCCTTCATGGTTTCTTGCACCGGGGCCCTGAAGGTTCTAGTTACGCCTCTGCTTTTATCTTTTATGAAGCATGAAAATGATCTAATCTTTTTTGGAAATAAATGTGTTTTAAGCAACATAGTTTATCTGTGAACAAAACAGGCTGGGGGTAGAATAGGGATAGACCGATTATCGGTGGCCGATATGCACTTTCCCCGATCGGTATCGGCCCCGGAACTGGTCGATATTGCTGATATTTTTGTGAAGTCATTCTGCCTTCTTTGGCCGCCTTCCTCACCTTGGACAGCTTCATCTGGAGTCGGGAATAGTCTCGCGGGAGTGTATCACAGCCATACACCCACCCACAGCAGCCCGGTGCCAGCCAGCCTCCCACACCCACAGGTCCTGTACCAGCCAGACACAGGCACTGTACCAGCGAGCCAGCCAACCCCCCACAGGCCCAGTACCAGCCAGCCACCCACAGGCCCTGTACCAGCCAGCCACCCACATCCCCTATACCAGCCACCCACCCACCACAGGGTGCCAGCCAGCCAGTCACCCACCACAGGGTACCAGACAGCCAACCATCCACCACAGTGTACCAGCAAGTCAGCCACTCACCACAGGGTGCCAGCCAGCCAGCCACCCACCCACCAAAGGGTTCCATACAGCCAGCCATCCACCACAGGGTGTCAAAAAGCCAGCTATCCACCACAGGGTGCCAGACAGCCAGCCACCCACCACAGGGTGCCAGCCAGCCATCCACCACAGGGTGCCAGATAGCCAGCCACCCACCACATGGTGCCAGACAGCCAGTCACCCACCACAGGGTGCCAGCCAGCCACAGTGCCATCTTAAGAGCCTTATAGGCCCCTGGGCAATGCAGTGCACTGGGGCCCCCTGCCTACACAATCACCCACGAGAATACACATTACAGGGAACACTGTATACTACAAGAGAGTACAACTACTACCTGGAGTATATACCTTACTATATACATATTACAGGGCAGGGCCGCTGATAGGGGGGGGGACCACCAGCCCTCTTGTAGGGGGCCTGAGCACACAGGGGGGCCACACAGAGAGGGGGATTAGTGATGACAACAATTACAGAAATCTTCCTCCAGCACCTGAATCTGATCTGTCCCTCTCCCTGCTATCAGCTTTTATCTATTGAGAAAGAGACAGTCGTCCCTCACTAATCCCCCTCCCTGTGTGGCCCCCCCTCCCAGCACTTATCTCTGCTCAGGAGTTTATTTGTAAATTGTAACTTTGTTTCTCTCTCTCTGTCTCTCTGATAACTGAGCTCCAACTGCCCAGCCTGTATATTTTTCTCATCTCATCTTCTTTTTTATTTAACATAGGTTTATTTTTTTTAGATTTAGCAGAAATAATGCGAGTTATGTTATATTTGTGTCTGAAAATAGTGATTTTGTTGTAATTTTAGCTAAATATATCTTTAATATTTTCTTGGGGGGGCCCTGCCAGGTAGTCTGTACGGGGCCCCGCGATTTCTAACAGCAGCCCTGTTACAGGGACAAATATATACTACAAGAGACAACTACCTGGAGTATATACCTTACTATATACATATTACAGGGACCAATATATACTACAAGAGAGTACAACTACCTGGAGGATATACCTTACTATATACATATTACAGGGACCAATAAATAGTAAGGTATATCCTCCAGGACAGGTAGTTTTCTCTTGTGTCGATCATGCCATGGAGATTGGAGAGAGTTGAAAAAGAAAGCATATCATATCAAGCAGCCTGGCAGCTGGGCTGGCTGCCTTACCTTTCACAATGGCTGCACAATGCACATGGGAGGAGGTGGGTGGAGGCGGCGCCAGTCTTCTAGGTGTGGAGACGGAGAGGAGAGGTGTGCATCATGGGTCTGCTCTGCTAATGTCACTGGTTGCTAGATGCCAATCGGGCTGGCCTTAGCAACCAGTGTCTGTGCAGTGCAGACTCGAGCCACGGCCACTGCCTGCGGACAACAAGGGGGGGGGGGCCCGGGCCGGCGGACAACGGGGGGGCCCTAGACCACCGGGGACAGTAATTGCCACCATCCATGTGGGGCCCCTTGGCAAGTGGGGCCCCCGGGCAACCGCCGGGTATGCCCATTGGAAAAGATGGCCCTGGCCAGCCATCCACCACAGGGTGCCAGATAGCCAACCACCCACCACAGGGTGCCAGACAGCCAGCCACCCACCCACCACAGGGTGCCAGCAAGTCAGCCATTAAGCATTAAACAAAATTAACATGTTCAGTACCAGATTTGTGTCAAAAATTTTATTTATTTTTCAAAACTTTAAATGTACAAAATATCGGCCCATATCGGCTGATACCAATATTTTATAATAATTTTGCGATGGCCAAAATATCGGTATCGATATTGGCAATAAAAAAGTGATATCGGTCGATCCCTATTACAGAACAAGCAGTCCAATGAGTTAACCGGCACCTTAAACTGTTGGGCAACATTGCACTAGGGAGCCCAGGGTCTGCTGAAAAGGAATGCTAAAGTTGTGCTCACATGAATGTTTTGAGTCTTGGTTTACAGTAGCTCAAGCTACCCAAAGAAGAGGTCAGCATACATGATTGCTGAGAAGCATATGCATTCAACGCTGTCTAAAAGGTAACCCCGCCCCAAAGATGGCACAAAGGCCTAAATAAAGTGCATTTAAATCCTAGAACACTTTTTTTTTTTTTTTTTTTTAATATGTATCTTTTAAGTCTTTAGATGTGGTGGCTGCATTTAATTATTTTTTAGGCTTATTAAATCTTCTGCAAATACAGAAAATTCCAGTTGATCCAAAAATCCACATGTATGGACTGGTAGGCTGCAATATATTATTTTTTTTGATTTTGAGTTTACATATGCTTTAAAGCGGAAACCTTAAACTCTCAGTCAACGTTGACTATTTTTAATCCTTATGCTGTTGGCATTAGTGAATAGAAAGGAAGGAATATAATATTTTCTTGTTTTTAACTTCTTTTTTTTTTTCACATTTCTTCAGATGCTTTATGGTTTCTGGCCTAGGCAAAATATGTCATACATCTCAAGAGTCGTCATGGGCATTTTTTTTCTTACATCACAAAAAGAGGCTTTCTCAGCTAAGCACAACCTCCTGCCTGCATGCTTAAGCTAAGGGCAGAGGGATTCCAGGAAGTAAGTGCTGCGTGAATTATCTACCCTTACTCAAGATGGCTGCAGCTAAAAATACTAGGGTGGTGTTTTTCATAGTGATTCATCAACAAAATAAAGCACTGAGACATAGATGAATGGATTAAATAGTGTTTTTGGTTTGTGGTGTTTAGATGCTGTGTAGTTCTGCTTTATGTTGACACTGGGTAAGGTCATAAGTAACTCTATTGAGGAAGTGCAATTTCACCACAAAAAACCAACAAACATAAAATAAACCTGTGCCAGTAACGAATAGACTGCAAGCACATTTGCACCATGCTGATAAGTAGCCCAAGGTCTTCCTCTTCCATGAATGCGGGACAGGCATCAGACCATACCATTAACAAACCCAGATAAAGAGTAACCAGCAACCCAAGAGCTGGCAAAGTAAAAATGCCAATAAAGCTGTAACAAATTCTAATTTGTCAGTCAATCAGTTAGACATGTGCGGAACGAAAAAATTTGTTTTGTTTCATTTCATTTCCTAATTTACAAAAATAATTTAGTTAAATTCATTTAATTTATTTTCAGAATTCGTTTCGTTTATTCGAATCAATTAGAATTTTTCAAATAGCATTCAAATTCAAATCAAATTGCATTCAAATCAAATTCCATTTGAAATTGAATTTATTCTTTTCCAATTTTGGAAGATGGTTATAGTCTTTCTATTCCATTCTATTCAATCTATTTTTCCTAATCTATCGTTTTATTGTTTATTCTATTCTTTTCTTTTCTATTATATTTAATTGTTTTCTATTTTCAAATTTATTCTATTTGAAATTCGAATTTCGGAAAAAGGTTATATTGTTATTTTCTTTCTATTCTATTCTTTTGTATTGTTCTGTTCTATTCTATTCTATTCTTTTCTAGTGTATTCTTTTATTTTCTATTCTATTCTTTTCTATTCTATTCGAAATTCAAATTTTGGAAGATGGTTATATTCTTTCTATTCTATTTCTATTATTTTGTTCTATTCTGTTCCATTTTTTTCTATTCTCAATTTTATTATTTCATTTTCTATTCTAATCTATCCTTTTTTATTTGTTTCAAATTTGAATTTATTTTATTCAAATTGTGGGAAACAATTATATTCTGTCTATTGTATTCTATTGTTTTTTTTCTATTTCTATTCTTTTCTATTGTATTCAAAATCAAATATATTCTATTTGAAATATGAATTTCAGAATATGGTTATATTTCTATTTTTTTCTATTCTATTTTTTATTCTATTCTATTCTATTCAAATCCTTTATTTTCTATTTTATTCTGTTCTTTTATTTTCTATTATTTTTAGTTCTGTTTTTGCTCTATTCTTTTATTTTCTATTCTATCCCTTTTTTCTATTTTTTTTTTATTTTGTATTTTATTCTGTTTTACTCTATTATATTCTATTATTTTATTTTCTATTCTATTCCTTTATTCACTATTCTAGTTTATTCTCTACGTAAATTCAAATTCGATTCAAACAAGATTCAAATTAAATTTGAAAATTATTCAAATTTCAATTTCAACTGAAATTTTGTTTCGTTATTTTGGATTAATTTAACTACTTACCGTCCGCCCGCCGTCAAATGACGGCAGAGCAGTGCGGCTCTCGTTCAAGAACGACGTCATATGACGGCGCCACAGAACGGCCTTTCTCGCACGCATGCGGGGGCGCAAAGTGCGGTGATCATGGCCGTGCTGTGTTGCTAGGACGCAGCGCGACCCCAATCTTGGTAAAGAGCCAAAAACAGTGCCCACAATCAGTGCCCACAGTGCTCACAATCAGTGCCCATAGTGCCCACCATCAGTGCCCACAATAAGTGCCCATAGTGCTGCCACTCAGTGCCCATCAGTGCCTGCTCATCAGTGATGCCCGTCAGTGCCCATCAGTGCCGCCCATCAGTACCCATCAGTGCCACCTGTCAGAGCCCATCAGTGCTGCCCATCAGTGCCTATCAGTGATCAGTGCTGCCTATCAATGCTCATCAGTGCCGCCTATCAGTGCCGATCAGTGTGGCATATTAGTACCTCCTCATCAGTGCCACCTCATCAGTGCCCATAAGTGCCACCTCATTAGTGCCCATAAGTGCCACCTCATCAGTGCCCATCAATGCAGCCTATCAGTGCCCATCAGTCCGCCTCACCAGCGCACATCAGTGAAGGAGAAAAATTACTTATTTTCAAAATTTATTGACAGAAAATAAGAAAAACTTTTTTCAAAATGTTCTGTATTTTTTCTTTGTTTTTGTAAGAAATAAACAACCCAGCGGTGATTAAATACCACCAAAAGAAATCTCTATTTGTGTGAAAAAAAATGATAAAAAAATTCATATGGATACAGTGTAGCATGACTGCGCAATTGTCATTCAAAGTGCGACAGCGCTGAAAGCTGAACATTGGCCTGGGCAGGAAGGGGGTGAAAGTGTATTGAAGTGGTTAAATTAGTTACTATTGTAATTCACGAATTCGGATACATCCGAATTTCCAAAAAACTAAAAATTTGTCCGAACCTCAAATTCCGAACGAAAGGAACTGCACATGTCTGATCACAGGTAGGGCAGGCAGGAATCTCTTTAGCAGATTAAAGTAATTACTGTCAGGGTCTATAACCCCCCATATTTATTGATGTGAAAATAACATGCTCACAGAAGATCTCAGCTAATGCTGCGACGCGTTTCACACCAAACAGGCTAAACCATGAGTCTGCAGGAGCACTCATGTTCTGAACATGCCACCAGCTATGCAAACCAGGACACAGCTGTGGTGCCTTATTGCTCCATTATGCAGTCATGTGATCAACAATCCTGATAATCTTAATGTTCTAGTGCTGGACAACATGGATTGTGTCCTTTAAAATGTTTCTAAACAAGGGCAGCTCACGCTGAAAAATAAACTGAATAATATCTCAAGAAGTGAGCTCATCCTAATAGGGAAGAAATCTGTCTATAACAGTGCAATCAATGGAGCCTCATAAAAAGCAGTGATATAATTGAACATGATGAGAAATATCTCTGCAATTAGCAAGACATTGGATTTACTAAAGGCAAATAGACTGTGCACTTTGGAAGTGCAGGTACATTCATTTTCCCCAGAGCTTAGCAAATGTCCTGATTGCCATCATCCAATCATGTGGAAGCAAAAATGCTATTTTTTTTTTTTTCATTTTCCTTGCACCTGATTGGGTATTCTGTACAAAGCTTTACCACATTTACATTTACTAAGGAAAATGAGTGCATGTGCACTTACCTTGCATGTGCCATTTACCTTTAGTAAATCCACCCCATTGTATGGTTCCACTAATACTTTGAGTTCTGTCAAGAGATACCTATATACTGAAGTACAGCAATTTTGTTTGCTAATTTTTACATTTTGTTTTAATTATAGTATGAAGGATGTAATGTAACCAAAGCAGTTCTGCCACCGCGTGCTACTGAAATCATTACTGAAGTCCTAAGCTGTCCATACATATTTTAGCTCCTAAGCTGTCCGTATATACATGAGCTCCTTACCATTTGCTTGTGTGACCATCTTTTATTGCATAGAGAATTCAAAGGCCTTTCAAGCTGCAAGATATTTTTAGTCTTTGAATGGCAAAGCTAAAAATATAGAGACACCAGGTCAAATGTTCAACTAGGTCCTGCTTTACTATGCTTCGTCCTGCCTTTAGTGACCTGGGGAAGTCATTTCTAATTGTGCTACAAGATTGCAGAAACTCTTCATTTTTTCACTTCTTGAACTGGCTTGGTGAAATTTGTGTAAATTCCCATCCCACCATATCTACCCATCTCCACTATATCTACCCATCTCCACCATATCTACCCATCACCATTGTTTCTTCCCATCTCCACCATACCTACCCATCTCCATTGTTTCTTCCCATCTCCACCATATCTACCCATCTCCATTGTTTCTTCCCATCTCCACCATACCTACCCATCTCCATTGTTTCTTCCCATCTCCACCATATCTACCCATCTCCATTGTTTCTTCCCATCCCCACTATACAGTATCTACCCATCCCCACTATATTTTCCCATCTCCACTATATCTTCCCATCCTCATTATATCTACCCATCTCCACTATATATTCCCATCTCCACTATATCTACCCATCCCCACTATATCTACCCATCTCCACTATATCTTCCCATCCCCACTATATCTACCCATCTCCACTATATCTTCCCATCTCCACTATATCTACCCAACCCCACTATATCTTCACATCCCCACTATATCTACCCATCCCCACTATATCTTCCCATCCTCATTAAATCTTCCCATCTCCACCATATCTACCCATCTCCGTCGTTTTTTCCCATCCCCACTATATCTACCCATCTCCACTATACCTTCCCATCCCCACTATATTTTCCCATCTCCACTATATCTTCCCATCCTCATTATATCTACCCATCTCCACTATATCTTCCCATCTCCACTATATATTCCCATCTTCACTATATCTACCCATCCCCACTATATCTACCCAACCCATCTATATCTTCACATCCCCACTATATCTACCCATCCCCACTATATCTTCCCATCCTCATTAAATCTTCCCATCTCCACCATATCTACCCATCTCCGTCGTTTTTTCCCATCCCCACTATATCTACTCATCTCCACTATACCTTTCCATCCCAACTATATTTTCCCATCTCCATTATATCTTCCCATCCCCACTATATCTTGCCATCCCCACTATATCTACCCATCTCCACTATATCTTCCCATCCTCATTATATCTACCCATCTCCACTATATCTTCCCATCTCCACTATATCTACCCAACCCCACTATATCTTCACATCCCCACTATATCTACCCATCCCCACTATATCTACCCATCCCCACTATATCTACCCAACCCCACTATATCTTCACATCCCCACTATATCTACCCATCCCCACTATATCTTCCCATCCTCATTAAATCTTCCCATCTCCACCATATCTACCCATCTCCGTCGTTTTTTCCCAACCCCACTATATCTACCCATCTCCACTATACCTTCCCATCCCCACTATATTTTCCCATCTCCACTATATCTTCCCATCCTCATTATATCTACCCATCTCCACTATATCTTCCCATCTCCACTATATATTCCCATCTCCACTATATCTACCCATCCCCACTATATCTACCCAACCCATCTATATCTTCACATCCCCACTATATCTACCCATCCCCACTATATCTTCCCATCCTCATTAAATCTTCCCATCTCCACCATATCTACCCATCTCCGTCGTTTTTTCCCATCCCCACTATATCTACCCATCTCCACTATACCTTCCCATCCCAACTATATTTTCCCATCTCCACTATATCTACCCATCTCCAATATATATACCCATCTCCACTATATCTTCCCATCCCCACTATATCTTCCCATCTCCACTATATTTTACCATCTCCACTATATCTTCCCATCCCCACTATATCTACCCATCTCCACTATATCTACTTATCCCCACTATATCTACCCATCTCCACTATATCTACCCATCTCCACTATATCTTCCCATCTCCACTATATCTTCCCATCTCCACTATATCTTCCCATCCCCACTATATCTTCCCATCCCCACTATATCTACCCATCTCCACTATATCTACTTATCCCCACTATATCTACCCATCTCCACTATATCTTCCCATCCCCACTATATTTTACCATCTCCACTATATCTTCCCATCCTCACTATATCTACCCATCTCCACTATATCTACTTATCCCCACTATATCTACCCATCTCCACTATATCTACCCATCTCCACTATATCTACCCATCCTTACTATATCTAGCCATCCCCACTATAGCTACCCATCTCCACTATATCTACTCATCCCCACTATATCTTCCCATCCCCACTATATCTACCCATCTCTTCTATATCTACCCATCCCCACTATATTTTCCCATATCCACTATATCTACCCATCTCCACTATATCTACCCATCTCCATTATATCTTCCCATCCCCACTATATCTTCCCATCTCCACTATATTTTACCATCTCCACTATATCTTCCCATCCCCACTATATCTACCCATCTCCATTATATCTTCCCATCCCCACTATATCTTCCCATCTCCACTATATTTTACCATCTCCACTATATCTTCCCATCCTCACTATATCTTCCCATCCCCACTATATCTACCCATCTCCACTATATCTACCCATCTCCACTATATCTACCCATCTCCACTATATCTACTTATCCCCACTATATCTACCCATCTCCACTATATATACCCATCTCCACTATATCTACCCATCCTTACTATATCTAGCCATCCCCACTATATCTACCCATCTCCACTATATCTACTCATCCCCACTATATCTTCCCATCCCCACTATATCTACCCATCTCTTCTATATCTACCCATCCCCACTATATTTTCCCATCTCCACTATATCTACCCATCCCCACTATATCTACCCATCTCCACTATATCTACCCATCTCCACTATATCTACCCATCCCCACTATACCTTCCCATCCCCACTATACCTTCCCATCCCCACTATATCTACCCATCCCCACTATACCTTCCCATCCCCACTATATCTACCCATCCCCACTATACCTTCCCATCCCCACTATATCTACCCATCCCCACTATATCTTCCCATCCCCACTATATCTACCCATCCCCACTATATCTACCTATCCCCACTATACCTTCCCACCCCCACTATATCTACCCATCCCCACTATATCTACCCATTCCCACTATATCGACCCATCCCCACTATATCGACCCATCTCCACTATATCTACCCATCCCCACTATATATTTCCAATATATCTACCCATCCCCACTATATCTACCCATCCTCACCATATCTTCCCATCCCCACTATATCTTCCCATCCCCACTATATCTACCCATCCCCACTATATCTACCCATCTCCACTATATCTACCCATCCCCACTATATCTACCCATCCCCACTATATCTACCCATCCCCAGTATATCGACCTATCCCCACTATATCTACCCATCCCCAGTATATCGACCCATCCCCACTATATCTTCCAATCCCCACTATATCTACCCATCCCCACTATATCGACCCATCCCCACTATATCGACCCATCCCCACTATATCTTCCCATCCCCACTATATCTACCCATCTCCACTATATCTACCCATCCCCACTATATCTTCCCATCTCGACTATATCTTCCCATCCCCACTATATGTATGCATCCCCACTATATTTTCCTATCTCCACTTTATCTACCCCCCCGCCACTATATCTTCCCATATACGCTTGTTAGGATTTTTTTTTCTACCAAAAATATGCAGCAGAATATGAATTGTTCTAAAATGATGGAAAAATTAGATTTTCAATTTTTTTTTTGTTTTTCCTTTTTGGGGTTGTTATATAGCGAAAAGAAAAAAATATTGTTTTTTTTTTTTTTTTTTCAGAATTGTTGGTCTTTTTTTGTTTATAGGGCAAAAAATAGAAATCGCACAGGTGATCAAATACCACCAAAAGAAAGCTCTATTTGTGGGGGGGGGGGGAAGGACATTCATTTTCTTAGGGTACAGCATCGCACGACCACGCAATTGTCAGTTAAAATAACACAGTGCGCGAATCACAAAAAATTGCCTGGTCATTAAAGGGGTAAATCCTCCTGGGCCAGAAGTTAAAAACTATCAATAAATGGTGTATTACATGCTGTTTATACTCACTCTATGAGATTAGTTTTGTGTATTCTGAAAAAAACCTGGTTGATCCTGCTGTTCCCTATATCCACCTTCTTGTCATGTTCCCACTACCGTTGTGGATTTTGCAGAGCAGTGTTGGCAGCTCTGCACATGCTCAGTTTTCAGTGTATTTTCTACCCTGAGCATTTCCTCCCTATCACATCTGAGCAGCCCATGTGTCAATTTTATTTGGGTACAGAGATCCTGCTATATAGGATCGCATGTCTCTATGGTCATCTCACATGCCCAACCCCCCCCCCCCCCACAGTTAGAATCACTCCCCTAGGCTTACATTTAACACCTTGATCACCCACTGTATTAACCCCTTCCCTGCCAATGGCATTATTACAGTAACAGTGCATATTTTTAGCATTGATTACTGTAGTAATGTCACTGGTATCCCCAAAAGTGTCAAAAATGTCAGTTAGGGGTCCGATCTGTCCGTCGCAATGTTGCAGTCCTGCAAAAAATCGCCGCCATTACTAGCAAAAAAACATACATACACACACATACATAAATCTCATACATAAATCTTTCCTGTAGTTAGTAGATGCAATAACTTTTGCGCAAACCAATCAAAAAACGCTTATTGCAATTTTTTTTACCAAAAATATGTAGCAGAAAACAAATTGGCCTAAAATGTTAAAAAATTTTGATTTTTAAATTTTTTTGGAGAATGTCATATAAAAGAATGTGAAAAATATTGTTTTTTTTTCAAAATTGTCGATCTTTTTTTGTTTATAGCGCAAAAAATAAAAATCGGACAGGTGATCAAATACCACCAAAAGAAAGCTCTGTTTGTGGGGGAAAAAGCATGTCAATTTTAATTGGGTACAGCATTGCACGACCGCGCAATTGTCCGTTATAGTAACGCAGTGCCAAATAGGGCTTGGTCATTAAGCAGCAAAATCTTCCGGTCTTAAAGTGGTTAACTATCCAGTCTTGTCTTCTTCAGTTTTGAAGTTATCAGAATGTAGCAAGTAAGATGTAATCAGCATTTAATTTAATTTTTTTTAATTTTTTAGTTATTCTGTGTGTATGGAAACATGTAACAAATATAAAATATGTGTTATCCCAATTTGGCTGCAAAAGTGGAAATGCACTTTAAGTTCATATTACTTTTTTTCACAGTCAGCGCTTCCTTTCTGTGGAAAAAAAAAGAAAAATAATGAGGCTAATGAGGTGGCTTTTTTTTTGGCACAAGAACAGGTCCAGGATAGTTGAAAGTAGCTTCCAGGATAGTTGAAAGCAGCTTCTGTAACCCTCAGGGGACATTCAAAGTCCATTGTATGCTCAAAAACCACCAAAACCACCTTAATTGTGCCTTACTCATTCACTCCAATGTCTTTAGTTAAAATGGAAAAATTTTACTGAAATCTCATAATTTTCCATCCCTAAGTTCCTAGTGGATCACTGTGTGGAATATTGTGTCCAGCTTCTTAAGCGGGACCCCATGTGTTATTCTAAGGCATTGCCATTATGTAAAGACTCTACCATAAGGTGACCAGTAATGCAGCGTGCAGAGGTGAGTAGAAATTAATGCAGTGTTCAGAGGTCAGTATCAACTAACACAGATCTCAGAGGTTAGCAGTAGCTAACAAAGAGGTCAGTAGTATGTAACCTAGAGTGCAGAGGTCAATAGTAAGTAACATAGAATGAAGAGGTCAGCAGTAAGTAATGCAGAGTGCAGAGGTCAGTAGTAAGTAATCCAGTGTTCGGAGGTCAGCAGTAAGTAACACAGAGTGCAGAGGTCAGTGGTATGTAAAGTAGAATGGAGAGGTCAGTAGTAAGCAGTGCAGAGGTCAGTAGTAAGTAATGCAATGTTCAAAGGTCAGTAGTAACACAGAGTGCAGAGGTCAGTAGTATGTAACGCAGAGTGTAGAGGTCATTAGTAAGTAACACAGAGTGCAGAGATCAGTAGTAAGCAATGCAGTGTTTGGAGGTCAGTAGTAAGTAACAGAGTGCAGAGGTCAGCAGTAAGTAACACAGAGTGCAGAGGTCAGAGGTATGTAAAGTAGAATATAGAGGTTAGTAGTAAGCAATGCAAAGTGCAGATGTCAGCAGTAAGTAACACATAGTGCAGAGCTCAGTAGTAAGTAATGCAGTGTTCAGAGGTCAGTAGTAAGTTACGCAGAGTGCAGAGGTCAGTAGTAAGTAACACATAATGCAGAGGTCAGTAGTACGTACCGCAGAGTGCAAAGGTCAGTAATAACGCAGAGTGCAGAGGTCAGTAATAATGCAGAGTGCAGAGGTCAGTAGTAAGTACCGCAGAGGTCAGTGGTAACACAGAGTGCAGAGGGCAGTAGTATGTAAAGTAGAATGGAGAGGTCAGAAGTAAGCAAGCAATGCAAAGTTCAATAAATAATATATAGAAACCTGCGCTATGTGTATATGTGCATATTAAATGAAAAACTTGTTGCCGCTGTTCATCACACATTGACAATTATAAAAAACCATAAACCGCAGCGCAACCACAGTGTCAATAAATATAAGGTTACAACATCAAATGTGTAAAACACCATACCAATGGTTATTACTGATCTATTGATATTAACAACGTGCTTATGATACACTAGTAACTTTCACAACATAAAATTCTAAATAATATTTAAAGTGCATAAAACATATACTGAATTACTAACGCAGTGTTCAGAGGTCAGTAGTAACACAGGATGCAGAGGTCAGTAGTAACAACAGAGTGTCGTGGTCAGTAGTAAGTAAAGTCGCATGGAGAGGTCAGTGATAATACAGAGTGTAGTGGTCAGTAGTAAGTAAAATCAAATGGAGAGGTCAGTAGTTAGCAACACACACAGAGTGCAGAGGTCAGGCGGACTCCACTCTGGTGCCTGGACTAGCTGGATTACATGTATTTGTATTGATGGTATGTATTGTGAGTTTGCCTCTACAACACTGTAAGTGTATTTTTATATGAGCATTTGAAATAAAAGGAACGTATAACACTATTTTTGATCTGCTCTCTTCCATGTATGAGATATGATCTCATAAGGACCCACAGAAAGTGACCCAGTTTCCACTTTCCAGACCAAGTTTGTTAGATCCACATGCAGTACTGATAAGGGGTCCATGTTATCTGATAAGTGCAAGCACTTTTGGGGTGCAGCACTGATCATTGCATGTGAATCATTGAATATTACAGCACTTTTACAGTTTGGCATCTAAGCACTTTATATGATTATTTCTATGGACTTTCACTGGTCACTTGCTTGTTTACAACCTTGGACTAGTTTTGCACATAAACGTTTATATTATTTCTACAGACTTTCACCAGCCATTTGCTTGTTTTCATTATTAGATTATTTTTGCATATAGAACTGTATATGTTTTTTGCACTTGAATATTATTTAGAATGTTATGTTATGAAAGTGTAACTAGTTGTTGCACATAAGCAATTTGTAACAATCAATGGATCATCAATAACTATTAGTATGGTGTTTTACACATGTAATGCAGAGATCAGTAGTAGGTAACACAGAGTGCAAAGGTCAGTAGTAAGCAATGCAGTGTTCCAAGGTCAGTAGTAAATAATGCAGTGTTCCGAGGTCAGTAGTATTACAGGATGCAGAGGTCAGTAGTAACACAAAGTGCAGAGGTCAGAAGTAAGTAATGCAGTGTTCGGAGGTCAGAAGTAACACAGAGTGCAGGGGTCAGTGGTAAGTAACGCAGTGTTCAGAGGTCATTAGTAACACAGAGTGCAGAGGTCAGTAGTAAGTAATGCAGTGTTCACAGGTCAATAGTGATACAGAGTGCAGAGGTCAGTAGTAAGTAATGCAGTGTTCACAGGTCAATAGTAATACAGAGTGCAGAGGTCAGCAGTAAGTAATGCAGTGTTCACAGGTCAATAGTAACACAGAGTGCAGAGGTCAGCAGTAAGTAATGCAGTGTTCACAGGTCAATAGTAATACAGAGTGCAGAGATCAGTAGTAAGTAAAGTCCAATGGAGAGGTCAGAAGTAAGTAAAGTTGAATGGAGACGTCCGTAGTTAGCAACACAGAGTGCAGAAGTCAGTAGTAAGTTAAGTAGAAAAGGAGGGGTCAGTAGTTAGCAACACAGAGTGCAGAGGTCAGGAGCAATGCAGAGTTCAGAGGTCAGTAGTAAGTAAAGTAGAATGGAGAGATCAGTAGTAAGTAAAGTAGAATGGAGAGGTCAGTAGTAAGTAAAGTAGAATGAGTGCAGAGGTCAGTAGTAAGTAAAGTAGAATGGAGAGGTCAGTAGTAAGTAAAGTAGAATGAGTGCAGAGGTCAGTAGTAAGTAAAGTAGAATGGAGAGATCAGTAGTAAGTAAAGTAGAATGAGTGCAGAGGTCAGAAGTAAGTAAAGTAGAATGGAGAGATCAGTAGTAAGTAAAGTAGAATGGAGAGGTCAGTAGTAAGTAAAGTAGAATGAGTGCAGAGGTCAGTAGTAAGTAAAGTAGAATGGAGAGGTCAGTAGTAAGTAAAGTAGAATGAGTGCAGAGGTCAGCAGTAAGTAAAGCAGAATGAGTGCAGAGGTCAGAAGTAAGTAAAGTAGAATGGAGAGGTCAGTAGTAAGTAAAGAAGAATGAGTGCCGAGGCCAGTAGTAAGTAATGCACAGTTCTATACTTGCAGTAATTTCTGTACTTGCAGTTTTTTTAATGAGACAACTTATGGAGAAATGTGTATGTATGATAGGAATGTAATAGATTTTTTTTCCTTATTTTTCCCAGATATACAATGTTTGAGGCAAATGAATAACTACAAGAAGCAAGAACAAAACTTGTGATAAAGCAAACTAAAGAAGTTAGTTGTGGAAGGAGATATTTAATGCCAAATATTTAGCTGTACTATTTTTACAGCAACAATGAATTTCGCCTCTAATTCCAGCGTGTTATGATGAGAGTACTGTATACTTTATAGCTATTATGTTATAAAGCAAGAAATTAGCCTTGGTAGTGCCGCGCTAAGCATGGCTCCGCCGTCTTCTCAGCTGTTACATTTCCCTAATGTGGCTCCCTGCTGTTTCTGATTTATTGTGGTCCAATCCATTTGCTGAGAATCCTTTATCACTGTTCTTCCAAACTGCGGGATTGAGAAGAAATTTATCCTGCTTTAAATGCTCTATACATCTTTGGTACAATTTTAAAGATGTGATAAACGAAAAGATCCAAGGCAATAAAAACAAGAAGTTAAAAAGAACTCGGGGAACTGGTAATGCTATCGAGGAAACAACGCTACTGGGCTTCAGGTAGAATGTTCCCTCGGTTTTGCCTTAATCTGCTATGTTTTCGCTCCCATAAACTGCTCAATGTAGTTCCATGTCATAGTGGAGGTATTATACTTACCTTTCTAATGGCCTGCATCTTCTACCTTCAGACTCTTCAGATAGACAAGTACTGTAGCTATGAAATAAATAGGTGCAGGGCCTTGATGGCAAGATGGAAGGGGGACCAGGCAACATGAAATTAAATGGTTTAAAAAGGACGGTCTGTGGGAAGGCAGGGTTCAGTTAGAGATCTGCCAAGGGATCGTCCCTCCTTCTTACCCTATTACAGGCGGTCCCTGGGTTACAAACATCCGACTTACAAACGACCCCTACTTATAAATGGAGGGACACAACAGGAAGTGAGGAGAAATCTCCCCCTAGGAAGGGAAATTCACTCCAGTAAGAGTCCTCGTGGGAAAAAGGTGCCTCCATTGAAGCTTTATCACCAATCCTTGTTTCCACCACAACCCAACATTTTCAAAATCCAGTTGTCACAGGGACAGAAAGTGAGGAGAAACAGACAGCAAAGCAAATGATACAAGGGCCTTAACCCTCCGTTATGCTATCCAAAAAAGCTTAAAATTATTCTTTGGGCTGGAGCTACACTTAAAAAATGTACCTGTTCCGACTTACAAACAAATTCAACTTAAGAACAAACCTACAGACCCGATTTTGTTTGGAACCTGGGGACCGTCTGTAATTGGCTTTGGGTGGTCTGGATTTAGGTCATAGCAGATAGTGATGGTTTGGGGTCCTAAAGGGCCGTACACACGATAAGAAATTCTGAAGGGAAATTTCGTCCTACGACCGATCTGCCGATTTTTGGATTGTTAGTATGGTGCTTTCGACAGCCGACTCCGAATTTTATATACAACGCTGTGATTGACCCAGCAGTGGGTCTATAGTGGAGGTGAGAGACCAATTCACCTGGTGGTGGGATTGCTCTAATCACGAAAGCACTAATTAAGTTTTGCACAAGATTCTTTTGGCCACGTGGATACACCGTTTATTTGATTGATTGTATGGACATTGGAACATGTATGGACACTGATTTTGAGTTTTATTACACTATGCGTGCACATGACTGGCGCAACACTACTTTTTGTTTTATTTCGTTTAAAGTGTGTGGTTTAGACACTTTCAGTGTGTGCAGCCGGTCTTTATATCATTTGTTTATTGCACCATTCACTATTGATATTTTTTTGCGCTGATAGTTTTTGTTATATATTTTGACTCCGACTTTTCGGCTGACAAAATCCTGATGTGCAGGCTATAAAATTTTTGTTGTCCGTAATACAACGTCCGATTTTCGTCTCATTAGTACAGATTTCCACGGAAAAAAATCTTAAGAGCAAGACTAGGCATGCTCAGAGACGAAAGAACACAAACAAAGCAATCCAACACATGACATCACTTCTGAAGTAGAATTCTGTCCTACGGGAAAATTCGTATGAAAAAAAACCTCTTCACTTTCCACATCAGACCAGCATGCCACAAAAAACGGAGGACAGATCGTTCGATAATCTGATTGTGTGTACGGGGCTTTAAAGGTGGTTTAATCTGATGGTTTTGGAAAACATTTGTGGACCCATCTTTGGTGTGGTGTCCTCTATTCTGTCCGATCAATTCATAGTGAATTTCTGATTTATCATGGTCCAATAAATGTATTGTGGTCCAATAAATTATATATCAGTATGCGTCTGAGGTCAACTGAGATCATCCCTGGGATGGCTGTTTGCTGCATAATGTAAGTAACTGGTACTGTTACTGTATATGGTGCCTTCAAGGACCTGCAAACATATATGATTTGCCATGTTATGGTTTTTGCTATTTAAATTGGATTTCAATTTTGTGCATTATTATTATTAATATAAGACTTGTATGGCCATTAAACCACTTGAAGGCCCAGCCTTTTTCTGACACTTTTTGTTTACAAATAAAAATCATATTTTTTGCTAGAAAATGACTATGGGTCCTTTCACATGGGCGCTCCGTATGTCCGCAAATCATCCTATTTTTTTGCGGATGATTTGCGAACATAATGTAAGTCTATGGCACTGCGGATGTCAGCGGAATACCATCCGCTGACATCCGATTTTCTTCCTTTCAGTTCTGTTCCGTTTTTTGGAACGGAACAGAACCCTATTTTTTCATCCATGTAAAAAACGGAAAGGAAGGAAAATCGGATGTCAGCGGTGTCATCTGCTGACATCCGCAATGCCCATAGACTTACATTATGTCCGTATATCATCCGCAAACGGATGGGATGATATGCAGGCACACGGAGCGGATGACACAAATGTCATCCGCTCCGTGAAAAAAAAAAAGTCCTGCAGCGGACTAAAGCAGCGGAGCGGCCGTGCGAAAGAAGCCTTAGAACCCCCAAACATTATATATACAGTATACACTCACCGGCCACTTTATTATTTATTACACCTGTTCAATTACTTGGTAACACAAATGGCTAATGAGCCAATCACATGGCAGCAACTCAATGCATTTAGGCATCTAGATGTGGTGAAGACGACTTGCTGAAGTTCAAACCAAGCATCAGAATAGAGAGGAAAGGAGATTTAAGTGACTTTGAATGTGGCTTAGTTGTTGGTGCCAGACGAGCTGGTCTGAGTATTTCAAAAAGTGCTGCTCTACTGGGATCTTTACACATAACCATCTCTAGAGTTTACAGAGAATGGTCCGAAAAAGAGAAAATATCCAGTAAGCGGCAGTTGTCTTGCCTTGTTGATGTCTGAGGCCAGAGGAGAATGGGCAGACTGGTTTGAGATGATAGAAAGGCAACAGTAACTCAAATAACCACTCGTTACAACCAAGGTATGCGGACTACTGAATGGACAACACATCAAACATTGACGTAGATGGGCTACAGCAGCAGAAGACCGTACCAGTTGCCACTCCTGTCAGCTAAGAACAGGAAACTGAGGCTACAATTGGCACAGAGTCACCAAAATTGGACAATAGAAGATAGGAAAAACGTTGCCTGGTCTAAAGAGTCTCGATTTCAGCTGCGGCCTCTCTGAAAAGCGATCTGCAATGGATCTTTTTCAGAGGGCATCTGACAGGCAGTCAGGAGGCAATATGTCACTGCCTGCTTTACCCCTCAAAATGCAGACCCACTGCCCCACCCCCATGGGGCAGAACCCCCAGCACAGGGGTCCCCTCCAGACGACTGGACCCCCGACTTTGCTCCAAGACTGCCAGGCTCCTGAGAATGTATAGGTTATTTCCCCACCTTCTGGGCCCTGCCTCCCCAGCAATTGGTGGAAACCCCATAATTATTTAGGCTGCAGCCTCTGTCCCTCCACCCACTTTGTTCTAGAAATATCCAGAGAGTTCCAAAAGACAGGGGTAGGTAACAGAGCCACAGCCTTTGAGGCATTGCACAAAATTGTCTCCTAAACAAAAATAACATATGCTCTTCTGCCTACAGGGGGTCAAAAAGGAAATTTACCTACAGTAGTAGCGGTGAGGGTGCTTCATTTAGGAGAGTTTGGATTGGGATCTCAGACTCATAGACTGCAGCAAAATGCTGCTGTGTGAGGCTTCATTCCTTACTGCAGGCATGAGCTTACTCCAGCCGATACCTAGCAAATGGTACAATTTGTTTAAGATTCCTACCTTTTGTTATTCTCCAGAAAAAGCTGTTTGTTTGTCTCCATGTGCAAAGAGAATGTGATTGGGAGTGATTTTGTAATTATCAATCAGCTGCTGCAATTGCAGGGTGATTTCCTTTTGGGAGTATCTCACCAAAATGACATTTTTATTGCAGGGGATGCCCAAAATTTGACTTGTATCTTAATACAGACTTCTGGGAAAATAAGTGAGCCAATCACACAAGCGGGAAATTACATTTCGGGGGGGGGGGGGGGGTGTCCTGTCCAGTCTGTGTACAGAAAGCCTCTAGGTTACCATATTTTATCACATAAAAAGAAAGGTCATTTTTAATAACATTCATTTACAATATGAGCCCTTTCACACTGAGGATGCTTTGGCTGTGAGAAGATAGAGATCCCTGTTCCTGTTTAGCAGAAAACATAGGATCTCTGTCTTCCCTTGTCACAGACCCGCTGATTGGCTCCCGCTCTGTTCAATCATAGCGGGAGCAGGTCATTGGCGGCGCCGCAGACCTGTACCTGTACATGATTATGCCTGTAGGAGCCGCAGCCCAGCTGTATATGTACGTGGGGCCCTCAGCAAGCAGGTAAAATGTTGTGCATGTTTCCTGTGACATCACATCCTGTTTCTGTTTGTGGGGTAGGGACAACATTTTTGACAAGGCAAAGTTTTTTTCTTTTTTCTTTAACCTCTTCCTACCCGCCCGCCGTCTAATGAGCGTTGCATCTATTGTTCTGGGACGCGTTTATATGACGGCACACCAGAAAAGTTTCTCTCGCGCGCCCGCGGGGGTGCGCAGAGCGGCGACCGTGGCCGCGCTGTGTTGCTAGGACACAGCGCAACCCCAACCTCGGTAAAGAGTCAATGACATGACTCTTTACCCATGTGATCGGCTGTGTAAATGAGGAAGTGCCGATATTTGGCTCTCCTCGCCTCACACTATCAGAGTGTGAGGCGAGGAGAGCCGATCAGCTGTTCCTCCTCACAGGGGAGACAAGGACATGTAATCAGGGCACTGATCATCAATTCCCTGATTACAGAAAATTTAAATAGAGTGCCAATAAGTGCCCACCATCAATGTCCACAATCAGTGCCCACAGTCAGTGCCCATCAGTGCCTGCTCATCTAGGCACTGATGAGCACTGACTGGTAGCACTATGGGCACTTGATGTGGGCACTGATGGTGCTGCCCATCAGTGTCCATCAGCGCTGCCCGGCAGTGTTTATCGGTGCTACCCGTCAGTGCCGCTTGTCAGTGCCTATCAGTTCCACCCCTCAGTGCCGCCTCTCAGTGCCACCTCTCAGTGCCCATCAGTGCCGCCTATCAGTGCTCACAGTGCTCATCAGTGCCGCCTATCAGTGCCCATCAGTGCGGCATATTAGTACCTTCTCATTAATGCCACCTCATCAGTGCCCATAAGTGCCACCTCATCAATGCCCATCAGTGCCACCTCATCAGCGCACATCAGTGAAGGAGAAAAATTATTTATTTTCAAAATTTACTCGCAGAAAATAAAAAAAACTTTTTTTTTTCAAAATTTTCTGTCTTTTTTCTTTTTTTTTGTAAGAAATAAAAAACCCAGCGGTAATTAAATACCACCAAAAGAAAGCTCTATTTGTGTGAAACAAAAATGATACAAATTTCATATGGGTACAAGGTAGCATGATCGCGCAATTGTCATTCAAATTGTGAGAGCGCTGAAAGCTGAAAATTGGCCTGGACAGGAAGGGGGTAAAGTGGTTAACCACTTCTGGACCGGAAGTATTTACCCCCTTAATGTCCAGGCCATTTTTTGCAATACGGCACTGCGTTACTTTAACGGACAATTGCGCAGTCGTGCAATGCTGTACCCAAAAAAAATTTATTGGGATTTTTTTTTACCAAAAATATGTAGCAGAATACAATGGCTAAAAATTTGGAAAGAATTTTGATTTTTATTTTTTTTTTTTTTATTGGGAATGTTATATAGCAGAAAGTGAAAAATATTGTTTTTTTTTTTTTCAGAATTGTTGCTCCCACAAATAGAGCTTTCTTTTGGTGGTATTTGATCACCTCTGCGATTTTTATTTTTTGCGCTATAAACAAAAAAATAGCAACAATTCTGAAAAAAAAAAAAAAACCCAATATTTTTCACTTTCTGCTATATAACATTCCCAATAAAAAAAAAAAAAAAAAATTAAAAATCAAATTCTTTCCAAATTTTTAGCCATTGTATTCTGCTACATTTTTTTGGTAAAAAAAAAAAATCCCAATAAGTGTACATTGATTGGTTTGCGCAAAAGTTATCACATCTACAGACTAGGGGAAAGATTTATGTCAGTGGTTCTTAACCTGGGTTCGATCGAACCCCAGGGGTTCGGTGAGTAAGTCTCAGGGGTTCGGCGGGGGGGCAACAGGGCAATTGCTCCCCCCGAGAAAATATTACTGATTGTGAGGCCAACCCCCCCCCCGGGAAATCAGAGTTGCGGTCCGGACGACTCACAGCCATTACACATAGACACTTGACACTCCGCCCCCTGTACCTCCCCCAGCAGGTTTCCAGCCTATCTCCTGCAGGCTGCTTGCTGCTTGAGTGGGCGGGATGGGGATGTACCTGACCACGGAGATCGCGCCCGCCTGGAAGAGGGAAGTGTGAGCAGCTGAGCAGAGGGAGCCGAGTGAATGTTCCTGGAGGTAGGCTCAGCTAGCTGTACATGGTGGATTCGTTTGCAAGCACCTCTATGCTAAGTCTGCTAAGTTACTGCAGCTTAGCATAGAGGTGATGTTAGCTAACAAATGGAAATGCATGTCCTTTTCATTTAGCTCAATAAGCATTGTGAATGCCCCCTGGTATGTGCCCTCCTGATACCCCATGGTATGCCCTCCCAACACCTCCCCCCCCCCAGTGTGTGTCCTCCTGACACCCCATGGTATGCCCTCCCAACCCCCCCCCCCCAGTGTGTGCCCCCCTGACACCCCATGGTATGCCCTCCCAACTCCTATCCCCAGTGTGTGCCCCCCTGACACCCCATGGTATGCCCTCCCAACCCCACCCCAGTGTGCCCTCCTGACACCCCATGGTATGCCCTAGCACCCCCCCCCCAGTGTGTGCCCTCCTGATACCCCATGGTATGCCTTCCCAATCCCCCCCCCCCAGTGTGTGCCCTCCTGGCTCCCCCAGTGTGTGCCCTCCCAACCACTGATGTGTGCCCTCCTGACACCCAGTGTGTGGCCTCCTGACTCTCCACTGGTGTGTGCCCTCACTACCCTCCCTCACAGTGTGTGTCCTCCTGACCCTCCCCCCAGTGTATGCCCTTCCAACCCCCTGGTGTGTGCCCTCATAACCCCCCGGTGTGTGCCCTCCTGACCCCCTCCCCTGGTGTGTGCCCTCCCAGCCCCCTGGTGTGTGGCTTTACTGATCCCTGTACACTGTCCTATCCTCTGTCCTGTCAACTCCTGTCCTCTGCCCTATTCTCTAAACACCGTCCTACAGCCTACTGACCACTCTATCCTTCCCTACAATCAACTGACTCGTATACACTGCCCTACATGCTACTGACCTTTCTACACCACCCTAAAAACTACTGACCCCTATACACTGCCCTACATGCTACTGACCTCGCTACACTGCCCTACAAACTACTGAGCACTGTACACTACCCTACAAACTACTGACCACTGCACACTGCCCTACAAACTACTCACTACTGCACACTGCCCTACAGCCTACTGACCTCTGTACGCTGCCCTACAGCCTACTGACCTCTGTACGCTGCCCTACAGCCTACTGACCTCTGTATGCTGCCCTACAGCCTACTGACCTCTGTACGCTGCCCTACAGCCTAATGACCTCTGTACGCTGCCCTACATACTACTGACCACTGTACATTTTACTTTGTATGATACGTTTAATTCAGTTCTGTAAACAACACTTTATTTTCTGGCAGTGCCCCTCCCGAGACTAGACTCATAAAATCATATTTTATTTTTCCAATTAAGAAGGGTTCGGTGAATGCACATATGAAGCTGGTGGGGTTCAGTACCTCCAACAAGGTTAAGAACCACTGATTTATGTTATATATATTTATTTTTTTTTACTAGTAATAGTGGTGATCGGCGATTTTTAGCGACATTGCGGCTGACAGATCGGACCCCTAACTGACATTTTTGAAACTTTTGGGGGGACCAGTGACATTACTACAGTAATCAGTGCTAAAAATATGCACCGTTACTGTAATAATGACACTGGCAGGGAAGGGGTTAGCACCAGGGGTGATAAAAGGGTTAAGTGTGTCCCTGGGGGGGTGCTTTCTAACTGTGGGGGGATGGGCTTGCTGCATGAACACAGAGACCTGTGCTCCTAAATAAGAGGAACACAGGATCCCTGTGTCCATAACTGACAGAACAGCAGTCTGCCTGGCGGCAATCTCAGCCGCTGGACCTGCTGATTAGCTTCCCCTGTGGCAGTCCAGCGAAGTGACGTACAGGTATGTAGTTTCGCGGGACAGAGCCGACCTGCCGCAGTAAAAATATGGCGGATGGTCAGCAAGCGGTTAAAGAGGTTGTAAACCTCGAGAAGAAAAAAAAAAAACCTGCAAAACAAAGGCATAATGTGCTAGTATGCATCGTGCCCGCACGCCCGCACATGGCTGAGACAGCTGACATCTTCCCCGGTGTTTCTTCCGGGTTTGCAAGCTCTGGAGCTGTGAGTGGCCGGAGCCGTGATGACGTCATTGGCTGGATGCATGTGTGTGGGAGCTGCCGTTTGCGGCACGAGCTCTGAAGATCCGGCACGGTAAGCCAGACCTTCAGAGCGCAAGCGCCGATGACGTCATTGGCTGGATGCACTCTGAATATCTCCTAAACTGTGCAAGTGTATGAGATATTCACAGTACCTACAGGTAAGTCTTATGCTGCCCATACACTAGCCGAAAAATCATTCTAAAATCTGTCATTTAGTCTGTTTGTTCGTTTTTCTTCCAGTTAATGGGCACAAATAGAAAATCGGTTTTAACTTTTCAGAGGCGAAAAATCAAAGGAACAGTTTGGAAAATTCTGCCGAACGAACGATGTATTGAAAGGTTAATGTGTTTCTTGGCCGAACTGTTTGCACTAGGCATATGTGACAAACTGAAGGAAAAACAGATTGATTTATGTCCATTTAACGATTTATCGTTCGAAATTCGGTCATTACATGACGACACAATCGTCTGCACTCACAGACGATTTTTTTGTTTTTGGAAAATTAGTTTGCACAATTTTTTGGCTAGTGTATGGCCAGCATTATTATAGGCTTACCTGTAGGTACAATTAAAAAAGATAACTATACTTCCTCTTTAACCACTTGCCGATCGCTTACGCCATATTTACTGCGGCATGCTGGCTCCTACAGGCAAAACAACATAGGTCTACGTCGCTCAACTGGAGACAGCTAGGGGGCGAGCATGCGCCGCCTCAGCGCACTCCTGTCCCCGATCGTCAGCGGGGAGCCGATGCGGGTGTCAGGCGGCTCTGATTGCTGTGTGACCCCCCCGATCGCTCCCCGCCGAGAGAGAACAACGATCAGCCGTTGTAAACACAGCTGACCGTTCTTCTCCCTGGAATGATCACAGAGCTCATCTGATCCTTCTATATAGGATCACATGTCTCTATGGTCATTTCAGAAGCCACACCCCCCCCCACAGTTAGAATCACTCCCCTAGGATTTCATTTAACCCCTTCATCACCCACAGGGTTAACCCCTTCCCTGCCAGTGTCATTATTACAGTAACAGTGCATATTTTTAGCACTGATTACTGTAGTAATGTCACCCGTACTCCCCAAAAAGTGTCAAAAGTGTCAGTCAGGGGTCCGATCTTTCCACCGTAATGTCGCAGTCCTGCAAAAAATCGCAGTTTGCCGCCATTACTAGTAAAAAAAAAAAAAAAAAAACAATAAAAATGACAAATCTTTCCCGTAGTTAGTAGACGCGATAACTTTTGCGCAAACCAATGAAAATACGCTTATTGTGATTTTTTTTTACCAAAAATATGTAGCAGAAAACAAATTGGCCTAAAATGTTAAAAAAATTTTGATTTTTAAATTTTTTTTTTTGAGAATGTCATATAGCAGAATGTGAAAAATGTAGTTTTTTTCAAAATTGTCGCTCTTTTTTTGTTTATAGCGCAAAAAATAAAAATCGCACAGGTGATCAAATCCCACCAAAAGAAAGCTCTATTTATGGGGGAAAAAAGGACGTAAATTTTATTTGGCTACAGTGTCGCACAACTGCGCAATTGTCCATTAAAGTAACGCAGTGCCGAATCGCAAAATAGGTCGTTAAGGGGGCAAATCCTTCCGGTCTTAAAGTGGTTAATTGTGTTGCATTGCATTAAAATGCATGCATGCTGCATTATAATGCAATGCAATGCAGGTCAATGCAGCATTGTAGTGTGAATAACATACAGAAAACAATTGTTTTTTATGTGTCTATGTGTTGATCTGCATTTTACAAGTGCACTAAAAGGCAGATTAACACACTAGTGAGAATTCACCCTTGCAAATGGTACAAAATCACATTTCCATTCCTTTATTTTACGTTCAGCCTGCAATTCATCGTTTGCGGACCAACCCTAATGAACACTAAAGAATAGCAATAATTAAAGGAGCTGACGGACTACAGACGTTTTATGATGTGCTGCAAGGTAACTACATGTGACTGCACACTGGTGGACGTAATTACACTTCTATAACATAAATCAGGGGAAGGATTTGACTCAGCAGACTCTGCGCTCAGCAGTCTTGCCGTGAAGTTATGAAGTCTATATTTCTCTGCACAGTCTGATCCATGGAGTTGTTCTCTATCACAGTGCGCAGAGCAGTGACAGTGCACTTCTCTTATGTGTCAGTTGCTGTGCAGTCAATGTACTTCTACAACACACAGCAGCAGCTGGCTTAGAGGATTGCAATGGGAGCAAAGTACAAGAGGAATGGCCCTGCTGACCAATCACTGGACAGCTTCTATCAGCCAATCCCTTACTGATATGCATTGGGGAAAGGTTATATCATTCCATAACAGTCAGGCACAGCTGAGATCCTCTTACAGCACACGCGGTGTAATTTGGGAAGTCTGTTGGACGTAAAAATATTCGCTTTGTTGTTTCAGCTGGTTTGCGGGAAAAAAAAAAAAAAAGGGACTGGTTAATGCTGTAACTGGTGAGTATGCAACTGGTTATTCTGTAACTTGTGTTAAGACTGAACTCCAGGAAACCTACACTTCCTTCCCTGTAGCGGGGTAGGGTTGCCACCTCGTCCCTTTAAACCCAAACACATATGAATTACACAGGTTCTGATTTATTACAAATAAGGCACCAAGTGCGATTAATTATCACCCTAATCAGCCGCAGAACCTGAGTGATTAATAAGTGCTTGGTTTTAAAGCGGTTGTATCCTCAAAAAAAAAATAAAAAACCCTGCAGGACAAAGGCATAATGTGCTAGTATTATTATTATTATTATTATACAGGATTTATATAGCGCCAACAGTTTGTGCAGCGCTTTACAATGTGAGGGAAGACAATACAGGTACAATACAATTCAATACAGGAGGAACTAGAGGGCCCTGGTCGTTAGAGCTTACAATCTAGAATGCATCGCATACTAGCTAATTATGAAATACTTACCTTAGAACGAAGCCCCGACGCGGTCGCCTGGACACTGCTGACCCAGCCAACATCTTCGCTCAGTGTCTCTTCTGGGTTCGGCGGCTCCGACGCTGTGAGTGGCCGGACCCCCGATGACGTATGCATCGGAAGTTCACTTGCACAGGAGTTCACTTTCCGGCAAGGAGCTCTGAAGGTCCGCTGGTGTCAGCGGCTGCATGCAGGGCAAATATCTCCTAAACCGCGCAGGTGTAGGAGATATTATTTTTACCTACTTTACCTTATAGGCTTATCTGTAGGTAAAAGTTAAAAAGCGGAGTATACTACCAATTTAAAGGGATAAGGTGGCATCCCTATAGCGGGGCTGCCTCGTACACACGTACCGATCATCGGTCGACCGATCGGCCGTCTTTTGTCCAGGGCTGTCCTGTCCGCTGAAAAGTGCAAAAGACTGCACACGAATTTTGTCGGCCAACAACAGCCGACTGCAGAAGTGATGTCATGTGATGGTTAACTTTCCGTGTCTTTTTTCTTTTCTAAGCATGCCCAGTCTTGCAAATCTGCTGTCTGTCGGCCGAAATCTGTACTGACTGGCGAACAATCGGCCATTCTGGTGTTGGCCAACAAAAATTTGAATGCCTGCATGACAGATTCTTTTCGGCCGAAAGTGCGCTGTCGGAAGCATCATACTAACAAGCCTACAATCGGCCGATCGGTCGTCGGCCGAATCTTTTCGGCCGACAATCTGCACGTGTGTACGGGGCATTAGGCCCCTTTCACACATAGGAGTCCGTTGGTGGATGGCAGCTGTGTTTCCGCGCTGTGTGCAGAGACAGAGCTGTCAGGTCACCGCTGTTCTCTATGGGGGAATCGGATGGGAACGGACCGTCTATCCGTTCTCATCCGATCTGCCAGACGGATGGAAAATAGGGTTTCCATCCATCTGGATTTGACGGATTGGATCGGATGTCAGCGGACATGTCTCCACTGACATCCAATGCCCCATAGAGATGCATGTGGCATCTGTTCAGATCTGCCTGAAAAATGGACAGGCGGATCTGAATGGTCCGCTTGTGTGAAAGGGACCTTACCTGCTGGTTTAGGTCTATAGCACTTTTTGCCTATATGAGGCTAATGCCTCGTACACACAATCAGATAATTGTACAACAAAAAAAAATCGCTTTCGAATTGATCGCACGATAATCTGATGATTAGTACACAGCTTTCGACAGCCGATCACAACATTACGTCCAACAAAATCCAAAGGGACAAACATGAAAACTTTTGTCGTACAATAGCCTAGCAAATGCTAATCATTTATTCAGTACAGTATGCGTTCGCTAAAAATCGATAGCCAAAGACCGTGCATGATCAGAAATAGGAAAATAACCCAGAAAAAGCCTACTTGCCATTGTTTTTGTTTTGCACAATCCGATATAGCTACACAACCAGTTTTCCAGAATCGTACAAAAAAATCATACGTTTAGTACGCATTGTTGAATTCAATATTTTTATCATGCAACAAAATACAAACGATAAGTCGACCGATTATCTGATCAGGTGTACGAGGCATTGGTTCCCCCTTAACCTCCCTGGCGGTCTAATTATGTCAGTATTTTTGAATGTCAAACCATACATTGTTTTGAATGGAAATCTTGTTTTTATTGTAGGCCTGTAATTCTTGGGAAAAAAACAGTAAAAGTAAATAAAAAGTATTAATACATTATTAATAAATTAAACTAATAAATTATTAATAAAAAATTATTATTAAAAATAAAAGTAATAAAACAGTAAAAGTGCAGACAGGGCACTGGACAAAGCACTAGGGACAAAACGGAGGTGAAATGGTTTGATACAGTAATGTAATCCTAACAGATTACAATGTATCATGTCATGTTCTTCTGTGTACTTTTTTGAACTTCCCACCCCCCTGCATCTTGGCACTCGTAGGGAAGGGAAGACGGATGTCGTGTTCAATCAGAATACCGCTACCTATCAGATTCTGCAACTGGAAGTGATGTTTGGACGGGAAAAACTTACTGCGCATGCGCCATGCGTTCCCAACATGGCCGCTATGCGTTCCAATAGGTTTCCTAATGTAACCGAACACCTTCTTACACCCACGCAAGTCTTGAATTTTACATTTATTTTAGCAATTAACTGACCTTATAGACTGAATTACAATATTACATTTCTATTATTATTGTAATATAGTAAATATAGCGAATAACCTGCAGGTAGAAGGTGGCGACGGATATCTTGGTACACCCCTCACTGCTCAGCGACAAACTGATTATGTAGTGAAATAGACTATTGTGCAATTGATGTTCCCTGTTTTCTGGGGACAACAAGATTTTGGATTTCCTTTTGCAGTCTGTGTCAGTGAAAAGAGTCACCAGGACAGGCAGAAAGAAACTTTGTCAACTGAATCACATGAGATGTGTAGAAAGTGCAGCTCAAGGTACAAGGCTTTTTAGGGCTAACACAGTAAGGCCCCTTTAACACGGGCTTTCCAATCAGGTCCGCTTGTCAGTTTATCAGGCGGACATGATTGTGGATGCTTCATTCACCCCTGTGGGGCAGCGGGTGTCAGCTGTGACATGACCAAAATGATGATAAAAGACTGAATCGCAAAGTGATGTTCTCAAGCCAAACTGAACCAGTAGGCGAGAAACAGTCAAGTTGTGCCTAACGGTCTATTGCGACCGGGAACCCCACGCAACCAGGGGATAGAACATGGAAAAATGGACAATGAGAGACGGAAGGTTCCGTCTCGGAATGGTTGCAACAAAAAGGGGCTCACAGGGATTACAGTGCATCTATGTACATCCTGACACCCGTAGGGGTCTTCAGGGTCATTCAGTCTACTTGACGAGTCTACACATATATTTTTTATGTAAGTCACACTATTTGTGCATCATCACCAATAAAGTTTATGTCTGCACTGTAATCCCTGCGAGCCCCTTTTTGTTGCAACCATTCCGAGACTGAACCTTCCGTCTTTCATTGTCCCTTTTTTCATGTCAGCTGTGACATGTCCGCTGACACCCACTGGTATCCAATCCTATCCGATCCTATATGTGAAATCCAGATGGATGGTGACCCTATTTTCTATCTGTCTGGAGGATCGGATGGTGACCCTATTTTCTATCCTTCCGGAGGATCGGATGGTGACCCTATTTTCCATCCGTCCGGAGGACGCAGAACTTTTTTCAGGGTAGGGCATCGTTTTAAGGTCACCCATGCTCCGCTCCTTTGCAACAATGTCATGAAGGGGAGGGGCTTAGTCATTATACTTATTTTGAGTATTTTTAAAGAGCAAACAGCAGCATTTATTTTTAAAGCATTTGTTAACCTAAAAAAAAAATTGATCCTGGTCCCTTGAAGCATGTTATACAACACAGTGCTTTGCTGTGTAATTTGGCCCCTTCGATCACCTAAAATACCTGGCATATCCTGCCTGGCTATGACCTCCCCTCTGTAAACTGACCACCATATACCATGGCTGCTGAGCCCCGACACGGTGGTCAGTTTACGTGCCTCCGTCATCCGCAGCTGTCCTGTCCCCCTCCCACCTCTCTCCCCCCTCCCTCCCTGTCTGCTCCTGTAGTTTGATTTAAAGTTTCATATCCTTTCTACAGTCTGTTTAATAATCTTGTGTGCCCCTGTATCTGTGTTTTATAAAAATAAGCCGTTCTTTATCAGTTTTCAGAGTGCCGCTCACGTGACCCGCCGCCTCTCCCCCTCCCCTTCTACTCCCTAATGACTGACATCAGTGAGGAATCCTTAGCCCCGCCCGCTGCAGGCAGCTGTCAGACAGGGAGAGGAGAGAGCCGACGGGTCACGTGAGCAGCGCTTGGCCCTTTGAAAACTGGTAAAGAACGGCTTATTTTTTTAAAACACAGACTAGACAGGATGGCATACAGTGGCTTAACAACCACTTGAAAGGGGAAATTGAGATTCCGGGGGGGGGCATTTCCCCCCCCCTTGCCCCTACCTGCGGACACCCATGGACAGGAGGTCTGTTTTCATCCAATCTCCCATAGAGGAGAGCAGGGCTCTGTACAATGAGCGATGATGGACCTGTCATCCGCCTGCTCAGCGGGGGGTCGGCAGATCGATCCCCCGTTGAGAAAATCTGCCCCTGTGAAAGGACCCTAATAGCATGATCACTACTGCCAGCGGTCTTTGAAACTGGGCACATGCGCTAGGGCTTTTTTTCATGGCTAGTCTTGGTCAATGAATCCTTCAGCCTACAGAAGAACCCTGTCACCTTCAGAATTGAGAGGGATCCACCTTGCCATTTTGTTTAATAGTGTGATTGTTAGACACAATATCATTATTTAAAAATTACAATTAAAAGAAAAAGGAAAAATCACTGCATTTGACTCCCTGTAATCTAAAGCACATGCAAAAAAATACACCGTATGCAGTAAATGTTTGGTTAATGTTACTTTTAATGCTTTATAAATTAACCCCAAAAAGTTATTGTTGAAGTTTCAATAAACAGTTTATAATCTATAAGCCGTATATATGTTTTCTAAACTGTTTTCTAAACTAAAAAATTCAGCATATCTTTTTAGAGCAATATATCCTCCAGAAGAACGAATTCAAGATCAGATAAGGGACATTTTCTTCTATGACGTTGTTACACTGCCTTATAGGGTCTCCCCAGTGTAGCCATCCCTACATGCATGCTCCCAACCAGGATTACACCTGCATAGACAGTTAACTCCTTCACAACATGGCTGCTTTGCTCACCAGGTTGTGATTGACAGTTGGTTGCTTAGCTTGTGTCTAAAGGATCAATGGACACATAGTCCCAATATCAGGGAGTTAAGTGATTCCTCTGTGTGCGCCACAACCCACAATTTGGGGAAGTGCTGCAAGCGAGTGAATGCCATGGGTGCAAAAATAGCCTTAGAAGCAATTTTATTAAAAAAAAAAAAAAAAAAAATTGTGCACTGTAAGCCCTGTTTCACATGGGCTTCACCTTGCATAAGAGCAGTGTGAACGGCAACCTTAGACAAAGCATTTGTAGGGCAGGTGTGGCAGGGTGGCTCAGTAGTATGGTTGTCTGTCATGTCCTACATGTTTTCCCATTAACTTGTTGGACGCCAAGTGCTGGGTTACCTGGAATGCCTACCTTGTGTAAATTCTTCTGGGCTATGTTAGGCACTTCTAACATGGTCACGTGACGCAAACACACGGGGTACCTTTACTCTGTACTGTCTTCATCAGTTCCCGGGGACAAGACTGAGGCTGCCATGGGGAAATACTCAACCTTAAGGTGGCCTCCACTGAATGTACACTGGCACTGCAACTGTTCTCCAGTTAACTCTTAGTTCCTGTGACAATGCACACATCCACCTGTCCAGCATTATCCACTACCACTCCCAAGTAGTGGAGTGGGCCCCATCGTGACCTCTGCACAGGAAGGGGAACCCCTGCAGTGCAATCCCCTCATTCTACATTTAGGTGAGAAAAGATGATCTCTTTGCTGGCCAAGATTGATCAAACAACAAATTCGGCATAGGTGGCTTTAAATGTACAGATTTGAGAACTTGCAATGGGAAAAAAGTTGAACAATTTATTTTGTAGTTTTGGGGACAAGCCGTATAGCTGTGGTTATAAACGCATTCAACTCTGACTGTAAAATGTTTCCCTGGCAGAATAAAGTCCTCTGGCACAGTTATAAAACCTTATTCGGAATCGTAAACATTGATGGCTAGAATGAGGGGTGAAATATTCCTAGTGAGATACAGCTCGCTTTTCAGAATGAGCGCGGTGTCCCAAAAATGTATGAATTTTCCATCTATAAGTCTAGGGCCACAAACTGACTTTTTTATTTATTTTGTTATTTTTTTAATTTTTTTTAACTTTATACAGAAGTGCTAAAGTACATAGGACTGTAGAACAACCAATCAGATTTCAGTGTACTGTAGATAGATCACTGAAAAGTTATTTTAGTGTGCACAATATTACTGTTTATTGCCTTGCTGTCGGGTTTATGCAATAAACTAGCATTTTGCAGAAGTAGAGGTTTCCTTTACTGTAAACTTATCCTTTAAGTGACCTGTCCTCCATTTTAAACTTTTTTGTGTAAAATTACCGTGTAGAAGCAGACACCAGATGAAGGCCGCTCTTAGCTTATAAAAAAAAAAACTTACTATGTACCCCTCTCGGATTTAATTTGTGCCCTTACTGGCTACTGAGGGAGTTTCAATAAAATGTTAGGGCCATTTATGTTTTTGGGCTACAGTGTGTGTATATATATATATGTGTGTGTGTGTGTGTGTGTGTATATATGTATGTATGTATATGTGTGTGTATATATATATATATATATATATATATATATATATATATAAAATATACAAAATTATCAAAAGTATTGGGACACCTGCCTTTACACACACATGAACTTTAATGCTATCTCAGTCCGTTGGGTTCAATATTGAGTTGGCCCACCCGTTGCAGCTGTAACAGCTTTAACTCTTCTGGGAAGGATGTCCACAAGGTTTAGGAGTGTGTCTATGGGAATGTTTGACCATTCTTTCAGAAGCGCGTTTTTGAGGTCAGGCACTGATGCTAGAGAGAAGGCCTGGCTCACAGTCTCCGCTCGAATTCATCCCAAAGGTGTTCTATTGGGTTGAAGTCAGGACTCTGTACAGGCCTTTCAAGTTCCTCCACCCCAAACTCGCTCATCCATGTCTTTATGGACCTTGCTTTGTGCACTGGTCCAGATCATTTGGTGGAGGGGGTATTATGGTGTGGGGTTGTTTTTCAGGGGTTGGGCATGGCCCCTTAGTTCCAGTGAAAGGAACTCCTAAGTCATCAGCATTCCAAGACATTTTGGACAATTTCATGCTCCCAACTTTATGGGAACAGTTTGGGGATGGCCCCTTCCTTTTCCTACATGGCTGCACACCAGTGCACAAAGCAAGGTCCATAAAGACATGGATGGGTAACTTTGGGGTGGAGGAACTTGTCCTGACCGCAACCCTATAAAACACCTTTGGGATGAATTAGTGCGGAGACTGTGAGCCAGGCCTTCTCGTCCAAAGATCAGTGCCTGACCTCACAAATGCGCTTCTGGAAGAACGGTCAAACATTACCATAGACACACTCCTAAACCTTGTGGACAGCCTTCCCAGAACAGTTGAAGCTGCTATAGCTGCAAAGGGTGGGCTAACTTAATATTGAACCCTATGGACCAAGACTGGAATGCCATTAAAGTTCAAGTGCGTTTAAAGGCAGGTGTCCCAATACTTTTGACAATATAGTGTATTCAATACCAAAGTGAATTAAATCGGAGGGTTACGAAAAATGTTTGACAAATCAAGGCAATTATCCGGCATCTTGTGATGTCATAGACAGAAAGTTTAACTAAATTTTAAATGGAGTACAAGCTCACTTTAAGTTAATCATGTCAGGAGAGAAATATGAAGATTGCATATGATGAACTTTCCTGTTTGATTTTGCTTCACATTATATCCATGACCAGAACAAATTTAGAGGGTGAGCCAGAAATAAAATCCTGATCAGGGTTTTAACCCCTCCCCATTCTATTCAAATTAAATGGGGCTGTAACCCTTCCGCACTCATTTCTGAACTAACAAAAATGTTTGGGCTTTAGATACACTTAATGGCTAACACAGCTTGCTGAATTGGGCAACCACTCTTATCCACAACTGTACATTAATGAGATGGTCCAAATCATTAGATTTTTTTTTATATGCAGTATCTCACAAAAGTGATGACACCCCTCACATTTTTGTAAATATTTTATTATATATTTTCATGTGACAACAATGAAAATATGACACTTTGCTACAATGTATAGTAGTGCCTTTGGATATGACGCTGAGCACGTGCACTTAACTTCTTTGGTCGACCATGACGAGGCCTGTTCTGAGTGGAACCTGTCCTGTTAAACTGCTGTATGGTCTTGGCCACCGTGCTGCAGCTCAGTTTCACGGTCTTGGCAATCTTCTTATAGCCTAGGCCATCTTTATGTAGAGCAACAATTCTTTTTTTCAGCTCCTCAGAGAGTTCTTTGCCAGGAGGTGCCATGTTGAACTTCCAGTGCCCAGTATGAGAGAGTGAGAGCGATAACACCAAATTTAACACACCTGCTCCCCATTCACATCTGAGACCTTGTAACACTAACGAGTCACATGACACCGGGGAGGGAAAATGGCTAATTGGGCCCAATTTGGACATTTTCACTTAGGGGTGTACTCACTTTTGTTGCCAGCGGTTTAGACATTAATGGCTGTGTGTTGAGTTATTTTGAGGGGACAGCAAATTTACACTGTTATACAAGCTGTACACTCACTACTTTACATTGTAGCAAAGTGTCATTTCTTCAGTGTTGTCACATGAAAAGTTAGAATAAAATATTTACAAAAATTTGAGGGGTGTACTCACTTTTGTGAGATACTGTACATTTTATTTTTTTGTTCACCCCTGTATATATAAATATGGAGACATGCTGCCAATGTCAGCATATATGAAATAGGAGATTCTGGTTCCTTGTCTCCTCAAACAATGATTGTTGGACCCCTGTTGATTATAGAAGGCTCTCAACTAGGGATCGACCGATTATCGGCAAAGCCGATATATCGAGGGCCCATATGCACTTTCCCTGATATAGCGGAATCGGCCCCTGAGGTTACCGATTATTGCCGATATTTTGGGAAAGTGCTGTACCGGAGTGATGCCTGCAGCTAGAGGCATCACCCCGGTACCGGCGTCCATAGCCAACGGTCGGCTGTCTTGTAATGACAACCGATGCGGCTGAGAAGCCGCTCGGCTGTCATTACAAGGAGCAGGAGGGAATGTCCCCCCCTCCCGCCACCTTCTGCAGCTCGCCCGGGTCTCCCGTCCCACCGGGAAACCCGGGCAACCAGCCTGCACGGCCACTGAAGACCCAATCAAAGTTGCATTCTGCTCTGATCGGGTCTACATGTAAAAACCCGGAAGTGATGTTATGACATCACTTCGGGAAGTTCCGGGTACTGGTGCCAGATTCAAAAAAGTGACAGCATTGAAAACAGCCAAATTTGGCATTTTGAATGCTTTTAAGTGCAGAGGAGGGGTTTGGGGTCTTTTAGACCCCCAGATCCCTCCACAAGAGTATTTGTCAAGTTAAAAAAAATTTTTTTTTTTTAAATATACGAAAATGTCGGCCCATATCGGCCAATGGCCAAAATATCGGTAAGGAAAAACCAATATCGGTCGATCACTAGTCTCAACTAAAGGGGTGGGGGATTGGTGTGGGTTACCAACTAAACTAAAACAAACGCATAATAAATCCTCACTTAGTCCGATCAAACATTTCACCAATGTGTTTGATCAGACGAAGTGAGAATTTATTATGCGTTTGTGACCCCCTATAATCAAGGGGTCCTGTACTTCTGGTAAGCAGTATATATTACCACTGGGTGAACGTGTGGAGGTTTTGAGAAATACACTCCTATCAAGTCTGTGATTTTTCCATCAATTGCTGTTATTTGGCTTAACACAGAGGCGTAACTAGAACCTTCAGGGCCCTGATGCAAGAAACCATGAAGGGCCCCCCAGACCCCTGGCCGGGGCCCTTACCTTCAAGCCCAGGGCTCTTCCCACTAATCCTGGGGCTCTTTACACTCGTTGCATGGCCTTTTATTATGGTCCCGCAGCAGGATTCTTTCACAAGTTCTGCAGTGGGCCCCCTTCCTGCAATCTTGGGGCCTCCCCACAGTGGTGCAATGCCAGGGTCCGGTCACAAGTGTGACCTTTGCGATCCTGGAAGTTCACCCACTGGTTTGCTACCGGGCCCCCTGGAGCATGGGGCCCGGTAGCGATTGCAACCCCTGTAGTTACGCCCCTGGCTTAACACCTTGATGTTTGGAACACTAGAGACTTTAACATTGTACAATTTGCATGTATTATTATTTTTATTTTTGTTACACATGTCACTATTGTGGTTCTTATTATTGTGATTCATCTGTTGAGCGCCATACCGTTTTCAACCAAATGGGTGCCTGAAATCGGGAGAACCCCTTTAAAAGTTACATTTGCATTTTCCCAGACTGCTTTAGTGGTGTTGAAGTTGATTGTGAACACTGATCAAAATAGCACCTATAATAACGGACCTTGTTCCTCTTTTACTTGAGGATTAGAACATGGCGTCTTTGAGTGGCAATGTACAGACTGTGTTGGGACTCCTCCATCCTGATCAGCTTGGCAGAACCTTGACACATGAACATCTAACCATGACCTTCAACTGCTGTTACTGCCCCCCTCCGGCACAGCAGTCGGCCCTGTCTGATGGACCCATCCTTATGAAGAACTTGTACTGGCTGAAACAAAACCCCTACAGTAACAAAGAGAACCTGCTCCTGAACCAAGAAGTGGAGGCTGTAAAAGAAGAATTAATCGCCTTTAAGGCAGTGGGTGGAGGCTGCATAGTGGAAAATACTACAACTGGCATTAGCAGGGATGTAAAGACATTGAAAAGACTGGCAGAAGAAACCGGGGTTCACATTGTGGCTGGAGCTGGGTTTTATGTAGATGCGACTCATACACCTGAAACCCGGGCAATGTCTGTTGAGCAGGTAAAGTAAATGCCGGATTCCTGGCTGTTTAAATGAGAGCTATCATGGTTTTTGATCACTCGTATTTTTTTTGTGAATTAATTTTTTTTTATGATGTGTGTTTATAGGTACCATATATAAGGCTCCGTTCACATCTAGGCGTTTTGGGGCATTTTTTGGGGAGTTTTTCTGCTCTAGGATCAGCTCTCAAAACGCCCAACAAGACAAATCCTATTCATTTCAATGGCCCCTGTTCATATCTGAGCGTTTTGACACTGTAAGCAAAACTCCCAACGCTCAAAAAAGTACATGAGCTTCTTTTTGGGCAGATTACAGGCGTTTTCCATTGGTATCTATTCAATCAAAAAACGCCTGCACAAAAAACGCTTGTAAATCGCGGTAAAAATCACGGTAAAATCGCTGTAAAAAACGTGCGAAAACGCTACGCTCAGGTGTGAATGTAGCCTAAATGGGCGCCTTAAATCTAAACTCCGGCCACATAGCTAAATGCACTGATATAAAATACGCACATATGAGAGTTGTTTTGCATTGTACTTGCCAAAAAATGTGTACTTATTTCTTTCCATCCAGTACTGAGATTTATATACAGCTCCATCACACCGCATAGACATGTCTGACCTATTTATTTTATTTTACTGCTACACTTACCCTGGTGACACTTAGCCCTCGTTCACACTGAAAACCGCTTTGAAATTGTGCGACTTCATCTGAACTTGCACAATTTCAAAACCACATTTCAGTCCCACTTTGGGGGCGACTTGAAAGACATCTTCACCGGCAGTTGGAGCTCAAAGAACAAATGATTCCCCAGTGTAGCACAGTGTGAAACAGGCAATGCAAGCTAGCTGGTTCTGATTAATGATGGTCCACTAACTGATCCAAATGTAGAATGTCTGTGTTCAGTGATTAACCACTTGCCAACCGCCGCAAGTACATATACTACGGCGGTCAGCCCCTCACAGGCAAAGTGACGTAACGGTACGTCACTAGCCTGTGAGGCTCTGGACCCGATGTCCGCCGGTCACTCGGCGATCGTCGGTGGAGAGGGAGAAAGGCAGGCGGCTAATGTAAACAAGCCGCCTGTCATTCTCCCCTGTGTAGAAACAGTGATCATATGGTTCTACTATGTAGGACCATTGATCACTGTTCCTACAGCTCAAGCCACAGCCAATCACAGTTAGAATCACGCCCCTAGGGACACACATAACCCCTCCCTCTCAAAAAAAAGTTAACCCCTTCACTACCAGTGTCATTTTACAGTAACTGCATATGTATAGCACTGATTACTGTAGAAATGTCACTGGTAACCCCAAAAGTGTCAAAAATGTCAGTCAAGGGTCCGATCTGTCCGCCACAATGTCGCAGTCCCGCAAAAAAAAAAACGCAGATCGCCGCCATTACGCGTTAGAAAAAAAAAACAACAAAAATGACAAAAATCTTTCCCTTTGTTAGTAAATGCGATAACTTTTGCGCAAACCAATCAAAATACGCTTTTTGCATTTTTTTTTTACCAAACATATGTAGCATAAAATAAATTGGGCGAAAATGTTAAAAAATGTTGATTTTTACATTTTTTTGGGGGGGAATTTCATATAAAAAAATGTGAAATATATTATTTTTTCAGAATTGTCGTTCTTTTTTTGCTTATAGCGCATGATCAAAAAATCGCACAGGTGATCAAATACCACCAAAAGAAAGCTCTGTTTGTGGGAAAAAAAGGATGTCAAATTAGTTTAGGTACAGCGTCGCACGACCGCGCAATTGTCCGTTAAAGTCACGCAGTGCTGAATCGCAAAATACCCCCTGGTCAGGAAGGGGGTAAAATCTTCCGGGGCTTAAGTGGCTAAGAGAAACTGTAGCAACTAATAGCTGAACTCTGAGCAGGAGCTCTCTCACCAATCCTGATGTCCTTCTAATGAGTTCTGGAAGAATTTTGATGGTATTTGATCACCTCTGCTGTTTTTATTTTTTGCGCTATAAACAAAAGAGCGACAATCCTGAAGAAAAAAAAAGCAATATTTTTTGCTTTCTGCTATAAAACATTCCCAATAAAAAAATATATATATATATATATATTTTTTATCAATTTAGGCCAATATATATTCTGCTAAATATTTTTGGTTAAAAAATAATCTCAATAAGTGTATATTGATTGGTTTGCGCAAAGGTTATCACGTCTACAAACTAGGGGATAGATTTATGTCATTTTTATTTATTCATTTTTTTTTACTAGTAATGGAGGCGATCAGCTATTTTTAGTGGGACTGCGACATTGCGGCGGACAGATCGGACACCTAACTGACACTTTTGAGGGGACTAGTGATATTACTACAGTAATCAGTGCTACAAATATGCACTATTACTGTACTAATGACACTGACATGGAAGGGGTTAGCACAAGGGGCAATCAAAGGGTTAAGGGTGTCCCTAGGGAGTGCTATATAACTGTGTGGGGGTTATACTCACGGGATGAACAGAGACCTGTGTTCCTAAATAGTAGGAACACAGAATCCCTGTATTCATCACTGACAGAACAGCGGTCTGCAGTGTTTACATAGGCAGACCGCTGTTCTGTCTCCATGGGGAGCGATTGCAAGTGCCAAAGCCAAAGTGGTATCCAAGTTGCACCCATCCAAAGTTGCACCAAAGTTGCACTCTAAAGTCGTACAAGTGTGAAAGGGGCCTAAATCTTTAGTGGTGATGTCGATTGTACAGATGGTGTTTTTTTTACATGCAGGGTTTGCTTAAATCCAGGATTCTGATGCTTCACTACATTCATTAAAACTATTTTTGGTTTCTTTAATTCCGGAAGATTTATGTATTCTATATTTTTCAGCACTTCTCACTCTGTCTTCAGACATTTATTCAGAGTGTCAGACTGCACTTTCTTCTGCACTTCATTCAAATATACAATGCTTGGCTTATTAGTGGGAATACAATGGCATACTGAAAGGAAGCTCTCACGTCTCATGTTAAAGACATTAAGCAATCATCTTTTCTAGCCTATGTGCGGCCCGTTACACAAAACTCTAGCTATGTATTTTGATGACAGATCTTATTCACTATACCGATATATGAACCTATTAGTATTCGCATTTAATATAAAAATAGATGTGCAGCTTTCATAGGAAAGCCGTGATTAAAACTGTTTTCAGTGATTTTGTAAAATATTACCCATCTTGACCCATTCAGGATTGTATATTGACTTGCTTTCATATATTATTGTTTAGCATTGAGATAACAATTGTATTAGAGAACCACTAAGGATTCAGAATTTATAGGAATCTGTATCTTCACGGTTATTGGGTAAATCCACTTTTGTGGAGAAAAAAAATAGCACATAAAAGAAAAAAAAAAAAAAATAGTGTATACAATGGTGACACAAGTCATTTTGTAATTGAACGTTATTAAAAATTACCTTTACGTTTCCCTCTGCAGCCGCTGTAATTTTCTGTAAAATGCAATGCAATATGGCTACCTGGAGGTGTTCTGTACACACAGATGGTGACCAGAACATCCCCCAGAAATGTCACTTCCTGCTTGTGTGATTTGCTCACTGATTTTCCCAGAAGTCTGCACTAAGATACAAGTCAGATTTTGAGCATCCCCTGCAACAAAAACATTTTTGGTGAGATACTCCCAAAGGGAAATTGTGTTGAATGGAATGCAGATCCTGACACTTTCCTAATTTACCCCCGTTCACATCAGGGTGATCTGACATGTCAAATCGTGGCCTATTGCCTATACAACAGCACTGTCTGAATTGGTGCGACGCCGACTTTGCGGTGCCGCCCTGATTTTCAAAAGTAGTTCCTGTACTACTTTTGTTGACTTCTGGGGCAATTTCAATAGACATCTGTGCAGTGAAGCTGCACAGATGTCTTTCAAATTGTCCTCAAGCTCACAATAAAATGCAGGTTGGAAATAGTGCAAGTTCAGCTGAACTCTCACAATTTCGTACCTGCCTCCTATGTGAACGTACCCTAAAGCTCTGCAGGTGCAGCACCTGATTGATAATGAAGTCCCATACATAGTCACACCACTATTTCTTCAGAATAACAAGATGGTAATCTGCAACAAAGTTTGTTAAAACCCCTGCGATGAACATTGGTCACCCAGAGGGAAATTATTTTTTTCTTAACAAAAGTGAAGTTACTCTTTTTCAATATCATTATACATGTGCAGGCTTATCTTTCAGATGTATGTACTATTATTTGGTTGTTTTCTCTCCCTGTCAGAACAGAAATATAAGTGCAGTAGCAGGCTGTAAAACCCACATGGAGGCTGACGTGTTTACTGCCTGAGCACGAACACTCTGTTCAAGATAATGCAGATGGGTAGAATTATTAATTCACATCCCCAGCAGCTTGAGTTGAGTTTTTTGGACAGTTACATGCCAATGCTGTAACAGAACCTGAATAACAGGGCATTATGTACCTTCATGAAGTGGGAGTTTTTAGAGCTTTGTTGCCTCCACGGCTCCACCTTACACTGCCATGACTTGGGATCCGACTTGTGAGACCCCCAAGTCACATAACATGTGAAACCCCATGTTAGTCAATGAGAGCTGTCTTGGCATTTCTGAAGTTGCTCCGACTTTAGAAAAGGTTCCTGTACTACTTCAAGGTGACTTGTGCCCATAGACTTTAATGGAAGTTGCCTCCTAAAGAGGTCTTGGGAATACAAGAGGTACTCCCCAATAGGATGTTTCTAGTGCCTAAGACGGGTAACATTTACTTGAAGGAAAGTAGGTCTACATAAAAGGGTACTTGAACTTGGCAAAAGGACAAAAGTTTGAATACCCAAAACTCACAAGAGGCTCCTACAACTTCTTGGCTAGTAATCACTGGGTGATTCCAGTAGCCTCACAAAATGAGAAATTTTAATGTGTATCTTTGTTCCAGTGATGACTGCAGCAGAAAATCTTCAGCCTCCAGGCATACAGCCGGCTTACAGGGAGACCCATTATACTGCAGGTCCAAGCTCCAGGCCCTGGGGCCTCAAACCAGTCAGACGGCCCACTCCATGGGAAACTCTACCCATGTGAACCCGAAGGAGAGCTAACAGAGGACTTCCTCTCGCAAGACAGGAGGCCTGACAGAAGACTTTCTGCCCCCAGGACGGGTGAGCCTCTATCTAAAGGGCCCTTTTAAGGACATTACCCTCCTGTTTTGTCAAAAGCTAGGACTAACCTACTGTTGACAAACTTACAAGAGATTGGCCAGCTGACAGAACAGACTCATTGCACCCACCCATGACCTAGGACTCGAGAACCTTCTCAACAGATTGCATATCAGGTTATGAAATACATCATCCCTGAGTGCAATGTTCTGCAAGACAGCCTTGAAAAATGCAAAACAAAACACATCATACCTGTTCAGGAACACATTCCTGCAGTTGTATGTGTTTTGAGTGTCTTATCAGCAGTTACCAACCTCAGACAGGAGATACGATGACCTTACAACCTGTATGCTTTCCCTAGGAATGCCAGGATGGATCAGAGAGATTCTGATAGGTTAGGGCGGTCGCATGCTGGCTCTGATCAATTTGAACTGCCCTGATGTAATCTGATGTCTCTAGGGAAAGAAGAGGGGGAAAAAAAAGCATATTTTTCTTTAAAACACAAAAAAAATAAAAAATAAACTGGTAGTCCTGCTATGAAGGTCCTTGTTCAGGCACATCCTGGTGACAGTACTTTGTCCTTGTCTCCCGTTTGTGCTTCTATGTTGTTACCTGGACGTCCAATGAAAACTGCAAGTGTCTATCTCAAAACTCATTACACAGACATGGTCCACTGCTCTTACTGTAAGGAAACCTACCTTTGGAAATGCCTAGGATTTATTCATTCACTGTAGTGCCTGTATATGTTGTAAGACACGAGCAACTCTAAGATGCAACAAGTGTTAAAAAAATGTTAAAATTGTATTTTATATTAGAAAATTACAAATGTTAGTGATACAAAATGCTTTAGAATGCTAAGGAGGTCATTTAGTAAGGGTTTATATCTACTTTAAAGCCCAACGCCAGGATTATGTTAATCTATCCTTGCAGTAGGGCACTTCACACTAAAAGAGTTAAATGCTGATTAAAGTGGGGCTCCACCCAAAAGAAGAAGCTCCGCTTGTTTGCACCCTCCACTGCCACATTTGGCACTTTCTCCCACTTCAGGGTAAGATCAGCGATCTATGACATTTCTGGGCCCCACACAGGTCCTAGAAGATAGCAAGCCCATTCATAAAGCATAGCAGACTTTTTCATTCGCAGTATTAAACAGGCTGTGAAGCCACAAGGCTTCACTTCCTGTTCCCCTTACTACAGATGCCGGTGCATGCACCCTAAGCCAATTAAAGAATCAACTTGGGTTGCCGAAATTGTAGGCTACCTGGACAGGTCTATAAATTAAAAGCCAGCAGCTACAGTATTTTTTTTTTTTTCTATAGGAGCCTGGAGCTCCTCTTTAAGTCTAGGGGGAGATGAAAAGGCTTTAACCCTTAAGCCTAGTACACGCGGCTGAATGTCAGTTCACATCGGCCGGTTCGCTAAAAAACGGTTGATGTTCGGCCCATGTGTATGCCAGCATTCTGTCGGATGAGCATGGTGGAAAACCATCAGCCGACCTTCTCCAGATCAGCACACTCCAGTGGCTGTCCCCAAGTGAGAACACAATAACACAGCAGGGCAGATTGCTGTACTAACATCGGTTTACTAGGCTTTAGCCTACTCTTGTTTCAAAGGGCTCCAGTGCTCTCCTTATCTGCCTCAGGAACTACAGCCTATGATCATTCCCTCAGCATCATCATGTACAACGCAGCACTGTTAACCCTGCATTGTACATTGAGAAGGCAGGAGTGTCACTGCAGGCAGGAACTTCTTAGAGAGGGTTCTTCGCAGGACCTGGTGCACCTCTGGTTGGACCCTGTTGGAGCATGGAATAAGGTATACAAGATATAATTCTGTACCCCTAAACTGAACAAGCAATCAACCTTTGCAGTGAGGGGGGCACGCCCACTGAAAGGATCACTTTTGTAAAATTCCTGGAATTGGGCTTTAACAATAGAGCATGCTCTTCATTAATACATACTTGTCTTTTATCCTCCTCTCCTTGTTAGCTGACCCAAGTTCTGATGGATGAAGTTCTCAGAGGGGCAGATGGAACAGACATAAAATGTGGGATCATTGGAGAGATTGGATGCTCATGGCCATTAACTGATAGTGAAAAGAGAGTTCTTCAAGCAACAGCCGAAGCTCAGAAACAGCTTGGATGTCCAGTGAATATCCATCCTGGCAGAAATCCTGATGCTCCTTTCCAGATTGTGCAAATTTTGCAGGAGGCTGGAGCCGATGTGTCCAAAACTGTGATGTCTCACCTGGATAGGTACTGTTATCAGACCAGAGTAGAGCTTTTCTATTGAATGCTCTCCAGTTGAAGAGCACCTGTATTCCAGCATTGCAGGATGTTAGAAGTGCATCAGTTTGAAGGACAACTAGATTCAAAACATATTCATTAATTTTGGGTAGAACCAGGGAAGGGTTAGCGTCAGGATAGAAAGTTATATTAAGTCTTTCCATTCCATCCACAAACAAAAACACATTTTTAGTAAAGGAATAATTAGAACTTCTGGAAATGTGTTTATTGCTGTCTGTGCCTGCCAGTGTTGGGTTCAACAGTACCCCAAATTCTTTTGGGGGCATCCTAGGGAAAATTGCCCTGCCAGAGATTGAATTAAAGATGGAGACTTTAAAGCGAAACTAAACCCATCATTTAAAAAAATGGTTATATTCCCGACACATGCCAGGAATATAACTGTCACATTTGCTTGTGCACTCAAACTGTCAAACCATCATATGGCTGGTGTCATAACTGATCGCATGTGCAGCATTATGGCATTTGAAGATCAAACTGAGATCAAGATGACAGCTTCCTTAGCTGGAAATTATAGGCAGGTTTAGATCCTCTTTAAAAGCGAAGTATGGGAATTGAAAAAAAACAAACGCACATTCTCATCTAGGTGGATACAGCATCGGTCCAATGCTGCATATATGCTACCTCTAGGACCAAGAACTGAGCAATTAAACACCACTGATTGCTCAGTTCTCAGTCTTTCAGTCAGCGGCTCTCTGCTGTGCCTCTTCAGCGCTCACTGGAGCGCTAGGTTGTGGAGGGGACGCGGATGGCTAGCTTAGTGTCCCCGTGGATTGCTGAGAGGCTGAGCCAGCTTCCTGTTCAGGCATCTGGGCAGATCCTGTTATTAAATTTAGGATCAATCCAGAACCTGCACTGGCTGAGTGACATTAGCTGACAGCAGACTTTAGCCCACTATCGGCTGAAAATGAACGTGCACTCCTGTGATCCATAGAAGAAGGGCCAAAAGAGCTTTGGCCCAACTTTTCTATTAACTTCACCCCCCACCCACCCAATACTTAAAAGAAAAAAAACAATGTTCTTGTTGAGTTAGGTTTCAGTGCACGGGCAGAAAGAGCATACCCAGCAGGTCACATTTAGCTCAATAGAGATTATAAATTCTGTCACGGAACCCAAAATGTCAGAGCAAGCTGCTGGGCCTATATTTTTCGGCGGAGTACATTAAATGTCTGGGATATCCAGAATGTGGCCTGGATCCTGCTAGCAACGCAGTGGGTTGAGTTGGATCCATATGGCAGAACTCCCTAGTGCAATGGGGGTCAGCTTTCTTAATGTAAGGGGCCTTGTGTGGTCCCAGACATCACTAAAGCCCCCCCCCCCCCATAATACTTAAATTAAATACTGCAGAAAACTGGAGATGGCCAGAGACTGTGAACATGCTATAGAAGTTGTTGGGAGACTGGGGACATGTTTTAGGAGATAGTCCTAAATTTTCTCCTGAAGCATGAAGGTTGGGCACCAGTGCCCTAGTGGCTCTTACCCATAATGGCTGTAATAAAGATCTAGAGTTATGAATCTTCTATCTGGATTCAGGCAGACACCATACTTGGTTATTCAAGACTGAAGGCTATAGTTTATCCTCGGAGTGCCATGCTTTGACCTGTGAAAGTGAGGTTCAGCAGACTGGAGTATTAGGATTCATTAACACTTCTGCATTACACCGTACTGTTTCATGGCAGGAAATCTGCAGCTCAGGTCCCATATCCAAGTCAGCTCATGTGATTTACATTTCATTGCCTTTTGATCACGTTTCATTACCTCTTGGTGCTTTTCCTTAGGAATTAAATAATGTTGCAATTTTTTTAGTAGCAACCAGATTAAGACCGAATACGTTGTACTTGCATGGATAAAAATGTGCAAAAACGCATGCAAGAAGAACCTAAAAAAAAAACATTTTCTGATTTCAGTATGTAGCACCCTACAGGTAGGTGCTAGGTAAATGTATAGTGGGCCTTGTCTGCCTAACAGCAGGGCTGTGATTTATTTAGTTAGGTTGTCAGGGCTTCCAGATGTGCCTGCTGAGGGGAGAAGTATCCCCACTGGCTCCTGTGAGAGGTTTCTCATAGGGCAGTGTGGGAAGCCCAGTTAGGGGACACATCCAAGCTTGTAACTACCCCAGAAGGCAGATTATGCTGCAAAGGATTCTGGGAGTGGGAAAAAGTTTGGGAAAACTGCGTAACAGGGTATCATTGGCATGAGCAGAGTCTCAGGAAGGAGAGTATGGCTGTCTCTCCTCCTGTCTGAGGAAGGTGGACGTCTCAGGGTGTCGCCTGAGAATCCAAAGAGTGCTGAGCTGAGGGGATCCGGTGTGCCGAGAGCCTGCGGAGCGAGAGAGGGGTTCAGTCCCAAGAAAGCCTACACAGGTTGTGAGTACTGAGGATTGCCCCTGGGGGTCTGCCAGAGTCAGAGGGGACCACTCTGGAAGAGGTTCTGGGATCCAGTGCCAGCTAGCTGAAGGGGGGTACCTAGGTTGAGGACCGTGAAGGTACAGATTGGGGTACATAGTCAGTGAACCCCCGAAGAATTCAAGGTTAAAGGGGGCACCTGCAGTTGGGTCCTGAATTTTACAGAGTGTGTCAGTTAACAGTTGCAGCTTAACAGAACCCCGCAACGTACTACCTCAAGCCAGTGCAAGGCGGGGGGAGAGTACTCAGTGACTTTGGAGTACAGCAGTGTCAGTGATTCTACAATTCAGTCTTGGGTCTTCTGGACTTATTGTTGAGGATCCAGCGCTTCTATCAAGCTACAATGTGTTCTCAGAGTTAGTGAGCGTTGGCTGGCGTCAAGGAAGCGCCAACGGGCATTCTTCTAGGATTAAGTCCCAAGTGTAATTAGTTAAGCCTAAAGGAGTATCCCACTCATTCCCTTCTGCCATCCCCTTTTCTACAATAAAAACCACAAAACCAAGATGCCGGAGTCGTCCCATGTTTCAGTTCTCACACCCAGGGTCGCAGCTCACATGGACTGAAGAGGTAACCGGTGACAATGGCAGACCCACATCAGGCCACTGGCCTGGAAAACCTGCTACAAGTATGGCCACACTTTTCAGCAACTCAGAACATTACTGTGACCCCCAAACCATTTCACAGCCTAATCTTCCTGCAGTTGTCAATGTTAGGATATGCAGGTTACTGTTAACTAGAAGTGTGGCAGAATGAAGCGCTCACGATCTGACAGCTACCTTTGCTGAGGAAATCGAAAGGTCTCGTATCTTCTGAACCTGCAGTGTGCGAGGTCAGGCAGTTGACAAACAGCAACTTTTATATTTCAGGTGACTCCCCTAACAAGACAACTAAAGAGTCTGGTTCATACAAAGTAAGAAAATCTAACACAGAAATGTTTTTTTGGAAAAAAAATCAGGTGGCTTTGTTTTCTAACAAAGCCACATGATAACCATGGCAGGACTGTGAGAAACAAAATAAGAGGACTGAGCCACTAGGAGCTCCCTCCAGTGGTGAAACTACAAATCTCTAGGTTCCATAAACAATAAGGCCCCTTTCACACCTGTCCGTTCTGTTTTCTGCTCAGCAAAGGATAGATCCGCCGAACCATCGACAAACTGTGTGTGTGGAGACGGAGGTGTCAGATCCCCGCTGTCCTCTATGGGGTAATCGGATGAGAACGGACCGCCTGTTCGTTCTCATCTGATCTGATCCGCCAGACGGATGGGAAATAGGGTTTCCATCCGTTCGGATTTGACGGATCGGATGTCAGCGGTCATGTCTCCGCTAACATCCGCTGCTCTATAGATGCATGGGGCATCCATTCAGATCCACCTGAAAAACTGACAGGCTAATCTGAACGGTCTGAATGTGTGAAAGGGGCCTTAAGGGCTCTTTCACAGGGCCGCTTCGATTTTTTTTTTTCTTCCGCTGCGGCACTTTTTTTTTCACGGACACGGGTGACACTTGTGTCATCCGCTCCGTATGTCCGCATATCATCCCATCCGTTTGCGGATGATATACGGACATAATGTATGTCTATGGGATTGCGGATGTCAGCGGATGACACCGCTGACATCCGATTTTGCATCCTTTCCGTTTTTTAAACGGAAGAAAAATAGGGTTCTGTTCCGTTCCAAAAAACGGAACAGAACTGAAAGGACGAAAATCGGATGCGCTGACATCCGCAATCCCATTGACATGCATTATGTCCGTTTTTCATCCGCAAAAAAATGGGTTGAAATACGGACATACGGAGCGCCCGTGTGAAAGAGCCCTAAGAAAACACAAAAAAAGCAATTAAAATGTTAATAGTCATATAAAAAATGTACACTGAATTGACCACTCATAATATGTACTGATGGAAAAAGCATAATGCTTTCCCTTTAACTCCAATTAAACCTCAAGATGTTATTCTAAGACCTGGAGCTGTTGAAATCACAGAATACAACTAATTAACACTTTTACTTGTTTTACATTTTAATAAGCAAACTAGCGGCTCTCCAGTACTTCACAAGCCAATGTACACTTTGAAATCGAATCTTTGAAAAATACAAACAATTTTCCAAATGACTTAGCTCAGAAAAACAAACTCAGCATTATAAATAAACACTTTAGGAAAAAAAAGAAGTTTTCATCTTACTGCGACCCCACCGTCTTTTTTCAGTGTGTGTGTGTGTGTGTGTGTATATATGTGTGTGTGTGTATATATATATATATATATATATATATATATATATATATATATATATATATATATATATATATATATATATATATATATATATTAGGATAGGAGGGCAATCTTGAACTTGATTTTGACTCAAATTATCCTCTAATTTTGTCTTCCAACACTGCTAGGCAAAACTGGATTTACAAAATTGTTCCTGTTTAAAGCTAGGAGAATGCAGTGCTCCTACTTGTAAGACCATGTTGCTGTGTAGCATGGCTTTGTTTATAAACAAGGCACTGATGGGCCCCTTTCACACGAACGATCCGATCAGATCTGCCTGTCAGTTTTTTAGGCGGATCTGATCGGATCCTCCATGCAACCCTATGGAGACATCTCCGCTGACACCCGCTGCTATCCGATTCCGATCCTGTCCATGAAATCCGGACGGATGGAAACCCTATTTTCCATCCGTCCAGGAGATCGGATTGGATGGGATCGGATTGGATTGGATGGGATCGGATGAGAGCGGACAGGCGGTCCGTTCTCATCCGATTCCCCCATAGAGAGCAGCGGGGCTCTGACACCTCCCTCTCCGCACACAGAGCGGAGAAGAGGGAGCTGTCACCTGCCTGCTCAGCGGAGATCGGAAGATCGATCCCCCGCTGAGCAGCACAGAATCCGCCAACAGAGGCGGACCGTGTGAAAGGATCAATACAGTGATCATATGGCTTTGTTGCTAAAGAAATGGTTAGGTTTTGTTTAGTATTAGGGTTAGCACTATGGCTAGGGTTACTAGTTAGTATTAGGTTAGTATTTTTTGGCAAAATAACAGCTCCAGGATAGTTGATTGGAGTTATCCCAAGTGTAGTACCCTCCTAGGTAGTTTGATAGAATGATAGGTACATTTAGTTCTTTATGGCTCCTCTGGGATCATTGGAGCAGCTTTTGATTTCTCTGGCCTGTTCTAAATTTCACAGGCTGCAGATTTGATTGCATCTCCCTGCATTCTGGAGGTTTCCAGAACAGAGAAGGCTGGGAGAGTCAAATGGGCAGCTTGAATATTTTTTGTGCCGCAGCCAATTCTTAGAGGGGGTTCAGTTCTGATGAAGTCTGCTGATGTTCATCGAGGTCCCAATTATAGCAGATCTATAATCCTAATTGCTTTTGGAGCTAACTAAGCAGTTCAATATAAGGATCTGGTCTGGAGTACTTACTAAAGAGTGCCTGGTGGAGACTGGAAGGTGCATAGCTGCCCTGGAACATTGTGAGTAGTGACCTAAACTCAGGATCTTAGGAACTGTTTTCTGCTTTTGGATTGCCAGTGGTAGCTCTCTGAGACAGCTCTTACAGGGACTTCCAGTTCATTTCTGGTTTAGGGACTTTTCAAAGATGTTTCGCCTAGGAAAGTGTGTCCTCCTGTCACAAGTCAGCATTTGTGGACTATCCCATACAACCCCAAACCTTCTCCTGTTTGTTCTACCAACAAACCTAAAAAGACAACCCCTTGATTGTGGTGCACTGAAATTTAAATTTCAATACCGAAACCAAAAATTCAGGACGCACTTGACTGAAAACCGAAATTTGAGGGATTTTGAAAAATACCTATGTGTGTGTGTGTGTATGTGTGTGTGTGTGTATATGTGTGTGTGTGTATGTGTGTATATATATAAATAACATTTATAAATAATTGTATTGTATTCAACTTTTTCATATCATGAATTTAAATGAATATGAATTTATTGTCTTAAAGCGGTGTTAAAAATCCCACTTGCTGCACCAAAAACGCACCTCCCTATTGAAATGTTATGAAAATGCTGCAAGGACGCATCAAAAATGCACCCGTGTTGCGTTTTAATGCTTTTTTTATTCAGATGACCTCTAAAAAACACACCATAAGCAAGGTAAAATCGTGGCAAAATCGCGGGAGTTTAAGGCAGCCATAATCGGCGCTTTATTTTTCTTACGACACAATGGTGAAAACCCTATTTTTTTTGCCGATAATTTAGGCGGCTGACATTTTGGTGCATCGCTACCTCTAGACCAGGGGGTGTAAAAACTCAATTTAATTGTGGGCCGCATCAGCATTATGATTGACCTGAAAGTGCCGGTTGTATCTGTAAGACTAGATGTCCAGAGCATTCCCTACCCTTACATAAAATGTCAAGAGCATCCCCATCCTCATCCCCATCAGAAGTCGAGTCCCCGCACCCTCCCTTACATCACAGTGCACCCCCCATTACCTTGTGCTGCTGCTGGGAAGAAGCCGGAGGCAATACTGGAAATCAGAAAGTACAGGATCTGGAGGAGGATCAGAGGAGGGCTAGAGCTCTTCTACAGCTGCAGGAGAGGTGTGAGGGCCACATGAAATGACCTGGAGGGCTGGATTCGGCCCGCGGGCCTTGTGTTTGACATATGTGCCCTAGACTGTTTAATGGACACGGCGTGAATGGATGGTTTGTGTGATTGTAAGCCTCTGACTGATTGGGGAAGAACCAGTTAAAATCAGCGGCTCCTACAAGGGTAGCCTTACATGAGGATGACGCCTAATCGATGTAATGCAATTCGTTTTATTTACCCTTCAGTAACATGAAAATGGTAAACCACAAACAAATGTTCCAGGCAATCCTTGCCCCTTCTATAGTTTAAAGGTAACCGGGCATATAGTCTCATCACACTTCTACCACCGAAGGAAACACTAACCTTAATCCAAGGAATGCAATAATAAATATAATTTACCAGGAGTAGGCAAGGCGTGAAAGTGTGGGGTATGTAAAACTGTCTCCATTATGACAGCAAAGTCTTTGTTTTCTATAACACAATATTAAAGTCCAAAACAGTCAAAGGGATACCAAGGGATTGTCCTGTACCTGGTTATAGAGCCTGACTTGGAGAAAGAGGGAAACCTATTGCAGCTCCAGCTCAGGGATCACTGATAGTGAGACAGTGGTCGCAAGAGTGTGGTGAGGTACGAGTGCCTGTAAGGTGTCCAGCAGACTGCACAGGTGTGTGGCTGGTGCTTTGCCAGGGATGGATCCGATGACCAGGACTGCAGATGGCAACAGGTGCAGCAGACCCTGAGCTGGCAGATGGCAGACTGGCAGTTGCTTGGCTGGCAGATGACTGGCCGCTGGTGCAAGACAGCAGATGACCAGCAGGGACCTGGTAAGTAGCATGCTGTTCAGGGGATGCTGAGCAGACAGGATGTGTGGTCAGGCAAGCCGGGTCAGTAACAGAAGGTCAGAGCAGGCAGGAGAATGGTCCAGGCCAAGGTAAGTGTCATAAGAGCAGGCAGATTAGCAGGAGGCAGAGCAGGGTCCAGGACAAGCTGAGGTCAGGGCAAATGGCGTTCAAGCATGGTCAAGAGTTAGTTACCAGAGTAAAGTACAGGACCACAGGAAACGCTGTCGATCAGACAGCACTGACTAGTACAGCTGCTGAGCCTAAATAGTCAATTTGGCACCAGTATCAGAGACGGCTGCGCACAGCAAAACCAGCACCCACAGGCCCATGCCTGCGTCATGAAGCTTCATCTGTACTATTTTCAGCACTTCCCTGAAAGATTGTATCCCCAACAGTGATACTTGTCGCAAGCAATCGTAAGATTCCAGGCAACCTATTACACTAATTTATTTTAGGTCACCTGGAATGTCAAGATCACTGAAGATAGGCATCCTTTTTGTATCAGTGTTCCAGTGACGTGGAGGAGAATTGCAGGCAGGTATATGTGTGGGTATGCTATAGAGCACAGTTGTCAAACACAAGGCCCGCAGACCAAATGTGCCCCCCCGGGCAATTTCATGCGGCCCTCGCACCTCTTGCATCTGCGGCACCCCCCTGGTCTCTGCACCCACCTTGTCTCTGTATTTGGCAGCAGAGAGGACCGAACTCCTTTGCCAGATCCTGCACTCCTCTGTGCAGCTGCAGAAAGGCTGGTCTTTGCCCACCCCCCCTTCCCAGCAGTCTACAGCTGAGAAGAGGGCAGAACTCCTACAGATTTTTAATTTATATATTGCTGGAGAGTGAATTCATCAAAAGCACCACATCCCTAAATTGTAGTCAAAAAGAGCAAGGTCTGGTGTTGGGACTTTTAAGGTGCTGATAATTATTGAATAAATGGAGAAAAAAATCATTTTTTATAAAACCAATTTAACACATTTTATTAGAAACAATTCAACAAACACAAAAATAAATTCTTTTAAAACCTATAAAAGAAAAAAGAAGGAACTTGATTATGTCTGCTCAACATGTTTCACCATCTTGTAATGGCTTCTTCAGGAGACTGACGAACATCTTTCACAAGTAAATGACTGAACTTTGCCCATGCATGGAAAAAATGTCATTCCTCCTACAGATCCTGCACCTCTGTGTAGCCTTAACACCACCTTGCCTCTGCCTCCCCTGGTCTCAGCATTCAGCACACTCTGAAAGCTGACTCCAGCCCTCCGCTGTGTCTCCTCCAGACCCTGCACTTCTTCCCAGATCCACCCGCATCCTCTTCTGGCAGCAGCACAAGGTAAGGGGGTGTATTGTGATTTAAGGAAGGGTGGGTGACTTTTGACTTCTGATGGTGGGGGGGGGGGGTGCTCTTGACATCCCATGTAAGGGGTTCTCTGGACATCTAAAATGACAGCTATAACTGGCCCTTTGATGGCAACCATAATGCTGACGCGGCCCATGGTGAAATTGAGTTTGACACCCCTGCTCTAGGGGAAAACCACACAACCATTAGGAGAGCCTACAAATTTCATACATGGAGTCCTGATGGAGTTTGAACCCAATATACAATATTTACTGTATGTGGTCACTGTAGGGACATTTCAGTAGACCCATAGGAGCTCAGCTGAGACTTGATCTGTCTGAGTAAAGATATCTCCATAATAAATCTGGGTCTAATAAAAAATGTGTTAGGAAAGCAACTACTTTGTGTAATCAGATGACGCCGAGCTCCTTAATCCCTTTTAATAGAAAACCTCTAATGTCAACATTTATGCAATAAAACAATCATCTCGTTCTCTTCTAGGACCATCTTTGATGAGAAAAAACTGCTGGAGTTTGCGGAGCTCGGATCCTATCTGGAATATGATTTGTTTGGAACAGAACTGCTGAATTACCAGTTTAACACCGCTGTCGATATGCCCAGTGATAATGACAGGATCAAAATGTAAGTCTCTGGAATGTGTAGGTCAAGCAGGGATAGCTTCTATACTGCCAAGGAACTACAGATCCCACACGTCATGCCCAGTAGAAGGTAAATGTGTGTAAACATGCATGAACACTTGGCACAATTAGCACTTGAACAATAATTAATTTCAATGGCCAGAATAAATTATTATTCTGGCCAATGAAATTAATTAATGCCCAATCGCTTGACACGCGTAAACACTTTTATAGAAATGTGGTTTTAGGCAAGTTTTTGATGCTGCTTTTCTCCTGCCAGAAGAAAGTCACGCAGGAGAGCTGGACAAACGCCCAGTGTGCATGAGGCCTATATCCCAACATGGCTTATATATAGTAGCAGTTATATTGGCCATATTTTATTTCCTATATTTCTTTTTTCCTTGAAGGTGGAGTTATCGTTTAACCACTTAAGCCCCGGAAGATTTTACCCCCTTCCTGACCAGGGCCTATTTTGCGATTTGGCACTGCGTGACTTTAACGGACAATTGCGCGGTCGTGCGACGCTGTACCTAAAAGAATTTGACGTCCTTTTTTTCCCACAAACAGCTTTCTTTTGGTGATATTTGATCACCTGTGCGATTTTTTTTTTTTTTTTTGATCATGCGCTATAAACAAAAAAAGAGCGACAATTTTTCAAAAATAACAATATTTTTCACATTTTTTTATATGAAATTCCCCCCAATTTGTTTTCTGCTACATATGTTTGGTAAAAAAAATTGCAAAAAGCGTATTTTGATTGGTTTGCGCCAAAGTTATTGCGTTTACTAACTAAGGGAAAGATTTTTGGCATTTTTGTTGTTTTTGTTTTAACGAGTAATGGCGGCGATCTGCAAATTTTTTTTTTTTTGCGGGACTGCGACATTGCGTCGGACAGATCGGACCCTTGACTGACATTGTTGACACTTTTGGGGGTACCAGTGACATTACTACAGTAATCAGTGCTATATATATATATATATATATATATATATATGCACTGTTACTGTAAAAATGACACTGGCAGTGAAGGGGTTAACTTTTTTTGAGAGGGAGGGGTTAAGTGTGTCTCTAGGGGCGTGCTTTTTACTGTAATTGGATGTGGCTGTGTGTGTAACAGCACAGATCTATGGTCCTACATAGCAGAACCGTATGATCTCCATTCTTACACAGGAAAGAATGAGACGGCTTTGTTTACCTTAGCCGCCTGCCTTTCTCCCGGTGTAATGGACGATCGCGAGTGACCTGATGTCCGCCGGGCACACGCACAGGGGGGGTCCGTGACGGAGCGGGGGCGCGCGCTCACTCCCTAGAGCCTCACAGGCTAGCGACGTAGTCCTATGTCGCTTTGCCTGTGAGGGGCTGACCGCCGCAGTGAATAATCGTGCGGCAGTCGGCAAGTGGTTAAAGTATAATTGTAATTTGAACTTATCAGCCCTGTACCCAGCTTTTTCAGATAAGCAATCACTTAAGCCTGTGTATATTAGCCTGTAAAATAAGTGAAAGGGACATTACAGCCACATCTGCTGGCTTGGAATAGTAAATATTAAATGTTTATATGTAATTACTTGACAAAAAAGAGAATAATTTAGTCGTCAACATACAGTAAATAAGGAAAATGTGTATAAAAACACCATAAATATCTTTAGATCTAAACCCAAGCTTTATCATATAAATATTAAAGTGAATGTAAACCCTCACATATACCCGGTGAAGTAAACGGCCTCTGATGATCCACAGAGATGAAACAAATCTCCCTACATACGTTTTTATTTGTATATCTGCTGTCTTCAGCTTTCTACACTGCTTAGAAAGTGGACATCATATTAGAATTTTTTCTTTCTGTTCCGGCACTGGGTGTGGAGTCTGGACATACGCTGTGTGACAGCTAATTGGAGGAAAGGCACACCCCCCCTCCCCCTCCGCATAGGCAGAGATAGGAAGAAACACGCAGTCTGTCTCTATGCACCCACCCCAACACAAATTTCCAGCTGCTTTTATCTCCTGTGTCGGAGCACTTGTCAGAAGTTATCATGCTGATAACAGAGGAACGGAGCAGCAGAAAGACGTGGCACATAGAGCTTTGGAGAGAGATAAGTAAACACTACAGATATATATATATATATGTGTGTATGTGTATGTGCGCCCAGGTCAAATTTCATGAATGGGATTTACATCTACTTTTAAGTTAGAATTAGGTTAAAGCGGTTGTATACTCACCTAAAAAAAAAAAAAAAAAAAAAAACCTGCAGAAAGGCATAATGAGCTAGTATACTTACCTTAAAACAAAGCCCTGACACGGTCACCCGATCACCGCTGAGGGAGCCATCATGTTCTCTTCCTGGTTCGGCGGCTCCGGCTATGTGAGTGGCCGGAGCCGCGATGACGTCACTCCTGGAGAAACTGGTGGTTAATGAGAAAATGGCCAACTGTATGCCCAATTATTACACTGCTCATTTTATCTGTAGCAAAATGGGGTGAGAACAAGAATGGTAAATGTCAGATTGTTAATGTTCTTCACGCTATGTGAGCCATCTCTATATAAGGATGTTCTATTCTATGCTATGTTGGAGTCTTCTCCAGATAGGGATGCTTCACCAGACCTTGGGAAAAAGTGATAACTGCCTGAGAACAATCATTACTAATACAGTAATCCCCCGCTACATCGCGGTTCAGTTTTTGCGGTCCCGGTAATTCGCAGTTTTTTTTGTAATGTTATTTTACTATATAAATCATTAAAAATGAAAGATTTTTGTGTTTTTCATAGCTCTTGCTCTGTCTCTTAGTATCTTTTATGTGTTTAAATGAGTTTCTATTGTTTTAAAAGTGTGTTTAAAGACCTTAAAATGCTTTTACACATACAGTGACAGTAAAAAAATCATGCCTACAATGCATTTTAATAGGGTTTTTCTATTTCGCGGAATTTCACTTTTCGCGGCTGGGTCCGGAACGTAACCCCCGCAATGGAGGGGGGTTTACTGTATGTAATAACATTAGGCAATTCATTGAATTAAAAAGCTCAGGGAATGTTTTCTCTTGGCGCTGAGGAGAAGAAGAGCAGAGCACCTCTGTCTGATTATTCACCTGCGAGTGGGGAATGTGACCCTGAGACTGAAAGTGAGGACACCTGGGGGCAGCGCAGCACCTGCCTGAATCACAGACCTGCACTGCCGCAGAGAGGCTGGATCGTCCACTCGGTCATTAGGTGCACGACTGCTTCCTAAAGGGCCCCAGTGATAGCTGGCATAAGAACAACATAAAGGACTGTCCTGCCAGCAAAACCATCCTCCAGTGCCTTCTGATCCCTTCTCTTTCTTTCATTTTTACGGACAGTATGCTCCCAGTCGGTGTAGGCCTATTATAGTTGCCATTAATGCACTTCAGCAGTATAGTCTCCTGTATTTGATAAATTAAGCTTTTTTACTGCCCACTGCTACTCTATAGGTGACATCGCTACTGTTTATGCCGAACTGAACGCCAAGTGTTATCTTTCTTATTATTTTCCAAAGCAATTTATTAGAATTTACAGAGAAAAAACAAGTCAGTACAACAATGGAGTATGTAAGCAATTATAGAACAACTTCCAAGTAAAAGTTAATAGGAGGGATAACAATGGCTGACATCGATGTGTCAGGTAGTATTAGGTAGGATGACATTTCAATGGTTATAATAACACATGGAGAAATAACCGAGATTGAAGAAACCTTGGTTCGTGAGTTATTCATTGTTATGAGAAGAGTGGGTAGTATATGGGGTAGCGTAATTGCTAGTTTGTGTTATTTTCTGTCTGGTCGTTGTATTCAGTCTTGGCATAGGGTCATGCGAGTGGTGTCAGGTTCTGGAGTAAGGTTTAGGTTAAGTGATTGAAAGGAAGTCAAAGCCAAGTGTTATCTTATGCCTAGTTTTGCCTTTGTTAATTCATTTTCACACCTGCCTCTTTACCTAACATATCTGGTGACAATATATTAAGTTTGCCTTTACTAACTGGTTCAGTGCCTGTTTCTTGGACATGGTATTACTGGTTACCAGGTACTACTTTCAGTGATTTTCTGTAGTATTGCATGCTTTGTACACTCAACCCAGTGTGTTAGAGGGGCTGAAGTTCTTATGGCAGTCAAAACAAAGAACCCACCTTAACCAGCAGCTCCTATGGGGGTAGCACTACATGTGAGAGTTTTGTATGTAGATTTATGTATTTAATCCATGTAGGAATGCTTCATGCCTGACCTGCATTTTGTAAGTGCCTCCAACCGTACTCCTTTTCTTTCTACTTAGACTGACTTACAACTCTGTTCTACAAAGAGGCTTCTTTTATGGGTTATGAACGGCCTCCTAATTATACTTCTGCATTGTTATTGTGTTACAAGTGTAGCCAGGTTGAAATATGGCGTTTTTAGTAGTGAATTGCGATTTAGGCCTGAATCGGTTGCTCCTTTAAAGCGGAGTTCCACCCTGGGAATACTTTTTTTTAATAAAAATACCCCCGGGACAGTCAGGGCTAGTACATTCCACAAGGGCTAGCCTCTGATCTGTCCCGGGTTGCACTTACCTTTTAGGAGAAATACTTACCTTGAAAATGTATTGTCCAGCGCTGCCATCTCAGGTGTGGGCAGCTTGAAGCCAGCGCGATCCTCTTCTGCGTCCTCTTCCGTCTTCTTCGGTCCCACGATGCACTGCACCAGCCCCGCCGTCACTTCCGGTGCCCAGAGGCTGTTTAGAAGGGAATGACGCGCGCGCCCCGGAACTGATGTCGGGGCCGGTGCAGGCGCATTGATTCCTAGGAGCGATGACGTTCAGTTCCCAGGAATCATTGCAAAGCCAGGAAGTGACGACGGGCCGTGGCCGCCGAGGGGAGGAAGAAGGAAGTAAGGTAAGTATATTTTCTTCTATACGAGGTAAGTAAAAAAAAAAAATTGCGATTATCCATTTGTTTTTCAGGTGACCCGGAGCGAGAAGATGGAGGTAAGTATAAATTTAGGGTGGAACTCCACTTTATGAACTGTGGTAAGAAGATGCGTTTCTCCCAAGGAGCAGTGAACTGGATTATGGGCGATGTAGTTTGAAAGAAGGCGGATTGTCTGGACCACACTCCCAGAGAGCCTTGAGGGATTCGCGGAGGATCATGGGAGGTGAGATAAATTGGGGGAAGAATCGGATGCGCACACTCTTGCTTCGGGGAACTCATGGAGTGCGGGTGTGCGGAGAAGAGCAGCTGAACGGACTGACCAGGAGAGAGGCCAGAGGATGAGGCCTAGATTGTGGAGAAAGAGCGCATCCTGAGAGAGGACAGTGGAAGTCACAGTTAGGTGACTGGTCCAGTGCGGGGATTGAAAGGACAGAGCGGTGCGGAGAGAGAGAAAGAGGCCTACACACAGAGTGCTGAAGTTGTCTGTGACGCAGCATCAGAGAGAGAGAATCCTGTGAAAGGCTGTGAAGATCACTGATGGACACTGTTGTTACAGTAAAGTGACGGGTGATTTGTAAAAAATCGCAAGTATACCTATAACTGTACACAGCATACATTTACATTAGGATCTGGATATTGCCTATACCCCTTTTGTGGATTACAAATCTCACTTAAATAAGTGATTAGAGCTCCAACTGTCGGCGAAGAACAGCAAGGCCTTGCTAGGGTAGTGACTCTATTAATTAATCATTAAAGGGAGCCCCCAGACTTCAGAGTGTGTATGCCAGCTATTTAGATTGAATCTTTCAGATAGAGGGTACATAACAGTGATTGCTGAGTATATTAAGTTCAAGTTGTTTAATAGTGAACAATACAATATTGTATCATAGTCACTCTCACTTACTACAAATATATAATACATGTAGCAGATTTTCCAGGCATTGGGCCTGATGTGGGTCTGCCATGGTTACTGGAAACGCCAGCAGTCCCTTTAAGCTGAATACCCAAGTGTGAGATTGGAGTCAAAGACCAGTCCGGCATCTTTGGTTTGTTTTGTTTATTTTATATTTGGGATGGGAGAAGGGAATGAGTGGGATACTCCTCTGGCTCAACTAGGTACAAAATGTCACACTTGAAGAAAAATGCCTTTCAGCGCTGTCTTGATGCCAGCTGGGGGCCGACCAACGCTTGCTAGTGCTTCAAAAACACTGACTTGCTGTACTGTACTTGAAATTTGACTTCTGACATTCTGGTTAGCTCAAAAGTCCTGAACACTGCTCCCTCCAGTCCTTCCTGACTGAGGTAGCCTCTGTATACTGCTTCCGCTGCTGCAACTCTCAACACTGTACACTTCAGGGCCCAACTGCTGGCACCTCCTCTTTACACTTCAGGGTCCACCCACTGGCACCCCTTTACTCTTCAGGGTCCACACACTGGCACCCCTTTACTCTTTAGGGTCCACACTGGCACCCCCTTTACACTTGCTTCCTGCACTGGCTAGCTAGCTCCTGGATCCCTCTGACCTTCTCTGGAGTGGTCCCCTCTCACTAGGCAGACCCCAAGGGCCAGTTTTCAGTACTCACGAACTGGGAATGCTTTCCTGAAACTCGACCCCTCTCAGCTCCGCTGGTCCTCGGCACAACGGATCCTCTCTGCAGCTCAGCTCAGCCCCCTGTCCCCTCAGACAAGCCGTCTGGGACACCCGATTCCTCTGACAGGAGGGGAGACAGCCGTACTCTCCCTCCCGGGACTCTGCTTCCCGCCAAAGACGCTGTGTCATGTGCTTCCCTCAAACTTATACCCACTCCCAGAATGCTGTGCGGCAGAATCTGCCTTGCTGGAGTAGATACAGGCCTGAGTGTACCATTGGCTGGGTTTCCTACACTGCCCAATGAGAACCCTCTCAATAAGTACAGTGGGGAGACTCCCCAGTCCCAACAGCCACACCTGGGAGACATGACAGCCCAGCTGAAAATCACGGCCCTGCTGTTAAGCAGACAAGACCCACTATGCTTTACCTAGCACCTACCTTGTAGGGTGCTACATACAATATATAGATTTCTAAGTATCTGATTTAGGTTGGTGTTTGTATCTCAAGTCCCATATATATTATTGGGCAGAGGCGGCTCTAGGCTTTGTGAGGCCTAAGGCAAAACTTGGACATGAGGCCCCACTCACGTCCATAATGGGAAAAATAATTCAAGCAATAAAAATTAACTGTATAAATTGCATATATTAAGAGCCTTAACCTTTGTACGATAAGTTCACAGTTTCTAGAATTTTCTCTAACCAATTCTTCTTTAATCAAAGATCATTAAACATCGGGTATATATATATATATATATATATATATATATGTCTGCTCTTACATCACAGTCCCCAGCATTTCCCTATAGGTCATGATTCCCGGAGTCCCTCCTTTCATCAGAGTTCAGTGTCCCCCTTACATAAGAGTTCTCCTTTAAATCAGATTCCCCCAGCATCTCCTCCTTACATCAGAGTCCAGACTCTCAGCATTAGAGTCCCCCTCTTAAATCAAATTTCACAGAGCCCCCTTTACATCAGAGTCTCCAGAGTTTCCCCCTTACACTGTAAGAGGGAACTCTGATGTAAGAGGAGTTCTGGGAACCCTGATTTAGGGGGAATGTTGGGGACTCTGAAGTAAGAGGAGTTCTGGGAACCCAGATTTAAGGGGAAATGCTGCAGACTCTGATGTAAGGAGAGTTCTGGGAACCCTGATTTGAGGGGAAAAGCTTGGGGCTCCAGCTCCACCATGTTTGGCTTTGATGTCAGATATGCAGGACTGGCTCAGCTCCACTCTCTTCCCTGGCAACTGACTCTGGCATCACCGGGGGCCTCTCCTCCTCCCCCAGCCACCCAGGGGCCTCTCCTCCTCCCCCAGCCACCCAGGGGCCCTCTCCTTTTCCCCCAACCACCCAGGGGCCCCTCTCCTTTTCATCCAGCCACCCAGGGGCCCCTCTCCTTTTCCTCCAGCCACCCAGGGGCCCCTCTCCTTTTCCTCCAGCCACCCAGGGGCCCCTCTCCTTTTCCTCCAGCCACCCAGGGGCCCCTCTCCTTTTCCTCCAGCCACCCAGGGGCCCTCTCCTTCTCCTCCAGCCACCACCCAGGGGCCCTCTCCTTCTTCTCCTCCAGCCACCCAGGGGCCCTCTCCTTCTTCTCCTCCAGCCACCCAGGGGCCCTCTCCTTCTTCCCCAGCCACCCAGGGGCCCTCTCCTTCTCCTCCAGCCACCACCCAGGGGCCCTCTCCTTCTTCTCCTCCAGCCACCCAGGGGCCCTCTCCTTCTCCTTCAGGTACCCAGGGACCCTCTCCTTCTCCAGCCACCCAGGTGCCCTCTCCTTCTCCTCCTCCAGCCACCCAGGGGCCCTCTCCTTCTCCCCCAACCACCCAGGGGCCCTCTCCTTCTCCCCCAGCCACCCAGGGGCCCTCTCCTTCTCCCTCAGCCACCCAGGGGCCCTCTCCTTCTCCCTCAGCCACCCAGGGGCCCTCTCCTTCTCCCTCAGCCACCCAGGGGCCCTCTCCTTCTCCCTCAGCCACCCAGGGGCCCTCTCCTTCTCCCTCAGCCACCCAGGGGCCATCTCCCTTTCCCTCAGCCACCCAGGGGCCATCTCCCTTTCCCCTAGCCACCCAGGGGCCATCTCCCTTTCCCCTAGCCACCCAGGGGCCATCTCCCTTTCCCCTAGCCACCCAGGGGCCATCTCCCTTTCCCCTAGCCACCCAGGGGCCATCTCCCTTTCCCCTAGCCACCCAGGGGCCATCTCCCTTTCCCCTAGCCACCCAGGGGCCATCTCCCTTTCCCCTAGCCACCCAGGGGCCATCTCCCTTTCCCCTAGCCACCCAGGGGCCCTCTCCTTTTCTCCTAGCCACCCAAGGGCCCTCTCATTTTCCCCTAGCCACCCAGGGGCCCTCTCCTTCTCTTCTAGCCACCTTCTCCTCCCCCAGCCACCCAGGGCCTTCTTCTTCTCCTCCTCCACCACCAACCATTCTAAGACTCTTCCAACTTCCCTGGGGCTACTCACCCCCTTTGCGTAGTAGACACCACAAATCTATGACCAGCCTGCAGAGTGACAAGTCAGGGCCTGGTTTCCTGTATGTTCCTGGGCCAGGGCAGAGCTCTCCTCCCAGAGCAACAACCGATGATAGCAGAGTGAACTGACTGGGCAGTCACTTACTACTGATGCAGGTCCATGCCCACCGATTCCTCCACATCTTAGGATTACATGATCAGATGGCCAATCCCCAGGCAGAGAAGGCGCGGTAAGTGTCAGCGGACAACAGACACCTGGCAGCCGCAGTGAAGGGACTGCAGCACACTGCTGCCACTTTTATATCTGAGGATTTAAAACAATCTTTTACTTGGGAGATTTCCCTGACTGCGCCCTTCTAAATGTTGTCGCTCCGCCACTGGCCGCGAGGCCCCTGTAGGTGCGAGGCCTTAGGCGACCGCCTAATTTGCCTAATTAGAGAGCTGCCTATGTTATTGGGATTCGGGAGATCAAACTCTCCTTAATTCTTGATTGCATATTTTGTTGTGTTGATTTTGTATCTGTTACATTTAACTTGATCCAGTAAACAGTTACACTGGTACAGAAGTGTCAAGAGTATTACTGTTCTAATATGTCTGAACCTGTAGTGCCCAGCGGGTCGGAGATGCCTTAGGGTCCAGGGTGTGCAGAGGAGGTGCTATTACCAAGCAGCCCCCATGGGGGTCGTGCTACCCAAGCACCACTGGCGGGGATTACAAGTGACCGTTTAAGACCACAGTGCACTGGCATAGTCTACCATTGTCACTATCAGGAAGCAGGTCCAGATCAATGTGGAGCTGATGCTGGAATGAGTGCATGTAGTTAGGAAGTGACTGACAGCGGCTGCAAGAGATCAGCAGTACTAAGAAAAAGAAAAAAGAAATATCCCTTTTTGATACAGTGCTTTAGTAAAATAAACCTCATCCAGTTAGTTTACATAAACTTTAATCCTCATTGGGTTCTCTAGGCAACTGCTCCAGTTTTCAGCAACTGGCTGCCCATGGTTTGATGCTTTTTGGGTTGTTATCCAGTATGAAAGCTGGAACTGTTGGCTATAGCAGACAGAATGCTTTAATTTTTCGTTCTCACATAATCGGATTCATATAAAACTGCTCTCCTGCCCATTTCTTAGTAAGTTCTAGCTTCATTTCCGATCTTTTTGGCAGTCAGAAGAAAGTTGGAAAAAAAAGGTTCTTTATCAAGTTTGTAACTTCTGAAGTGTAAGATAGAAGTGCTGCTGGCTGGAGTTCTGCTAACCAATCGATATGTAGTATTTTATTATGTCAGTTCCATCAGCACTCATTTGTGTTTATTGGTATCTGGCAGAGTAATGCCAACACAGTGCTGACAATAGAAGGAGAAGACAGCGGTGTGACACACCCTGCGGACTCTTGTTGGGCCCCAGAGAGACCGTAAATTAGGGGTGTGAACCAAGAAATGGGATTTTGAAGGTGAAGCTTGCTGAGGTATATAATAGATAAATAAAAATGAGACAAAATAAAATAACAAGGTTTTGTTACAATGTTTGTAAAAACAATCACAGACAGTGATAATAATTCAGTGCATAAAGATACATAGTATACAAGGAACCATAGTTGCGTGGTTAGGGCCACTTATGTCCGACATGTTTCGCCAGCAGGCTTCCTCTGGGACATTGCAAACTGGTGACCTCAACACAGGTTCAAAGGTTGTATCTAAAGTATTGCACATGTATCCATATACCAGGGATCTCTGCCGTGTGTCCAATGGTGGGTGAACACCCTGAACTCGAAGTCCAGCCAGGTCAGACCTTGCTATATTAACAGGAACCGGACCGGGCTATGCCGAATCACAGCGTATCTTGAGTACTGAGATCGAGTGGTAACAAACAGCCGCGCCACTGTGGTCGTGTCACACCGCTGTCTTCTCCTTCTATGTTTAAACAGGGATGTGGTGAAAGCTTGCTGGGTACATTGGCTATTTAGGCTTGGCGTTCTCCTTCATACACAGTGCTGACAATGTTGCTTGAGATCCATTTCTAAAGTTACTTTACATGAAAAGTGGTTAAGGCTTGACCATTCATTTGCATGTATGTGAACATCACTCATTAAGGTGCCTCTATTTGGGATGTAATCTCTCTGATCTATGACCGCTTTTTAAAAGAAAAGCACTTTAGTTATAGGGCAGTGGCCTCCAAACGGCAGCCCTTTGCTTGCCTTTAGCCAGCTCTTGGGCCATTAATCCCTCCACCGTTAGCAACAGTGGGGCATAGGTGCTGTCATTGCCACTAACAATGGGGAAATGTTCTTCTCAGTGACAGTAGTGATGGCACTATTATTTCCATTGATACCAATGATGGGGCCACTATTCTCCCCACTGATACCAATGATGGGGCACTATTCCTCCCACTGACACCAATGATGGGGCACTATTCCTCCCCACTGACACCAATGATGGGGCACTATTCCTCCCCACTGATACCAATGATGGGGCACTATTCCTCCCCACTGATACCAATGATGGGGCACTATTCTCCCCACTGATACCAATGATGGGGCACTATTCTCCCCACTGATACCAATGATGGGGCACTATTCTCCCCACTGATACCAATGATGGGGCACTAATCTCCCCACTGATACCAATGATGGGGCACTATTCTCCCCACTGATACCAATGATGGGGCACTATTCTCCCCACTGATACCAATGATGGGGCACTATTCTCCCCACTGATACCAATGATGGGGCACAATTCTCCCCACTGTTACCAATGATGAGGCACTATTCTCCCTACTGATACCAAAGATGAGGCACTATTCCTCCACACTTGTATAAAGTACTCGAAACCCATACTTGAGTAAAAGTACAGGTACTCGATCAAAAAGTGACTTGAGTAGAAGTGGCAGTGCTCTATCAAAAAGTGACTTGAGTAGAAGTACTAAAGTATTCTACATTTTTTGTACTTAAGTACTGCAAGTAGTTTTTTTTTTAATTTTGCTACTCAAGTACTGAAAGTAAAAGTACCAGTAGTTTTTTAAAAAAAAAAATTGCTACTCAAGTACGGAAAGTAAAAGTACTGTGTTATGTAATTATTAAAGAAAGAAGTCAAAAGTTTGAACATCATATTGTTTTTTATTATTTCAAATGATTAACCTAGAGGACAATCACAATTCCTTTGGCTGTGACTTTTTGTAAACAAAAACAGATAAAGTATGTCCCTCCATTTCCCCTTTAAAGCATCCCTCCTTCTCTTCCCTGCATGTTTTTTTTTCTCACCACAGCCTTATGGTGCGCAAAATCATATATAAACCAATGTGATATACAACAATATATTCCAATAATGAAATAAAGGAAGAGTGTATGAAATCAAAGTCCATATATATAATGCCATAATACCATATATATGTGACAAAACAAGATGAATATATTTTCAAAGGTGCAGGAATCAAACAGGTGCTATTCCAAATAATAGGTGCAGACTCCCACCACCTTGTGGATTTCCCTCTTACCCGGCGGATGAAGGTAAGTGCAAAATAATATCCAAATAGACTCTTCCAGTGAAACAAAACTGCAAAACCTGTGCTCTCAACTTCCAGTGAAAAAAGCAAAATCAGCCTCTTACCAGAAAAAAGGTCTATGTACGCTTGTGACTCTCCTTGGTTGGGGGAGATTCTCTTTCCCCTTAACAGCAGATATGTAGACCATTTTATTTATACATACAGTAGCATTTATTTTCGTATGCGCTGATTTACACATGACATTATACACATTTTTTTTGAACTTCATGAAACCTGCCATCTACTGTTCTGGCAGTGGCAATATTTATAATTGTAACGAGTAACTATGCAGCACAAAAAAAAAAATTTCAGAGTAGAAGTATTGAAATCATCAAAAAAATGTAGTGAAGTAAAAGTGGAAGTAGGAGAAAAAAATTCTACTCTAGGAAAGTACAGATACCGCATTTCGGTACTTAAGTACAGTAGTGAAGTAGTTCTACTTAGTTACTATACATCTCTGTATTCCTCCCACTGATACAAATGATGGGGCACTATTTCTCCCACTAATTCCAATAATGGGGCACTATTCTCCCCACTGATACCAATTAATGGGCACTATTCTCCCCACTGATACCAATGATGAGGCACTATTCCTACCACTGATACCAATAATTGCTGCATTCGTTTTTCTTTCTTCTATTTACATCTAGTGATCCAGCCAGCAAGTCTGTTATTTTTCAGAAGCATAAGTTCTCCAGCAGAATGTATCAGTTTACATGGACGAGTCAAAGAACTTAAGGCTTCATTCACATGTCAGCGTAGCGATCGCGGGCAGAATCACTGCGATTCTGCCCGCGATACGGAAATCATTGCAAATCGCGGGACGCCTGTGCGTTGCCCGTGATTTGCAATAGCACCTCAAATGCTGTGCGATGTTGCCACGATTTGCGCCTGCCGAATCGTGGTAACATCGCGCAAAAAAAATCACAGTACAAGAGCTTCTTTGGGGCGTCATGCCTCCCGCGGTTTTTTTTTGCGCGATGTTACCGCGATTCGGCAGGCGCAAATCGTGGCAACATCGCACAGCATTTGGGGTGCCATTGCAAATCACGGGCAACGCACAGGCGTCCCGCGATTTGCAATGATTTCCGGTTCGCGGGCAGAATCGCGGTGATTCTGCCCACGATCGTTACGCTAACATGTGAACGTAGCCTAAAGCTTTTGTTACCCGAACACGTTATGTGCCTGCTGTGCCATGTACTTGTATGAAAAAGTCTCCTGTTCTTTCTATTGCTTCCTTTGTGTGAAATTCCTGGTGTTCCTGCCAGTCCCTTTGCTTTCTAATTAAAAACTGACCACACTATGCCGGAGAGCACACTGTGGTCAGTTCTCTAGCTATGATGGGAATTCAGTGTACTCTCCACCAATGATCTGACTTGTCCTGACAACCCCCCCGCTGCACAGCCATTCGCTGGGAACAGGGCTGGGACAAGGGGTGGGCAGGAGGGAGGGTTGCCCTGGGTGCAATGATTTATTGCAGGGTAGGGGGGGCGACTTGACTCTAACCCCAAGGGAAGGGGGCGCAGTTTGGCATCATTGCCCTGGATGACCTTGTCCGGGCACTGGCTGGGAAGCTCAGAGCCCTGCTGCTTCTCCCTCCACCCCAGCTCTTATGCAGAAATGTGAGCACTTATAAAAAGGGAACACTTTTTTTTTTAATATCTATACAATGTTTTGCCTTTCATTTTTACTTTAATCTGAATGGGTTGTTTAACATGGTGATTGTTTACAATTATTTTAACACTGCCAGGGGTGAATAAAATGATCAACTTTTTATTTATTCATGTAAAACATGGGTGTCCAACCTTTTGGCTTCTCTGGGCCACATTGAGTGTAGAGAAATTTTCTTGGGCCGCATATAAAATATATACTATAGTTTATGGAAAAAATATATATACTATAGTTAAGGTATATAAGTAATAAAACGCTGCGGCTGCGCCCTTCCCGCGCTGACGCGCCCCCCAGCACTAATTTAACACAACTAGTGGATGATCCCCTCCGAGGCAGCCTCTGCCTACAGTTAGTTGGAAACCTCTGTGGCCGTGCCCCCGACTCGACTTCCTTCCTCCCTAGCAGAAAAAAAAATTGTCAGGGGGCAGTGGGCCGCATTGCCTGTGATTCTGGGCCGCACGCGGCCCCCGGGCTGCAGGTTGGACATGCCTGATGTAAAACATTAATCCCAGAAGGGAAAAAAAAAAAAGTTTGCTGTAACGCATTATAAAGTGTGAGCTGGAGTTTGGCTTCAGTTTGTTTAGTGTATATAAATCTGCTAATACATTTAAAACTATCATCGTCCCAAACTGTCAATGCTGCTGTCTGCTGTGCCTCCTGTGCTCATTTCTCCACAGTTGTGTCTCACTAATGCCAAAGGTGTTACTGTCCAGATCATCAGGTGAAAACAGAGGTAAAAAAGCCAAAGAAAGGAAAACTAATGCAGTCACCACCACATCTAATGATTGATAAGCTGCAATTTATTACATTTTTGGTTTTGGGTTTAATACCAATATTTAAAGTGCATTCCCTGTGTTGTTGCTCTTCCCTGGCAACTTCTATCCCCAGAACTCATCCCTATTGTGCTGACTGTGATGACACTTACCCTGCTACTTTCCTTTGATTTAGGCATCCTGAAGGCTGGGTTCACTCTATTGCAATGTGGGAACCAGTGTGATTCCAGTGCGGGTTCCAGCATTGCATGTATCTGGCAGGCAGTTAACACTGCCCTATGCAAAGTGCTGTGGGTGTCAATAAAAAGGTAATGACACCCCCAGATTGGATCGCCTAAGTGTGCAGACCAAAAAAAGTGTCCTGCACCATTTTGGTGTGAATGTGATGTGAATTCAGCCATATAGATTCGCATCCCACAGACATTGCATGTGATCTGCTCAGCAACGCGGTGCGATTTACATGCAATGTCCAACATCGCAATAGTGTGACCCCCAACCTTGTGACAAAAGCAATTCGCTTATGGTCTTAGTTGACTCTGCCAGTTGTCCGAGAGAAAGGTCACTGGGAGGCCCCCATCAACCTTTTATAATTTCTCATGAATTGTAGTTTGTGTGGGATAATTACCAATATTAGACTTCTTTATCCACGCCAGAATGACATAAGTGTCATCGGGTCTAATGCATTTCTAGCAATGACACTTTACATAGAGAACTGCACAATGTCTGCCTGCCCTTCCCTAAGGATTCTTTTCTGATTAACTGCACAGCTACTGCTAAGGAAGAGCTGAATTAGAAAAACGATTATTTTAGGACTGCAAGCTGCTGAGAATCGATCCGGAATGAGGATTAGTGTAACAGTTAGTTTTTATTGCAAATATGTGCTTATTCTGTTATGCCATGATTATGCCATTATAAGTTGGGAGGCTTTGGGTGGCATCACCAGCTAGAAGATGGCTCAGCCATTTTTTGTTTAATTTTTAAATACATTTTGGTCAATGAACTAGAGGTGGTGAGACCCCCTAAGTCCTCACCTCCACTGCTAATATTACAATTCCTTCATCTATTTGCAGCATCAGGAACACCGATAATTCATTCCCGCCATTGAAAATGTTGGCTTATATTTTTGGACAATGTAATATTTGTTGTGAGATTTTGATGCTATATCAGATAATTGTATGTCCATTTCGACATTATTTTCATCTTCATAATAGTACAGTTAAAGCGGAGTTCCACTCAAAAGTGGAACTTCCGCTTATCTGTCACCCCCCACCTCTGGTGCCACATTTGGCACCTTTCAGGGGGGAGCGGGTATCTGTTTTTGACAGGTATCCTGTCCCCACTTCCGTCAGACCACGCCGTGGCAAAGTACGTCAGAGGTTCGGCGCCCTACTCCTCCCTCTGCTTCCAGGTCAATTACCGAGCACAGCACGCTTCGCGCATGCGCAGTAGGGGCTTCACAGCTGGGTTCCCTTACTAATGGCAGTGGCAGCACCAGACAGCTGATGGAAACATCAGCTGCGGTGCCAACATTGCTGGATTCCAGAACAGGTAAGTGTGCTAATATTAACCACTTACCGCATACTAACGTAGATCTACGTCGGTAAACTTTGCGGTAGTGTACCGGGATGATGCCTCTAGCTTGAGGCATCATCCTGGTACCGTGGTTTAGAGCCGGCGGTTGGCTTTCCGTTGGTAATGACCGATGCTCGGGTGCCGCTCGATCGTTACGCGGGTGAGCGAGAGGGGACGCCCCCCCCCCTCCCTTCCGTGGCTTTTAACGGGGCTCCCGTCCCACCGGGAGCCCCGAGCACTCAGCCGGCACGTCCGCCTGGCTGGATGGAGTCCCGATCAAAGCCGGAAATGGCTTAGATCGGGTCTCCGTTGACGTAACCATGACGTCACTTCCGGGTTACTGTGCTGCAAAAGGCGGCAAATTTGAAAAACGGCTGTATGCAAAAACGCAGTTTTTGGCATTTTGCATACATGGAAGTGTAGTGGAGGGGTCTAGGGTCTTTAAGACCCTTGATCCCTCCATAAAGAGTACCTGTGACTGCATATTGGTGTCACAAGGGATGTTTACATTGCTTGTGAACGCAATAAAAGTGATCAGATTTTTTTTTTTTTTTAAATTGTAATAAAGTTAAAAAAATAAATAGAATAAATGGGGAAAAAAAATAAAAATTTTAGCCGCCCCGTCACCGTTATCTCGCGCACAAAAAAAAAACGTATACGGAAGTCGAGCCGCGAATGAAATCGCTGTTCAAACCACACATGTGAGGTATCGCCGCGATCGCCAGAGCGTGGGCAATAATTTAAAACAAAGAGCTACACTCTAACTCTAAACTTGTAACCGTTAAATAAATTTAAAGCATCGCCTATTGAGATCTCTATTGACCGTAGTTTGTCGCCATCCCACGGGGGGGCGCAATTTTAAACCGTAACATGTTGGGTATCTATTTACTCGGCGTGACATGTTCTTTCACAATATATAAAAAAAAATGGGCTAACTTTACTGTTTAGTATTTTTTAAATGCAGTGAAATGTGATTTTTTTTTTTTTTTAATTTTTCCAAAAAAATGGCGTTTTAAAGACCGCTGCGCAAATACCGCGTGACAAAAAATATTGCAATGGCTGACATTTTATTCTCCAGAGTCTTTGCTAAAAAAATATATATAATGTTTGGGGTTCTAAGTAGTTTTCTAGGAAAAAATACTGATTTTAACTTGTGAACAAAAAGTGTCCGAAATAGGGCTGGGGCTTAAGTGGTTAAGACAGCAGCTACAGTATGTGTAGCTGCTGACTTTCAATTTTTTTTTTTTTGGGGGGGGGGGCGGAACTCCGCTTTAAAGTGGTTTTAAAGTTAAAACACTTTTTTTTTTTTTCCTTGAAGTACATCTGAAGCTTGTTTGGCTGTACTTCTCCTGTGGATCACAGGAGTGCAGTTCGTTTTGCACTCCTGTGCCGGTTTCCAGCAGACAGCGGGCTGAAATCCGCTCTGCTGACATTACAGAACCGGTCCAGGCACAGCGTCATCGCGACCACAGAGTCGGGATCCACCCACATCCCTCTGAGAGAGCCTGAGCTGGGCGCTCCTGCCCATCCACAGCCCAGAGCTTCAGTGAGCGAGGAGGGGGCAGAACAGAGAGCCGGTGCCTGACAGTCAGCAGCTCTCTGCTTGGGGAGTTGTGAGAACGGAGTAATTGGCGGTGTTCGATCGCTCGGTTCTCAGTGCAGAGGCACCAGGAGACAGATGCAGTATCCACCTAGGTAAGTATGAATAAAAAAAAACCCCATACATCTCTCTAAGGCTGGGTTCACACTGGATTGCGGAGCGGCTTGCAGGAAGAGGTCTTGTGCATCCCATTCACCATTTCAGGTCTGAATTTTTGGCTGAATTCGGATCTGAAACGGACCAGAAGACACAAACGAATTTCCTGCAAACCGCTCCGCAGCTGTCCCAGAGATATGTGAACCAGCTCCATTGAGGGCCAGTCACAGTCTCCTGACATGCAAATTGGATACGGAGAGACCCGCATCTAATTCGCATCATTGTGAACCCGGCCTTAATGGATCTCTGCCTTAAAGTGGTTCTAAAGGTACAAGGTTTTTTGTTTTACCTTTAACACATGGGATCGCAGGCCGCATAACCCTCCTCCCCCAGCCCCCCCCCCTAAACGAAAACACTGAGAACAAACATATGGCTTGCATAATGGCTGCGGCACTTTTATATTAGTATACATATAAAAACATTTTAATCATCAACTTTTCCGAACCACACATTGAATAATGAATACCTCTTCAGTAAAAAACCTGCTGTCATAGGACTCAAGCAAATATCAAAAACTTCAAACTGTAAGTCCCCCCAAGGGTGACACACCACATAAGGTGCTTGCGACGGGGGGGGGGGGATCTGTGTCCAACCAGCAACAAGAGGCCCAGTTATGTGCAGCCTTATATACTAGGCCAGGTATGTTCTATTGCACATGTGTCAAGGCCTGTGGTCCTCCTCCAGACCCTGGACTTTTTGCTTTCCAGCAATGACTACAGCTTCTTCCCAGCAGCACCAAAAGATAAGGGGGTGCACTGTAATGTAAGGGAGGGTAGGGGACATTTCTGATGGTGGAGAGGCTCTTGACGTCGTATGTAAGGGTAGGGGATGCTCTGGACATCTAGTCTTAGATACAATCGGCCCTTTTGAGGGCAATCCTAATGCTGATGCGGCTCACGAATAAATTGAGTTTGGCACCCCTGTTCTAGAGAATTCCACATGGTCACATGTTTCACCTGGACCATTCAGGTAACTACTGTAGAGGTGAATTAAAAAAAATGATACATTACCCTAAATTGAAGCAAGCAATAATATGGATGTATTTATTAAATAACAAGGCAGGGGAGGGACAGTGGCCACGAACCCATGCACGTGGGCACAAATAAATTGCGTCCACAAATAAAAAAAAAAACTCCTGCATGCAGGCCCCCCCCCCCCCACCCCTATACTTATCTGAGTCCGATCTCGAACCAACAATGCACGTGAGAGCAGAGCCGGGACAAGGGGCGGGCAGGAGGAGAAGCTGCCCTGAGCACTGGAGCATCATGTAAGGTGGGAGGGTATTTACATAGAGATACATTATGTCCGTTTTTCATCCGCAAACGGATGGGATGAAAAACGGACATACGGAACGCCCGTGTGAAAGAGCCCATAATGTATCTCTGTGTAAATACGGATGTCATCGGATGATCATCCTCTGACATCCGTTTTTTGTCAGTTCAGTTCAGTTCAGTTTTTTTGAACGGAGGAGAACCCTATTTTTTCTTCCTTTCAAAAAACGGAACGGAAGCAAAAACGGATGTCAGTGGTGTCATCCGCAGACATCCGTATTTACATAGACATGCATTATGTCAGTTTTTCATCCGCAAACGGATGGGATGAAAAACGGACATACGGACCGGATGACACAAGTGTCATCCGTGTCCGTTACAAAAAAAAAAAAAAAAGGACCTGATCGGGCAAAAAAAAAGGAACGCCCGTGTGAAAGAGCCCTTAAGCTTTAAGCTAAATCTTTATCTCTTTAAAATTGAATTTAATAAAAATGATAGAAATCTTTCCCGTAGTTTGTAGACGCGATAATTTTTGTGCAGACAAATCAAAATACGCTTATTGCAGTTTTTTTAATCTAAAATATGTAGCAGAAATCAAATTGGCCTAAAATGTTAATTTTTTTTTTTTTCTTTTTTTTTTCTTTTCTTTTTTTTTTTTGGGGTGGGGGGGGGGGGATTTTATATAGCCGAAAGTGAAAAATATTGTTTTTTTTTTTTTTTTTTTCAGAATTGTCGTTTTTTTTTTTTTTTGTTTTATAGCGCAAAAAAATTGCACATGTGATTACATACCACCAAAAGAAAGCTCTGTTTGTAGGAAAAAAAGGACAACAATTTTATTATAGGACTGCGCAATTGTCCGTTCAAATAACAACACAGTGCCGAATGGCAAAATATGGCCTGGTCATATACCTCCTTAGCGGTATTCCCGAGTGTGGCTCGGGGTGGAATTTCAGTGCCATTAGCGGTAACCCTGAGCCACACTCGGGGTACCGCTAGGGAGCATTGCTGGATCCTGGTAGAGGGTACTTACCTTGTTCCTGGGATCCAGCAATGTGTCCCTTCAGCATACGGCGGCCGGATCTTCCGCCCGATGCTCTGAGCCCCGGCTTCCGTCTCCTGCGAGCGTCACATCGCAGGGGGGCGGAACTGGCTGCAAATTTGAAAAGTAAAAAACACACTGATATATTGTAATCCTATTGGATTACATCACTAAATAAAATAAATTGACATTAGTTTGCTCCCCAGTGCCCTTGCCTGCAGTTTTACTGTAATATATATATATATATATATATATATATATATACTTTTACTTATTTATAGTTATTTATTATATTACAATTTATGATTTTGTGTTTCAAACTTTAACGAGATGTTATAAAAAAGAACGCACAGTAAAAACATAATCATATGTAAATAGTTGGTTTGGGCTGCTCGTCCTACTTGAAAAATAATTGTACTGCTTTCAACACCTGAAATCTTGAAACAATCATTCCGCCAGGGAGGTTAAGGGGGAAAATCCTTCTGGTCCAGAAGCGGTTAATAAGGGTCACCAGATACTACCCCCCCCCCCCCCCCATGTGAATGAGCATGGAATAGTACTTTGAGGCGACACGACTTCGGGGGGCGACCTGTGAAGTCGCGTGCACCGCTGTGCACAGCGACTTTGGCGCGACTTGCAGAGACTTCACATAATAGAAGTCTATGCAAGTCGCTCTGAGGTCGCCCCAAAGTAGTACAGGACCCATTTTCTAAGTCGGACTTCTAAGTCTGTACTACTCAATGGACCGCGACATACCGCAACTTGTCAGGCTGACAAGTCGCCTGACAAGTCGCGCCAATGTGAATGGGCTCTAATACCCAAACTCATGCACAAAAATAAAAAATATAACCTAGAAATAAAGGGACTTTTTGAAACTTTTGACATGTCCTTCATTTAAAAAATAAAAATCCTTAAATTGCCCCGCCATAGTCAATCATAATGCCTTCCATCCGCCGACACAGGAAAAAAAACAACTTGGCACACGCCAACCCTATAGTACCGCTAGCTTCTTCGAGTTGTCATGAGCTGTATAAGAGAAGGGGCAGGGATAGTGGTGACATCATTAATTACCTTAATTATGTCCATATGCAGCACAAGGAGCTAATCAGTTGTGCTGGAGTGAGCTCATTAGTTTTTGGTCCTCTTTTCACTGTCCAGTTACAAGTTTAGCATATGGTAACGATTTTTCATACTTTTATGTCTTACATAACCAGAAGATCAGTTTTAGGTGGCATGAACTTTTCCGTTGCCTTTTCCATTTCCAGAGCTGAGCACAGACATTATACCGTACATTACCATTCTAAAGCCGGATGCAGCTCTCAATACCCAGCTGCTGATCTAATATTGTGTGCTGGAACCCTTAATAACACAACAGGATTGTGTGCCGTTTAGCCGTATTGAGCCCTTCAGTTAATTGAAGACAGTCCTGTGATGTTGATCAATTACACATTGCATGACAGTCGATAGCGGCACTTATTCTGCTAATTAACTTGATTAATGGTAAAGACTCCTATTGATACTCTGTTCTCCTGCCCATTGCTATTATCCTGTAGCGTAGTTACTATTTGTGTGAGCACAACGGCCCTTGTGTGTGAAAGTGTTACAAAGAAAAGTGCTTCCTGTAGATGTAGCAGATAGAGCATGGTCTCCGTGATATTGATTTCACCATGAAATGTTGTCAAAGTGCAAACTCTTCATTTAAGAAATACTTAGGTAAAATTTTTGAGAAAAAGTTCAGTTTTTTTTTTTTTTCTTATTTCTCAAAGCGGAACTAAACTCTCTCAATCGTCATTACTATTTTAATCATTATGCTGTTAGCATTAGAAAATAGATAGGTAGGTATAATATATTATATTGCGTTAGTTTTTTTTTTTTCAAATTTCTTCAGTTGGTTCCTGATTTATGGCCTTCAGATCTTCATTAGGAGGAGGGGCTAAGCTCACCCTCTTTGATACTGATAAAGAAAAGCCGCTCAGGTGAGGCAAAGCATTCCGGTGCGAGTCGGATCCGTCATCCAGATACTGCACAGCCAAAGGAAAGTTGACCACACTCAGGAATTAATAAAGTAGAAGTATTTTAATTTTAATTCCTCATAAAAGATAAATACAGACAGTGCTTCACAGGAACATGCAACAGGTTGACGCGTTTCACGATACAAACCATCGCTTACTCATAACCACCCTCTTGCCTGCATGCCTGAGTTAACCACTTGCCAACCGCCTAACGCAGATTTACTGCGGCAGGTCGGCTCGGCTGCGCATAATCACGTAGATCTATGTGATTGTGTGCACGTGGTCTCGGCAGCGCGCGCCGCCGGAGCCGCGCTTCCACTGTGTCTAATCAGCAGACCGCAGAAGGAACGGACGCAATCGCTGCCAGCCTCCTGCGATCTTTGGCTAGACTGACAGGAGAGCCATCTGGAATGTAAACAATGCAAGACTACGGGTATAGGATTGTGTATATGGGATTGTATGGTTAGGTTTTCTTTACTGTTTTTTGGTTTTTATTGGCTGAGCCAGATGGATGTCTTTTTTTCAACCTGACTAACTATGTAAGATGGCTCTCCTGTCAGAGAGGCAAGGAAAGATCGTGTGATTCAGCTAAGCTGAATCACCAATCTCTTTCTGCCTCTGTTCAATCCACCCCCCCCTCAGTTAGAAAGCACATCTAGGGAGCACATTTAACCCCTTGATCCCCACCTAGTGTAAACCCCTTCCCTGTCAGTGTCATTTATACAGTAACAGTGCATTGATCACTCTATTAATGTCACTGGTCCCCAAAAAGTGTCACTTAGTGTCAGATTTGTCCGCTGCAATGTCGCAGTCCCGATAAAAATCGCTGATCGCCGCCATTACAAATTAAACAAAAAAAATTCTATAGTTTGTAAACGCTATAACTTTTGCGCAAACCAATTATTATTCGCTTTTTGGGATTTTTTTTTTACCAAAAATATGTAGCAGAAAACAAATTGGTCTAAACTGATAAAAAATTAGATTTTTTAAAAAAAAATTTATTGGGAATGTTATATAGCAGAAAGTAAAACATATTGTTTTTTATTTTTCAAAATTGTCCCTTTTTTTTGCGCAAAAACTAAAAACCGCAGAGGGGATCAAATACCACCAAAAAAAAGCTCTATTTGTGGGAAAAAAAGGACATTCATTTTATTTGGGTACAGCTTCGCATGATCGCGTAATTGTCAGTTAAAGCAACGCAGTGCCATTTTGCAAAAAATGGCCTGGTCATTAAGGGGTAAAACCTTCCGGAGCTGAAGTGGTTAAGGGCAGATGGATTCCAGGAAGTAAGTGCTTCATTATTCATCTGCCTTTAATATGGCCCTGGCTAGAAATGGTAGGGGGGTCATTTTCAGAGTGATTTCTCAACAAAATAAAGAATGGATGGATGGGTGAGTTTCCTTTTCATATTGTTTTCAGTTTGTGGTGCTCAGATACAGTTTAGTTCCCGCTTTTATGAAGAGAGGCATATTTATGGGTCTCTGCATGAAGTTTCAATTTTCTTCCTGTACTCATGGTCAGGGCTGGGCTGGGAATAAAATTCAGCCCTGGAAATAATTTCATAGCAGCCCCATAGCATTATTATACCAGCCCAACAGCAGAACGTCATTATTTTTTTGTTCATAAAAACCATGCATTTTAAAGCACATTTGAAGAGTGTATTATATATATAGACAGATATGAAAGCACAAAGGGCTTAATATAAATATATATATATATATATATATATATATATATATATAAAAGCAAATTCAAGGTTAAAAGTGGTAAAAGTGCAGACATGGTACAGAAGGTGGTTATAGGCTGTGTGGACATGGTACAGGAGGACATGTCAGAGTCTGCAGGCCTGGTACAGGAGAGGCAGGGGCTGTGCGGGCCTAGTACAGGAGAGGCAGGGGCTGTGCGGGCCTGGTACAGGAGAGGCAGGGGCTGTGCGGGCCTGGTACAGGAGATGCAGGGGCTGTGCGGGCCTGGTACAGGAGATGCAGGGGATGCAGGGGCTGCTACAGGAGATGCAGGGGCTGTGCGGGCCTAGTACAGGAGATGCAGGGGCTGTGCGGGCCTGGTACAGGAGAGGCAGGGGCTGTGCGGGCCTGGTACAGGAGAGGCAGGGGCTGTGCGGGCCTGGTACAGGAGAGGCAGGGGCTGTGCGGGCCTGGTACAGGAGAGGCAGGGGCTGTGCGGGCCTGGTAAAGGAGAGGCAGGGGCTGTGCGGGCCTGGTACAGGAGAAGCAGAGGCTACAGGCATGGTACAGGAGATGCAGGGGCTTTGGAGGGGTCTTACTTACCGATCTGTGAGGCACCTTACATTTAAAAATGGTGCCGCCCAGCCCTATCGCATCACTGCACATGAGCCGTTTGCCCGAGAATGGCCGAGCATGTATGGGCTTTCCTCAGCGGCGGTTGCGCAATGTGCAGTTGACGTGTCAGATTGGCCGCAGCTATTTTTTTTACAGGTCCCACTGCCCTTCAAGCAGCCCCAGGGCAGGGGGACTTGTCAGCCTACTGGGAAATTTCCTGGTATCCCGGTAGGCCAGTCCGGCCCTGCTTGTGGTGGGTTTCAACCCCACTGCAAGGTAGTTTTACTTTTCTCAGAGTTCAGCTTTAAATTAAAAACAAAATGATATAAAAAATATTTTTCATTTTATCTTGATGTGTAACTCCACTTTTGTTGAGAAAAAAACATTCTCCTCTGGGTGATCTCTGTACATTACAAGGATTATAACAACCTTTCCTGACAGACTCCATGGCAGCACACGTATGGGTAGGCTCCGCCTCCTCTCCTACCCTATAGGACCCCACTCCCATAAATCTTTGCTCCATACCAGGAGCCGTGTTCCTTTTTCGTCCTCCTCCTGCGAGAAGGAAGTCTTACCTTATAGGACGTCTATCGGTTTCAGGCGAGCTGGTGGCGTGTGGACCTTGTTGATGTCGGATGCCTCCTGTTTTATGTCCAGCAATCTCGATATTTATCGGGTGGACCCGGGCAATATTATTTTAAAATGCTGAAGATGCCGTAAATCCTGAATGAGAGGTGGGCTGCATTGATGGCCAATACGTCCTTGCTATTGAGCGGATAGGCCCTGGTGCCCTGTCACACACGCATGAATTCATCCAGGCCTGAGACTGTTCGGTTATCGTCATGGTGGTAAAGTATAAAACTTTCTTTTGGTTTCATTGCATTTCCTGTTTGTGCGGTGGAGCGCTCCTGCGTTCCAGATCGTCGCTTAGGCTCCTCCCCCTGCCTCGCTGGACCTTCAATTGGTTGTCCAGGATGAGGCTTGGCCCTGGTATCGTCTGCGCATGCGCGCGCATCGCTCCCGATCTCCTATGACGATATTGCGTCGTTTGGGGCGTGGCTTTGCGGCGCCCGGGAGATTTAAGCAGCTGTCATTCCTGTTTACAATGGGATGTCTGCGGGCGTTGCGGTGGCTTCCCCGTGCTGTTTCTCTGCTCTTCAGCGGTGAGTCATGCTTTGATCCAGGTGCCATTTGGGGTAAAAGGGTTGGTGTGGAGACGAAAGTCAGTACATGTATGCTTACTTTCTTCCTGTGCAGGCTTTTGCTTCTATCTGCAAATGGATGCTTCACCACCCCCCGGTGGCCAGTCCCTGCGCAACAGGTGAGCTAGTTTTTCTTAACCCTTACCTGCTTGCGTTGGCTGGTGGAATGGAGCCTAAGTGTGTTTTTCTTTCCCTATTTAGCCCTTTTAGGTCTGACCAACGCCCTATTTCTGGATCAAAGGATCGTTCTCCTTCAGCCCATCGGCATTCTTCATCAAAGTCTGGTCATAGGTCTAGCTCCAGGTCTAAACGACATGAGCACACTTCCAGTTCAGTCGCTCCGCGGCAGTCCCGCCATTCTGACCGCAGTTCAGGGAAATCATGCTGGGGCTGTCGAGCCCATATCCCTGAGGATAGATCCCTATGTGATACCTGTTATTCCAGGGTTTTGAGGGAAAAGCAAGACACTGCACAACCAGTGGAGGCTATGGTCAGGCGGATTGTAAAAGAATCCCTTAGAGATTGGGATTCGAGCAGGCTTTCGGGTCACTCTTCAGAGGCTCCTGGTTTCCTCCCAAGGGATGAAGTGGAGCCAGGTACCTCACAACCAAGTCGTCTGTCAGAAGATTCTACAGACAGTGAAGATGATTTGGCAGACCAGAATGTAGGTTTTGAACTTGCTATGGTCCCACCGCTAGTTAAGGCGGTTAAGGAGGCATTAAAATGGGAAGATCCAGCTGAGTCCCCAGCTAAACAGAAGAAATACTTCAAACATCTCAAAAAAGAGCGTTCCCATTTTCCCCTCCTAGGGGAATTGGGAGAAATTATTACAGACGAGTGGCAGGGAGTTGAAAAGAGAAACTCTTTGTCATCTAAGGTCTCCAGAATGTATCCCTTTAAGGATGATAAGGTGAAACATCTAGACTCCGCTCCCACGGTGAATGCGGCCTTGATGAGGTTGGTGAAACACGTAACCTTACCATTGGAAGACTCAGTCTCATTCAAAGACGCTCTTGACAGGCGGATTGACACAGATCTTAAGAAGATTTATCTCTCCGCAGGTATGGCGTGTAAGCCGGCTCTGGCTTTGGCAGCCACATCCAAGGCAATGGAAGCCTGGATAGACAGCGTGGAGGCTACACTTCAGAGTGTCTCCGAAGAGGTGGCCAGGAGTTCAGCCATTCAGGAGTTGAGACTGGCAACGGCTTTCTTGGGTGAGGCATCCATTGATATAATCCGCTTGGCGGCGCGGGTCATGCTGTCCTCTGTCACGGCCAAACGCGCCTTGTGGTTGCGCCCCTGGTTGGCCGACCCTGCCTCTAAGCAGGCCTGGTGCAAAATTCCCTTTGAGGGTTCCTCCCTCTTTGGTAATAAACTGGACAGTGCTATTACCCGTGCCACTGGTGGTAAATCTGGTTTCCTTCCCCAGGATCGCCGGTTGATAGATCAGAGAAGACCTCAAAACAGACAAAATCCTGATCGTGCCAGAGAGGCCCGTTTTTACAGGCCCGGTCGTGAGTTCAGGAAGAACTGGAAGCGCCCTCAGTCTACAGGGCAGAAGTTCTCCAAAGGAAAATCTTCAGCAAGCCGAGAGGCGACGAAGTCTTTTTGACATCGAACCTGTCCAGACGGTGCGGGTAGGCGCACGCTTGCTTCAGTTTGCGCACGTCTGGGCAGCCTCGATCGAAGATCAATGGGCCGTCAGAACCGTATCACACGGACATGTGTGGATTTTCGACAGAAGCCCCATTCTTCGCTTCATTCCTACGGCCTTACCCCGTTCAGAAGAGAAGAAGTCAACTCTTCTTACATATGTAGAATCCCTGGTTGCCCAGGGTGCGGCAGTGCCTGTCCCAACCGAGGAACGGCTCCAAGGCATCTACTCTCCGCTCTTCATGGTCTTGAAGAAAAGCGGCTCTTGGAGGCCGGTTATAGACCTAACACACCTAAACACCTTCATCAAGAAAGAGCGGTTCAGGATGGAAACACTTTTTACAATTCGGCAAGTGGTACAGCCAGAGGATTGGATGATATCCATAGACTTGAAAGATGCCTACTTTCACGTCCCAGTCGCAGCAGAAATGCAAAAATTTCTCCGATTCGCAGTGGGTCAGGTGCATCTTCAATTTACCTGTCTCCCTTTCGGGCTTACCACATCACCTCGAATCTTTTCCAAAATCTTACTGGCTGTAGTAGCCCTGATCAGAGCAAAAGGGATTCGTCTTTACCATTACTTGGACGACTTGCTCCTTCTGTCAGAACATCAGGATCAAATGCTGCTTCACAGATCTCAAGTAATTTCCACCCTTCAAGAGTTCGGGTGGCTCCTGAATTTGGAAAAAAGTCATCTGGAACCCACGAAGTCGTTGGTCTTCCTAGGGGCCCTCTTCAACACTTCCAGAGGCACTATCTCCCTTCCATTAGAGAAGATTCCGACAATTCGCAACAGGATTCGTCCGGCATTATCAGCCTCTCATCTCCGGGCATCCCAGTGCATGAAGATAATTGGGACCATGGTTTCCACGGCTCCCATGGTGAAGTGGGCACAGTGGAAGATGAGGCCCTTTCAGATGGGATTCCTCCAACAATGGAATTTCGAGAATCCAGAAGTCCTCATTCGGATAACTACGTCCATGAAGGACAGCTTAACCTGGTGGCTTCAGCGAAAGAATCTTTTAAACTGCCATTCAATCGTTCCAGCGTCCTGGTTGGTCATGACCTCGGACGCCAGCAGGACGGGATGGGGAGCGCATTGCCTGTCGGAGGTGGCCCAGGGCAGATGGGACTTCCCTACATACGGGGTGGTCTCGAATGTGCTGGAGCTTCGGGCAGCGTTCTGTGCTCTCCAGGCCTTTCAGCATCTGGCGACCGATGCCTCGGTCCTCCTAAGACTGGACAATACGACAGCCGTCGCCTACATCAAGAGACAAGGGGGCACCCGCAGTCCTTCTCTTCTGAAAGAAGTGAAACCTATTATGGATTGGGCTCAAAGACATCTGTCCAACTTGTCAGCCGCCTATCTTCCGGGTGCCCAGAACGTCCAGGCAGACTTCCTCTCAAGGTCTGCTCTGGACAACAACGAGTGGTCACTCCATCCAGAGACCTTCATATGGGTCATGTCTCTAGGTTACCATCCAGAGGTAGATCTGTTCGCATCTCCAAGCAATGCCAAACTGGAGAGATTCTACACGAGGTGGCGTTATCCCCAGGCCTACGGGGTAGACGCCCTGACGGATCATTGGAATTTTCAAACGGCCTATGCGTTTCCTCCAGTGCCAGTCATCTTCAAGTTTCTTCACAGACTCAGGACAGAGAGAGTGCAGATCATAGCGATTCTTCCCTTCTGGCCAAAGAGACCGTGGTTTCCTCTGTTGCTCCAGCTGAGCTGTCGGGACCCGATACCTCTGCCAGTCAGGCCGGACCTTCTGTCCCAAGGGCCTATTCTTCACCCCTGCCCAGCACAGCTTCATCTCATGGCATGGCTGTTGAGAGGGAAAGATTGAAAGCGCTCGGTTGTCCAAACTAGGCAATCGCTACAATGATGAGTGCCAGAAGACCCGGCACGAACAAGGTCTATGAAAAAATCTGGTCCAAGTTTAAGGATTATGTGGATAGCAGATCTAGCTCTGTCTCTGACCCAGGAATCCAGGATATTTTGGGCTTCCTCCAGTCCGGTCTGGACCTGTCATTGGCAGTAAGCTCCCTTCGGGTCCAAATTTCAGCCATTTCGGCCTTCACTGGGACTGCATGGGCGAAACACTCCCTGGTTCGCCAGTTCTTCAGAGGCGCTACTAGGTTAAGACCTCCTAGAAAGCCCAGGTTCCCTAAGTGGGATCTTCCTACGGTCTTGGAGTTTCTTTCCTCACTCACCTTGAATCAGAAGGATCCATTCTTCCTTAAAAACATCTCCATGAAAACAGCCTTTCTGGTGGCTATTACTTCGGCCAAACGGGTTTCTGAACTCGGTGCCTTGGGTTACAAGGAACCATTCCTTACGTTTTTCCCTGATCGGGTAGTATTGGTTCCGATGCTTGGCTCCAATCCGAAAGTAATGTCGGTATTCCATGTCAACCAGGAAATTGTCCTACCCACGTTCAAATCTCAAGATGAAAATTCTGTCCATCCTTTGGACGTGGGGGAAACTCTTCGGCTATATCTGGAGACTACAGCTCCTTTCCGCCAGTCAGACCATCTTTTTGTCCTCATCTGTGGAAAAAACAAGGGCAAACAAGCTTCCTCAAGATCTATAGCAAGTTGGATAGTTCAGACCATCCAGTGGGCATATAAAGCCAAGGGACTGGCTCCTCCAGAGGTGGTGACAGCTCATTCCACTAGAGGGATCTCTACGTCGTGGGCAGCTTCTCTTCATGTAGCTCCTGACGTGATTTGCAGAGCGGCTTCTTGGTCATCAATTCATACCTTTATGTCGCATTACTGTGTTGAACCGGCTTCTTTATCTTCGGTCAACTTTGGTTTAAAAGTCTTGTCTGTTGACGGTGCAAATTAAACCTTTTTCTGTTAAACCAGCAGTTACCCGCCCGGGTGTGTATGGCTAGTTATTTCCCATACGTGTGCTGCCATGGAGTCTGTCAGGAAAACGGAAAATTTATATCAATACTTACCGTAATTTTCCTTTCCTGATGGACTCCATGGCAGCAGGAGTCCCCTCCCATCTGCTGGAGTAGTTCTAGTTATGGAACACGGCTCCTGGTATGGAGCAAAGATTTATGGGAGTGGGGTCCTATAGGGTAGGAGAGGAGGCGGAGCCTACCCATACGTGTGCTGCCATGGAGTCCATCAGGAAAGGAAAATTACGGTAAGTATTGATATAAATTTTCCGTTTTGTTGCAGATTCCTAACTTTTTGTTATTCTGAAAAAATCATGGTTTGTTCCTCTGAGCCTCTGTGCTGAGTGGGTCTAATGGGAGTGGTTTCATAATTATCTATCAGCTGCAGAGCTCTAATGAGGAAATCTGCTGGGCCTGCATTCCTTGTTAGACGTGTTGCTATTGGGAGTATCTCAGCAAAAATGACATTTTTGTTGCAGGGGATGCCAGAAATCTGACTTGTATCTTAGGCAGACTTCTGAGAAAATTGGTGAGCCAATCACACAAGCAGGAAATGATGTTTCTGGGGGTGTGGTCAGTATACATTCTGGGTACAGAACAGCTCCAGGTAGCCATATTGCATTGCATTTTCAGAAAATTACAGCAGCTGCAGATTAAAAATGAAAGGTAATTTTTAATAACATTCAATTACAATGATTTGTGTCGCAATTGTATACGCTATATTATTTTTTCTTTAATTACAATTTATTTCCCCACGAAAGTGGAGTTACTATATCTGGTTTCCCACAGTACACAGAACATGGAAATGCAATAGTTTCAGTAAATATAAACTGATTAATAAATGTTATAATCAGCAGTATATAGCAGTCTTGGGACTTCTATCAGTGTCTGGTTAAAGCTTGTAGGACGAGTTTTTCATTCTCCTCTGACTGTCCTATGAGGCTGCAGCACCCCTGACCCTGTGTCTGGAGAATGATGGTTGGCCCTGTGCTGATCACATGCACCCTCCCAAGAAAAAAAAAAAACTCTCTACACACCAAACTGAGCATGTGTCAAGTGTCCCCAAGTTTCTGCTCTATCAGGAGATGGTTTGGGGACAGTGGAAGAAGGGGAGGATCATAGAAGACAGGATCAAAACATTTTTTTCACAATGCAGATGATTAACCCCTTAGGTTCCACAGTGAGTATAACAAGCAAGCTTTACTGCATATACAGACTAATTTTACGGTTGTGGGTTTAGAAACACTTACCTTTTTTTCCTTTTTATTTTCTCTAATATAATTGTTTAATGGCCAGGGTTGTTATGTCTTTAACGATGCTATAGAAAACACACTTTATGCATTTTTTTAATTTATATTTTTCAGGTTGAGGTCTTTGATCAGTCACGGTTATGAAGACAGAATTGTCATTTCCCATGACATACACACTAAGAACCGACTGGTGAAGTATGGCGGTCACGGCTACTCGCATATCCTCAATAACATCGTTCCTAAAATGTTGCTAAGAGGCATTTCCCAGGAAAGCGTAGACAAGATACTACTGGAGAACCCCAAAAGGTGGCTGACCTTTAACATATAAAAAAAAAAAAATGGGGGATGTACGGTAAATTGACACGTGTGAATCACAAGAACAAGAAGCCTGGAACGGGCCTCAGTGTATCTCACACTCTGTTATTCAGAGAACAGCCAGCAGGCCAATTGTATATCCTTCATCAGGGCTTTTTTTCTCAGCGAATAAGTGCAGGTACTCACTCCTTGTCTCCGCCCCCTACCCACCTCTGAGCACCCTCCCTTGGTTCCACCCCCTACCTCCCTCCCAATACTGCCCCTTTTAGAGAATACGGAGCCAAGTATTATTTTGTGGTGCTAAATAATTTGTATGGAATTGGTTATTAATAACAAGAAAAGCAAAAAATAGATCCCCTGCAGAAAGCAACAATACACCCCCCCCCCCAGCAACAATAGACCCTCCAAAAAATACCCCCAGCAAAAATAAATCCCCATCAGCTTCAATAAAACCTCCCTCAACAGTAGGTCCCTCTCAGCAACAATTGATCCCCCCCCCCCCAGAAACAGATCCACCAGCAGCAGCAATACACCTCCCCAGCAACAATAGGCCCCCTACAACAATAGACCCCCCCCCCCCGGCAACAATAGACCCTCCAACAAAATACACCAAGCTTCAATAGACCTCCCAGCAACAATTGATCCCACCCATCAACAATTGATCCCCCCCCCCCCAGAAACAGATCCACCACCAGCAGCAATAGACCTCCCCAGTAACAATAGGCCCCCTACAACAATAGACCCCCCCAGCAACAATAGACCCTCCAAAAAAATACCCCCAGCAGAAATAGATCCCCATCAGCTTCAATAGACCCCCCTCATCAGTAGGTCCCTCCCAGCAACAATTGATCCCCCCCCCCCCAGAAACAGATCCACCAGCAGCAGCAATAGACCTCCCCAGCAACAATAGGCCCCCCACAACAATAGACCACCCCCAGCAACAATAGACCCTCCAAAAAAATACCCCCAGCAGAAATAGAATCCCCATCAGCTTCAATAGACCTCCCTCAACAGTAGGTCCCTCCCAGCAACAATTGATCCCTCCCAGCAACAATTGATCTTCCCACCCAGAAACAGATCCACCATCAGCAGCAATAGACCACCCCAGCAACCATAGGCCCCCCACAACAATAGATTTCCCCCCAGCAGCCAGTATCAATATACCTTCCAGCACCCCTTGTCATAACATACATCCAGTGCTGGAGGTGTCGGGAACTGGGTCCCCCCGCCTATTCTTGCTGAAAAAAAGCCCTACCTTCCATTAATCATGCAGTTTCAGAGAGGTGTGAACCCACCAATCACTGGGAAGAACGGTGTGGGGTAATGATTGCTAAATATTTAGTTATATATCACGTGACTAATGATGTAGGCTGGGTTCACACATCTCTGCTAAATTGGAATAACCTACTTTATCACAATGTAAGTTAACATTTGTTCTGTTCGTTGGTACATTGCACTGCCACTCATTTTCAATGACACCCTAGTGCCCAAAGGTAACATCATGGTACCAATACACATGCATTGTTATGTACCACAACACACAGCAATGCCTTCCCATGAGTTGTGGTGTTCTGCATTTCTAAAAATGGTGCACATACTCTTTCCTAGACATTTTGATGCATTGCCAGGCCGCTCAGTTGAATGGACTGCCCTAATGCAGTGCGTGTTAATGTGCAAAAACACACAGCGAATGTGCAAAAACACAGCGAATGTGCATCAGCGCAGCAGAAAAGTGTGAACCCAGGCAGCCTTAATGTGATATTTAGGACTTCTATTATGTTCTAGCACTGGTGGTTTGAGTAGCTGGAGGAAACACATTGCTAGTGCAGTACGTTGATGACACCCATGGTAACGAATCATTAAAAATTTTAATAATAAAATCAATGTTGTCATTTTAAAATTTTCAATGGAAAAGATTTTTTTTTCTTCCTCTAAATTGTCATTGTCGTAAGATATTTGTATTCCACGGTAAGGCAGTGACTAACTTTTAAAGCGGAACTTTATTCTATCAATCACTGTGAACTATTTGTACTCCTTATACTGCTAGCCTAAGTAAATAGATAGTAAAGTACGATATATTCGATTTACTTATTTTAAACTTTTTAAATGGTTTTTAATTTTATCTGTAGGAGGGGCTTTCTCAGATAAGCACACCCTCCTGCCTGAGCTAAGGGTATATGGATTCCAGGAAATAAATGCTACATGACTCATCTGCCCTTACTCAAGATACAGTAGATGCTGCTAGAATTCCCAAGGGGGGGGGGGGGGTTCAAAATGATTTCTCAATAAAATAAAGCATGGCAACATGGATGAACGAATTTGTTTCTTTTTGCATATTAAAAATTATTTAAACTGCGTTTTTCGGTTTGTGGTACACAGATACAGTTTAGTTTAACTTTAAATAATACCCATTACCTGTCTTTTTCCTTTTCACTCTCTGACTTTTTGAGAATCGTTTGTACCCAGGAAGAAATCTATGAATTCTGCTTCCTAGCATTAACTGCAGGTGCCCCATACTATACTAGGCCTTCTATAGTCAACAGCAGTGTTAATTTCGTTGACTAAAACCGACTAAAATGTTTTCGTCTGCTAAATTAACACAATTTTAGTCGACTAAAATACGACTAAAACTAAAACAATTCAGATGACTAAAATACGACTAAAACTAAAATGGCATTTTAGTCAAAAGACTATAACTAAAACTAAATCGAAATTTGCTGCCAAAATTAACACTGGTGCATGCTCAAAGCTTAATACCATAAATAATAACATATTCGATTTTTCACTCCAGGACCAGTAGTAGTATATAATGAGTTTGGAAATTGTAGAGAAATGTTTAAATAATGCATTACAAATTACAATTGAAATACACCCATTCGATTATAGATGACTAAAATGAGTTTTAGTTGACTAAAATGTACTGGAGTTTTAGTCGACTAAATAAGACTAAAACTAAAACACTTGCAGAAGACTAAAATGGGACTAAAACTAAAATGCCATTTTAGTCCTAAGACTAAGACTAAAACTAAATTGAAATTTGCTGCCAAAATTAACACTGGTCAACAGTAACCAAAGTTGGGGGGTTGTTTCGAGCTTATTAGCCTTCTTCAGTACAAAGCATGCAAAATCTATCATTGTTGATCCCTTTCTGAAAAGGCTTTTTTCTGTTATCATACAATAGATGGCTTTTAAGTCACTGACCTGGGCCAAGTATACAGATTAGGAAAGTTGAAGTGTTAGAAGCTGCTATCGTTAAAAACTTTTCTGACTCCATGATCACAAGCAGCACACACAGAGTAAAAGCCATGCACATAGGCAGGTTCTCTATTACCATTCACTGTATACACACAATACTGCTGGGATCATTGGGGTTAACTTGCTGTGGTGTCTGCCATTTGGCCTGTTGAGGTTCCCATCCGTGCCTCAATCATGCCCATCTGTGCCTCATCTGTGCCACATCAGTGCTCATCCATGCCACATCAGTGCTCATCTGTGCCACATCCATGCCACTTCAGTGCTCATCCATGCTACATTTGTGCCTCATCCATGCCACAACAGTGCTCATCCATGCTACATCTGTGCCTCATCCATGCCACATCAGTGCTTCATCCAAGCCACATCAGTGCTCATCCCTGCCACATCAGTGCTCATCCCTGCCACATCAGTGCTTATCCCTGCCACATCCGTGCTCATTTATGCCACATCAGTGCTCATCCGTGCCACATCAGTGTTTATCCATGCCACATCCATGCCACATCAGTGCTCATCCATGCCACATCAGTGCTTATCCATGCCACATCCATGCCACATCAGTGCTCACCTGTGCCACATCAGTGCTTATCCGTGCCACATCAGTGCTTATCCATGCCACATCCATGCCACATCAGTGTTTATCCATGCCACATCCATGCCACATCAGTGCTTATCCATGCCACGTCCATGCCACATCAGTGCTCATCTGTGCCACATCATTGCCCATCCATGCCACATCCATGCCACATCAGTGCTTGTGGCCAGGCTGTGTAAAAGTCTCACACATGTGATATCGCTATACTCAGGAGTAGCAGAATGTATTTTGGGGTGTCATTTTTGCTATGTACATGCTATGTGTTAGAAATATCTTTATAAATAGACAACTTTGTGTAACTTTGTGTTTTCATTTTCTTTTCACATTTTCCAAAAACTTGTGGAAAGAAAATACATGTTCAAAAGACGCATTATGCCTTCTATATTATGTGTTGGGGTGTTTGCTTTCCAAAATGGGGTAATTTTGTCATTTTTTGCGTGTTTCCATTGTCCTGGTGCTCCAGGGCCTTCAAAAGTGTGATAGGTTGTCAGGAAATTATATTTGTAATTTATGCTCCTAGAACGCCTGGAGCTGCTACTTGGATGTTGGGCCTCTGTATGTGGCCAAGCTGTGGAAAAGTCCCACACATGTGGTATCGCCATACTCAGAAGAACAATGTATTTTGAGGTGTAGTTGCAAGTATGCCTATACAGTATGTGAGAAATAATTTATATATATATATATATGACAATTTTGGGAAAAAAATAAACAAATAAAAAAATCTTCATTTTTAAAAGGATTGTGGGAAAAAATTACAACTTAAAAAAACTGACAATGCCTCTTACTAAATACCTTGGAATGTCTACTTTCCAAAAAGGGGTAGTTTAGGGAATATTTGTACTTTCCTGGCTTGTTAGGGCTCTTTCACGCGGTCCGCCTCCGTAGGCGGATCTGTGTTGCTCAGTGGGGATCGATCCACGATCCCAGCTGAGCCGGGCGGATGACAGCTCTGTCTCTGCTCGCATGGGGGATCGGATGGCAGCGGGTGTCAGCGGAGGTGTCTCCGCTGACACCCGCTGCCCCATAGAGCTGCATGGAGGATCCGATCAGATCCGCCTAAAAAACTGACAGGCGGATCTGATCGGAGCGCCCGTGTGAAAGAGCCCTTAGTGTCTCAAGAGGTGAGATAGGCCTTCAGTACATTAGGTGTGATTAATTTTCAATGATTGGCACCATAGCTTTTATAACCTTCACAAAGACCAAAAAATGTATACTTATTTGGGTTATTTTTACCAAAGATATGTAGCAGTATAGCTTTTGGCCAAAATTTATGAGGAAAAGTTACTAAATTTGCAAAATTTTAAAACCAAAACTAAGAAAAATTCACTTTTTTTTTTTTTTATACAAAGTTTTCTGTCTTTTTTTGTTTATATTCTGAAAAAAAGGGCAACAATTTCATATGGGTACAGTGTTGCATGGCTGAGTAATTGTCATTCAAAATGTGAGAGCACTGAAAGCTGAAAATGAGTCTGGTTAGGAAGGGGTATAGGTGGCCAGTGGGGTAAGTAGTTAAAATGTCGAATGTAATACTATTATATGCAAAAAAAATGGAAAATTTATATCAAATACTTACCGTAATTTTCCTTTCCTGATGGACTCCATGGCAGCATACGTATCGGGTTTGGCCCCGCCTCCAAACCTACCCATAGGACCTCACTCCCATAAATCTTTGCTACTGTTCAACACACGTGTTCTGTAACTATCCTCCACAGAAATCCGGGAGGGAACTCCTGCTGCCATGGAGTCCATCAGGAAAGGAAAAGACAGACTCCATGGCAGCATACGTATCGGGAAATAACTCGCCGTACACACAGGGTGGGCAGGTGCTGAACAGAAAAAATTTAATGCATTTTGTCAAACAGACAGGACTTGCAAACCAAAATTCACAGATGCCGCTGGCTCAACACAGTAATGGGACAAAAACGTGTTAATAGAGGACCACGACGCTGCTCTACAGATGACTTCAGGAGCCACGTGTCTGGATACTGCCCAGGAGGTAGAGATGCTTCGCATCGAATGAGCTGTAACTACTGCTGGAGGGGTCAAGCCCTTAGCCCTATAAGCCCACTGGATGGTCTGAATGATCCAAGATGAAATAGATCTCTTCGAGGCCCTTGAACCCTTGTTTTTACCATAGAAGGTCACGAAAAGATGTTCCGATTTTCTAAAAGAAGAAGTGACTTCCAAATATTTCTTAATACACTTTCCAACATCCAGCGGATGAACCGAGGATTCTTCTTCTTGTCTAAAGGTCGGTAACACAGTTTCAATGTTTTCATGGAAAACAGAAGTCCTTTTTGGTCTCGCATCCAGCATGGGAATGAGCACCACTCTGTCAGGAAAAAACGTTAAGAAAGGCTCTTGTGCCCCGAAGGACCCAATTTCTGACACTCTTTTTGCTGAGGTTACAGCTACCAGAAATGCTGTTATCAGAGTAAGTTCCCTTATGGTCATGGATTCGGACATGTCTTGAATCTGATCCGACAGGAATTCCAGAACTAGAGGCAAATCCCACTTGGGAAACCTAGGTTTTCTTTGAGGTCTGATTCTTACTGCTCCTTTAAAGAATTGACGAATTAAGGCATGACTGGCCCAGGAAATCCCCGTAAAAGCGGAAATAGCCGAGACCTGGACTCTCAGCGAACTCACCGATAGCGGCAAATCCAATCCTGATTGCAGAAAGCTCAATACGTCCTGTATCTTAATGGAAGAATGAGGATCAGGCCTTGCAGCCAACTGTGCAGAAAAATTTTCCCAGATTCTCTGATAAACTCTGTTCGTTGAGTTTCTTCTAGCACTAAGCAATGTAGAAATCGCCGTTTCTGGACAGCCTAAGGCCTGTAACCACCTCCTTTCAACATTCAGACCCTCAGATGTAGACGGGCCGGGCATGGATGGAGTACAGACCCCTGGGACAACAGATCCAGTCTGAAGGGTAGCGGGATTGGGTCTCGGACACTGAGTAGCGTCAGAAGGGGAAACCATGGCCTGTTCGGCCAGAAGGGAATCACCGCCACTACCTCCACTGGTTCCGACCTGAGTCTCCGAAGAAACTGTAACACAATCGGAATTGGTGGGAAGGCGTATGCCCTGTGGAATCTCCACTGATCCGAGAGTGCATCCATCCCTGATGCTTGTGGATCTCTGAATCTTGTATAGTACTTCGGCAGTTTGTAATTGCAGGGGGAGGCGAAGAAGTCTACCTCTGGAGAGAACCCCAATGTTAGGATCCAGTTGAATGTTTCCTTGTGAAGGGACCACTCGTTGTTGTCCAGGTCCACTCTGGACAGGAAGTCTGCTTTGACATTCTGGACTCCTGGAACATAAACCGCTGAAAGATTCGAGAGATTTCTCTGTGCCCAGGACATAATCGGTTCCACTTCCCTCAATAGGGACCAGCTGCGTGTTCCCCCTTGCTTCCTGACATATGCCACTGCTGAGGTGTTGTCCAGACGTAGCATGACAGGTTGGTCTTTTGTTAGGTGAGAAAATGCTCGTAGAGCTTGGAATGCTGCTCGGAGTTCCAGTATGTTGGATACTATTCCCCGAGTGGAAAACTCCCACCTGCCCTGTGCCACCTCCGACAAACAGTGGGCACCCCAGCCTATGTTGCTGGCGTCCGAGGTGATCACTACCCACGGAGCTGGCTTCAGAGAGTGGCAGTTCAGCAGGTGGTCTCTGCACAACCACCAGGGGAGACTCGCTCTCATGGAAGGGGTTAAGAAGATGCGTTGATCCAGATGCCACGTATCCCATTGCTGTAGGAATCCCTTCTGAAAGGGTCTCATCCTCCACAGGGCCCATTTCACCATGGGGACTACTGCGACCATAGTCCCGACTACCTTCAGGCATTGACGTGCCTGGAGATAAGAGGATGAGAGGGCAAAGCGAATCCTGTCTCGAAGTGTCCCTATTTTTTCCTCTGGAAGAGAGATAGTCGTCTTCTCTGTGTCGAACAGGGCGCCCAAGTAGACCAGGGACTGAGTTGGAATCAGGTGGCTCTTCTCCTTGTTGAGTAACCATCCAAACTTCTGGAGAGTGGACACGACCTGCTCCAGATGAACTAATAGTTGATCTCTGTCTTGGGACAACAGGAGGAGATCGTCCAAATAATGGTGAAGTCGGATACCTCTCAATCTCAGTAGGGCTACCACGGCCAATAAGATTTTTGAAAAGGTCCGTGGAGATGTTGAGAGCCCGAATGGGAGACAGATAAATTGAAGATGTAATCCTCCCACTTCGAACCGGAGAAACCTTTGAAAATCTTCGGCCACAGGGACATGAAAGTAGGCGTCTTTCAAGTCGATGGACACCATCCAATCGGCCGGCTGGACTGATTGCTGTATGGACAACAGGGTCTCCATTTTGAACCTTTCTTTTTTTATAAATTTGTTCAAGAAGGTCAAATCTATTACTGGTCTCCATGACCCGTTCTTCTTTTGGACCAGAAAGAGCGGAGAATATATTCCTTGGCCTCGCTCGGACTCTGGAACGGAGATGACAGCCCCTTGAGCAATGAGAGCTTCGACGTAGGAAAATAAAACCTGACGCCTTTCTTCTAGGAATGGTATGGCAGTAGGCAGGAACCTTGAGCCTGCCCTCTCCTTGAAGACCCACTGGTGGACTGAGGACACCGTCTTGTCGGCCCAGGGGTCCTGAACCGAAGCCGCCCAGACATGACGGAAGGAGCGTAGACGCGCACCCACCTGACATGTCTGAGCGGGCCCACCTTCAAAAGGACTTAGTGGGCTCACGGTCCCCTGAGGAGACATTCTTTGTCGTCTTCCTGGAAGACTGTCTGGATCTCCAGTTCCGGTTGAACTCACGACCAGGGAGGACCCCTCAAAGGGAATACGGCACCAAACTTGCTTTGATGCCGGATCCGCAACCCAAGGGCGGAGCCAAAGGGCTCTCTTAGCTGTGACCGAGGACAGCATAACTCTTGCCAATAAACGGATCAGGTCTATGGAAGCCTCCCCAAGGAACGACGAGCCCAGCCTAAGCTCCTGGATTGGAGCGCTTCTGGCCACCTCTTCCGACACCGAACTGACCGATTCCTCTACCACATCAGCCCAAGATTCCATGGCCTTGGATAGAGCGGCTAAAGCCAAGACTGGCTTGCAGGCCATACCTGCTGTGAGGTAGATTCTTTTCAAATCGGAGTCCATCCTTCGGTCCAACGGGTCTTTAAATGAGACCGTATCTTCTAAAGGAAGGGTCACATGCTTGACCAGTCTCATGACTGCTGCGTCAACTAGAGGAGGAGACTCAAGATGTTTCACATCATCCTCTTTGAAGGGGTAAAGTTTCGCCATCTTGGACACTAAGGAATTCTTTCGTTCCACCTTTCTCCACTCCTCCGAAATAATTTCTCCCAACTCTCCCAGAAAGGGAAAATTAACCCGCTCCTTGTTGAGCTGTTTAAAGTACTTCTTTTGTTTGGGAGGGGGAACAGCTGAGTCCTCCCAGTTTAAAGTCTCTCTGACCGCTTTAACTAGGGAAGGCACCAAAGCATATTCGAAACCCAGGCAGGGATCCTCATCTTCAGAGTCGCTACCTGACAAGAGCAATGACTGATGGCTTGTATGGGCCGACTCAAAATCTTCCTGTACTTGGGGTGCTACAGGGGAGGGGCTTGGGAAAGCCGTTGCAGTGTCTTGAGAACAACTGACACCCATCTCGGCCAAAGAGTCCTTCACTACTCTCTTGACCAAAGCCTCAATGCGTTGGTCGGAAGTACCCCTTTCTCCCGCAGCCTGGGAGAAACATCCGTCACAGAAGGACTTCCTTTCCGGGACACTAGCGCCACAGCCCCTGCAACCTGCTTTGTCAGGTCTCCGTGCGTGGCTGGCCGAAGTGGACGCTTTACGATGATGGGAGCCCGAACGGGATTTCCCTGTAGAGTGCCGGTGGCGAGAACTCGATCGCCTTTCACTTCTTTGAGAAGAGTGCCTAGTCTCTGAACGAGGAGGGCTGTAAACAAGAGAAACAAAGAAAAAACAGACAGGAAGCTAGGAACACTTGAGTTCCAACCCCCACCCCCTATAACCCACACCCCCACCAAGAAGCCCCCAATACCTGTTAGGGGCGGGCTGACCACCGGAGGGCAAAGTAGCTTCCATTCTGATGCTGACCTACAGGGATGAGCCGGACAGCAATGTCAGAAAACATGAAGCAAAAAGGGGGGGGGGGGGGCGCTCCCAAACTGGGGCCAGTTACTCACCAGGAACCAGAGGTTAGCAGGCAGAGCGGCAGCGAACAGCACGAGTCAAAAAACCGGACGGTTGTAGTATAAATACACCCAGTATCAGCAGTGTGTATAAACACAACACTGCTGACAGTTCTGGGGTTTAAATATGGCGCCTGGTGACGTCATCAGCGATCGCCACCGACGCCGACTCACTGCGCATGCGCCGAGCTCTTACTGCGCACGCGCGAGAGCCAAGCCTCGTTCCCGAGGCGCCGCACATGCGCAGTAGCGTACCGCACCGGCGGCCGGTCAGGAAGTGAACCGCTGACCGGCCCCGGACCACTAGCCACCAGGGAAGGCAGGAAAGACCAGGTAAGAACAAATAAGCATAACCAGGCGATAAATAAGCAATTAAGCATACAAAATAGCTGCCATGGAGGACTTGTTACTCACGAACCGCAGACCACCAGGGATGGATGCACACCGGACTTATCTCTTCTAGGGTACCGGCCACCCGCAGCAGCTGGGTTTTTTGGCCAAGGCTGCATACATCTTCGCCCCTACTCCATACCCCGCAGCAGCTGGGGCTTATTGGAGAGCTCAATACCCGACTGGTAGAGCCATCCATCACCCGGAATCCATCTTCAGGTAGGATATCAGGTAATCCTTTAGAGGACAAAAAAAGAACACATGTGCTGAACAGGAGCAAAGATTTATGGGAGTGAGGTCCTATGGGTAGGTTTGGAGGCGGGGCCAAACCCGATACGTATGCTGCCATGGAGTCTGTCAGGAAAATATATATTTTTTAAAAACTGTCCATTTCGGTGTCTGTTTTCGGCCAAGTGCATCCTGAATTTTCAGTTTTTGGTCCAGAATTTTCATTCCAGTGCACCACTACTAAAGACACCATACGTTAATTGGTCTAATGCCTGTTGAACTGCATTGTGACTACTGAATGGAACTGCATGGAACAAAGTTGGATTGTCAGTAAAAGCCTCACAAAATATACAGCAGTTTCCCTTCATGCCTTCAGGTTGAAGTAAAGTGTGAAATGTAACGTGTGTTAAAGAACTGGTGCAGGAAAATGCATGTTCTACACCATTTCTTTCAAAATGGATTTATCGACAGGGCCAGAACAGTTGTCACTGGCAGGTGAAAAGACGTTGCCTTTCCTGGGAGAATCATGGTGTAGTGCAGGGTTGTCCAACCTGCGGCCCTCCTAGATGCTGGAGGACTACATCTCTCCTTCTCCCTTGCCAGCCTCTTAGCTGACAGAGTAGTATGGGAGATGTAGTCCTGCAACATCTGGAGAGCCTCAGGTTGGACACCTCTGGTGTAGTGCATTGGCCTTCAGCCACTTAGGGTGCTCCTTACAAAGAGTTATTGTGGTTGTAAAGGCAGAAGGTTTTTTCTTATCTTAATGCATTCTATACATTAAGATAAAAAAAACCTTCTGTGTGCAGCAGCCCCCCTAATGCTTACCTGAGCCCCATCTAGATCCAGCGATTTTGTAGGAGTGTCTCGGCTGCTCGGGACTCCTCATTGGCTAAGACAGGAGCACGGCACCATTGGCTCCCACTGATGTCAATCAAAGTCCGTCAGCCAATGAGGAGAGAAAGGGGGCAAGGCCGGGCCGTAGCTCTGTATCTGAATAGACAGACATAGATGTGGATCGGTTTGGGTGCCCCCATAGCAAGCTACTTGCTGTGGGGGCACTCAACAGGAGGGAGGGGCCAAGAGAGCTGAAGAAGGACCCGAGAAGAGGATCCAGGCTTTTGTTTGTTATTTTTAATTTAAGAAAACCGAGACTTTAATATCACTTTAAAGTATAATTAAGTCCAATTTATTTATTTTTTTGGATAGAGTGGGGAGGGATTAACACGCTTGTGAGGTTTTTATTGCGGTCTCTGTAGGGCCCCTTTCACATGGGCTGTCCGATCAGACCCTGCATTGTCCTCTATGAAGTGGTGGATGTCAGCGGACATTTGTCACCCGCCGCCATCTGATCCTGTCCGCCAAAAACAGACGGATGGGGGGTCCTATTTTCCATCTGTCCGGTGATTGCCCCATAGAGGAGAGTGGGACTGTGTCCGTGTCCACTCTGCATAGTGGAGCAGACACAAACCTCTCATCCGCCTGCTCAGTGGGTATCCGTGGCAAGATCAAGTGGATTCTGCATAGCAGAGGCACCCGTGTGGAAGGGGTCTTAGGGTGGTTCACCCTCTCTTAGTCCTATTTATCATTTTTACTGAAATTAAAAGTAAGTCCCACTGGAGACCCCGATGACAATGAGGGATTCCTTCTCTTTAGAGGGATTTTCTCACTTCCTGTTTTGGCTATGGGATAGGTAGTCAAGTAAAATCTCTCCAATGAGACACAGATAACAAAAATAAACCTTACTGGGGTTATAACCCTCCCTTACTCTATCCAAAATGAAGAAAAAGATTGCCTTTTAGGTTTACTTTAACCACTTCTGGAAGGATTTGCCCCCTTAATGAACAGGCCATTTTTTGCAATTCGGCACTGCGTTATTTTAACTGACAACTGCACGGTCGTGCGACGCTCTACCCAAATAAAATTGACGTCCATTTTTTTCCTACAAACAAGGCTTTCTTTTAGTGGTAATTGATCACCTCTGCTGTTTTTTAATTATGCGCTATAAACAAATTAGGAGAGCGACAATTTTGAAAAAAAAAAGCAGTATTTTTTACTTTCTGCAATAAACAATTTAAAAATCAAATTCCTTCATCATTTTTGGCCAATTTGTATTTTGACACATATTTTTGATATAAATCGCAATAAGTGTATTTTGATTGGTTTGCGCAAAAGTTATCGCGTCTACAAACTAGGGGAAAGATTTATGTCATTTTTATTTATTAATTTTTTTTACTAGTAATGGCGGCGATCTGCGATTTTTAGCGGGACTGCGACATTGCAGCAGACAGATCGGACCCCTAACTGACATTTTTGACACTTTTGGGGGGACCAGTGACGATACTACAGTTATTAGTGATAAAAAAATATGCACTGTTACTGTAATAATCACTCTGGCAGGGAAGCGGTTAACACCAGGGGCGATCAAAGGGTTAAATGTGTACCTAGGCAGTGATTCTAACTGTGGGGGGGGGGGGGGGGGGCAGACTTGGTGGATGGAAACAGGGCTCCTGTGTTCCGAAATAACAGGAACACAGGAACCCTGTTTCAATCAGTGACAGTTGAGCAGTGTGCCGTATTTACAACGGCACACCGCCTTCTGTCAGTTCCTGCAGCGATCACTGGCCATCGCGGCTGTGGGACCCGTTGCTTAGCTGCAGGGCTAATAGTGAGATATGAGTCCACTCTTTTCATTCATAAATCCCTGTGAATAGATCCACACACACCCATGCCAAAGCATCCCAAAATGTAGGAATGGGGGGGGTTAAAGAGTAACAAAAAGCAAACCTTTTTTTTTTCAACAGGTTGAGAGAGATTAGAACCCATGTCAAGTTTTTATTGCTAACCGTGTTCCCTTTAGGGAGAGTCACCCTCAATATTTATCCTGTGTTCTTATATAGTTCTATAGTAGGGATTTTGGGGAAAGTGGCTGCGTTTTATGTTATACCCTAAATATAGGTTTAACATGAAACCTGATCTCAAAGGTGAACCAAAAGCCTTTAACCACTTCCCGCCCACGCCCGCCCTATAGGCAATTGACGGCGGGAAGGTGGTTGTATTATCCTGACACGCCGTCATATGATGGCGTGCAGGATAATGCGCTCTGCACGCCCCTGCACACCACATCTCCGATCTCGGTAAAGAGCCTACTGGCGTAGGCTCTTTACCTTGTGACCAGCTGTGTCCAATCATAGCTGGTCACATAGTAAATAGGAAGAGCCGTTGATCGGCTTTCCTTAGATCGTGCCGGACAGGCACTAGTAGGGGGGGGCAGATCTGCGGCTCTCCTGACCTGGGGGGGGGGGCCTGTGCTGGTAATCAGAGCATTGATTACCAGTGCAGACCCTTGGGGGGTGTCACTATAGCCACCAGGGATGCCCACCAATGACCCTAGGGATGCCCACCCATGACCCCAGGAATGTCCACTATGGCCACTATGGATGGCAATCAGGGCTCAGGGAGCCCGCCAGTGCCCTCCCCATCAGTGCTGCCCACCAGTGCCCTCCCCATCAGTGCTGCCCACCAGTACCCATCATTGCCATCTATCAGTGCCACCCACCAGTGCCCATTATTGCCGATCAGTGCCGTCTATCAGTGCCCATCAGTGCCGGCTATCAGTGCCCATCAGTGCCGCCTATCAGTGGCCATCAGAGCCGCCTATCAGTGCCCACCAATGCTGCATGTCAGTGCTATCTATCAGTGCCACATATCAGTGCCCATCAGTGCTGCACCCCATCAGTGCCTACTCATCAGTGCCTGTCAGTGCGGCCTCATCAGTGCCCATCAGTGCAGGAAAAAACGTATCTATTTACAAAATTTTATAACCTAAACAAAGAAACTTTTTTTTTTTCAAACTTTTAGTTCTTTTTTTATTTGTGTAGCAAAAAGGGAAAAAAACTTACGGTGATCAAATACCACCAAAATAAAGCTCTATTTGTGGGGGAAAAATGCAACAGCGCTAAAAGCTGAATATTGGCCTGGGCAGGAAGGGGAAAAAGTGTCCTGTATTGAAGTGGTTAATGATATAATAATAAATCTTTAGCTGTATTAATCCATTTCTTCTGCCAGAAATTCAGCTTTAAGCATGAAGTCTTTCTGTTGCTCTTTTAACCAAACCATTTGGAAGTATATATATTTTTGTGTTTAGTCTCTTATTTTCCACTTTTCTCGCTTAGAAAGAAACACTTAAACAATCGTCTTTAAACACAATTAATTGAATTCCTACCGGCAGCGATAACCAAGGGTACTCTGAAGCAAGTAATAATAATAATGCACAACTTGTAGAAAAGTAAAGTGATTCCAATTAAACAACTCCCCTCTGGAACAATTTGATGTTCCTTGTAATATTGATGATGCTTGTAATTATCCCGCTGTTCTTTAATTAATGCTTGATATGGAACATAGCCATTTAAATTACTTTCTGGCACAGAAAAGAAGTCTGGACACTACCCTCTAATTGTTTTATTTTAAATAACCCAGAGAAGTATGTGCATTCTACGTTGTATAACTGAATGCCATTTTTAGAAAATAATGTTGGAATATCTTCCCTGGCCTCCCGAAATAAAGGTCCCGTTATCTGCAGTGAAATTTTCCATTTGCCCCCCAGGGATGATCACTGCCTGCGAGTGAACAGGTTGGCCTTATTGCCATGAACGGTTAGTCCAGCTCACAGGGGTTAACCTGTCTTGGTAGAGGGTGCGTTATACATGTCATAAAGTATTTGATCTTTTGATTATATTTTAGATATTTTAGGCCTGTTAACACCAGAATGTAATAAATAATGCACAGACATTGTGTTTTTTTTAAATGCGCATTGAGCCCTAACCATGCAAATGGGGGGCAACATTATGGGGTGAGTTACCAGCTGATGGGAGCCGAATCACGAAGGTAATGCATTGCATTACCTTTTTATATGCAATGCTCCACAAGACACCAGGAGTACAAATTATGGGTCCTTATAGCAGTCAAACTTCAAAAACTCAATTGTTTTGTCTAATGAGTTGCATTGCATTTACACGTATTTGTGTGTTTGTGCACATTGGGCTCTAAAAAAATACAGCCTGCTCTACTTTTGTTTTCTTTAACTGCACTGCAATGGTGTGAGCTAAACCATGTTTTTTAATTAATATGTGTTCTTTAAACTGCAGCCCATGGGCCTGATGTAGCCCTTTGCATGCCTTTTATCTGGCCCTTTAGGCACTATTCCTCCCACTAACAACAATGATGGGGCAGTATTCCATCCACTGACACCAATGATGGGGCACTATTCCTACCACTGACACCAATGATGGGGCAGTATTACTTCCACTGACACCAATGATGGGGCACTATTCCTTCCACTGACACCAATGAGGGGGCAGTATTCCTTCAATTGACACCAATAATGGGGCAGTATTCCTTCCTCTGACACCAATAATGGGGCAGTATTCCTTCCACTGACACCAATGATGGGGCAGTATTCCTTCCACTGACACCAATGATGGGGCAGTATTCCTTCCACTGACCCCAATAATAGGGCGGTATTCCTCCCACTGACACCAATAATGGGGCAGTATTCCTCCAACTGACACCAATGATGGGGCAGTATTCCTTCCACTGACACCAATAATAGGGCAGTATTCCTTCCATTGACAGCAATGATGGGGCAGTATTCCTTCCACTGACACCAATGATGGGGCAGTATTCCTTCCACTGACACCAATGATGGGGCAGTATTCCTTCCACTGACACCAATGATGGGGCAGTATTCCTTCCACTGACACCAATGATGGGGCAGTATTCCTTCCACTGACACCAATGATGGGGCAGTATTCCTTCCACTGACACCAATAATGGGGCAGTATTCCTCCAACTGACACCAATGGTGGGGCAGTATTCCTCCAACTGACACCAATGGTGGGGCAGTATTCCTCCAACTGACACCAATGGTGGGGCACTATTCCTTCCACTGACACCAACAATGGGGAATTTTTCCTTTCACTGACACCAATGCTGGAACACTATCCTTCCAACCGACACCAACAATGGGACACTATTCTTCCTGCTAAATACCACTAATGGGTCACTATTGCTCCTCCTACTGACCACAGGGGCTATGTAATTTTTTTAGTCCCACTCAAGCTGGGGCATTTTTTTATTTCCACTTTCAAAAGCCTGCCCCCCTAAAATCTGAAGGGCAGTAAACTGCTGCTTTGTTTTAAAAGTGTGGAGACCCCTGCTTTATATGTTTGGAATGCATTTATAATGGAATCAAATCTGGACATTTGTGGACAAGGCAGCCCTGTTAGAAAAAAAAAATCATTTTGAAGGTGTGTTTGTGTTTTTTAGGGTATTTTAGTTTTTTTTTTTTTTTAACTTGTGTTCTTTACATTTTTTTAATTTGTGTATTTGATCATTATACATGTACTGTCAATTTATTTTCCTTTTTTCTGTCTGTGAAAAAGAAAGTAAAATATTGAGGCTAAAGGCGGGGTGTTTTTATGGCACATAAACAAGTCCAGGAGCTTTCAAAACCCTGAGGAGCCATTTAAAGCCCATTGTGTCCCTTAAAAGCCCCCTAATTTTGCCTTTCCTATTGACTCGTATTAATTTCTACAAAAATAGAAAAATGTCACCAAAGTTCTTGCTAAATTTTGGGATATAAAAAAATTCCTAATTTATGTCAACCTAGTAATAATCATACATAACTGGAGTATTGTACTATCAAGGGCAATTCACTTCTACTATTCCTTGAATAGGAAACCATGGATTGCATGTTTAGCAATTGGAAGTGATGTTTGGTGACCCAAATGAATTTGTAAAAATTGCCTGGTTGGCTCCGTATGCTCATGTTCACACTTTAAAAAAATTGAAACCTGATACAGTAAATGCATTGCATGTGCTATTACATTTTCTGTGATTTGATATCTGCTGTGTATCTAATATGATTTAACTTGTTTTAACAAATGTTTTAGTACTTTGGTACAATTCTGTTTGATTTAGCTAGTCCTGTCTGTGGTACTTGACCTGCAAAAAAGAAAAAAAAAAAGGAAACTTTTTTTGTTGCATGTTTTATGTCCTAACTGCACAGCTGTCCAGAAATTTACAAGTACAATTTTTCATAAATTAAAATTGATATAATTAAACAGTAATGAATGTGGTCAACAAAATTCATAATAAAAAGTCAAAATTTGTAAAAATATTGTTGTGTTCCTGCTTTTTCGCATTATCTAATCACAGGCTTGACAATAATTCCTTTGCGGTCACACGAGCACTGCAAAGTTGGGTGTGCTGCATAATATAATTGCTCAAATGTTACCAAATTGTTCAGTGGTATAAATTGTTCTACATTGGACTCTTAGTCCCGGTTCACAAGTCGCGGTCCATTCTGTGCTACGGGAACCGTTCTAATGGGAGCGACTCAAGTTGCTCCGACTTAGAAAATAGTTCCTGTACTACTTCGGAGCGACATCGGAGCAACTTGCATTGACTTCCATTATGTGAAGTCTGTGCAAGTTGCGCCGAAGTCGCGGTGCACGCGACTTCACAGGTCGCCCCCAAAGTCGGATCGCCATAGTGTGAACCAACACTTATGGGCATTCTAATGATGTTGTTAATCCTGCCCTCATGGTTGGGGAATGACTACAAATTATGGGGCCTAAAGCAAAATTTTTAAGGATCTCCCAGTGATCTCTCTGCGTGGCAACTGGCAGTTCCATTTGGGGCAAAAGTCTAATTGACTTTAAAGTGTATGTCTAGCCAGATCTTTTGTGATGAAGAATTAGAACTTTGTTTTACTGCTATCCAAGGCATTGTTGGAGAGAATTCCAAACCTGAAATAACTTTTTAGCTTAGGAGATACTGTGGGATGTTTTTAGCTTCAGAAAGACAGTGTTAGGTATACAGGATTAATATCAGAGCATTAGCCAGAAGATCAGAAGGCTCTAAAGGTAATGTATCTCCTGGCAGGTAAGGGGAAGCAATAGGGTTTGTGACTGGCAGATAGCATAATCCCAAAAAATCCTGCGCATCTCACAGTCGTCTCTTTTAAAGTGGGCACTTTAGAGAATCAGGGTATATGAAACCGTACTGGATCTCCCAAGTGGGGCCCTCTTCTACCCCTGGGCCCCATAAAAGCCACATGGGCTGCTATGGCTATAAGCACGTGTGGACTTGGAGCACCACTCAAAGCTGGAGGATAACCGGTATCCTTACTGTCATTCGGTAGTCAGAAGCATGGACATATGTGGGGTAAGGCGCTGCTCAAAACTGACCCAGTGCCTCAGATTTGAATATGGCTGTGTATGGTCTCAGCCAGCGCTGCTCCGGCAACACCCCCTGACATGTTTCGCCCTGCCTACTGGGGCTTGGTCACAGAGGACTAAGCCCTGGTAGGTGGGGCAAACATGTCAGGGGGCATGGATGTAGAAGTACTGGCTGAAGCCATACACAGCCATATTCACATCTGAAGCACTGGGTTGGTTTCAAGCAGTGTCTTACCCCACATGCGTCCACTGCTATGGCTATACACTATTGCCTAAGTAGTCTACAGAACACCATAAGGCAACTAAGAACATTTAGGAGAGTAAAGAACAACAGTGGCGGTGAGACACACATCAGCAAATTTCCTTTGACTTCAATGAAGTAATGTGGATGACATTTCAGAGGCTGTGTTTCGTGTTGTTTTCCTTTGGAAGCAGCCTGTTCTTTTGAGGTGTGTTTGAATTGTGAAGCAGAGTATTGACGTATTTTCTTGTCAAGCGCTGGGTTTTGCTTTTGAACACATAAATGCAAGTAAAGTCCGCTACGTGTGACATGAATGGCAATCTACAAAAGCCATAACAAAACTTTAAATAATTTAGGAAAAATTACAGCTACTTTCTAGACATTGCCCAACCAATCAGTACTATCCTTATCTTCACCATGGTTATCCAATAGGTCCATAATTTACTAGCACTGAGCTTTTTCTGCCACCCCCCCTACCCTTACATACTCCATATCAATGTTTAAAACCTTCCTCACCATCCAGGTGATGGTTTGTGTAGACCAGCAATGTTGTCAAATGCTGCCTTTTACATTCAAACGTAGTGAAACCCAAATGCATACAGTACATTCTAATGCAAACCATAGCTAAAGACTGCATCAGACCTGCTCTATTTATAACACAAATGCATCTCAAAAGGACCTGCTTTATCCAATGATATGCAACACAATGGTCAAATACGGGAATATTGTCTACATGAGCCCAAAGAGAGCATTAACCTCCCTGGCGGTATGATTATGTCAGGAATTACATACCAAAAGCGGTACAATTCTTTTCATGGAAATTTGGCGTTATGTATTATAGGCCTACAATTCTTAGTAATTACTGACCTAAACCTGACCATAACAAGAGTCTAGTAGACATCCCAGATGTGATAAATTTGAAACACAAACACGTGAATTATAATCGAATCAATAATATTATTTTATTATTTAATATATAATATATATAATAAAATTATATTATTGATTAGATTATAATTCATGCATTATATATTATATATAGATATATATGTGTGTATATATATATATAATATATAACGCATGAATTATAATTGAATCAATAATATAATTTTATATATATATATATATGTGTGTGTGTGTGTGTGTGTGTGTGTGTGCATATATATATATATATATATATATATATATATATATATATATATATATTATATACATACATATATATATATATATATATATATATATATATAATATAAAATGCGTTATGTGTTTTGTGCAACGTTTTTTTTTTTTTTTTTTTGAATTTCCCTCCCTAGTTCCGCTCCCATGCAGCATTGCTGCTGCAGGGAACGGAACTAGGAAGTGATCACACCGACGGAGGGACGGAGGAGCGGCGGGACTCTCGGCTGGCGATCTCAGCAATGAGAGATCATCGCTGGATCGCCAGGATAAGGTAAGAGAACACCGCTGCGCTCTCTGCAATCCACCCCGAGCGTGACTCGGGGTTACCGTTCCTGATATGAAAAATCCACCCCGAGTCACGCTCGGGATTACCGCCAAGGAGTTTAAGGCCAAGATGTTCCAATGTATCCTCCAGGGTGAGGCCTACCCTGTACACTTCCCACTCTAGTGATGGTAAGTGAAATATACTCCTCTGCCCTATGATGGATGGTAGGCAGCACACTGTGCACCTGGTGCATTATACATCATTTCAGACTTGGAGAGAACATTGTAGCACTCTGGGCCGAGTTGACATCATTTCAAATTGCTGTGGATCTAACAAGTGAAGTTTGCTGAGAACAGATCATAAAGATGACCTTATCAGTAAGGGTTTATTAAACTAGAGAGTGCAAAATCTGGTGCAGCACTGCATAGAAACCAATCAGCTTCCAGGTTTTTTTTTTCAAAGCCTTATTTAATAAGCTGAAGCTAGAAGCTGATTGGCTACCATGCACAACTGCACCAGATTTAGCACTCTCTAGTTTTAGTAAATCACCCCCTTTGCAGCTTCCTTGATTAATTAGACTTGACTGACCTGCTCTGCTTGAAGAGGACTGCAAACACTGGTCCCAGGAGTAAGTCAGGGACAGCACTGGAGTGTGGAGTGGGCAAGCAGAGATTGGTAATATATTTTTATACAAGGCGGGGGGGAATACAATAATTAAAAAAAGAGTTCAACTTTAATTGTTGAGGCAGAGTCAATTAAGCCCGTTCATTGGGTGTGATGCATCCAAGCTGGAGGATCCTTGCAAGATTTGCCTAGACTACCTAGATAAATAAAGGTTATTGAGACATTGGATGCATGTGGCACATGACCACAATTTGGGGTTGATTTATTAAAACTGGGGAGTCCAAAATCTGGAGCAGCTGTGCATGGTAGCCAATCAGCTTCCAGGGTTTTTAATTGTTAAACTTTAGGCCCCTTTCAGACAGAAAAGATCCGTCCAAGCGGAATCCACCTGCTCAGTGAGGAATTTCTCTGCTTTCCCCGCTGAGCAGGGCGGACAGGACACAGCTTGCTCTCCTCTATGGGGCCATCGGATGGAAACAAACTGCATGTCCATTTGCATCCAATTGTCATCCGATCCGCTGGACAGATGCCGAACATTTCGCCATACCTCGATTTTTAGCGAATTTTTTCTAATTGGATGCCGACGGGTGTCAGCAGACACATGTCCATTGACATCCACCGCGCCATAGAGATTAATGGGTGGTCCGACAGGGTCTGCCTGAAAAACTGACAAGTGGACCCGATCGGTCTGCTGGTGTGTAAGAGGCCTAAAGTGGAACTCAAGTCAGAAAATTAAGTTGTGCTAGATCACTTCAGGCTGGCTCCTTTTGCAGTGTAAAATATTAAAAATAAGTGCCTATGCTGTTTAAAATCCAGTAATACACTGTCTCACCCTGCTCTGCACATTCTCAATTGCTCTCTATTTTTAGGCACTGTGCTGAATTTGTAGATGCCGATCTGCTGGCAGCCTAAAGATTTACTGCTGCTCAGGGGTTCTGGGCTTCTGCAAAATGGCAGCCTCCAACAACAAGAAGTAGGAACAATGCTGGAGGCAATTTACAGCACACACTAATTTTGGAAGCATACAGTCCGGTCCATAAATATTGGGACATAAATTCTAATCTTTTTGGCCCTATACACCACCACAATGGATTTGAAATGAAAAAAAACAAGATGTACTTTAACTGCAGACTTTCAGCTTTAATTTGAGGGTATTTACATCCAAATCAGGTGAAATGTGTAGGAATTACTACAGTTTGTATATGTGCCTCACACTTTTTATGGGACCAAAACTAATGGGACAATTGGCTGCTCAGCTGTTCCATGGCCAGGTGTGTGTTATTCCCTCATTATCCCATTTACAAGGAGCAGATAAAAGGTCCAGAGTTCATTTCAAGTGTGCTATTTGCATTTGGAATATGTTGCCGTCAACTCTCAATATGAGATCCAAAGAGCTGTCACTATCAGTGAAGCAAGACATCATTAGGCTGAAAAAACAAAACAAACCCATCAGAAAGATAGCAAAAAAATTAGGTGTGGCTAAATCAACTGTTTGGAACATCCTTAAAAAGAAAGAACGCACAGGTGAGCTCAGCAACACCAAAAGACCCGGAAGACCACGGAAAACAACTGTGGTGGATGACCGAAGAATTCTTTCCCTGGTGAAGAAAACACCCTTCACAACAGTTGGCCAGATAAAGAACGCTCTCCAGGAGGTAGGTCTATGTGTGTCAAAGTCAGCAATCAAGAGAAGACTTCACCAGAGTGAATACAGAGGGTTCACCACAAGATGTAAACCATTGGTGAGCCTCAAAAACAGGAAGGCCAGATTAGAGTTTGCCAAACAACATCTAAAAAAGCCTTCACAGTTCTGGAACAACATCCTATGGACAGATGAGACCAAGATCAACTTGTACCAGAGTGATGGGAAGAGAAGAGTATGGAGAAGGAAAGGAACTGCTCATGATCCAAAGCATACCACCTCATCAGTGAAGCATGGTGGTGGTAGTGTCATGGCGTGGGCATGTATGGCTGCCAATGGAACTGGTTCTCTTATATTTATTGATGATGTGACTGCTGACAAAAGCAGCAGGATGAATTCTGAAGTGTTTTGGGCAATATTATCTGCTCATATTCAGCCAAATGCTTCAGAACTCATTGGACGGTGCTGCACAGTGCAGATGGACAATGACCCGAAGCATACTGCGAAAGCAACCAAAGAGTTTTTTAAGGGAAAGAAGTGGAATGTTATGCAATGGCCAAGTCAATCACCTGACCTGAATCCGATTGAGCATGCATTTCACTTGCTGAAGACAAAACTGAAGGGAAAATGCCCCAAGAACAAGCGGGAACTGAAGACAGTTGCAGTAGAGGCCTGGCAGAGCATCACCAGGGATGAAACCCAGCGTCTGGTGAGGTCTATGCATTCCAGACTTCAGGCTGTAATTAACTGCAAAGGATTTGCCACCAAATATTAAAAAGTGAAAGTTTGATTTATGATTGTTAATCTGTCCCTTTTACTTTTGGTCCCTTAAAAAGTGTGAGGCACATATACAAACTGTTGTAATTCCTACACCGTTCACCTGATTTGGATGCAAATACCCTCAAATTAAAGCTGAAAGTCTGCAGTTAAAGCACATCATATTTGTTTCATTTAAAATCCACTGTGATGGGGTATAGAGCCAAAAAGATTAGAATTGTGTTGATGTCCCAATATTTATGGACCTGAATGTAATTAATAATGTGGAATATATGTTTCTTGCTAAAGAGCATTATTTTTTATCAAGTTGTTATGGGTAAAGTCCCACGGTAATTGAACCAACTGAAGTTAGAAGCTAATCGGCTACCATGCACAGCTGCACCAAATTTTGCACTCTCCAGTTTTAGTAAATGAACCCCTCCATATTGTGATGGAAGTGTAACTAAAAAGTTGTATTTCCTGTAATAGATTAATGGCTGTGATCATTATCTCCACCTAGAGGCCAAAGTGCTGTAAGTTTCCTATACGAGGGATTTTAGAAAATGATTACACATTTTGGTCAATAGATGGAGCTGATGATCATAGGAATGAATCTATTACAGAAAATACGGGGAACATTTGTACACCCTGAACAAATGCCTAAGGCATTCATCCAACAAATGTTTTATAAATAGATGCCTTGGTGTGAATATACCGAGCCTGAAAAGTATCTGTTTAGAGATACAGATGTAACAGGTCTGCGATTATAAGCGCAGAAAATAAATTTGAACAACAGAATAAAATACTGCTATAACAAATAAATATAATAAAATACAATGTGCTTATTCGGTATTAAATATAAACTTTATATGAACAAATTTAGCCACTTTTAATTTCATTTATATATGCATTTTAAAATAAGTCTGACAGAATATACAATAGTTTCATGGTTTTATGTGCAACCAATATACCATCTTTTTTCATGTTTTAGGCGTTTTTATTTATTTTTTTTACCACCATTATTCAGAGTTGTTACTGTGCTTATATTAGGTATAGTCTCTGAAGCTAACGAACCACCATCCAGCATCTCTTATTATTGCAGAACAGAGCCGGAAGACCATTCTTCCACCATACACCAAGTCCACTCCAAGCATTACCAATGGCAGACAGGCCAGAAAGTTCAAAGCTGACAGATGGCTATAACAGAGAAGATATAGGATATAGATTGATATATACTTGGGGATTTTTTTTTCTGTCTTTTTTTTATATACAAAAATTTTACTGTGTAGGATTTCATTCACACAGGCACAGACAAGGAAATTTGGCTTTGGCGGTAAGGGGGGGTGACACATCTGTGTAACTTGTACAACATATATGGATATATTGGATTGGATATTTTGATGTCTTTCGAGGCGTTACTCAGGTAGCAGTGGATCTCCAGAGTGCGCATGGTCCCCATATTGATTAAGCGTCTTTTTGTCGCCACTATAGTCAGCAGCCCGTGGAGTTCATCACAACAGGGCCATAGAAGGTCAAAATAGTCAAATAGTTTATTCCAGAAATTGAGGTATTCTCAGTCGGCATAGATGATAAATCCAGAGAATGTGCTATATTTGTTGTTATTGCCCCCGTGGGCTTTTCCACCATCCAGCTTGATATAGACCTCGTCACCTGGCTCTAGATGTAGGACCACACTGTTGCTGGCATAGTCGTAGTTCTGATCCGCGTCCTGAGCAATGGCGCTGGCTCGGACCTGAACAAGAGAGAAACAAAGCTGAATCATTCACAATGTCTGTAAAAGTGCTTTCAATGCCAAGAGACAGCTTAACATGAAGAAGACTGCACACAGTGACTGCCAAAGGAACTGGCAATGAAGCCAATTTGTCTTCTTTGTAGCAAGTTGTTATTAGAGATGGCGTACATGGTACCCTATTCATACCAGAGAGATTAAAGCTGAACTCTAGACTTACCTTCAGCCTTGCACAGTGGTACAGGCTCCTCTACTGTACTGAAACTGCACACTATGAGCTTCTCACAATGTGCATAAGAAGCTGCATCATTTAGTTCCTTCCTCCCCAGTCTTTTTGTCTCTTGCCCGCCCATTCATTATCTGGATTCGGTTCTTTCAGTCATAGAGGCTCAGCATTGCCTAGGGCAAGGGTCTCCAAACTTTCTGAACAAAGTTTACTGTTCTTCAAACTTTAGGGAGGCTAGATTGTGGCCAATGTGAGTAGCAGATGCCCCAGCGTCAATGTGAGTAAAGAATATCCGATCATTGGTATAAGTGGGAGGAATATTGCCCCATTGTTGGTATTAGGGGAAGAAACAGTGTCCCATCATTAGTGTCATTGGGAGGATTAGTGCCCCATTTTTGGTATCAGTGGGAGGAATAGTGCCCCACCATTGGTGTCATTGGGAGGATTAGTGCCCCATTTGGCGTATCAGTGGGAGGAATAGTGCCCCATCATTGGTGTCATTGGGAGGAATAGTGCCCCATCATTGGTATCAGTGGGAGGAATAGTGCCCCATCATTGGTATCAGTGGGAGGAATAGTGCCCCATCATTGGTATCAGTGGGAGGAATAGTGCCCCATCATTGGTATCAGTGGGAAGAATAATGCCCCATCATTGGTATCAGTGGGAGGAATAGTGCCCCGCCATTGGTGTCAGTGGGAAAAATAGTGCCACGTTGTTGGTATCTGTGGACAGAATAGTGCCCCATCATTGGTGTCAGTGAGAAAAATAGTGCTGTGTTGTTGGTATCTGTGGATGGAATAGTGCCCCATCATTGGTGTCATTGGGATGAATAGTGCCCCATTTTTGTTATCAGTGGGAGGAATAGTGCCCCACTATTGGTGTCAGTGGGAAAAATATTGCCATGTTGTTGGTATCTGTGGACAGAATAGTGCCCCATCATTGGTGTCAGTGGAAAAATAGTGCCACTTTGTTGGTATCTGTGGATGGAATAGTGCCCCATCATTGGTGTTGATGGGAGAAATAGTCCTGCGTTGTTGGTATTAGGGCAAGGACTAGTGTCCCATCATTGGTGTAAGTGGCCAAAATAGTGCCCCATTGTTGGGGTCAGTGGTAGGAATAATTCCCAATTGTTGGTATTAGTGACAGAAGAAATAGTGCCTTGTATCAGTGGGGGGAATAGTGTCCCAAGGGCCTGGAAAAGGAAAGCAAAGGGCCACATCCAGCCCCAGGCTGCAGTTTGGAGACCACTGGCCTAGGGTATCATACCTCCCAACTTTTTGAGATGGGAACGAGGGACACCTATCAGCAAAAGTATATAGGCATAAGACACACCCCCTTAAAGGAGAATTAAACAAAAAAAATATTAGTTAAACCCACAAGTTCTTTTTTTTTACCACAACTTTTCCTTTATATTGGCTTTTGAAATTTACAAATGCAGCCATTTAGAAATTGGATGAAAGGTTTAGAAATGCAAAATACCCTTTGAAAGATAAATAGTGCATTTTATATAAAACTATATCGATCAGACCAAAATGAGGGACAAATGAGAAGGAAAGAGGTACAAAGGGTACTTTGTTCCAAATCAGGGACAGTCCCTCGAAATCAGGAACAGTTGGGAGCTATGGGGCATGGGCGCTCAACCTGTGGCCCTCCAGCTGGAGAACTACAAGTCCCATAAGGCATTGCAAGGCTGACAGTTACAAGCATGACTCTCAAAGACAGAGGCATGAAGGGACTTGTAGTTCTGCAACAGCTGGAGGGCCACAGGTTGAGCACCCATGGCCTAGGGCAGTGTGCATGCAAATGAACCCTGTCTAGGAACACCCACTCCTTCAGACTGGCATTCCCCTATCAAGGCATTCTGCATGACTTCTCCCAGGAGCCAACTGACTGTTTACATCGGGACTGAGTGAGGGCTACTGAGAGTAGTACTGGGGCAGGGAGCCGTGATGCTTTCAGGAAGCTATGTATAACCTGCCAGTCCCTCCCACCAGCCGTGATCTGCCTGCATTTCATAGTGAAGAAAAGAGACCCATGATAATGTTTCTGAGTTTATATAAGATATGTAAAGAAAACTGAAACATTTTATTAAAACGAAATAACACATTAAATGGGGGGAGGCAAAATGTAAGCAAATTCATCCGCAGCTTTAACTACTTCAGTAGTTACATAGTACGTCCAGAAAGTGAAGGGTTCAGCTCAAGCTCCTGGCTGTAAAGTAAATGTGATCTGGGTTTATACAGTGCGGATGCAAAAACTGAATTTCTACTGTCTCCTGCTGAATTGGCCAAAATTTGACTAAGCCAGGGGGAAAATTATCAGCAGGGTGACTGTATTCTATCAGATGCAATCACTGATCAGGCATTCAGATAGCCGTGGATGCTGCGGCTGTCTGAATACAATACCAGCAGTGAAGATTTGTCCCAAATAAAAAAAAAAAGAAAGTAAAATAGAAGCAGGGAAGAAGGCCTTAAAGCGTAACTTCCCTTTTTGGGTGGAGTTCCGCTTTAAATCGTCATCATTCAGTGGCCTATTTGAGGATTCCGCTAAATTTTTAAACAAATTTAATTTTAAATGAGGAAGGATTAGAAGATATGTTGGGCTTTTTTTGTCCCTAGTGCAAAGATTTCCTTCAACCTCCTGTCCCTTGTGCTGTCAGTCTAAAGGCCCGTACACACGTACCGATCGTCGGCATACAAACGTCGGCGGACGAAAGATCTGCCGATTGTACGCGTGTTAGTATGGTGCCTCCGACAGATGTCTGCGCACAATCCGCGGACAAAAGTCTTTCGTGCAAACATGAAAATTTTTGTCTGCAGACACCAGAACGGACGATTGTTCGCGTGTCAGTACAGAATTCGGCCGACAGACCGCAGATTTGCAAGACTGGGCATGCTCAGAAAATAGAAAACACAGGGAAAGTTAACCATTACATGACATCACTTCTGCAGTCGGCGGACAAAATTCTTGTGCTGTCCTTGTGCTGTCTTTGCACTTTTCAGCAGACACCGACATCCCGGGGAGAAAAGAGGAACATTTGTATGCCGACCATCGGTACGTGTGTACGGGGCTTAAGGGTCCTTTCACCGTATGGGATTGCGGACGTTAGCGGATGACCATCCACTGACATCCGTTTTGCGTCCATTCCGTTCGGTTCCGTTTTTTGAGACGGAAGAGAACCCTATTTTTCCTCCGTTTAAAAAACGGAACGGGCGCAAAAACGGATAACAGCGGATGTCATCCGCTAACGTCCGCAATCCCATAGACATACATTATGTCAGTTTTTATGGATGAAAAAACGGACATATGGAACGGACCCTACAAAAGTGTTATCCGTGTCTGTTTAAAAAAAAAAAAGTGCCTGAGCGGAAAAAAAAAAACGGACCGTGCCATGTGAAAGGACCCTAACTATGTAAATATGCTTGCAAATGGACAAGTCAAGGTGCTCCTGCTCCTTCATTGTCCAATCAGAGGTGTGGGCAGGGGCGGGGGCAGGGGTGGGTGCTGGGTCACAAAAGCAACTGACAATTACACATCCTTTGGCAGCTACAAGATTCACACGTATGCATTTCCGTTGTGATCTGATTATCTGGAGTTCAGCTGTAATGACACTCGTGGATAAACGTAACATTTTTAGGTGCTAATCATTTCTGGGCCTAAGGATTTTCCCCTTTAACCACTTAAGCCCCGGAAGATTTTACCCCCTTCCTGACCAGGCCCTATTTTCCGTGACTTTAACGGACAATTGCGCGGTGGTGCGACGCTGTACCTAAACTAATTTGACGTCCTTTTTTTCCCACAAGCAGAGCTTTCTTTTGGTGGTATTTGATCACCTGTGCGTTTTTTTGATCATGCGCTATAAACAAAAAAAGAGCGACAATTTTGCAAAAATAACAATATTTTTCACATTTTTTTATATGAAATTCCCCAAAAAAAATTAAAAATCTAAATTTTTTAACATTTTTGGCCAATTTGTTTTCTGCTACATATGTTTGGTAAAAAAAATCGCAATAAGCGTATTTTGATTGGTTTGCGCAAAAGTTGTTGCGTTTACTAACTAAGAGAAAGATTTTTGTCATTTTTGTTGTTTTTTTTTTTAACGAGTAATGGCGGCGATCTGCGTTTTTTTTTTTGCGGGACTGCAACATTGCGGCGGACAGATCGGACCCTTGACTGACATTTTTGACACTTTTGGGGGTACCAGTGACATTACTACAGTAATTAGTGCTATACATATGCACTGTTACTGTAAAAATGACACTGGCAGGGAAGGGGTTAACTTTATTAGTGATGCAGGGGCTAAGTGTGTCCCTAGGGGCGTGCTTCTTACTGTGCAGGGATGTGGCTTTTCATGTAACAGCAGAGATCTACGATCCTACATAGCAGGACCATATGATCTCTGCTGTTACACAAGGGAGAATGACAGGCGGCTTTGTTTACATCAGCCTTTCTCCCTCTGTAAGGGATGATTGCGAGTGACCGGCGGACATCAGGTCCGCCGGTCACTCGCGCAGAGGTGTCCGTGAATGACCTGGGGCGGGAGCACGCCTCCGGCGGCGCGTGCTCGCCCCCTATTGGCTCACAGGCGAGTGACGTACCTATACGTCACTTTGCCTGCATGGGGCTGACCGCTGCAGTATATGTACTTGCGGCGGTCGGCAAGCGGTTAATGACCAGGTCATTTTTTGCAAAACGGCACTGCATTATTTTAACGGACATGTGACGCAGTATTTAAATAAAACTATTGTCCTTTTTTCCCACAAATAGAGCTTTCTTTTGGTGGTATTTGATCACCTGTGTGATTTTTATTTTTTGCGCTATAAACAAAAAAAGAGCGACAATTCTGAAAAAAAAAAACAATATTTTTTACTTTCTGCTATATAACATTCCCAAAAACAAAATGTAAAAATCAAATTTTTTCATCATTTTAGGCCAATTTGTATCCTGCTACATATTTTTGGAAAAAAAAATCCCAATAAGCGTATTACGATTGGTTTGCGCAAAAGTTATCATGTCTACAAACTAGGGGAAAGATTTTTGTCATTTTTATTATTATTTTTGTTTTTTTAACTAGTAATGACGACGATCAGCATTTTTTAGCAGGACTGCGACATTGTGGTGTACAGATCGAACCCCTGACTGACATTCTTGACACTTTTGGGGGGACCAGTGACACTACAGTAACCAGTGCTATAAATATGCACTGTTACTGTAATAACGACACTGGCAGGGAAGGGGGTTAACCTAGTGGGTGATAAAAGGGTTAAATGTGAGCCTAGTGGGTATTTTCTAACTGTGGGGGGGGGGGGGGTAAGCTTGTGAAATCAATACAGAGACCTGTGTTCCTAAATAGGAGGATCACAGGAGCTCTGTATTGATTCCTGAGAGAACAACGGTCAGCTGTGTTTACAACAGCAGACCGCCATTCTCTCTTCACAGGGAGCAATCACGGCCGCCGGCCCCGTGGATCGCCTTCTTAGCTGGTGAGTGGGCGCACGACCCCAGGACCGCTCCCGCGGACTGCCGTACAGGTACGGCGATTCGCAGGAACCTGCCGGCGTATAACTGCGGCGGCTGGTCGGCAAGTGGCTAATCATGACAAAGAATATTGTATGATACTAGTGATAAAATGATCAATACAAAGGATATGAAGCAGCTGTCAGCAATGTATCATGTTTGGAGCAGACTCATATTTAGGTCTCATTCACACTGGTGCTGTTAAACCTGCGTTTACATTTTTTTCTAAATGCAGGTAATGGTGCCATTCCTTCTGTTCGTTTACCTGTGTTTAGGTGCAGCTGTGTTTGGAGAAAATAGAACTGTGCGTCCAGACAGGGCCGGCCTTAGGTGATCAGGCGCCCTGTGCGAGCTAATCCCGTGGCGCCCCCCCCCCCCCCCCCGCGCAAATTTTCTTGCACCTTTTTTGCACTTTATTTGACTTTTCTTTTTTATGATCACTAATAACTTAGCCCCCCTTACATAAGAGCCCCCCTTACATCATAGACCCCCCACACAAAGCCCCCCTTAAATCAGAGACCCCACACACAGAGCCCCCTTACATCAGAGACCCCACACACAGAGCCCCCCTCACATCAGAGACCCCCGACACAAAGCCCCCCTCACATCATAGACCCCCCACACAAAGCCCCCCTCACATCATAGACCCCCCACACAAAGCCCCCCTCACATCAGAGACCCCGACACAAAGCCCCCCTCACATCAGAGACCCCCGACACAAAGCCCCCCTCACATCAGAGACCCCCCACACAGAGCCCCCCTCACATCAGAGACCCCCGACACAAAGCCCCGCTCACATCAGAGACCCCCCACACAGAGCCCCCCTCACATCAGAGACCCCCGACACAAAGCCCCCCTCACATCAGAGACCCCCGACACAAAGCCCCCCTCACATCAGAGACCCCCGACACAAAGCCCCCCTCACATCAGAGACCCCCACAACAAAGCCCCCCTCACATCAGAGACCCCACACACAAAGCCCCCCTCACATCAGAGACCCCACACACAAAGCCCCCCTCACATCAGAGACCCCCCACACAAAGCCCCCCTCACATCAGAGACCCCACACACAAAGCCCCCCTCACATCAGAGACCCCCGACACAAAGCCCCCCTCACATCAGAGACCCCCGACACAAAGCCCCCCTCACATCAGAGACCCCCGACACAGAGCCCCCCTCACATCAGAGACCCCCGACACAAAGCCCCCCTCACATCAGAGACCCCACACACAAAGCCCCCCTCACATCAGAGACCCCACACACAAAGCCCCCCTCACATCAGAGACCCCCCACACAAAGCCCCCCTTACATCAGACCCCCCCTCCCCACGGAGCCCCCCACATCAGAGAGCCCCCCGCACATCAGAGACCTCCCACACAAAGCCCCCTAACATCAGAGACCCCCTACACACACACAAAGCCCCCCTCACATCCTCACATCAGAGACCCCCCCACAAAAAGCCCCCCTTACATCAGACCCCCCCTCCCCACGGAGCCCCCCACATCAGAGAGCCCCCCCTTACATCACAGACCCCCCACAAAAAGCCCCCCCCCCACACAGAACCCCCCCCCCACACATAGCCCCCCACATCAGAGAGCCCCCCCTTACATCACAGACCCCCACACATAGCCTCCCTCACACAGACCCCCCCCCCTTACATTTTTTGAAGGAGAGAGATGTCACTTACTTTACGTTGTCTGCACCTTTTTTTTTTCTTTAAACTTCCCGCCCACACATCCCCGGGAGTGTGGGCGGGCGGGAGGAGGAGAAGGGGTGGGGCGAGGAGGAGCTGACGATCTCTCCTCCCTCCCTGCACTGACGCCAGAGGAGAGATCGTCAGCTCCTCCTCGCCCCGCCCCTTCTCCTCCTCCCGCCCGACCACACTCCCGGCGATGTGTGGGCACTGGGCAGGAAGTCAGCGTGGATTCCGTGGAAGGATCGGAGGCTGAGCTGTGTGAGAGATACACAGCTCGCCTCACTGCAGCAATAGGTGATCGAGGCACGGCTGCACAGCGGGAGGTAAGCAGCGGCCGCGGCCTGTGTTAACCCTGTCCAGGCCGCAGTCGCCGCTCACCTCCTGCTGTGCAGCCGTGCCTCGATCACCTATTGCTGCAGTGAGGCGAGCTGTGTATCTCTCACACAGCTCAGCCTGATCCTCTGCGAGCTGTGATGGCCGCACGGCGCCCTTGTTGCCCATGGCGCCCTGTGCGGCCGCACAGCTCGCACACCCCAAAGGCCGGCCCTGCGTCCAGAATTCCAAACGATGACCTAAACACGGCTAAACCTTTTTTAGCCTTTTAGCACCCACTCCTGCCGGCGCTTTAAGGGGTTGTTATTTCTGGGTGGCGGGGTGGGGCTTGTGACCATGTGACCACTGTGATTGGCTGTCACAGCGGTCACATGATGAGAAAACTCCCGATTGCAAGCAGCGGTCAGGAGCTTTTCATGAGCAGCCAGTCACTGCATTTTTGGCACAGCTCTATCGCAGGGACGTGCAGTCAGGGGAAGGCAGAGCCTCAAAGAAAAGAACTTTACCAGTCAATGCGCAGATCCTGAACTTCAGTTTCCAGGCTGGGGAAACCTATGAGATGTAGCTGACGGTGAAACTGATATGGTGGGGCGTGGCAGCTCTCCTAGCCCTCCATTGGGATGTGGGGAAGAGAAGGTATGTAAAAAACAAAAGGCAGAGCCTCACCTGCCATGAACATAACATAAAAAATATGATCAAGCTTCGAGGGTCGTAGCTCGGTTCTACCCCACCACTGGTCAAAATGTGGGACTCCTGGCTCCTATGGTTCCGGAGATATGGGGCTCCTTACACAGCCTGTCAGAAGCTGTTTGCAGCAGACTGAGAGGATGAGCTCACCTCTGATTTATTGCGCTCAATGGATAGCTTGGAGCCCTGGACCAATAGTAAAGCCCCATTGGTCCAAGCTGTCCAATAAAAATAATGCAGTTGAGGCTCTCCTCTCACTGCAGTGACATAGAAAGGGGCATGTGTCTAAAAGACAAATGTTCTCTTCCAGCCCAGCCCTCCTAACTACAAAGAAGAACATGGGTTTATGGGTATAAGGTTTACCCATAATCCCATGTTTTTCTCACACAGTTAAGAGGGAGAATCTGCTGCTGCTGCTGCTGAAAAGGTACTTTTTTTAATCAAGCAAAATAATATATTATTATGCTATATGTTGTAATAACATACTAATTTGTTATTTATCTTTTATTTATCTATTTATCTATATATATATATTTACTGTGAAATCACTGTTTTGAAGTTATAACCTCAAACTTCAGTAATTTGTCCGTTAAGCCACCTGCTTGAGTACAGTTTTTTAAAATATAGTAAATTACCTTAAAAACAATATATAATATTTATATGTACAATACTTGCTTATGGTAATTAACCACTTGCTATCCAGGCCAATTCTAACACTTCTCTCCTACATGTAAAAATCATAATTTTTTTGCTAGAAAATTACTCAGAACCCCCAAACATTATATATTTTTTTCAGCACCCTAGGGAATAAAATGGTGGTTGTTGCAACTTTTTATTTCACACGGTATTTGCGCAGCAATTTTTCAAACACATTTATTTTTCATGAATAAAAAAGAACAAAAAACTAAAGTTAGCCCGATTTTTCTGTAAAATTTGAAAGATGATGTTACTCCAAGTAAATAGATACCTAACATGTCATGCCTTAAAATTGCGCAAACTTGTGGAATGGCACCAAAATTCAGTACTTAAAAATCTCCATAGGCGACAAGGCAACAATTTAAAAATGTTTACAGGTTACATGTTTAGAGTTACAGAGGAGGTCTAATACTAGAATTATTGCTCTTGCTCTAACGCTCATGGCGATACTCACATTTGTGGTTTGAACGCCGTTTACATATGCTAAATTAATTTATGGTTAAATTAGTAAACTATGAGAACTAATAAAGGTGCCAAATATAATCTATATAATCAGAGAATGGTTCAGGTTCTATTCTTTTATTATATAGATTATATATGGCACTTTCATTACTTCTCATAGTTTACTAATTTAACCAACATAAGGACTTGTTTTAAAAAAATGAGGACTGTTGGTAGCTATATAGAGAACAGTGTCATTTTCAGGGCTTTTTTTCTCAGAGAATAGGTGCAGGAACTCCCCCCTTCTGAGTCACCCCTTGTCTCCACCCCCTACCCACCCCCAAGCACATCCCTTGGTCTCACCCCCTACCCACCTCCCAGTATCACCCATTTTAGAGAACACAGAACCAAGTATCATTCTGTGGTGTATTGAACTTGTTAATTATAACAAGAAAAGCAGCAAAATAGATCCCCTGCAGCCAGCAACAATAGACCCCCAGAACCAAGAGATCACCTATACAACAATGCCCCCCCCCCCCCACAACAAAATACCACCCCAGCAGCAATAGATCCACCCCAAGACAATAGACCACCAGCAACAACATTAAATTCTCCAGCAGCCAGCAACAATAGACCTCTCTCTCAACAGTTGATCCCTTCTAGCAACAACTGACTCCCCAGAAATATAAGTTCCCACCCAGCAACAATAGATCTTCATCCAGCAACAATAGACCCCCATGCAAAAATAGATCCCCACTGGCGACAATAGATCCAGCGGCCATCATCAATAGACCTTCCAGCACACCCCATCACCCCTTGCACTTAAATACATTCAGTGTTGGAGGTGCCGGAACTGCGTTCCCCCGGGTTCCCCCTGGTCATTTTTATTTTTTATTTCTGTATTCTGTAAAGCCCTGTACTTGATCAGTGAAATCTCAGCATTTACAGGGCTGTTACAGAATGCAGAAATAAAAACTAAAAATCTGCCGCCCAATAGATTCCTTTTACCAGACGCTTATTTCTCTGGAGGAATCTGATTGACTGCCTGCGTCCTGAAGTGCAGGTTTTTAAGCGTAAGCCAATTGGCTGAAGATGAAGGTAAAATTTTACATCTCACAGCGCTCGGCTACGCTGTGGGGGTTTATTCACTATATGGTGATGTGGGGGTTAATTCACTAAATATTGTGGGGGTTGTATCTGGCTCTGATACTACCCAGTGCCTCACCAGCCACTGACCTCACCGCACGTCACTGCTCTATAGGCGCTAATGCATGCAAATACGTGGCTGCTTTGCGCCAAGGCCCGGCCACTGAGAGGCCGCATATTTGCCTGCTCTCGGCACCTAGGGGTTAAAGCAGGGATATCTAAACGCAGGAAAAACATCATCTGGGAGGCATAGAAAATGTACATGCTTCCCAGATGATTTCTTCTGCCGGAGCGCCATTGTGAATGAGACCTAACTTTTATTTTTTGGTGGTTTGCATGTCAAATCGATGGGAAGACTAAAGTGGCATTGTAAGATGTTTCTGCATCCTTTCCCTTCATCCCTCCCTATGTATCCTGCGTCTGCTCACACGGCTAATATCAAACTGTGCTCTGTATCTAGGTCACATTCCTGTTTATTTTACCTATTCGCAGCAAGTGACTGTGATCAATACTCACCGATACTGTAGCCTAAATCTACCATTTCCTGCACAATATAACTATAGAAGAAGAGTTTTCAGCTCACCCTTTATAGAATTTATATATATTATATATATATATTTATTTATATATATATATATACAGTATCTCACAAAAGTGAGTACACCCCTCACATTTTTGTAAATATTTTATTCTTTTCATGTGACATCACTGAAGAAATTACATTTTGTTACAATGTAAAGTAGTGAGTGTACAGCTTGTATAGCAGTGTAAATTTGCTGTCCCTTCAAAATAACTCAACACACAGCCATTAATGTCTAAACCGCTGGCAACAAAAGTGAGTACACCCCTAAGTGAAAATGCCCAAATTGGGCCCAATTAGCCATTTTCCCTCCCCCGGTGTCATGTGATTTGTTAGTGTTACAAGGTCTCAGGTATGAATGGGGAGCAGGTGTGTTAAATTTGGTGTTATCGCTCTCACTCTCTCATATTGGTCACCAGAAGTTCAACATGGCACCTCATGGCACAGAACTCTCTGAGGATCTGAAAAAAAAGAATTGTTGCTCTACATAAAGATGACCTAGGCTATAAGAGGTTTGCCAAGACCCTGAAACTGAGCTGCAGCACTGTAGCCAAGACCATACAGGGGTTTAACAGGACAGGTTTCACTCTGAACAGGACTCGCCATGGTCGACCAAAGAAGTTGATCAGGTCAGGATTAATGGTATCCTCAATGCTGAGAAATACTTACCCATCATGCCATACCATCAGGGAGGCCTGTGATTGGCCCCAAATGTATTCTGTAGCAGGACAACAACCCCAAACATACAGCCAATGCTATTAAAAACATTAAAGTCCTGGAATTGATGATTTGGCCCCCACAGAGCTTTGATCTCAACATCATTCAGTCTGTCTGGGATTACACGAGGAGACAGAAGGATTTGAGGCAGCCTACATCCACAGAAGATTTGTAGTTAGTTCTCCAAGATGTTTGGAACAGCCTACCTGCTGAGTTCCTTCAAAAACGGTGTGCCTTTAACCTGTATCATATTACTAATTTTAAAAAAATCCTTGAGTATGAACCAGACAGGTATAACCACTGGGATCTCATTTGAAAATAAGTAACGTGGGGGGATCTCAGAGCTTTATGTCCTCTTCAATAGTCAACGGAATACGCCCTCCTACCAAACCACATGGGAATAACACCTATAGAGGAAGAGGTATGGATGCAGTCAACCATGGTGCACAAAGGAATACCTAATACTTCATTAGTGGAAGCGAATTTCAAGGTGCTGTCCAGATGTTAACTGGTCCCGGCAAGGTTGGCGAGATTGTACCCTGGCACTTCACCCCTTTGCTTCAGTGGGTGTGGACTAGAGGGCACTATGTTCCATGTCTGGTGGTCCTGTCTGAAAGTCCAGTTCTTTTGGATCAGAATATTCACCCTGGTCTACTCAGTGACTGGACAAAACATTCCTAAAAATTCTAAAACGGCGCTGTTTGTGAACTCCGAACCTTAATTTTTTAAAAAATTTTATCAGCTAAAATTACTATAAAGCGAGCATGGAAATCTCCATTGGTTTACGTTGCATTACTAAAACACAAACTTTTCTGGATTATATAATTAATTAAAAACTGAGCAGCATCCTCCGAGTCAAACAAGCCAGATTCGAAAAAATGAATATGCCAAGAAGCAGCACTTGCAATAATATAAAATAGTGAAATATAAATAATAGGGTATAAATGACATAAATACATCAACAATAAAGTGCAATGGTACTACATTAGATCATAAGTAAGTGCATAAAGTGCAATTGTGCTAAATCAAGAACAATACTGAATACAATGGTAATGAGCAAAAATAAGGTGCTCAATATAAGTGCAAAAGTGCAAATAATAACGGTAAACAATGTCCCTAGTGTGACAATTCAAAAAATTAATCAAATAAATAGTCCCTTTATTAAGTGCAATGGTGCTCAATAAGGTGCTGATGCCAAAAGTGCTATGGTGCTCCACACAGTGGAAGGTGCCTCGAGTCCCCCTAAGAGAATCCACTCACCAGAGCCAGTGGGTCAAATGAATCTAAGAATTGTACGGACCTGTAGTTCTCCAACCAGGAAACTCTCTCCGTGTAATTTAAAAAAGGAATAAGCTGACATAATACAAGATAAAAATAGAATAAGATCAGCGCTCAATCGCCCCTAGTATATTAAAATCACTCAAAATGAGCGTTTGTACCAAGGGTAACGAGATCTCCACTGTGGGAATAGAGGTTCAGTGATGGTTCCTATTAAAACAGGCTCCTCTGGTCCTTATTGAAAAGCCAGCATCAGCATCAGAGGGTAAAATCCTAGGTAAGGTTTGGAGCTCAAACCCATGACAAAAGGAGGCACTTCATGGTGTAGTACGTTTAGATAACAAGCATTTATTTGAATAAGGTAACAATATTGCACTCACATTTAATATGAGGTATATACAGCATATAAGTAGCGTGGCAGCGGCAAGGCAGTGGAATCCAGGGACTTCCGGTCTCGGCCGAAGACTGGAAGTGACGTCAGACGCTTCTTCCCGACACGTTGCGTCACAGCAAACACGTGACTTTTTCAAGGAATCGGTGAGGTCAGTGGCTGGTGATGCACTGGGTAGTATCAGAGCCAGTTACAACCCCCACATTATCTAGTGAGTGATCCCTTGAGAAAGTCACGTGAATTTGATCGTTTTTGAAGCACGGTGCACTTTATTTACCGCATATACATATTATCTATTCTTATCACTTTTTTCCTCAAGTGAACCCCTTCACCTTTATCACGGTATATTTGTGTTACCATACACAGTTCACTATGCACTTTATCACCCTGTGATATTATAACTTTCTATACTATTTACCTTTATCATCTACTTCATTGCAATATTTGCACTTTATTTTTTACCTATATTATTGTTTACTATTGTGCATTTTTGCAGTTGCTTTGCTTGGTTTTTAGAGTCATTATTATTAATTTCTGTGATTTTAATATACTAGGGGCGATTGAGCGCCGATTTTATTCTATTTTTATCTTGTATTATGTATGTGGAGACACTGCTAAGAATTGGCTGCTAATCTTTGACCCTCCTCTTTTATATCACTTTTTACTCTTTTTACTCTATTTATTAATCTCTCAGTTTCCTTACATCTGGTTGATGGTCAGCGCATTAGGCTCTTTTTACTTCTAATAAGCTGAAATAGTGAAGCCAGCAAAAGGTTTATTTATTCAAATGGTTAAAGGTACTCACAAGCAGTAAAAGATATTGGGCATATAGGAGGTACAACATCCATTTAAACAGCGATCACAGCTCCTTCCGGGAACGCAGCCGGCGTGCGTTCCACGGAATCCAGGAAGTGACGTCTAGTGGTAGCCGTTTTTGCCGGAAGTTCGTCGATGCGCTTCCCCCGCCTACAAGGATGTCTTTGATAACGCCCCTTTTAGGCGGGTGAAATGCGTCGACGCACTTCCGGCAAACGGCTACCACTAGACGTCACTTTCTGGATTCCGTGGAACGCACGCTGGCTGCGTTCCCGGAAGAAGCTGTTTAAGTGGATGTTGTATCTCCTATATGCCCAATATCTTTTACTGCTTGTGAGTACTTTTAACCATTTGAATAAATAAACCTTTTGCGGGCTTCACTATGTCAGCTTAGTCCTTTTTTGAGTGACACCGGAGAGAGTTTCCTGGTTGGAGAACTACAGGTCCATACAATTCCCACTGGCTCTGGTGAGTGGATTCTCTTAGGGGGACTCGAGGCATCGAGCACCATAGCACCTTTGGCATCAGCACCTTATTGAGCACCATTGCACTTAATAAAGGGACTATTTATTTGATCAATTTTTTGAATTGTCCCACTGTGGACATTGATTACCGTTATTATTTGCACTTATATTAAGCACCTTATTTTTGCTCATTACCATTATATTCAATATTGTTCTTGATTTAGCACAATTGCACTTTATGCACTTACTTATGATCTAGTTTAGTACCATTGCACTTAAGCCCCGGTTCACATTAGTGTGATCAAAGAGATCGCATGTAATTCGGAGCGCACTGCTCCTAATTTACATGCGATCTCATGTGTGGTGCAAATTTCAGCCATACAGATTGTATGGCTGAATTCGCACCGCATCCGCACTAAACACGCACAGGACCCTTTTTTTGGTCCGCAGCAGAATCGGATCGCATGGTGGTTCACACTAGTGCGATCCGATTCTGTGCGAACTTGCAGATCACACTGCGATATGCGATCGCAACTGGGGGTGTCGTTAACTTTTAATTGACACCCCCTGCGTATCGCATATGGCAGTGTGAACTGCCAGGGGTGCGGATGCGATGCGGGATCATGCTGCATATTCGCACCGTTCCCGCATCGCACAAATGTGAAAAGGGACTTATTTTTGATGTATTTATGTAATTTATACCCAATTATTTATATTTCACTCTTTATATTATTGCAAGCGCTGCTTCTTGGGATATCCACTTTTCTGAGTCTTTACTTAGTGGGCAGCAGCTGCAATACACATAACCTACCACAATTTTTTTATCTAACACATTCAATTTTTAGCGCGGGTTATAATTTCTGTAATCCAGATTCGAAAAAGTGTGTCCCCCCTGGATTAAATACCTTCAAGCCCCATAGCTCCCGGGAATCCAGTGGTCGTGGGGCCTGGGCTGAGGGAATTGACTGTTGTTACTTTTCTTGTATTTCTTTTCTTCTTCCTTCTACTTTTTTCTCTGTTTTTATGCTTTATGACATTTTTCATATGGAGGCAAATGGGGAGTCCCAGAGCCTCTTATATTTAATATCAATATGGGAGCTAGGTAAAGTGCCCTAAGGCGCTAGATCAACCTTGGTTATAAATGCTCCTATGTCTTGTTATGCTACTGTGTTAACGTTTGATCATCTATCACGGTGATGTTTTTTGAAGTAATGTAATCTGTTTATGCTACAGAATAATTATAATTATTTTTGCTTATGCCCTGGGCAAGCAGTAGCCTAATTTGGTTGGATTAACCTTTTACAATTGGTCTTTGTATTATATTTACAATTATCTAACATTTGATTACCCTTGAGGGTGCATTGCTCTTTTTATATCTGTATGATACTGTTTGCATCCTAAGAAGTTAAACTTTTTAATAAAAATCTATTGCAAACAAAAACAGTGTGCAAGTGTACCTAGAAGAAATGATGCTGTTTTGAGGGCAAAGAGTGGTCACACCAAATATTGATTTGATTTGGATTTCTTTCTGTTCATTTACTTTACAATTTTGTTAATTGATAAAATAAAACTAATAGCATTTCTATTTCTGAAAGCATTCCTAAATTATAACCAATGCTTTTATACCTGTGCACCCTGGATTTATTAAACAATCACTGTGAAACTTATTTAATACAAAGTGAATACAAAATGAATACAAAATAGGGTTGCCGACCACCGCACGACTATTTACGTCGGCGGTCAGCCCCTCACAGGCAAAGCGACTTAGGGCTACGTCGCTAGCCTATGAGGCTCTAGGGAGCAAGCAAGCGCCGCCGGAGGCGCGCTCCCGCTCCCGCGCGGTCATGGACCCCCCGCGCGTGTGCCTGGTGGACCCGATGTCCGCCGGTCACTCGCGATCGTCCGTTACAGCAGGAGAAAGGCAGGCGGCTGATGTAAACAAGCCGCCTGTCATTCTCCCCAGTGTATGAATAGTGATCATACGGTTCTACTATGTAGGACCGTTGATCACTGTTCCTACACCTCAAGCCACAGCCAATCACAGTTAGAATCACGCCCCTAGGGACACACATAACCCCTTCCTCTCAAAAAAAGTTAACCCCTTCACTACCAGTGTCATTTTACAGTAACAGTGCATATGTATAGCACTGATGACTGCAGTAATGTCACTGGTAACCCCAAAAGTGTCAAAAATGTCAGTCAAGGGTCCAATCTGTCCGCCGCAATGTCGTAGTACCGCAAAAAAAATCGTAGATCGCCGCCATTACGCGTTAAAAAAAACAACAAAAATGACAAAAATCTTTCCCTTAGTAAACGCAATAACTTTTGCGCAAACCAATCAAAATATGCTTTTTGCGATTTTTTTTTACCAAACATATGTAGCATGAAACAAATTGGCCAAAAATGTTAAAAAAATTACATTTTTACATTTTTTTTTTGGGAATTTCATATAAAAAAATGTGAAAAATATTGTTATTTTTGCAAAATTGACGCCCTTTTTTTGTTTATAGCGCAAAAAGTAAAAATCGCACAGGTGATCAAATACTACCATAAGAAAGCTCTGTTTGTGGGAAAAAAAGGACGTCAAATTAGTTTAGGTACAGCGTCGCACGACCATGCAATTAATTGTCTGGTAAAGTCACGCAGTGCCGAATCGCAAAATAGGCCCTGGTCAGGAAGGGGGTAAAATCTTCCGGGGCTTAAGCGGTTAAACAAAAATTATACCAAGTGAAGCAGCTGGTTTTAAAAGCCATGATAGGCCAGATTAAGTGAAAAGTGAATATTACTATTTAATAAATAAACACTAATACTGAGTATTGTGTGCTAATAATATGTGTGTATATAAAATTAGAGAAGACTAGGAAAAAGAAAAATGTTGTCCATCAACACCGAAGTGTTCTAAAATACTCCAACTCCTCCAAGGAACCGTGAGCAGTGATAAGGGTTCTTCTAAGACCAGCAAATTAATTGCCTACTCACCAGAAGTAGAATTTAATCACGTGTCCAATCAATAAGAGGTCTCCCTCATGCCAATGGATACTCCCCACTAGTAACACTACTCCAGTTGGACTGCAAGATTTTTGTCATGAAGTGTAAAGAAGAACAAAAGGCCCTTCATAGTGTAGTATTTCACCATTTTAATAGTTGTGCATAAAGATAATTTATAGCATTTTTTCCCACCTGCCTAAAACGTCTGCACAGTACTGTATATACAGTATATAAAAATGACAATGGCCCTTTGCTGTGCCTATGTAGGGCGAAACTTCCATCAGCACTTACTTACCTTACCTTTCCCATGCTGCTCAATTCAGCCGCCAGGAGTAAATAAAGGAAATCCTGTGTAAGCTTTAAGTCTTTTAGGGTTGACCCACACCCATGTAACCACACAAGGCCAATCACCAAACAACAACAGTGCCATAATGCTGCTTACCCCCTCAGCGCCAAAGATGGCTGCCTTATGGGCCATACACACTATAAGATTTTCTGAAGACTTTTTCCTTTAGACTTACCAAAACCATATAATATGAGGTCAAATCTAAACACTTTACATTTGTATGCAATCTGGCAGGCCATGGCACTACATAGAAAAGGTAAATCTGAAGGAAATCTAACCACAAAAGTTGGATAGTGTGTATCCAGCTTTAGGAGCACCAACACACAAAATCACAGCTCAGTGATATGGAGCCTGAGAAAGGTGCAGGCTCAGCACCAATGAGTAAAAGTTTCTGCCCACCCACTGCGCCTGTCACATAGGCACCACCCAAATGTGTTCTGTAATGCTGAGTTTGTGCTGTTAACAGGTACTGCGTCACTGAAAAGCCTCAGCTGCTGTCTGTGTGACAGAAAACTCGATAACGCTGAGCCTATAACTTCAGCAGGCTCAGCATTACTTACTGCACTGTGAATGGAGTGTCCAGTATGGAGACTCTAGTCTCAGTGCCGCCCACCCAGGGCCTTCTAAATTGCATTATGGGCCCCTGGGCAAAGTAATGCACTAGGGCCAGCATCAGACTGCCCCAATATACCCTCCTGTTTTCAAGAATTAAAGTATAAATAATTGAAATAAATAAATATATATTAGTACAGTAAAACCTTGGATTGAAAGTAATTTGGTTTGAGAGCGTTTTGCAAGACAAGCAACATTTTTTTATAAACTTTGACTTAATAAACAAGTGATGTCTTGATATACAAGTAACGTCACGTCACAACTGAGTATCAAATGGAGCTTTTCCACTGCATGAAACCGTACCAGTTCGGCACGCTTTTGTGCTTTTTCAACTGCGGTACCGCATGGTATAGGGTCGGAACGGTTCGGTACGGTACGGTATAGGTTTGCTTTTCCACTGCATGGAACCGAACGGTACGGTACGGTACGGCACTGAAAAAACAGTACCTACTCGATTGTGGTTCCAACAGGTACCAAACTGGTACCATATCCCACAATCCTTTGCATGCAGTCACTACTAGCCACTGATTGGTCAGAGAATCACACCCACCCCGTTGTTATCCCACCCACTTAACTTTAGTACTACTTTAGTGGAAAAGCAAACCTATACCGTACCGTACCGAACCGTTCCGACACTATACCATGCGGTACCGCAGTGGAAAAGCAAACCGGGCCAAGCAGGGCCGAGTAGAGCCGAGCTGGTACTAGCCGGTACTTGCAGTGGAAAAGTGCCAAAAGAGAAGAGAGGCACCTCTAAGTGTAGCAATATGGTTACATTTAATGAAGGTACAACATTTAGCAACTCACATGGTTAATGATTAAAACAGGCACATCTAAGTATGCAGGCATCCGGGGTAAAGCTTTCCACATAGACCATCCTCCTCACTGCCATGGACATAATCCCTTCCACACTGCACTCCACAAGCGCTTCAAGCCCCGCTTTCAGATCGCTCTGCGGCAGGGTGGTCTTCCCGGTCACGACTGCAGACTGACAAGGGTGAAAGCCGGTGGTGCGGAGGACGGTCTATGTGGACAGCTTTACCCTGGATGCCTGCATACTTTGATGTGCCTATTTTAATCATCAACCATGTTGCTAAATGTTGAACCTTCATTAAATGTAACCATATTGCTACACTTAGAGGCACCTCTCTTCTCTTTTATACTCTGTAGCTCCTGCTGGATTTTGCTTCTAATCCCCTTGTGGAGGCGCCATTTGTGGATGGACATTTTATGAATACACAACCTATCACATTGCTATAATCTTTTTATATGAAACTGAAGGACTTAAGAATAAATTGTTGTCCTCTAGACGTAAAGAGTGCCCCCTTGTCCTCTGTGTTGACCTTAAAGTGAATAACTCAACACCAAGTTTACTATATGGACCCCTTATGTATTTATACATGTTGATCATATCCCCCCTTAATCTCCTCTTCTCAAGAGAGAATAAATTCAGTTCCTCAAATCTTTTCTCATAGCTGAGCTCCTCCATGCCTCTTATCAGTTTGGCTGCCCTTCTCTGCACTTTCTCCAGTTCCCCGATATCCTTTTTAAGAACTGGTGCCCAAAACTGAACTGCATATTCCACATGAGATCTTACTAATGATCTGTACAGGGGTAAAATTATATTTCTCTCTCTGGAGTCCATGCCTCTGTTATTACAAGAAAGGACTTTTCTTGCTTTGGAAACAGCAGCTTGGCATTGCATGCTATTATTAATGCGGAGTTCCACCCATTTTTAATAGGTTGGAATACATAGATCTATGTAATCCCCTTTAAAACGGCTTTTACCAATGGAAACTTTTTTTTTTTGCTAGTAAATACCTTAATTTCGGCTTTATTCCTCCTCTCCTCACTTCCTGGTCCGATCGGCGATGACGTCATTCGGCGATCCGCAGTGTCTGCTGGGATGTAATCTATTCCAGAAATCTCGCAGTAGCTGTATCTGTACTGAGCCGTGCCTGCCCCGCCTCCGCCCCACCTCCTCTCATTAAGTTGCATTGTATGAATGTATTAAGGCCGTTCTCTGCCCCGCCTCCGCCCCGCCTCCTCTCACTGAGTTGTACAACTCAATGAGAGGAGGCGGGGCGGAGGCGGGGCAAAGAACAGCCTTAATACATTCATACAATGCAACTCAATGAGAGGAGGCGGGGCGGAGGCGGGGCAGAGAACAGCCTTAATACATTCATACAATGCAACTCAATGAGAGGAGGCGGGGCGGAGGCGGGGCAGGCACGGCTCAGTACAGATACAGCTACTGTGAGATTTCTGGAATAGAATATATCCCAGCAGACACTGCGGATCGCCGAATGACGTCATCGCCGATCGGACCAGGAAGTGAGGAGAGGAGGAATAAAGCCGAAATTAAGGTATTTACTAGCAAAAAAAAAAAAAAGTTTCCATTGGTAAAAGCCATTTTAAAGGGGATTACATAGATCTAAAGTTCCAAAAATGGGTGGAACTCCACTTTAAGCTTATGATCTACCAGAAAACCCAGATCCTTCTCCGCTATGGATTCCATCAGTTCTACTCCCCCTAGTATGTATGATGCATGGATATTCTTAGCCCCCAAGTGCATAACTTTACATTTATCAACATTAAACCTCATTTGCCGCATAGTTGCCCAATGAAACAGTGCATTGAGGTCAGCTTGTAAATTGGAGACATCCTGTAAAGAAGTTATTCCACTGCAAAGCTTGGTGTCATCTGCAAAGACTAAAATGGTACTTTTAATCCCAGACCCTATATCATTTATAAAGATATTAAAAAGTATGGGTCCCAACACTGAACCTTGGGGTACACCACTGATAAATTTAGATCATTCAGAGTAAGAATCATTAACCACTACTCTCTGAATTCTATCTTTTAGCCAATTTCTATCCAATTTCAAACCAATCTTTCCAAGCCAGTAGACTTTACCTTACACAAGCCATGTGTGGGGAACTGTGTCAAACACTTTTGCAAAATCAAAGTTTACTACGTCCACAGCCACCCCTCTGTCCAAGGTTTTACTTACCTCCTCATAAAAAGAAAGTAGGTTTGTTTGACAACTTCTGTCTTTCATGAATCCATGCTGTCTGTTGCTTAAAATATTTTTTTCCAGCAAGAACTCATCTATGTGGTCTTTTATTAAACTCTCCAATATCTTCCCGACTATAGAAGTTAAACTAACAGGTCTATAGTTATTTGGCAAAGACTTTGATCCCTTTTTAAATATAGGCACCACATTGGCCCTACGCCAATCCAGTGGTACTATTCCAGTCCTTAACGAGTCCCTAAAAATTAGAAACAAAGGCTTAGAAATTACAGCGCTCAATTCTTTTAGAATGCGACTGTTCAAATCCAGAATTTACACAGGATCTCTCAGCTCTGAAAAGCCAGGGGGTGGAGAGCTGAAGGTACATCAATGATGTACCTTCAGCTCTCCACCCCCCCCCCCCCCCCCACACACACACACACACACACACACACACACAGAACAAAGGTACAGAGTTGAGGCTTTCAATCATAGCCTGATAGGCTGTGCCCTTCCCTGTCACCATTTTTGTCTTGGTGTCAGGAAAATTCGTCAGAAGTGACTCATACTGTTAGCAGATGGAATGAGGCAGTGGACATAAAATACACTTAATGCTTTGTTCGTATTTCATGGCTGAGGTTTACAACCACTTTAACTTGTACATTGACCTTGCATTGGAAAAGTACAGTTTATTGTTGCCCCAACTGTCTTTTTTACAAATTTGAAATTAATATTTTGGATTACATGATAAATTGCCTTGAAAAAGTAGTCATACTCCTTGACATTTTCCACATTTTGTCATGTCAAAAACGTAAATATATTTTATTGGGATTGTATGTGATAGACCAACACAAAGTGGAAGGATATTGATAAATGGTTTTTAAACTTTGTTACAAATAAATATCTGAAAAGTGTGGCGTGCATTTGTATTCAGCCACCTATACTCTGATACCCCTAACTAAACTCTAGTGGAACCAATTCCCTTCAGAAGTCACCTAATTAGTAAATAGAGTGTTTGTAACATGACAAAATGTGGAAAACGTTAAGGGTTATCAATACTTTTTTAAGGCACTGTATCCTCCATAATAAAGTACAAGTGTCTCTGCGTCCAGTCCCTGTGTCCGTGGGATTGCACTACTGCGCATGTGCCCCACGGACAGCCGTTGGGACTTGGAGCACAGAGACTTCGGGCGGCCGGATACCCTCCTCACTTCCTGTCAGGGTACGTCATTCAACAGCTGAGACGCTGCCAGCCGCTTCCCAGTGGGCATGCGGCTCCATGAAGTTATCTCGGAGACTGCCTGCGGGTCCAGGGAAATGTTAAAGCGGCGATCGAGGCGGCGGGTCCATCAATGCCTATAAATCCATTTACATATGGCGGCTGTTTCTAATCTACAATGCCTATAATTTCCGTTACATATGTTAGTAATCTGCATGTATTAACAGCAATGCCTATAAATCCATTATTTAAATTTGACCCGCCGCCGATTTAATGTTCATGGAGCCGAGATCAGGGGTTACATTATAAAACACTGTAGCCATGATTTATATCGCTGCTTTAATCTTCCTGAAGCCGAGATCGGGCATGCGCAGTGGGACGTGTGGGACGTGCTCCAACAGCTGATGAATGACGCGGGCACCGTACCCTCCACAGCTGTCAGCATGCGCAGTGGGAAGCGGCTCAGCTGTTCCATGACATAGGTGCACAGGAAGTGACGAGGGTAGGGAATTTTCACGGGGTAGGGTTTTTTAACGTTACACCGGGCGAAATTGTGTCACGCGAGAGCCGCTCGGTCAGCTCTGCGCGTGTCCCCGATGTTGCTAGGGCAACAGGGGCGCTATGCGCAGAGCTGGCTACGTCATGCGGCTCTCGCGTTGTTAGAAAAAAACGAGATAAGCGAGAGCCGCTCAGTCAGCTCTGCGCATGTCCCCGACGTTGCTAGGGCAACAGGGACGCAGAGCTGACAGAGGCTCTCGCTTAACTGGAACAAGTATGTTTTTACAAATGTCCACCTCCAGAAGCAGATGTGTTAATAGAGCTTATGTTATAAAGCATGCTGGTTATGTGGGGAATGAGCATTATTTAACACAAGCTTATCATGCAAAGTTTTCAGGCTTACTTAACAGTGCAGTGCAAAGTGCGACAATGATCAGCTAAAGATAGAAATCAACTGCATGGTTGTCCACTTTTTTTTGTACTGGAACAAGACTGTTTTTACAAATGTTTGACCACATATGTAATAGCGCCCGTTAATTTAACGGGCTTAATGTCTAGTATATGATAATTGGAATATATTTATAAAAAGCTGGACGGACATAGCAACCAGTTGTTGGCTTTCAGTTGCTTATGTGCATTACATTGGAGCTTCCATAGAAACTATAATGTTTGATTTAAGGCTCTTCTGTGAATGAAACTACCATAGCTGACTTCTGGGTGCAAACAGGTGCCCAACATCCCAGCATGTAAGGGGTCCTTACTAACTTTGGTCTGCACTCTCCGACTAAAGAAAGGTAACAAAGGTCTTACATAGTTACATAGTTACATAGTAGGTGAGGTTGAATAAAGGCAATAGTCCATCCAGTTCAACCTGTGTAGGTGTGTGTGGCTGTAATCATCTCACATAGCCCTGAATGTTCTGATCCTGGAGATGTACGTCTAAGAGTCTTTTGAAAGCCACCATACTTCCCGCAGAAACCACCTCTTGTGGTAGAGAATTCCACAATCTTGTAGCCCTAACAGTAAAGAACCCCCCACGTTGCCTGAAGTTAAAATGCTTCTCCTCTAATCGCATTGTATGCCCTCGAGTCCTCATGCAATCCTTTCGATTGAATAGCTTTTTTTCTATGATAGGGGTTCGATTGGTGCCCCAATCAAATAAAAAGCTGGCTCTCCCTTGTGGTTATAGGTCATTCTGTTGATGGAGTCCATACATGCTTTGACTTTATTATCTGATCATTGTGCGATTAGATCAAAACGATTGAATTGGCCAACTATTGAATAGGCAAAACTGTCAATACATTTAGGGGTGATTTATATGGATTCATATGGATTCGATCAAACTGAGTTCATTAGTCAAGAAGGAAAGTTATTGAACATGTTTCATTATTCTGCTTTGTTCAATAATTCGGTTATATTTTGATTAATCAGATTATGGGATTGCATGAAGAAAACAGAGATGTGATCAATATCTTTCAACTATCTATAAAAAACCACTTCCCCCTTGTGTTTTATAAAAAATAACCACCTGAGGACCGCCCCATGCAGATATACTGCGGCAGGGCGGCCCTCCTGTGTGAACCGATGTACCTGTACGTCAGCTCGTGTTCTGGGTCTGGGGGGTGAGCATGCACCGCCGGCAACCCACTCCTGCTGTGATTGGACACAGTGGGAGCCAATCAGCACGTGAGGTGGCCGTGATGGCCACCGGGACCCATCGATCATTCGGAGGAGAGGCAGAACACTGGTCATCCTATGTAAACAAAGCAGACCGCTGTTCTGTCACAGAGGAAGATGGAGATCTTGTGTTTCTGCTAAGCAGGAACACGGATCTCTGTCTTCCTCCAGTTAAGCCACCCCCACACAGACAGAAACACTCCCTAGGAGCACACTTAACCCTTTGATCGCCCCTGATATTAACCCCTTCCCTGCCAGTGTCATTTATACAGTGACAGTGACAGTGCATTTCTTTTTAGCACTGATCACTGTATTGGTGTCACTAGTCCCCAAAAAGTGTCACTTAGTGTTAGATTTGTCTGTCGCAATGTCGCAGTCCCGTAAAATATCGTTGATCGCCGCCATTACTAGTAAAAGAAATTAAAAAAAACAAAAATTCAATAAATCTATCCCATAGTTTGTAGATGTTATAACTTTTACAAAAACCAATCAATAAACACTTATTGGGATTTTTTACCAAAAATATGTAGCAGAATACATAAATTGATAAAGAAATTAGATTTTTCTAATTTTTTTTATTTGATATGTTTTATAGCAGAAAGTAAAGAAAAAAAATTTTTTTTTTTTTTTTCCAAAACGGTTGGTCTTTTTTTATTTATAGAGCAAAAAATAAAGAGGTGATCAAATACCACCTAAAGAAAGCTCTATTTGTGGGAAAAAAAGGACATACATTTTATTTGGGTACAGTGTTGCATGTCCAAGCAAGTAATGCAGTGCCATATGGCAAAAAATAGCCTGCTCAGTAAGCAGGTAAAACTTTCCGGGGCTGAAGTGGTTAAATTGGTGTTGACTATAGATCAATCCGAAAAGAAAACGATCGTTTATCGAACCGTGTATGGCCACTATAGACATAAAAAGAGCAGCTGATCTGTAACTCCGAGGAAAGTGAGTAGACTAAAGAACTGACAATCAAATGATAATACATAACATGAGAAACTTTATACTCAGACCACCCCCCCCCCATCCCCAAGCAAAACAACGAGTCAGTACAACATGGCCGGCCATGACATCATAACTACCAACAAACTGCAAACCGCCACATTTATTTAGAAATGTGTTTTAGGCTGACATTTCCACTTTTAAGCGGTTGGTAATTTCATATTTTGTGCATAATAAAAGAAAAGCTATAAAATAAAGGCTTTTCTCAGCAATTCTATTTACTGTTCACACTAAGAAAACAAACGTTCTCATTTTGTCTGGGTATAAGGTCATTTTTTCTATCATGGCACAGACTATCAGGAAAAAAAAGCTTTTATTGTTTCTCAGAGTCAGGAATTATAAAAACATTCTGTCTGCAGTGGATGCCCAGCAGCCGGCTTTGGCAAAAATCATCCTTTAAGAAGAAAAATAGAATTTTTAAATAATGAGGGCTAATTTTTAAAGGGGTACGACGATTCACGCAGCAGTTATGTGCAGCAGGCGGTTAGCAAGAGGTTAGCTTAATGAATATCATAGGTGGGAGGGGTATTCCAGCTTCTGTAGCAATAAAACAGACTGTATTTACTCAGATTTGCAAGAGTCTATCCATTACTAGTTGTGTAGGAGCAACACCAAGAGAATCCAGCCAGCTCTGCCACAAGAGTACATTTCTTTAGGTATTCGATGGAGATAAGCCAGTTGCTCCATGAGTAAGAGAGAGTTAACATATTCAACCCATTTCTTTCTGGAGGGTATCATAGGCGATATCCAAAACCTGGCTATCAGCTTCCTAGCAAAATACATCAGTCTCATTATCATAGTGCAGTGATGGAGAACCTTGGCACCTCAGATGTTTTGGAACTACATTTCCCATGATGCTCATGCACTCTGCAGGGTAATTGGGCATCATGGGAAATGTAGTTCCAAAACATCTGGGATGCCAAGATTTGCCATCACTGTCATAGTGTATATGCCTGGTAGATACTTTTCAGCATCCAAGGCTCCAAGCAAACACACCAGGGGGTTAAGAGGAATAGGCACTTGGGTGAGCATGGAGATTTGGTCTGCAGGACCTCGTTCCAACACCTCGTAAGTTTTGGGCTTTGCCTCAGCATATGTATAAAATCACCTCTATGTACATTGCCTTTGGGGCATAGCGGCATACCTCTCCTCCCCCCACCCAATCGAACAACATATCAATAGCAGGCGTGCAATAAGCTATGGAGAAGCTGAAGTGGCCCTTCAATAGGGTTTTGCCAACATCCCTTGGTGAACTAATTTGTTAGGCTGCATTCACATGTCAGCTTATAATCGCGGGCAGAACCGCCGCGGTTCCGCCCGCGATTCGGAGATTTATTGCAAATCGCAGGACGCCTAGCGTTGCCCGTTGATTTGCAATAGCCCCCCAAACGCCAAGCGATGTTGCCGCGATTTACGCCCGCCGAATCGCGGCAACATCGCGCAAACAAAATCGCGGGACGCAATACGCTCCAAAGAAGCTCTTGTACTTTTTTGGAGCGTATTGCGTCCCGCGATTTTGTTTGCGCGATGTTGCCGCGATTCGGCGGGCGTAAATCGCGGCAACATCGCTCGGCGTTTGGGGGGCTATTGCAAATCAACGGGCAACGCTAGGCGTCCCGCGATTTGCAATAAATCTCCGAATCGCGGCGGGACCGCGGCGGTTCTGCCCGCGATTATAAGCTGACATGTGAATGCAGCCTTAGGGTTTGGTGCCTCAAACTAAGGATTATCCATGGTTTGAGGCACCAAATCCTAACAAACTATGGAGAATAAATAGCTGTGAGAGCCTGTGGAAGGTGGATAGGGAAGTTACAGAAATTGTTTCCAGAAAAAAGGCAGATAAGTATTATCTTTGTTTATTTAAAAAAAAAAAAAAAGGAGACTTTAATATCGTTTCAAGTAAGAAAAAAAAAAAAGTTTTTAGTTGTAAAAAAATGAAAGTTACACCCAAGCACAACCCCCCCCCCCCCCACCCCTCATTTACTCACTAATGTGAAAGCATGCGTTTGGCGCCTATGCATCTAAACACTGATTGCGATACATGTTACATATTGCCGCACGCGTCGGAATGGGAGCAATAATTCTAGCACCAGACCTCCTCCCTAAGGCTAAAGTGATGACATATAGGGGGCTTTTAAAGTGTCACCTATAGAAAATAGAGGGTACTAAAGTTTGTTGCCATTTCACGGGTGCATGAAAATTTAAGATTTGACATGTTGGGTATCTGTTTACTCAACCTCAGCTTTTATATTTTACCAAAAAATTGGTAATTTATTGCGCTTTTGTGCTTAAAATTAACTTTAGTGTGTTTTTACCGAAGTTCTGAAAACAGAAGAAAAAAAGGAAACAAATGCAGCCATCACATCTAAGAATTGGTAAGCTGCAATATAATAAATGTTTGCTTTTGGGTTTAATACTGCTGTAAAGGAGAAGTTCATCTAAAAGACCATGTTTCATCATAAACCTATATTTAAGGTGCAACATGAGACATGCTAATGGTCTGCAGCCCCCTCTCTGAACTTCCCCCTCTACTTACAGAGCTTCTTCCCACCACAGTCTCTTGTCGTCATTTGAATTCAGCACAGTTTTGCATATATCCACTTGTCCAGTCGCATCAATCATTCACAGATATCTGTGAATGAAAAAACTGCAAGTCCCATCGCACAGGATAGACGTCATCGCACTTAAAGTCTATTGATTCTTCCTCTAGTCCTGTAACTGTAAGTCTGCACCTTCGTATGGACCTGGGCTGGAGGAACAGAGCCGACTTTAACACAGGACAAAGGGGCAGCTGCCCTGGGCCAAGTCATTGTTGTGGGGCCCAAAGCAGCTGCCCCTTGAGCCTACAAATAGTTGACAAGTGAGTTTGGGAGGGCCCAAGAAAATGTTTGCCCAGGGTCCAATAATAACATCAGATGCCTGACGAAAGGGTCCTGCGTGGCTCCGAAACGTTGCACTTATCCTGATGTGATGTAATCCTTTGCAATAAAACATTTTTTGGACTACTTTGCAAGATCCATGTTGTGCTGGTGAATATGTATGTCAATCAATAATAAAGACGGCCCTGTGGAGGAATATTCTGCAGAAGGGATGTGCTCTGGTGTTTGGATCCTAGTCTGAACCCACCTGAATGATCCCACCAAGAAGTTTTCACTGTCCTTGGTCAATCATAAATGGCTGAGGCAGTACCACCTGGTGTCACTTGTTGCAGTGCAAGGTAGAATTGCCACAGCTATGGAGCAATTTCCTTTTTCCAGTGGACTGATTAACTCTTCAAAGAGTACCTTTTATGCTAAAGACTATACCCACCTAACATTGGTAAAATTCTTGTCAAGCAGGACAGCCAGTGAGGGAAAATCTCTCTTTAACGGTGCCCCAGATAGCAATAAGAAGCCAACCGGAGTTCTAATCCTCCCCCACTCTGATCAATATTAGAAAAACATTTTTTTGTCTTGACATACATTTTTTTAAAAAGGGTAACAAAGGATATGTGGTCACAAAGTTGTAAGTATATTTCTTCCTAATAGACTATCCGATTCCTAACATGTTTTTTCACTTTGCTAGCCTTCTCTTGGAGCACCACCGTGATGGAGGATAAACAGTGGCGACTCTAGGAACAATATATCGGGGGCACATAAGATACCACAGTCAAAACGGGGGGGCACTCATAATTTTCACCACTATATCATACCACTGAAAAAAACTAAATAAGTTTATATATAAATAAGGTTACAAAATACGAGAGTAATTCAGGATGCAATGATACCTTTTTATTGTTCTAATCTATCCTAACACTTAAAAGGCAAGCTTTTAAGAGTTTCCTTACTTCCTCAGGTATAGCTTTATACCTGAGAAAGAGGAAAACTCTTAAAAGCTGTTCTTCATAGTTTGAAGCAATTTCAGCAAACAGTTTATGCAGTAATAGCCCCTAGTATTAGTGCCAGTTTACGCAATAATAGCCCCTAGTAAAGGTGCCCTTTTACGCAGTAATAACACCTAGTATTGGTGTCAGTTTACGCAGTACTAACCCTTAGTATTGGTGCCAGTTTACGCAGTAATAACCCTTAGTATTGGTGCCAGATTACGCAGTAAGAAAGCCTAGTATTGGTGCCAGATTACACAGTAATAACCCCTAGTATTGGTGGTAGTTTACGCAGTAATAAAGCAGCCTAGTATTTTTGCCACTTTATGCGGTAATAACCCCTAGTATTGGCGCTGGTTTACGCAGTAATAGCCCCTAGTATTGGTGCCAGTTTACACAGTAATAACCCCTAGCATTGGTGGCAGTTTACGCAGTAATAAAGCCTAGTATTAATGCCACTTTATGCAGTTATAAAGCCCAGTATTGATGCCAGTTCACGCAGTAATAAAGCCTAGTATTGGTGCCAGTTTATGCAGTAATAACCCCTAGTATTGGTGCCAGTTTATGCAGTAATAGCCCCTAGTATTGATGCCAGTTTATGCAGTAATAGCCCCTACTATTGGTGCAAGTTTATTCAGTAATAGCCCCTATTATTGGTGCCAGTTTATGCAGTTTTAACCCCTCATAATGTAGGTAGTTTATGCAGTAATAGCCCCTAGTATTGGTGCCAGCTTATGCAGTAAAAGCCCCTAGTATTGGTGACAGTTTACACAGTAAAAGCAACTTGTATTGGTGCCAGTTTACACAGTAATAGCCCCTAGTATTGGTGCCAGTTTACCCAGTAATAAAGCCTAGTATTGATGCCAGTTTACACAGTAATAAAGCCTAGTATTGGTGCCAGTTTAAGCAGTAATCACCCTTAGTATTGGTGCATGTTTATGCAGTAATAACCCCTAGTATTGGTGCCAGTTCACGCAGTAAAAGCCCCTAGTATTGATGCCAATTTTTACAGTACTAGCCCCTGGTATTTGTGCCAGTTTACGCATTAATAAAGCCTAGTATTGATGCCAGTTTATGCAGTAATAACCCCTAGTATTGGTACCAGTTTATGTAGTAATAGCCCCTAGTATTGATGCCAGTTTACGCAGTATTAAAGCCTAGTATTGGTGGCAGTTTGCGCAGTAATAAAGCCTAGTATTGGTGCCAGTTTATGCAGTAATAACCCCTAGTATTGGTGCCAGTTTATGCAGTAAAAAAGCCTAGTATTAGTGCCAGTTTATGCAGTAAAAAAGCTGGTGGCTGCTGCTGGCTGTCCTCCAGGGCTGGTACTGCTGGCTGGTATTGCTGGTGGGTACTGCTGGTTGGTACTGCTGGCTGGTACTGCTGGTGGGAACTGCTGGCTGGTACTACTGACGGGCTCTGCTGATGGGTACTGCTGGTGGCTACTGCTGGCTGGTACTGCTGATGGGTACTGCTGGCTGGTACTGCTGGTTGGTACTGCTGGCTGGTACTGCTGGTGGGTACTGCTGGCTGGTACTACCAGCAGGCTCTGCTGACGGGTACTGCTGGTGGCTACTGCTGGCTGGTACTGCTGGCTGGTACTGCTGGTGGGTACTGCTGGCTGGTACTGCTGGTGGGTACTGCTGGTGGGTACTGCTGGCTTGCACTGCTGGATTATACTTCTGGTGGGTACTGCTGGTGGGTACTGCTGGTGGGTACTGCTGGCTGGTACTGTCGGTGGGTACTTCTGGCGGGTACTGCTGGCTGGTACTGGTGGTAGGTACTGCTGGCTGGTACTGCTGGTGGGTACTGTTGGTGAGTGGAGGGCACCACCAATAGTAACTATTAGTGAGCAGAGAGGTGAAGCAGGAGTAACAGACACAAAAATATATCAGAATTTAAAAAAATGTACATACCAATATATATATTGGTATATACTGTATTTATATATATATATATATATATATATATATATATATATATATATATATATATAAAATACTTGTGGCCTCAATTGTTTCTTGGCAACTATCTCTTTGCCCAAGTGTAGAAGATGCTACGGCCATATTGCTTCCCTCACTGTCAAGGCAGGCGAAAAAACAGTCCATGATATCAGATGTCCCCTTGGAGCAAATGGGTATGCTGGTATTGGGTCCACAGGTTTTCTGTGTCAACTTTCTGCTTGCCCTAGTGTAGAAGATACCCCAGTCTTGTTGCCTCCCCTGCTGGAACTGCTTAGGCAGGCAACCAATCAGCCCACAGTGTCAGGTGCCCACTTAGAGCTAGTGGGCCTGCTATTATTGGGGCCAACTTAATTGATTTTATTATTTCACACTGTTGGTACCCCATAAGACAGGCAACATTGGTCTGAAAAAAAAAAACACAATTACACATTTCAAAATGCGCACTGGAGGATAAAACACCCAGGAATAGTTTTATTAAAATGAGTTTCATTTTGATTCTTTGACACAGGGACTTATAATTTGGGGAGTATGCAGGTAAGCTTTAGAACATACATTTGTTGCACAACTTTTTGTTAGGTGTTTGCAATCAGCAATCCCTTTACAACGAACATACTTACAACAGTACAGAGTGCAAAATGGCCCAATGGATAGCAGAGTCTTGTATGCTCACAATCTGGCAAATGGTCTGGCAGCATGGCCAATGTTAGTATTGGATACTATTACAGAATGCAATTTCTTTCTACAAAGTGCAAAATATCAAGACTTTTTAGTGTTCTCTTTTCAGGCAAGCACAGAAAAATATGTAAACTAGTAGAGGGCTCTGTAGTTTGGCTAATGCACTGGCAATAATGTCTAGCATTACTCTCAGTGCCATTTCTATTCAGTAGTAACTGATGTCAACAAGTGTCCACTTTGCTGCCAATAACTACCTGTTACTCCCCAGACTCCTCTGTTAGTAATCTTGGAAGAACATTGACATTGTGGTGACTAGTGTGAATCTCAGAAATGGAAAAGGACACTGGCATTTTAGGGATAGGAAAATTACACTGAAAGCGCTTAAAGAAATAAACCTGGAATCTTTCTCCAACTCCTACTGTACACTAAGGCTCCATGCACACTGGGCTTAAAAAAACACCAGTTCAATTGGCAGAAAAAAAAAAGCTCTTATAGAGTGTTTTTTTTTTTTTTTTTTGTATATAGTTTAGGTGAATTTAGGAGAGTTTTACATTTTTCTGCCAGAAAGCTCCAATCAGACACACAAACCAGAAGGGTTTTTTCTGCCTCTAAATGTTGAGCTTAAAATATGCTTCTAATCCTCCTAATGCATATGGACACAAGGGATAGCATTGAGCTGCTTCTACAGGCAAAACACAAAATTCCTGTAGAAGCAACAATTTTTAAGCCAGTGTGCACAGACCCTTAGAGTTGGATTAATATTTCCTGTCTATATAGGTAAACTCTCTTCTGTTGCCCACTGACTCATCCAGTGGACTGGTGAGACTCCATAAAAAAACGAACAAGGTTAGAAGTCATAGACACAGGGGACAGAGAGATTGAAAGAGACAATCTGCCCTCTACTTTAGTACACCTGGAACTGACAACACGAAAAGTGGGGAATACTGTCACCTGATCTGCTAGAAGTAGGAATTTATGTAAATGGCCTCAGCTAAGCACTCCACCCATAATATCAAAAGAATAAGTGGCTGCACATCACAATTCGTTCTAAATGTCTTTATATTCAAGGTTCTCAAAGTGACACCACAGGACACCAACAGTTCGCATGGTAGACGGGTTTCACACACTAAAAATGTGCTTATTCATGACATAGTGCCACTTTAGGAACTTTGAAAAAAGGCATTTGGAACGAACCGTGATGTGTAGCCCCTTCTCTTTTGATATTACGCACAGAGGCGGGCCGGGAGGGCACTCACGTGAGGTTCTTTTAGACTTCCCCATCGCACCTGGAGCACGAAGTTCCCTTCACTTACACACTGGGGCTAATGAGGAATTAATTAAATAGAGGGCATACATGACTGGGTGGAAGGAGAATGAAGCTGTAGGGGTTAACTATTTAAAAGTAGGTGGTCAGTGACTGACCCTTACCTGATTGGCTCACTCTCAGATTAGAAATTGTGGAAGAACGTCCCTCCCGCCCTTATGTTCGAGGAACTCTGATTTATTGTTTTTATTTTGTATGCTATGACGGTTTGGGGTCCTTGACAAGGGGTCTAAAAGCTGGTCTTATTGGAAAAAACAGTGGGGACCCATCTGAGGTATGGCGTCCTCTACCTGGTACAGGTGGGTGTGTTAGTCCACGAGGCAGTGCTTAGTGGCTGGGGGAGTAACTCTGCCAAATGGTGACACAGACACAAAGGTGGTAGTAATATGGTACTTTCAAGAACCTGCAACCAAGTTCAACTAGATTATGTTATGTTTTGTTAAAAGCTTGTTGCTTATTAACCACTTTACCACCGGAGGATTTTCCTGCTAAAAGACCAGGGGTTTTTTTGCGATTTTTTACTGCGTGACTTTAACGGACAATTGCGCGGTCGTGCGACGCTGTACCTAAACGAATTTCACGTCCTTTTTTCCCCACAAACAGAGCTTTCTTTTGTTGGTATTTGATCACCTGTGCGATTTTTTGATCACGCGCTATAAACAAAAAAAGAGCGTAATTTTTGCAAAAATAACAATATTTTTCACTTTTTTTTATATGAAATTCCCCCCCAAAAAAATGTAAAAATCAAAATTTTTTAACATTTTCGGCCAATTTGTTTTACGCTACCTATGTTTGGTAAAAAAAATCGCAAAAAGCGTATTTTGATTGGTTTGCGCAAAAGTTATCGTGTTTACTAACAAAGGGAAAGATTTTTGTCATTTTTGGTGTTTTTTTTTTAATGAGTAATGGCGGCGATCTGCGATTTTTTTTGCGGTACTGCGACATTGCGGCGGACAGATCGGACCCTTGACTGACATTTTTGACACTTTTGGGGGTACCAGTGACATTACTGCAGTAATCAGTGCTATATATATGCACTGTTACTGCAAAAATGACACTGGCAGGGAAGGGGTTAACAGTATTGGACAGGGAGGGGTTAAGTGTGTCCTAGGGGCGTGATTCTAACTGTGCAGGGACAGGTCTACTAGTGTAAAAACAAAGATCAACAGTTCTACATAGTAGAACTGTCTGATCTTCACTTTTACACAGGGAGAACTGACAGGCGGCTTGTTTACATAAGCCGCTCTGTCTTTCTCCCGCTGTACCGGCGATCGTAGTGTGACCGGCGGACATCGGGTCCACCAGTCACACTCCCGCACTCCTCCGTGAACGAGCCTCGGCGGGCGCGCGCCTCAGCGGGCGCGCGCCCGCCCGCCCGCTATTGGCTCTAGAAGGAGTGACAGGCGAGCGACGTAGACCTACGTCACTCTGCCTGGCCGGGGCCGACTGCCGCAGTAAATATACTGTGCGCAGTCGGCAACCGGTTAAAAGGTCATGTCGACCATTTTAATTCCACGTATGAATAGTGTGATTATTAATAAAAGGGGAGGTTAGAGAAGGGTGGAGTTTGGAGCAGTTGGTTGGGAATTTTAGTTTAACAAGGTGAGCTCTGATCTATCCTGGTCATGCTTCAAATTGAGACAGGAACAGAGATGATTCAGTCAGTTTACAGTGATATTAAAGGCAACAGTTTAAAACTTTTAATTCTTAGGAATGTGTTACTGACAGTCAGCAACATGTGTGGATGGAATCCGAACCGGACAGTGGCCACTTCTTCGCTCAGTTATAAAACAGCAGATTGCTCATACACACGCAATTTAGGGAGGAAGACAAAATATGTTCAATCCAATTTTAAAGTGGAATCCCGAACTTTACCTAACTACTCTTAAAAATGCTCCCTCCTCCCTTCTAACACCTGTACTGCACATGTAAAGTAACTCAAGTAAGGGTGATCCTGGACAGTTGACATCTATGAGAGTTGTGACATGAGGTCAGAGTGAAGAACTAGTGAGATCTGCAAGAGACACTGGAGACGGACTCTCCTGGAAATGTTGGTTGGTTGAGAATCCCTTCAGGGGACCGGTTCTAGTGTTTAGAGCAACCATTCTCAACCAGTGATCCATAGAACCCTTGGGTTCTTCAAGAGGTTGCTAGTGGTTCCTTGAGCTGTGGCTCATTTGGTGATGCCTGCATAGTTTCGGGGGCACTTGGCAGAACCAACGACATGACACCAATGACCTTGCATTTGTCTGCAAGGAGGGCATTCTTCCTACTGGCCACCAATGTAAGGGCCATTTTTCCCACTGACCACCAATGTAAGGGACATTCTTCCCACTGCCCATCAATGTAAAGGGCATTTTCCCACTGGCTACCAATGTAGGGAACATTCTTCCTATTGACCACCAATGTAAGGAGCATTCTTCACACTGGCCACCAATATAAGAGAAATTATTTTATTACCCAACATTGTAAGAGGCATTTTCCCACTAGCTACCAATGAATTTGTTTTAGCTGGGGTTCCCTTGAGACCTGATAATTATTTCAAGGGTTCCTCTTGAGTAGAAAGGTTGAGAATGACTGGTTTAGAGTAATACTCAGCAGAACCTGCATCAGATTATTTACTGCTTTCTTTAAAAGGTAACAGCTGTTTTAGAAAATGGTTAATGTCACAGGATCCCTCTTCACCCATAATTATAACAAAAAAAAAAACCTAAAAACACTACTATCATTCCACTAGTAATTATACGTAAAAGTCTTAGTGCCAGGATACATGTCAGCAATTCCTTCATGCTGGAAACCCTGGGGCCCAAATTATTTCACTGACTGATCAGCACTGACAGATATAAGAAACCAGCATGTGATTCTCTTTGCCGGCAACCACAGAAAAGTTGAGTTTCAGTTTTACATAGAATAGGCTTAATTAGTCTAAACCTGTCTGAAAATCCTCATGTCTTGGCTGTTGTGCTGATCATCTGGCTTCTAGACTTTGAATAATGGTCCCAAAGCAAATATCGAGCAGATCAAAGGAAGTCCTTTTCCACATACTTGTTCCAACTCCACACTGACAGCACAACAGCCAGGCAACTAGCAGTTTCAGAACGAGCAGACAGCAGTGATAGACCCAATGCATCTTTCACGAGTGTATTTTAATTTTGATTAAACTAACAACTACCTTAACATCGCTTCAAATTTTATTACAATTGAATTGCAAAAAGTGTAGATTAGCTATATTTTACACAGCTATTTCCCTAGGAAAATATTTTATTATACCCGGCGGTTACATGAGTAGTAACAGAGAAGGTAGGAAAAAAAATCTGGCAGACCGAAAAAAAAAAAGCCTAGCTAAAATTAAACACCTGAATTTCTCGGAAGATACATGTCAACACTAATTCACACATTTTATCTCCGCTGCTGAATTCCTGCACTTCCCTGTACACAGGCAGCGAAAAGACAGCTATAAGACCTGAACTAATCAATCTCACCGTATGGATATGATGGGAATATTCTGTTCTACTCTGACAATCCGCATACATGACCAGACCAACCAGACAGATCCGGGAGCAACAGATAGATACATACAGTTATAATAGAGGGACCTAGATTTGTCCATATCTATCTATCTATCTATCTATCTATCTATCTATCTATCTATCTATCTATCTATCTATCTATCTATCTATCTATCTATCTATCTATCTATCTATCTATCTATCTCCAGGGATTTAGACAAAATTATGGAAACAAGTATGGTAAAAGAAGGAAATTGTTACCCAATATGGTGTTGGATCGACTTTGGCATCCAAGACGGCCTGGATTCTCCTGAGAATTGGCAAAAATAAGTCTTGGATGGTGGCTAATGGAATCGGCTACCACCCTTCATGCAAAAATCCAAGTCACAATCCTGCGCAATATATTTTTGTCTCTTTCAGTCAGTTGACCATGTCAGCCATGCTTATGTCTATCAGATGTTGTTTTCCTGGAAACTGTACATGCCGTCATAACCTTTGATACCGTACCTCGCGACACCGTAAATAAATTGGCAATTTCAGTCACAGAGGCACCAGCTAAGCCGGCACCAACAATTTTCCCTCTTTGAAACTCAATAATCTCTGACATGACTCCATATTACTAGCAGTGCACACGGTGAATGACAAAAGTGAGGCTTCCCCCCTGTTAGCTGGGTGTCTCATTGCATGGCGGAATCAAAAGAATGTTACCTCACTTCCTCTTTCATTGCAAAACATGTCGCTTAGCCCTCTGCAGGTTTTTGACATTCAGGTGGGTAAAAAAACCCCTAAGAGGACCGTACTATGCAAGATTTAGTTTACTTTACTAATACCTGGTGACGACTGGAATGTTGTGGAGGCCTCTCTTGCACCTCCTGCCCAACACTCCTGAAGGTGGAGACAGAGAGTGTGAGGGCATGGAAAGGCACGAGTGCCAGAGTAGCTGGCTGGTGAAGTCCGCACTTGGATGAAGCTGGGGGTGGCAGTATTAGGAACAGGATACAGAAGCAGCTTGACAACAGAGCAGGGGATGGTAGCAGAGCCAATAAGCAGGCAGCAACCAGCGGCAGCCGGGTAACAGGGGACCGAGTCAACAGACAAAGCAAAATCCAGGAAGCAGGCCAAGGTCGGTAAAAGCCGGGCAGCGCAGTACAGAATCAGCAGGCAAAGACAAGTCCAGTAAACAGGCTGAGGTCAAAAAGATCAGGTGAACAAGGTTAATGCAGGAGCAAAAGGCAGAGTCCAGGAGGAGTACGAATCATACACAGGTAAGCAGGTTCAGTGAATCAGGTCACAGGAATACAGGTACAAGCTGAAGACCATACAACAACTTCTCATGGTGACAGGCCAGGTTAAATAGGCAGCTGGGCGCCAAGTATGCTAACTCGTATGTGCACGTGCATAAGCTCGCACTGGTTTTCTGGGCTGAGAGTATGGTTAACCTTACATATACTCTGAACCATATGGTGGGGTGTGGGTGAAACTCAACAGGTTTCTAAGACTCTTGCATCTGTTTTGTCAGGTGACTATATTTACTGTATAAGTCAATCTATGGGGATCTAAATTAGTTAAACAACCTTATTATATTTTTGTGAAAGTATGTGGTTCATCAAATATGTTTTTTGGGCCTATATACAGCTAATCGGGATGTGTTGCTTTGACTAGTGTGCTGGTTCAAACCTATATTGTTAAATAGTTACATACTGTAGTTAATCTGATTGAAAAAAGTCCATCCAGTTCCACCAACAGTGAAAAAAAAAAAAAAAATGGAAACCAACACACTCAAATAGAAACCCTCCATATACACTGTCCAAACCATAGTTGATCCAGAGGAAGGCAGAAAAAAAAACCAATAAAGCATGATCCAATTTACCCCTGCAGAGGACAAAAAATTCTTCCTGATCCCCCAAAATGCATTCCGATATTTCCTGGATCAACTTTACCTATAAATATTAGTATCCAGTTATATTATGTGCATTTAGGAAAGATACCAGTCCTTTCCTAAAACAATCTGCTGAGCTGGCCAGAGCTGGCCAATCTGCTGAGCTGGCCAGAACCAGCTCTTGAGAGAGTTTATTCCACATTTTCACAGCTCTTACTGTGAAGAAACCTTTTACGTATTTGGAGATTAAATCTCTTTTCCTCCAGATGTAAAGAGCACAACTTTGTCCTCTGTGATGACCTTAAGTGAATAACTCTACACGAGTTCACAATATGAACCCCTCGTGTATTTGTACATGTTGATCATATCTCCCCCCTAATCTCCTCTTCTCAAGAGAGAATAAATTCAGTTACTCTAATCTGAGCTCCCCTACTCTAGCTGAGCTCCCCTATGACTCTTATCAATTTGGTTGCCCTTCTCTGCACTTTCTCCAGTTCCCCGATATCCTTTTTGTGGACTGGTGCCCTAAAACTGAACTGCATATTCCAGATGAAGTCTTACTAATGATCTGTACAGGGGAAAAATTATCTCTCTCTCTCTGGAGTCCATGCCCCTTTTATTACAAGAAAGGACTTTGCTTGCTTTGGAAACCCCAGCTTGGCATTGCATGCTATTATTAAGCTTTTGATCTACAAGAACACCCAAAACCTTCTCCACCATTGATTCCATCAGTTGTACTCCCCCTAGTATGTATGATGCATAGTCTTAAACCCCAAGTGCACAACTTTACATTTATCAAAATTAAACCTCATCTACCACACAATTGCTCAACTAAACAGTGCATTGGGGTCAGCTTGTAGTTTAGAGACATCCTGTAAAGACGATATTCCACTGCATAGCTTGGTATCATCTGCAAAGACTGAAATGGTACTTTTAATCCCAGACCCTATATCATTTATGAATAAAATAAAAAGTAAGGGTCCCAACACAGAACCTTGTGGTACAACACTGATACCCTAGACCAGTGATGGCGAACCTTGGCACCCCAGATGTTTTGGAACTACATTTCCCATGATACTCAACTACACTTCAGAGTGTATGAGCATTATGGGAAACATAGTTCAAAAACATCTGGGGTGCCAAAGTTCTCCATCACTGCCCTAGACCATTCAGAGTAAGAATCTTTAACCACTTCTCTCTCAATTCGGTCTTTTAGCCAGTTTTCTATCCATTTACAAACTGATTTTTCCAAGCCTGACTGTGTCAAATGCTTTTGCAAAATCCAAGTATACTATTTTAACAGCCACTCCTTTGTCCAAGGTTTTGCTCACCTCCGCATGAAAATAAATCAAATTTGTCTGAAAACTTCTGTCTTTCATGAATCCATGCTGTCTGTTGCTTAAAATGCTTTTTTCTAGCAAGAACTCCTATATGTAGTCTTTTACTAAAATCTCCAGTATCTTACCCAACTATATAAGTTAAACTAACAGGTCTATAGTTACTTGGTAAAGACTTTGACCCCTTTTGAAATATAGACACTACATTGGCCAATCCAGTGGTACTATTCCAGTTCTTAACGAGTCCCTAAAAAATTGATAGAGCGATAAATCACTTTAAAAATCCCACTGTTAGCAGTTCCATAGATGATCATTGTAACAAATTGGGATGGGGCAGGAGAAGGTAATCTCTTGCGAGAAATCTGCCCATGTGTCTTCAGGATCTCTGCTTTCAGAAAATATATAATGTTTGGGAGTTTTTTAAGTAATCTTCAGGCCTAAAATGATTTTTTTAGACGTGTGCAGAAAACACAAAAATAGCTCTAGCAGTGGAAGGGATAAAGGATCAGTGTCAAATATTCAAAGGGTGATGAAAATTCTCTCATGTAAAACTTTTTGGTGCAAAAAGTCTTTGAAAATCTCCCTCCAAGCCACAAAAATGCCAATTTCCACGAATCAACATACCACTCCCCTGTCTGCGCAGATTTGTGCAAAGTACTCTCACATCAAGAGTCTTGTAACTGAAAACCATCGATTAATGCAGAAAATGTGGAGCCTAACTGAAACCAAACTTTAAGAAGGGACCTAATAGGTCTCAAGAGCTTGTGTCTTTATTAACTTAAAGAGGATCCTTGTATCCAAAAGGTATTTACATCATGGTAACCAGTCTATTATACCTTGCTAGGAAGTTGATTGGCCAATTTTGGCTGGCATCTATTGTGCCTACTAGGGCCCAGTGGGTTGCCTATGTCAACTCTATTCTTCATAGAGAACAATTGGCCTATCGCCATCATAATGTGGTCAAAAAATTCAACCTTGTCTGGCAAAGCTGGCTGGATAAGCCTAACCTTGCCCCTCCACAGCTAGTGATGGATAGATTGTTATGTTTTTAAAACCACCAAACGTTTTAGTGATGTTTGCCTGGGCTTGGGACTTTTCTTATGTTCTATATATTGGCGTAGCTAAGTTGGCATTTGGAGCAAATGTCCATTAACAACCTCGGGTGGTTTGATTTGTGTTTATTTTTTCTTTCTTTTTCCTTTTTTCTGTTTTTGAAAAAAAAAAAACGTTATATATGGGCTATATACCAGGTGACCGACTATATATGTATTAGTATGTGCAATAATTATGTTCTGATTGATCTGTATACCATAATATTGGGCTGTATGGTCACTTACAATCCTTGTCAATAAAAGCTTACTATATGTAGCTGCTGACTTTTATAAAACACACTCTTAATGTCCCAAGATTCAGCAATGTGCAATGTCCTCACTTGACCCGGCTCTTTGCCGGTTTGCAGTTGGAGGCGCCGGCATTCTAACTGTGGGCAACCAACTGTGACATCTTATGGCTTCACAGTCGGCTGCCCACTGCAGGTGCGCAAGCCCTGCGATTGGTCAGGCAGTCTCCTGCCAGAGGAAGTAGAGGGGGTCGAACTTCTGCTCAGATTGCAGATTGATCAAATTCAAGTACCTGCCCCCCCCCCCAAAAAAAAAGAAAACATCCCAAATATTGGAGAGGGGGGTGGGAGGGAGAGGGAAAGCAACATTTCTCCTTTTGGGTGAAGTTTTAAATTAGTCAATAAAGAGTATCAGTTAAACTCTAAACTCTAAAATGTTCACAGGCACGGTCAATTCTGCCTAAATATTTTTTTCATTAAGCCAATCAAAACTTTATTTTTTCAGTTTTTAAATGAAGGGTAAGAGTCAAAATTCATACTGCCCAACTTTGCAACTTGATAAAGAAGGACACCTTTGGAGGTAGAAGAGCTGAACGCATCACACTGTAAATGTGTGCTGTAAATGGCTGTGGCTTACAGCCCCAATCCTCTTCTTGTTGGGTCCCCCTCAGGCATTCCTGACTCCTCCCCCCTGCTAAATGCCCCAATCGCAAACTTCTTACTATGGAGGTACTCATGCATGCTCGCTTCCGAACTGCACTATGTGTGTCCATTCACACATAGCCCCTCCCCAAAACTCTCTCTAATGGCCCCCACTTCTGTGTGAGTCAATGAGGAGAGATATCCAGGAGAGCCTCTGCTCTCGTACACATCGCTGAATCGAGATGGGGCTCACGTAAGTAATCGTGAGGTAGGACGCTGCACCCAGAAGGTTTTTTTTACCGTAATGCATTAAGGTAAAAAAATGTGAGCCCTTAGAACCACTTTCAGGAACATGAATAATTTGAGTCTGAGTTTACACTGTACACCATCTGCAGTCCTTGTACCCACAAAATACACCATAATTACTGTCCTACAAGTAAGAATCTCACTTATATAAATAAAAAAAAAAAATTACATATATATATATATATATATATATATATATATACTGTATTTTCTGGCGGGGGGTCGTCTTATACGACGAGTATAATATCTCCAAGGTAACCTAAGTATAAGTATTACCGGTAGATCATGTAATAGGGGGGTCGTCTTATACGCCCAGTCGTCTTATACGCCAGAAAATACGGTATATATATATATATATATATGCACACACGTACAGAGAGCTAACACTTTTTCTACCTTAGGCTGCATTTATCCCTGAGCGACTTGGAAACGTGGGCAGAAATGTGCTTTCTTACCTATGTTTCTAAAAGCATGCAAAAAAGTGTTAAAACAAGCGTCGCACTTCTGCTGCCATTATTTCTTAATTGCACATGCAAAAAATATCCAAAAACGGGCGTTGCCAAATGTGCTTGCCTCTGTATCAGAAATTGATATTTAAGCTTCCTTTGCAGGTTTGTAGCACAGCATTACAAAACGTGACACGTTGCGTCATTCAAGGCGTGAATGCAGCCTAATTAGTTGCAAGCAATCAACTTTGGATAGGAAAATAAACCCTTTGATCAGGACTATGTAATATACACTCACCGGCCACTTTATTAGGTGCACCTTGCTAGTACCGAGTTGGACACCTTTTTGCCCTCAGAACTGCTTTAATTCTTCATGCCATAGATTCAACAAGATACTGGAAACATTCCTCAGGGATCTTGGCCCATAGTGACAAGATAACATCACGCAGTTGCTACAGATTTGTTGGCTGCACATCCATGATGCGAATCCCCCGTTCCACCACATCCCAAAGATGCTCTATTGGATGAGATCTGGTGACTGCGGAGGCCATTAGAGTACAGTGACCTCATTGTCATGTTGAAGAAACCAGTGATGAGATGATTGGAGCTTTGTGACATGGTGCATTATCCTGCTGGAAGGAGCCATCAGAAGATGGGTACACTGTAGTCATAAAGGGATGGACATGGTCAGCATCAATACTCAGTTAGGCCGTGGCGTTTAAATGATGCTCAATTGGTACTAAGGGGCCCAAAGTGTGCCAAGAAAATATTCCCCACACCATTACACCACCACCAGCCCGAACCATTAATACATGGCAGGATGGATCCATGCTTTCAGGTTTATACCTAATTCTGATCCTACCATCTGAATGTTGCAGCGGAAATAGAGACTCATCAGACCAGGCAGCATTTTCCCAATCTTCTATTGTTCAATTTTGGGGAGCCTGTGTGAATTGTAACCTCAGTTTCTTGTTCTTAGCTGATAGGAGTGGCACCCGGTGTGGTCTTCAGCTGCCTTAGACAATCTGCTAACGAGTGGTTATTTGAGCTACTGTTGCCTTATCATCTGGAACCAGTCTGCCCATTCTCCTCTGACCTCTCACATCAACAAGGCATTTTCCTCCACACAACAGCCACTCGCTGGATATTTTCTCTTTTTCGGACCATTCTCTGTAAACCCTAGAGATGGTTGTGTGTGAAAATTTCAGTAGATCAGCAGTTTTTGAAATACTCAGACCAGTCTGTCGGGCACCAATAACCTTGCCACGTTCAAACTTACTTAAAGCGGTTGTAAACCCAAAAAGTAAAAAAAAAAAAAAAACCTGCAAGACAAAGGCATAATGAGCTAGTATGCATCGCATACTAGCTCATTATGTATTACTTACCTTAGAACTAAGCCCCGACACGGACCCCCGGACATCGCTGCGGGCGCCGCCATGATCCCTCGCCGTGTCTTCCGGGTTCGGCGGCTCCGGCGCTGTGATTGGCTGGAGCCGCGATGACGTCACTCCCGCGCATGCGCGCGGGAGTAACTTTCCGGCAAGCTCCCGGCAAGCAAAACTGAAGGTCCCCCCGGACCTTCAGAGCGCTGCATGCACTGCAAATATCTCCTAAACCGTGCCGGTTTAGGAGATATTAATTGTACCTACAGGTAAGCCTTATTATAGGCTTACCTGTAGGTAAAGGTGTAAAAAAACATGATACTACCGCTTTAAAACGTAACTCCACTTTTGTTGAGAAAAAAACATTCCCCTCTGGGTGATCTCTGTACATTGCAAGGATTATAACAAACGTTGTTGCAGATTCCTACCTATTGTTATTCTGAAGAAATCCCTGTGTGTTCCTCTGTGCCCCTGTGGGAAAATTAATCTAATGGGAGTGGTTTCATTATTATTTGTCGGCTGTGGCACCTGCAGAGTGGAAATCTGCTGGGCCTGCATCCCTTTAGACGTGTTCCTATTGGGAGTATCTCACCAAAAATGAAATTTTTGTTGCAGGGGATGCCAGAAATCTGACTTGTATCTTAGGGCAGACTTCTTTGAAAATCAGTGAGCCAATCACACAAGCAGGAAATGATGTTTCTGGGGTGTGGTCAGTATACATTCTGTGTACAGAACAGCTCCAGGTAGCCATATTGCATTGCATTTTCAGAAAATTACAACAGCTTCAGATTAAAAAGGAAAGGTAACTTTTAACAACATTCAATTACAATATGATTTGTGTCGCAATTGTATACGCTACATTGTTTCTTTTTTATTTGCTATTTTTTTTTCCCCACGAAAGTGGAGTTATACTTTAAATCCCCTTTCTTCCCTATTCTGATGCTTGGTTCGAATTTCAGCAAGTCGTCTTCGCCACATCTAGATGCCTAAATGCATTGAGTTGCCGCCAGTGTTGCCAACCGCCCGTAGATTTACGGACAGCCCGTTAAAACAGGGCACTTTTCTCCTGCCCGTAAATGCCCGTAGCAGGAGAAAAGTGCCCGTAAATCTATGGCGGCGGCGGCAAGGTCGGAACTGCGCATGTGCGGCGCGCAGTTCCGAAGATTCCCGACTGACGAGTCCGAGACGAGTTCTCGCACAGAGATGATCAATGCAGCAGGTCCGCCTGCGCCCGCCCCTGCCTCCGCCCCTGCCGTCATTCAAGTTTTCCCGCTGGCCGCTGGCGCTGACAGTGAGTGCGTGCAGCGTGTGGACTCACTGTGTGTGGAGTGGACTCGGAGACCCGCCCATTCTGTGACAATAGCGAATGAGAATTCGCTATTGTCACACGGATCATCCTCCTGGCCAATCAGGGAGCGGGTCCTCCCGCTTCCTGATTGGCCGAAAGGCAAACACCGTGCCATTGGACGAGGAGGAGGCGCCGCGGGGAGCCGGGGACTGAAGAGAAGCTGCGTGAGAGATGTAAGTGCTAGGGGATCGCTGGCACTCTGCAGTCATTGGGGGCAATGTGTGGCTGGCGCTCTGCTATCATTGGGGGCAATGTGTGGCTGGCACTCTGCTATCATTGGGGGCAATGCTCTGGCTGGCACTCTGCGATCATTGGGGGCAATGTGTGGCTGGCACTCTGCTATCATTGGGGGCAATGTGTGGCTGGCACTCTGCTATCATTGGGGGCAATGTGTGGCTGGCACTCTGCGATCATTGGGGGCAATGTGTGGCTGGCACTCTGCTATCATTGGGGGCAATGCTCTGGCTGGCACTCTGCGATCATTGGGGGTAATGTGTGGCTGGCACTCTGCTATCATTGGGGGCAATGTGTGGCTGGCACTCTGCGATCATTGGGGGTAATGTGTGGCTGGCACTCTGCGATCATTGGGGGTAATGTGTGGCTGGCACTCTGCTATCATTGGGGGCAATGTGTGGCTGGCACTCTGCTATCATTGGGGGTAATGTGTGGCTGGCACTCTGCGATCATTGGGGGCAATGTGTGGCTGGCACTCTGCAATCATTGGGGGCAATGTGTGGCTGGCACTCTGCTATCATTGGGGGCAATGTGTGGCTGGCACTCTGCTATCATTGGGGGCAATGCTCTGACTGGCACTCTGCGATCATTGGGGGCAATGTGTGGCTGGCACTCTGCGATCATTGGGGGCAATGTGTGGCTGGCACTCTGCTATCATTGGGGGTAATGTGTGGCTGGCACTCTGCGATCATTGGGGGAAATGTGTGGCTGGCACTCTGCAATCATTGGGGGCAATGTGTGGCTGGCACTCTGCGATTATTGGGGGCAATGCTGTGGCTGGCACTCTGCGATCATTGGGGGCAATGTGTGGCTGGCACTCTGCTATCATTGGGGGCAATGTGTGGCTGGCACTCTGCTATCATTGGGGGCAATGTGTGGCTGGCACTCTGCTATCATTGGGGGCAATGTGTGGCTGGCACTCTGCTATCATTGGGGGCAATGTGTGGCTGGCACTCTGCTATCATTGGGGGCAATGCTCTGGCTGGCACTCTGCGATCATTGGGGGCAATGTGTGGCTGGCACTCTGCAATCATTGGGGGCAATGTGTGGCTGGCACTCTGCTATCATTGGGGGCAATGTGTGGCTGGCACTCTGCTATCATTGGGGGCAATGCTCTGGCTGGCACTCTGCTATCATTGGGGGCAATGCTCTGGCTGGCACCCTGCGATCATTGGGGGCAATGTGTGGCTGGCACTCTGCTATCATTGGGGGGCAATGTGTGGCTGGCACTCAGTCTGCAAAAAAGGGGAAGCTCCGTTGGTTTTCTTTCTCACCCCCTCCCCCCCCCCCCCCGAGTCCGACAGCTAGCAGCGCACTGCAGACTGGAGTAGTAGAGAGAGGAGTCAGGGCCCGGGGGCAGAGGACATCAGTGTCCTGCTCCTGTGCCCCCTTCACCTCTCCATGTTAATGGAGAAATATGGTTTTTGACTTTTGTTTAACCTAAACACATTGCTAATAGCTCTATCTACATGTTTATAGTTTAAGTATTGATATTTGCACGATTTAGCACTGAAAACAGCCTGTTTATGTACATTTTTGCAATGCCAGTAAAAAATTGGTGCCGTCCGTAAATTTTGGACGTTTTGCCAGTAAATTTCCCTCCGGGAGGTTGGCAACACTGGTTGCCGCCATGTGATTAGCTGATTGGCAATTGTGTTACAAAGCAATTGAACAGGTGTACCTAATAAAGTGGCCGGTGAGTGAACAACACAACAAATAGAGTGCAGGGGTCAGGTCTATGTAACTTACTATACAGCACATAGAGAAGGTTTGCTCAACCGAGGTTCCATGGAACCCAAGGATTCCTCCAGAGGTTGCTAGGGGTTCCTTGAGCAATGGGCAATTTCTGCCTCCCCGATAAGTTCCCAATTACACTATTCATCGTTTTAGCTCTCTGTAAGGAATAATTCTTCTCAATGTCCACAAGTGTAAGGAGAATTCTTCCCACTGACCATCACACTGATGTATCATAAGTTGCAGATATAGCATATTTATCAGGGGTTCCCTGAGACCCAAAATGTATTTCAAGGGTTCCTGTGTGCTGAAAATGGTTGGGAAAGATTGACATTGTCCATCTAGGGCATGGGTGTCCAACCTTTTGGCTTCTCTGGGCCACATTGAGTGTAGAGAAATTTTCTTGGGCCACATATAAAATATATACTATTAGTTAAGGTATATAAGTAATAAAACGCGCCCCCCCCCCCCCGGCACTAATTTAGCACAACTAGAGGATGATCCCCTCCGAGGCTGCCTCTGTGGCCGTGCCCCCGACTTGATTTCCTTCCTCCCCAGCAAAAAAAAAGTTGCCTGTGGTTCTGGGCCGCATGCGGCCCCCGGGCCGCAGGTTGGACATGCCTGATCTAGGTGATGGGGAGGGAAAAATAGAATAGTGCACAGTGGGGAATAGGGGGTTGGGCGATATACCCAGCATGGGGTGGAGAGGAACAGCAGTGCCCATTGAGGGATGGGGGTGCAGTAGTGCCCCGTGGGGGAAGGAAGAAAGAAACTGTACTCAACAAGTGGGGGTTGGGAGGAGCAGTAGCACCCGGTCAAAGATAGGGAGGAACAATAGTGCCCAGGCGGGGGTGGGAGAAACCATACTGCCCAGTAAGAGGTGGTAGGAACAATGGTGCCCAGTGGGGGTAAACACTGGTATCAGTGGACAGGTACAATTACCTTGCATATTATGAAAAAAAAGGGGAAAAAAATTTGGGACTTTAATTGAGGCAAGATGGCGTCTGAAAAACTGGTCATGGCCAGTTTTTCAGACGCCATGTTGCCTCAATTAAAGTCCCAAATTTTTCTCCCCTTATTTTTCATATTGATCCAGGGATGGAGACTTCTCTATTATAGGTCTCATGTAAAGTCCCAAGCTTTTTTCCTTCTCCTCCATACCTTGCATATTAGTCTGTGTCCCCCATTGCCCCCCCTCTATGCTCCTCTTCCTGATGCCAGGACTATACAGATGCTTTTGGGCAAGAGACTGCTCCACCGGACAAAATCTGCATAGGGCTGGAGTTGGGTGTTGGGACAAGCACCCCAGCACTGGACTCCAGGACACAGCTGACATCTGTGGGACACCAGGACTGTGTTAAATATTCTGGGACAGTCTAACGGAAATTGGGGGTATGAGAATGTCTGTTAATTAGTACTGTTTGCATCCTCAATGGATTCATCTTCCCTTATTTCCTGTCCCAGTGACACCATGACAAGTTGAAGATGTCACTACTAGGACAGGAAGACACAAAGAGATATAAAAACCTGACAGCTGTTCTAACCCCTTCCCTCTTTACTAAATAAATACTGTATAATGTACTTTTGTAGCTGACCACAGCAGAGAGATATCTCATCACTTCCCGTCCTTCTAACATACAGCCAGTGGGACAGAAATTGTTAACAAATCTCTCGGCATACAGAAAGTAGTTATGTATGCAAAAGATTAAAAAAACGATTGTAGAGGCGAAATGGTTAATACTTTGAGAGTATAGAAGACACCGCTGGATTGCTGACAAATTTCGAACCCTTCCTCACACAATTCAAAAGAAAAAAAAAAGTTTTGGCTAGAGTTGGGCTGTGAAAACCATCCTCAGGCTCAGAAGTCACCATAATACTGTGAATGGAGTGGAGGTTGGAATACACATACCAGTAGCTGAGAAAGTGAGCAACTTTAGGACTTTTCCAGAGCCTCTCCAATCCTATGGAACTCCTTACCCCAATCTGTCTGATTATCTCTTACTCTATTAGCTTTTAGACGATCCCTGAAAATCCTCCTCTTTAGAGAAGCCTATCCTACCCACACTTAACAACTGTACTTCCATTATCTCCATCAGCTCATCCCCCACAGTTATTACCCTTTGTATCACTTGACCCTCCCTTCTAGATTGTAAGCTCCAAGAAGCAAAACCCTCAGATTCCTCCTGTATTGAACTGTATTGTAACTGTACTGTCTGCCCTAATGTTGTAAAGCGCTGCATAAACTGTAGGCTTTATATATATATATATATATATATATATATATATATCCTGTACAAGCATATTATTAATAATAATAATAATAATAACTCTGAAATCCAGCGGTGTCTTCTATACTCTCACAGCATTAACCATTCCACCTCTACAGCAATTTTTTTCATCTTTCGCATACATGTAAATATCTGCTTTTTTGCCCTTAAAATTACTTAAAACCCCCAAAATATTAAAGGGTGGCTTTATTAAAGGCAAATAGACTGTGCACTTTGTAAGTCCTGTTGCACTCATTTTCCCCAGAGCTCAAAGGAGTTGTAAAGTCAGAAGGGTTTTTTTTTTCTTTTTATCTTAATGCATTCTGTGCATTAAGCTAAAAAGCCTTCTGTGTGTAGAAGCCTCCCTTAGCACCCTAATACTTACCTGAGCCCCATCTCTATCCAGCAATGTCCACGAGCTCCTCGGCCGTCCTGGACTCTCCCTCCCTTCCTGGACTCTCTCCTGTCAATCAAAGTCAAGTTTATTATTTAAAAAAAAAAAAACACGAGACTTTACAATTGCTTTAAAGAGGAAGTAAACCCTCCTCTGCCTAGGTACACTATAGGTAAGCCTACGATAAGGCTCACCTATAGGTACTGTAAATATCTCCTAAACATGTACCGTTTAGGAGATATTTACCTTACATGCCGCCAGTGACGTCACTGGTGCATGCGCCCTGAAGGAACGGCCGCTGGTGTGGTTTCTTCAGAGCCCCATGCCGTGACCGCCGGCTCCCGCTCGCGCCCGCGGGAGTGACGTCACCGCGGCTCCGGCCAATCAGATGGCCGGATGCCGTGATCCCGGAAGACGGGCGACTAAACATGTCGCCTGTCATACAGGTAAGCGGGCGGCACGGCGGGGGCTCGTTCTGAGGTAAGTGTTTCATAATGAGCTAGTATGCGATGCATACTAGCTCATTATGCGTTTCTCTTTCAGGTTGCAAAAAAAATAAAAAATTTACGGGTGTACAACCTCTTTAACAACTTGACCAAGATTTACCCCCCTTCATGACTAGGCCACTTTTTGCAATACCACACTGCGTTACTTTAAATGACAATTGCGCAGTCAGGCAACGCTGTACCTAAATAAAATCTATGTAATTTTTTCGCCACAAATAGAGCTTTTCTTTTGGTGGTATTTGATCACCTCTGCGATTTTTATTTTTTGCGCTATGAACAAAAATTTTGAAAAAAATCGAATTTCTTCATTAATTTAAGCCAATATGTATTCTGTTACATATTTTTGCTTATAAAAAATCCCAATAAGCGTACCACCAAAAGAAAAGTTATAGTAACTACAAACTATGGTATTTATACTGAAATTTATATTTATTTTTTTTACTAGTAATGGTGGCGATCAGCGACTTATAGCGGGTCTGCGATAATGGGGCGGCCAATTGGACTCTAACTGACACTTTTTGGGGACCAGTGACACTAATACAGAGATCAGTGCTAAAAATACGTACTTACACTGTACTAATGACGGGAAGGGGTTAAACATCTAGGGCGATCAAAGGGTTAAATGTGTGCCTAGCCAGTGTTTTTGTGTACTGCGTGTGATGCTTTTCCTAAGGGATGCACTGGATTTTATTCCCTGATTTGCCGAGTAGGAAAATCCTTCATTTCCTCCCTGTCAGAACGGAGCCCTGCCTTGTTTCATTTTCTTTGCCCCTGATTGGGTCTTTTTCACAAAGTGAAGCTTTACCAGATTCCCAAAGCTCTGGGGAAAATGAGTGCAACTGCACTCGCAAAGTGCATAGACTATATACACCCCTATATATTTTCTGAAATCAGAGTCCTTGTAGAATGAAGAGATAGTGGCGACAATTGTGTCACGCAATATTTGAGCAACTGTTTATGAAACACTTATTTTTCAAGACTAATATAACAAAAATTATTTTAATGCAAACACACACAATACCCCCAGGAAGACGTCAGCTGTGACGAAACGCGTAGGGACCGGCGTGTTGGTGTCACCACACAGACCCGGAAGGACGGGCGATAGTGTCAGCTGGCCGGCTTTATTGTTGTATCAGAGTATATTGCTCTACTGAATGTGAGTGTGTTTTAGTTTTATTGGATTTTATTAAAGTTTTTGTAACATACTACACTATGAAGCCCTTCATGTGTTTTATATATTAATTGTTGGATGGATGCATATATGGCTCACGGGCGTTTTGTATTCGCATCCCTGTACCGTTACCTAATCCATTGGAGTGACTTGATTGGCCAATTGATTACCCCAATCTGGTAAGCTCACAAACATGGTGGTTTGTCAGACGCACCGTGGAGGAATTCATACACATTGTTGTGGTGGAGGACCTTATATCTACACACCTTTTTTGCACCCTAATTTTTTGGGACAATTACAGTCAATATTTTTATGGTTCACCAATATTTGATCATTTTTTTTTTCTTTGTTGCTTTGTTATCTGTATACTTTATTTGTGTGTACATGTATTAGTCTATACACTATATAATTTATTTATTCCTATTGTATATATTTTTATTTATATATATTTAATCATTAGTAGCGCAGCTTCACGTTATTTATCTTTTTGATGTGTTATCCCTCTATAAGCTGCAGCTGGTTTGTCTTTTTTGTTAGCGCGGTTATTTTTTATTTATTACTATTTAACACACACAATATAATAAGTAAAAAGTAAATACCGCGCTAACTAAAGTGAGCTGCTAGCACAAACAACTGACAATAAAAGTTGTGAAAAATACAAAGTAAAGCAAAAGTGCAGCGCTAAAAATAATTAGTGAACTAGAAATATTCACATTTCATGTGCATATGGATGAAATATGACATCTTTATCCAATAAAAAAGTCCCGTAAATCAATATGGCGATGTATAAATCATACAAATATCACAAGATGAAGTGAAAAGAGTCCCATAAGACAAATCGAGGTGTAAAAAACAATGAATCCACACGTGAAGTATTAAGCCCAGCAACGATAAAAGTGGCTGTTAGATCCTGTCACCGGATGGGGTAAACAATGTATGTGCTTACCAGATCGCATAGACCTATAATGCTGTATAGCATACAGGTCAAACAGGTTTAGCACGGATGAAGTATGGAGCCCATCAATAGTAAAGATGATCAAAGTAATGGGTAAGTCACGTCACCAGATGAAATAGACTATATATGCGTTTACCAAATCGCATAGACCTATAATGCCGTATAGCATACAGGTCAAACAGGTTTAGCATGCACAATCCACACGGATAAAGTATGGAGCCCAACAATAGTAAAGACGATCAAAGTAATGGTTAAGTCACATCACCAGATGAAATAGACTATATATGCGCTTACCAAATCGCATGGACCTATATTGCCATATGGCAAGCAGGTAAGATGAGCTAGGCAAACAAAATGCTGGATTCCTCTGAAGTGGATGTTACTGGCCGATGTTCTCATGGACAAATCGCATGAATCTATATTGCCATATAGCATACAGGTTAAATAAACTTAGCAATCATAATCCACACAGATAGGGTGTGAAATCCAACAATGGTGAAGATGATCAGAATAATGGTTAGGTTCCTTCACCAGACGAAGTAAAATATATATGCGCTCACCAAATCGCATAGACCTATATTTCCGTGTAGCAAACAGGTCAGATGAGCTTGGCAAACAAAATCACACACAATATAATACCCAGTGTTGCGTCGAGCAAACAGATACCAAACATGTCAAGTCTTAAGATTGCATGCGCCTGTGGTATAGTGAAAACCTATGATGCCCAAAAATCTCCATAGGGGACGCTTTGAAAGAATTTACTGCCCATCACTTTAGGGGTAACTGTGATCTACGGTAATAGAATTATTGCTTTCACTGCGATGTGCGTAGCAATATCTCACATGTGTGGTGCAATCTCAGTTTTCATACACATGTGCACCCGCTGCGTGTTTGAATTTGTGGGAGTGTGCAGAACAAGAGGGGTTACATCTCACTTTTTATTGTTTTTAAAGCGGTAGTATCCCGCTTTTTGACACTTTTAACTACAGGTAAGCCTATAATAAGGCTTACCTGTAGGTACAAATAATATCTCCTAAACCGGCACGGTTTAGGAGATATTTGCAGTGCATGCAGCCGCTCGCGCGAGCAGCGCATGCGCTCTGAAGGTCCGGGGGGACCTTCAGTTTTGCTTGCCGGGAGCTTGCCGGAAGTGCGCGGGAGTGACGTAATCGCGGCTCCGGCCAATCACAGCGCCGGAGCCGCCGAACCCGGAAAAGTCGCTGAGGGATCATGGCAGCGCCCGCAGCGATGTCCGGGGGTCCGTGTCGGGGCTTCGTTCTAAGGTAAGTAACACATAATGGGCTAGTATGCGATGCATACTAGCTCATTATGCCTTTGTCTTGCAGGTTTTTTTTTTTTTTTTCTTTTTAGGGTTTACAACCGCTTTAAATACTTTTTATTATTTTATTTTATTATTTACCTTTATTGCTATAACAAGGAGTTAACAAACACTTTCATTCTCATTCACTGCAGAGGAGAAAAGAATGATCCTCCGTCTCCTACCTTTTGCCATCCTGAGTCCCGGTTCACATATATGCGATGACAGACCTTGCATGTGATTTGGAGGGCACTGCTCTGAAAATCACGTGTGATGTCTGTGTGATGCGAATTTCAGCCATACAGATTGTATGGCTGAATTTGCATCGCATTCAGACACAACACGCACAGGACCCTTTTTTGGGTCCGCACCAGAATCGGATTGCATGGTGGTTCACACCTATATGATCCGATTCATGTTCAAACTGACAGTTCCCACTGCGATATGCGAACTGATCTGGGGGTGTCATTAACTTTGTATTGACACCCTCAGTGATTCGCATATGGCAGTATGAACTGCCTGAGATTTGAATGCGGTGCCGGAACCCGCAGTGGTTCCAACATCGCATATTTGTGAACCGGCATTGAAGCAGGAAGAGAACCTGGGAACCATTGGTGGGGGGGGGGTTGTTAATTTCTGTATATCAGTAGAAAATGGATTTGAAAAGGGCTTAGGAGGGAAAAAAAATAGAAGCAAGTGACAAGCGGGTGATGGCTGTTTAAAAGCCAAATAAAAAGTCTTAAGGGCCATACACACTATAAGATTTTCTGAAGACTTTTTCCTTCAGATTTACCTGTAGTGCAAGGGCCTGCCAGATTGCATACACATTGAAAGTGTTTAGGTTTGACCTCATATTATATGGTTTTGGTAAGTCTAAAGGAAAAAGTCTTCAGAAAATCTTATAGTGTGTATGGCCCATTAGGCTCCATGTACATGGGACGTTGGGCGTTTTTCAGAAACCCCTGAACCCACATCCATGTTATCTTATCTGTCCATGTACACAGGGTCGTTTACAATCATTTACAGGCAGTTGAGTTCAGAGACATTTTTTGGAAAGCAATTATTTGCGTTCAAACGTGTGTTTCCTGGCGTTTCAAACGCAAAAACGTGGCCGAACGTGACCGAACGCAATGACCCGCGTTTAGCGCTCGCGTTTTTCCATTTTAAAGGGAAATGATTTTTTTTAACCTCTAGGAAAGGTTTTAGACACAAACGCCTGCTAAACACCCACTAAACGCGGGTGCAAACGCGACACAACGGACATTTTAAACGTCCTAAAAAAAAAAAAAAAAAATTCCAGCATTCAAGGGACTTTTAACAACATCCCGTGTCCATGGAGCCTTATATAGGTATGTGGCAAGCCCCGTGCAGCAAGCGGGAGACAGCAGAGTTGCGTCCCGCAAGGCTTCCCAGCTGGTTTACTTGGGCTGCATTCACACTCGAGCGTAGCGTTTTACCGCGTTTTTTAACCGCGATTTTACCGTGATTTTCAGGCGTTTTTTCAGGCGTTTTTGGAGGCAGGCATTGACATCTATCAAAAACGCTGGTAATCAGCCCAAAAAGAAGCTCATGTACTTTTTTAGCTACAGGCGTTTTGCAAAATGCTCAGATGTGAACAGGGGCCATTTAAATTAATGGGGTTTTACTTGTTGGGCGTTTTGGAATGTTTTTTTTGAGCGTTTTTGGAGCTGAAAAACACTCAAAAACGCCCAGGTGTGAATGGAGCCTTAGGCCCCGTTCACATAGGGGCGACGCTACTTCGCACCGCGACCTCCGAGCAGCCGCCACGGACTTCATAATATTGAAGTCTATGGCGGTCGCCTCCTGGTCGCCCCAAAGAAGCTCCGGACCCTTTTTCTAAGTCGGAGCGACTTGTGTCGCTCCTATTAGAACGGGTCCGCAGCTTCCCTATGGGAGGCGACCTACGGCGACCTGTGAGGCGACCAGGTCGCCTCACAGGTCGCCTCAGTGTGAACCGGGACTTAGAGCCCAGAGCGTTTTTTTCACTATACCTGTACCACCAACGTTTTTATTTATACTTGCATTTTAACAAATAAATACGGTATTTTACCTACTACACAATGAGGAGTGCGATATTTGTGCTTTAAAACACTCACCTGTAGGAGGATCCAGGACCACCCGGGAACGGACGCCTGGGACCCCCGCTGGACACTTACCTACAAGCTTTATTGACCCACTTACCGTAAGGTATTGCGGGTCAACACTATCTGGTGAGTTTGCATTATCTATTATACCAACACAGGAGCACGGAGGGTGACACCACCATTGCACAAAGTGTTAATTTGAAGCACCGTCATTGAAGCTAGCACATCCAGTTGGGATAATCACTGTGCTGCCACGCAGCTTTAACTGTCTAGCAGTTGTTATTACATGTTATGTTATGCTATGATATTGGTATCTTCCTAGCACCCCTGCTGTTTCTGGCTATATGGTTTCTCCCATCTCCATTTTCCTGCTGTAACTGCCATTTTGTTTAGTTGTTATGAGGAGACTGCAGAGTGTGGAAGCTGTGTAACTTCATTGTAAATTTACCTATGGAAAAGCCTCTATGTTTATGCCTTTGCTAACTTGAAGCATAAAGAAGCATTGGAGAACACCTCTGGAGTCTTTATTCATTGAGTAAACTATCTGTTAAAGCCATCATTCAACCTGCTGCACACACTTACAGACTGGGTATCTACAAGAGGGTCACAGGTACAATCGATGCTGAGACAGAACAGTAAATTTACAGGAGTACACAGCTTCAAAAAGTAAATTTCCAGGAATACACAGCTTCAGAGAGTACAGTTCCAAAAAGTACTTGAAGTAAATGTCCATGGTAATATACAGCTTCAGAACTCCTTCTGAGGTGATCCAGTTTGAACTAGTTCCAGCACTAGCCACTATTGTAAAAAAAAAATACCTCAGCCAGCCTGCTTAATAACAGAAGTCACTACTTACAGAGCTGAGCTCTGGCAGATTTCTAACAAGACACCAGAAATACAGTACTTATTATGTCTGACAGAGATCTCACAGAGTTACCTGCATTTAGTCAAGATAAAGCAGACTCCTTACTTCATTCTGCTCGTCCTGTCAGAGCCCCTCATCCATCCTTGAAGGCAAGGGAGGTTTATGAAGCAAGTAAGGAAGAAACCTCTAGTAACCTGACTGCATTATGGGAAAAGACTTTAAGTTGTATAACAGCCACTAATGTAACTAGCAACAATTCTGAGCAATTGAACACTGCTCTCTCAAGGGTTAAGAAGGCATTTGAGAATTATAAAAGACTTTCTGAGAAGTACTATTCTCTATTGTCACATTCCAACATAGAGGAAGCTGCATTGGAATTAAAGGACTTTACTTCTAATGACCAGCAGAGGCATAGTACATATCTTGAAGCAAAGGCACAGATAGAAGGGAGATTGGCACAGCTATATGAGACTATATCCTGTAACTCTGCTTCTTCAAGACACTCAGGAAAATCTTCTAGGTCTGCCCGCTCATATCATAAATCTTCTTCTAAGTCATTGCGGTCCTGCTCTATAAGGTCAATACTGAGCGACCAAATTCTCAAAGCTCGCCAAAAGGTTGCAGTAGCCCAGGTTCAAGCCGCCTGCTCTGAAAAAGAAGCAGCCATCAAGGCAGAAGCTAAATGCAAGGAAGAAGAAGCTAAATGCAAGGAAGCAGAAGCTAAATGCAAGGAAGCAGAAGCTAAACGCATTCAGGCAAGAATACAAGCAGAAACAGAGGCTCAGCTAGAAATTCTTCAGAAGAATAGAGAAAAGGAAGTAGCTTTAGCAGAGTTATCTGTCTTGGAACAAGCCCTATTGGAAGAAGAAGGAGCAGCTTGTACCAGCTTGGCTGCTTTTCAAGACCCTGTGGAAAGGACCCTACAGTTTGTCTTAACTCAGAACCACGACAATACAGTCCCACCTACAGTTGGAGATTCTTCTCATAATCATCCAGCAAGTGGATCAGAAGGCAATGTGTCGCCAAAGCAAGCTGGTCAACTAGACACATCTACTAACAGAGACCCTCCACAACTACCGCACGTCACAAAATCAAGTGAATCAACCTATGCAGCTCATGTGCCACCACAACCCTATGTGCATAGAGATTACAAGGGCACAGCAGAAGACTACAGAATGAACTCTATACCCCCTTTGATACAGCTCTCTTTGACTTCAAATGCTCAGAGACCTTCAGTCGACAGACATTTACCTAAATTAAACCCATCTGCAACACCTTTCTCTCTACCTACCAGCCAACATCAGATACCAACCATGGTCCAAGACGGCACACCATCAGTAGACCCTGTGGCTATAAAAACTGAAAGCACTGACATTGCAGAGTTCAGCAAGTATATGATTCGACGAGAGTTGATTACAACTGGACTGTCTGGATTTGATGACCGCCCAGAGAACTACAGGAGTTGGAGATCTACATTTAAGGCGGTAACCAAGAACTTGGACATTGATCCTCAAGCAGAACTTGACTTACTAATAAAGTGGTTGGGGCGTCAATCTTCAGAACAAGTAAAGAGACTTAAATCTGTCTACATTTATAACTTTAAAGCAGGCCTTGATGCTGCCTGGGAACGTCTAGAACAAGACTATGGGAGCCCCGAAGTCATTGAATCTGCCTTATTCCAGAGACTAAACAACTTTCCTAAAATCTCTGTTAAGGACAATCATAAGCTTAGAGAGTTAGGTGACCTCCTTCAAGAACTTGAAATTGCTAAGTTAGATCCTAGTTTACCAGGTCTTAGCTATTTAGACACTGCTCAGGGCGTAAATCCTATTGTAGCAAAGTTGCCTAGTTATCTTCAGGGAAAGTGGACTAGTGTAGGATCAAAGTATAAGTATGAGCATCGTGTTTCCTTCCCTCCCTTTTCTTATTTTTCAGAGTTCGTGCGGAAGGTTGCAAGATCCAAGAATGACCCAAGCTTCTTCTATCCAGATACAACCACCATTCCTTTAAGTACTTCAAGGGGTATTGCCACCAACAGTAAATTCAAGGATTTAAGGCATCCTGTTGCCGTGAGGAAAACCGCGATAGCATCCAACGTCTTAGCTACAGACATCAAAGCTAGCAATCTTAATCAACAGTGTCCTATTCATAATGCGCCACACTCTCTCTCCAAATGTCGTGCATTTAAGGACAAGCCTATTGAAGAACGCAAGTCATTTCTCAAAGAGCATAATATCTGTTTTAAGTGTTGTGCATCCTCCGATCATTTAGCTAGAGACTGTAAGATCGCCATCAGATGTTCTCTCTGCAACAGTGACAAACATGTGGATGCTCTTCATTCAGATCTGTTCAAAAGGAAACCTTCACTCGGCAGCAACCCCAAGACTACATCAGATGATGGCGGGGAGAGAACTGAGCAATATGTCGACCCCGTAACCACAAGGTGTACAGAGGTATGTGGAGAAGGGCTTCATAGCAAGTCTTGTAGCAAGATATGTCTTGTAAGAGTTTTTCCTGAAGGATGTCCACAAAAATCCATAAAAATGTATGCCATACTCGATGATCAGAGCAATCGCTCATTGGCCAGTACAGAATTCTTTGACCTATTCAACATTCAAGGAGAGACCTGGTCCTATACCTTACAGACATGTGCAGGAAAGGTCAATACTTCTGGAAGAAGAGCCCATGGCTTCGTAGTTGCATCAGAATATGAGGACACAGAGTTTCCTCTTCCAACTCTAATCGAATGTGATCAGCTACCGAACAACAGAGAAGAAATCCCCACACCAGAGGTTGCACGTCATCACCCTCATTTGAGTCACATTGCTAACTACATTCCACCACTTAACAAGGATGTTAAGATTTTGATTCTACTAGGGAGAGACATTCCTAGAGTTCATAAAATAAGAGAGTTATGTAACGGTCCAGATGATGCTCCTCAGGCCCAGAAACTCGATCTTGGATGGGTGATAATAGGAGAAGTCTGCTTAGACCAATCTCACAAGCTCTTGGATGTAGCTTCCTACAAAACTAATGTTACCTGTCAATTGATGAAATGTCCATCGCACTATTATGTGAAGGAAAGACTTGATTTTAAGAACGAAGTTCCATATCAAGCACTCCAAAGCATTAACTGCAAGCTCACTTCTCAAAAGGACTTTGGTGATTCAGTGTACCAGACTACTTGTGATGACAACAAGATTGCTCCTTCAGTCGAAGACAAGGAGCTCATTAAGATTACGGATGAAGAGTTCTTCAAGGACAATTCCAACAATTGGGTAGCTCCAGTACCCTTCCGAGTACCAAGGCTTACTCTCCCTAACAATCGAGAACAAGCTTTAACCAGATTTGATGCACTGAAGAAAACTCTCCGTAACAAACCTGAGAAGCGAGAGCACTTTCTAGCATTCATGCAGAAGATTTTAGTGCCAGCAGTTGTCCTCACACAAACCATTTGGTTTTCAGAACCCAAGTTTTTAATGGACCAGTCTTCTACAAACTCAGAAGAAGATATCGATTTCCACCTGGAGGATCCAGATACTGATCCGGAAATCCGGCCTGAAGTTGTAGCATTGAGTTCCAACATCTGCTCAAGAAGAAATTTGGAGGATGAAGATGACTCCACAGTTATGGGGGATGGAGCTGATGAATGGATGCAGGCCAAGACTCTGGTTAAGCCTCCGGACCAGCTGGAACTCAGCGAGGCTGAACTTAAGGAGGAATTCACTCGTATCCTGACTGCAAACAACCCTCATGCCCCCCAGAACATTGTGAGGTACAGTTTTAAGGAACTGGCCTACAAACCCATTAGCATCGTGGACCAGCTAGCCGTACACTTCTCCCTGGATGGAAACATGTTAAACGAAGACTCTGATAAAGCGCGGCGACAGATGGCGAAGTTGGGAGTCATTGAAGAGACTCAGACCAACGACTCCACAGAGCCGGGAGACAAAGATACAGATGGGAAGTCTGACGCTCAGGCTAGTGAAGAATGGACAGAAGGTGAGGAAATACCATCCAGGAACAAGAAGGAGAGAAAACTGACCAACCAGTTCAATTATAGCGAGAGAGCGTCCCAGAGCATTAACAAACCCCTGCGGGAGCGAGCTTCTCAGACAGAGCCACCTCCAAGGGCCACCTTCTCCGCCACTGCAAACCAGTGGAAATTCAACCCACCACACGCTTCACACATGGGCGGAGCATGGGAACGTATGATTGGGATGGCAAGGCGCATACTGGATTCTATGTTGCTTGATGTGAGTTCTTCACGTCTTACCCATGAAGTACTTACTACATTCCTTGCTGAGGTCGCAGCAATAATCAACTCAAGACCGCTGACAGCTGTATCCACAGACCCAGAATGTCCAACTGTTTTAACTCCAGCTGCATTATTGAGCCGGAAAATTGGACAGATCCCAGCGCCAAAGAGCATCTTTGATGAAAAGGACATATATAAACGCCAATGGAGATATGCTCAATACCTTGCAGATTGTTTCTGGGACAGATGGAGGAGGGAATACCTCACACTTCTTCAAGGACGTAAAAAGTGGCAAACCCAGAAGCCTAACTTAAAGGAAGGGGACCTGGTTCTTCTAAAAGAAAAGCAAACCAATTGGATCCAGTGGCCAGTTGGAGTTATTTCAAAGGCCATTGCTAGTGATGATGGAAAGGTCCGAAGTGTGGAAGTCAGGATTGTAAAGGACGGGAGCCCAAAAACCTTCCTGAGACCAGTCACTGAGACAGTCCTAATTATGCCTGCTTCCAAAAATTCTGATTCAGTGTTATGTGAAGGAGTCACTTAGATCTCTAGCATAGTTAGCTTAGAGGAGAGGGCTACATAGCATTCTACTGTATGCAATGTTAATTGTATGTTTATGGAAAATAATTGTGTAGTGGTATCTCACAATACCAGGCGGGGAGTGTGCTGCCACGCAGCTTTAACTGTCTAGCAGTTGTTATTACATGTTATGTTATGCTATGATATTGGTATCTTCCTAGCACCCCTGCTGTTTCTGGCTATATGGTTTCTCCCATCTCCATTTTCCTGCTGTAACTGCCATTTTGTTTAGTTGTTATGAGGAGACTGCAGAGTGTGGAAGCTGTGTAACTTCATTGTAAATTTACCTATGGAAAAGCCTCTATGTTTATGTCTTTGCTAACTTGAAGCATAAAGAAGCATTGGAGAACACCTCTGGAGTCTTTATTCATTGAGTAAACTATCTGTTAAAGCCATCATTCAACCTGCTGCACACACTTACAGACTGGAGGTCTACAAGAGGGTCACAGGTACAATCGATGCTGAGACAGAACAATCACCATATTCTAATTGGACTATATGGACACCATCCTTTGCACTTAAAGCGGAGTTCCGGGCACAGAAGTCATTTTTTACTAAACATACCCCCGGGACAGTCAGGGCTAGCACATTCCACAATGGCTAGCCTCTGATCTGTCCCGGTTCGCACTTACCTTTTAGAAGAAATACTTACTTATAAAATTTCTTCCACAGCGTTTCCATCTCTCTTGTGGGCAGCTAAAGCCGGCGCAGTCCTCTTCTGTGTCTTCTTCCGCGTCTTCTTGTCCCAGAATGTGCCTGCACCGGCCCCTCTCGTCACTTTCGGCGCGGCGCCGCATTCCTAAACAGCTTCTGGGCATGCCCAGAAGCTGTTTAGCAGGGGAATGCGGCGTCGCCCGGAAATGACGAGCGGGGCCGGTGCCGTCGCATTGATTCCTGGGAGCGATGACGTTCAGCTCCCAGGAATCATAGCGAGACAGGAAGTGACGGGGTGAGCCGCGGCTCCGAGGGAGGAAGTACTCTGAGGTGAGTATCTTCGATCTTCAATTACAAGGTAAGTAAACAAAAAAAAAAAATATCCAATTCCTTTTCAGGTGAGGTCTACCTAGCGGAGGGGCACAAAAAAAAAAATAACGTTTTTGTGCCCGGAACTCCGCTTTAATAACTTTTGAACTTTTCACCTTGCATCGTTTGCACATTGTTGCACCAAAACCTTTTTTTGTACTTTTTACTAGCAGTATTTTGCACATACAATATTGGAAATATTATTTGTGTTGTATTTATAATTTCATGCCATATGTGTATATATATATATTCTTGCACTGACTGCTAAGGTACATTAAGCACAGCACTTGCACTTTAATTTGGTTTACAGGCAAACACAAGTGCACAGTAATTAACATAGATATTAACAGATTGTCCCACTATATCATTTATTTAAAAGGATATGCGCTGTGGGTAATATTATACATATTACCAATATTCTATATCACACCTCAAGGTCGTCCACAGCAGCAACCCTTTAGTCATATTACGGACAGTAATTACACAATACACATTGCACTTCATATATTATATTACTTTCAGCACACTACTTTTTGAATAGGGATATGTGCAGTGAGTTATTTAGCAGGTATTACAAATATCTTTACATCTCCACCCCAAGGGGTTATCCACAGCAGCAATCCCAGTTCATATTAGCATTGGCGCGAGTGTTTTCCCCACATATATAAATGTGGCAAGTATATAGGAAGTCCATAGGGTGCAAAGGGAATCCTGGTGTACTTGGATCCAAGAGCAACACTAAGGCTGGGTTCACAGTATTGCGATGCGGGAACCTGTGCGATTCCAGTGTGGGTTCCCATATCGCATGTCTCTGGCAGCCAGTCCACACTGTCCTATGTGAACCGCTGTGGGTGCCAATACAAAGTTATAGACAGATTGGTTCGCAGATAGCCGTGCAAACTGTCAAATGGTGCAGGAATCGGATCACATGGGTGTTCACACCTATGCGATCCATTTCTGGTGCGGACCAAAAAAGGGTCCAGCACCATTTTTGTCTGAATGCGATGCAAATTCAGCCATACAATATATATGGATGAATTTGCATCGCACAAACATTGCATGTGATCTGCACAGGAACCCCATAGACTAAAGCCCCGTACACACGTACCGATCGTCGGCATACAAACGTTCGTCTTTTCTCCCCGGGATGTCGGTGTCTGTTGAAAAGTGCAAAGACTGCCCAAGAATTTTGTCCGCCGACTACAGCCGACTGCAGAAGTGATGTCATGTAATGGTTAACTTTCCCTGTGTTTTTTCTCTTCTGAGCATGCCCAGTCTTGCAAATCTGCGGGCTGTCGGCAGAATTCTGTACTGACTGGCGAACAATCGTCCGTTCTGGTGTCGGCATACAAAAATTTAAATGCTTGCAAGAAAGACTCTTGTCCGCAGAATGTGCGCAGACAGCTGTCGGAGGCACCATACTAACAAGCGTACAATCGGCAGATCTTTCGTCCGCCGACGTTTGTATGCCGACGATCGGTACGTGTGTACGGGCCTTTAGGCTCCATTCACACCTGGGCGTTTTTGAGTGTTTTTCAGCTCCAAAAACGCAAAAAAAAAAAACGTTCCAAAACGCCCAACAAGTAAAACCCCATTCATTTAATTGGCCCTTGCTCACATCTGAGCGTTTTGCAAAACGCCTGTAGCTGAATAAAGTACATGAGCTTCTTTTTGGGCTGATTACCACCGTTTTTGATAGATGTCAATGCCTACCTCCAAAAACGCTTGAAAAAAAACGCCTGAAAATCGCGGTAAAAATCACGGAAAAAAAACGCGGTAAAACGCTACGCTCAAGTGTGAATGCAGCCTTAAGCCTCGTACACATGATCAGATTATCGGACGATCTTTCCTCCGTTTTTTGTTGCATGCTGGTCTCATATGGAAAGTGAAGAGGTTACTTTCATATGAAAATTCTCGTACGACAGAATTCTACTTCAGAAGTGATGTCATGCGTTGAATTGTTTTGTATGTGTTCATTCGTTTCTGAGCATGTCTAGTCTTGCTCTTAAGATTTTTTTTGGACGAAAACTGTACTAATTAAATGGAAATCGGACGTTGTGTTGACATATGATAAAATATTTATAGCCTGCACATTCAGTTTTTGTCGTCTGAAAATTCGTAATCGGCTGTCGAAAGCACCATACTAACAATCCGAAAATCGGCAGATCGCTCATCAGACGAAATTTTACTTCCAATTTTCTTATCGTGTGTACGGGCCTTTACATTGGTTGCTTTTGGTGGTGGTAATGCCTGCCAAATGTAACAAGCTGGCATATTTTTTGCTGCGGCCACGAAGCACAGCACCACAACCATGGCATGTGTACAGCCCTGGGCGGCTGCATGTCTTGGTTCAGGAGGATGGTTGGGTGGTGGTGAGAATGCCCCCCAACCAACTGGTTTTACTGTCTCCCAGCTGTGCAGGTGAGTGAAGCCTTACAGAATGGCCTTATGTCACTAACAGGATACATAATGTGCTTTGGCACTGAAATATTCTTCTAATTACTCCTGTAGTCAGGGCCGCTGGTAGGGGGGGACCACCAGTCCTCCTGTAGGGGGCCCGGGCATACAGGGGGCCCCAACAGCACAGAGAATCAGTGCGGTTGGGCAGAGGGGCAATTACAGAAGGTAGCCCTGTGCAGCTCTCTGCAGCAGCTGAAAGCCAGTTTCTTCCCCTCCTGCCAGCTTTCAGCTGCTGCAGGGAGAGACACAGACACAGGGCATGGTTCTTGTAATTGCTTCTCCGACAATGATCCCCCTCCCTATTCTGCCTGCTTCTGATCCCTCCCCCCCCCCCCCTTTCACTGTGCCCCCTCCCGCAGTGCTGCAGGCTTCCCTTTCCTGTAAAAAAAAATAACAAATTGTAAAAATAAAAAAATAGTTAAACATTGTAATAAATCATTTAAAAAGAAATCTACAAAAAAATAATTGTGAACACTTTTAACATTAAAAAAAAATATATATATATATATATATATATATATATATATTTTTTTAATGTAAAAAACAATTAAAAAGGGCTAATTTACACAGGTTCTTTGCTTTGTTTGTGTCTGCTAATAATGATTTTCGTGTATTTTTTAGTGGAAATATTGTCTTTATATATTTTGGGGGGGGGGGGGCCTGCCAGGTAGGGTGTATGGGGGCCCCATGATTTCTAACAGCAGTCTTGCCTGTAGTGCCCAGCAATCTTCCTGGTAACTGCAATGTGTTTTGTTCAGTACCTTTGTTTCAAGGTAAGCATGCATTATTCCTCAGCTAAAGATGCAGACAAAATACACATACAACAGCTATTTCACCTGCAAAAGGCTTTGTATTTTGGTCCATCCAATTCTGAGACTTACACAGCTGTTCCCCACAACAAGGTGGTGTCTAGAAGGGGGAGGGGACCCAATGCTTCACTGTTGCAGTTTCACTTTTACTTACAGGTCCCCTCTTAACCCCTAACTGGTGAAACAGGAAGCAGCATACCAATGAGCTCATTTTTCAGTAACTCTGCTATTTCCTACTATCAGCATGCTACTTGCAATGCATCACACCTAATTAGTTCCTTGTGCTGCTTCTCCCTCCCCCACTCTGAGCTTTGCTGTACAAATTGTACACTAGACTGCAGGAGACAAGTTCCAGGTCAAATTCAGGTCAAATACTTGCAATGCTTACATTTACAACCCCAAATCCAAAAAAGTTGGGAAGCCGTGTAAAATCTACATAAAAATAAAATGCAATGATTTGCGAATCTCATAAACCCATATTTTATTCATAACAGAAAATAGAAAACATATCAAATGTTTCAACTGAGAAAATGTAACATTTTTGGAAAAAAATAAGGTAATTTTGAAAATGATGGCATCAACACGTCTCAAAAAAGTTGGGAGAGGGCAATGATGACCATGGTGTAGCATCCGCTCTTCTTTTAACAACACTGTAAACATCTGGGAACTGAGGAGACAAGTTGCTGGAGATGTGGAAGAGGAATATTCTCCCTTTCCTGCCTAATGCAGGATTCTAACTGCTCAACATTCTTCAAGCTTCTTTGTCGTGTTTTTCTCTTCAAGATGCACCAAATATTTTCGATTGCTGAAAGGTCTGGACTGCAGGTAGGCCAGTTAAGTACCCGGACTCTTTTACTACAAAGCCATGTTGTTATCATAGATGCAGTATGTGATTTAGCATTGTCCTGCTGAAATATGCAAGGTCTTCCCTGAAAATGACGTTGTCTGGATAGTAGCATATGCTGCTCTGATACCTGGATATATCTTTCAGCATTGATGGTGCCTTTCCAGATATGTAAGCTGCCCATTATATATGCACTAATGTCCCTCCATACCATCAGAGATGCAGGCTTATGAACTGAGCGCTGATAACAAGCCAGAAGGTCCCTCAGTGCCCATGGTTGCCAAAAAGAATGTCATATTCCGATCAGTCTGACCACAGAACAGTTTTCCACTTTGCAACAGACCATTTTCTGTTCAGATATTGCTTCTTCTTTGCATGACAGAGCTTTAACTGGCATTTTTGAATGGCACAATGAACTGTGTTCACAGACAGTGATATTTGGAAGTATTCCTGAGCCCATGCAGTGATGTCCATCACAGAATCATGCTTGTTTTTAATGCATTTCCGTTTGAAGGCTCAAAGATCACAGGCATCCAAACCTGAGTTACAGCCTTGTCTCTTGTGCACAAAGATTTCTCCAGATTCTCTGAGTCTTTTGATGATATTGTGTACTGTAGATGATGATATATTTAAAGTCTTTGCAATTTTATGTTGAGGGCCATTATTTTGAAATTGGTTGACAATTTTTAAGTGCAGCTTTTCACAGATTAGTAAAACTCTGCCCTTTTTTGCTTCTGACTCTCTAAGATGCTCTTTATATACCCAATCATGTTACTGACCGGTTGCCAATTAACCCAATTAGTTGCAAAATGTTATTATTAATACCACTAAGGCTAAGTTCACACTGACATTAAAAGCAGGCGTTTGATGGGCTTATAAAAACATCCCTCAAACGGTTATACAAATGATACAATGGACAGCACTTAGTGCTGTTCACATTATCAAAACATGAAGCGTTAGTGTGGCATCGCTTCAAAATTGAAGCCTCATGTCGAGCCAGGAGGTGTTTAAAGCCTTTCAATGCCTCCCATTCAAGTCTATAGTAACACGCTGCAACTGCACAGGCATGGAATTGTGGTGTGTCTGCAGTGCGGTTCTGGTGAGTTAATATGGTGCGAATATTAGCTGGTTGTTAAGGAGCGGGCCGATTGTCACGTCCCTAAAAACTGGTAAATAGAGGGAAAAAAATCCCCCTTCAAGCAGACCCCCACATCCAGAGTTGTGGGGAAGAGGCCCTTGTCCCCATCAACATGGAGACAAGGTGCTTTGGGGTGGGGAGGAAAAGCCATAATGTTGAGGGCATGTGCTCACTCGTCCCCTCCCTTTCTTGACCTGCCAGGCTGCATGCTCGGATAAGGGTCTGCTAAGGATTTTGGGGGGACCCCACGCCATTTTTTAAAAACATTTTGGCGTGGGGTTTCCCACAAAATCCATACCAGACCCGAAGGGCCTGGTATGGATTGGGGTGGGGTGGCGGGTTCCTTTCCCCAACTTTTTTATTGCCAACAATTATTTTCTTTATATTTAGCTGATGACTCATTGGTAGTTAGGGATGTGGCAGCCGGCTCTCCAGCCCACTCCTTAACAACCAGCTTTTGTAGGCATTTGTGGTGTGCTTTTAATAAGCCGAAAGTACTTGCCAACCACACCGCAAGAGTGCATAGGGCATTTTGGGTGCGTTTTTAATGCTCAATAAATGCCACATAATCAGCCACACCTATTAACACGCATTAACACTATAGGTGCGTTTGATAAGCATCAGTATTGTGCAAGTGTGAACAAGCCCTTACTTTGCCAGCTTTTTGTTGTCCTGTCCCAAGCTTCCTGTAATAAAGACCGGTCACTGCTGCTCTCTCCTTGTGCAGGATGACTGGTCTTGTCTCCGCCTCCTCCTGTAGTTTCCGGCAGGCAGCCTGTATTGGGTGGGCCCCCGGCCCCTCCCACGGCCCTGCCCTCTGTACAGGTTATGTAAAGCATATTGAGGATGCCCCTGCTACATTTATAAAGTGTTATCTGGGTTTGCAAAGGCATATGGGGCAGAGAAAATGGATTTATATCCTTTGTGGCTATTAAGCAATATATTTTAATGAAAGTTTTTGTTCCTGGAGTTTAGCTTTACACTAACTGGCATCAAACAAAAACCTTAGTGCGGGGTGGAATGAACCTTAAACCGAGAATGTACAATCTGCAGAATCTACCAAACTAATTATATTAATTATCTAAAAATGATTTTTTTGCACTCGGCAAACATTTGCTATAATAAGAGGTGTGAATTAGCCAGAACTTCTCTAAAGTGTCTGTTTAAAAATATTTATAGTGAGATCACTGCAATGTATAAGAATAACTAGGCTGTTAAAATGACATTTACTGACTGTATCCCAGAAATTAGTGTACTGACCAGCGTTGATGGCGAGAATGCGGAATGCCAAAACAACCAATCAGATTTAACCACTAACCAATACTGGGCACTTTCACCCCCTTCCTGCCCAGGCCAATTTTCAGCTTTTAGCGCTGTTGCATTTTGAATGACAATTGCGCGGTCATACAACACTGTACCTAAAGCAAATTGATGTCATTTTTTTCCCACAAATAGAGCTTTCTTTTGGTCACCGCAAGGTTTTTCTTTCTTGGTAAACAAATAAAAAAAGACCGAAAAGTTTGAAAAAAAAAAAAACGTTATAAAATTTTGTAAATAAATATGTTTTTTCCTGCACTGACGATCACTGATGAGGCCGCACTGACAGGCACTGGTGGGGTGGCACTGATGATGAGGCACTAATATGCACCATTGATGGGCACTGATAGGAGGCACTGATATGCAGCACTGATATGTGGCACTGATAGGTAGCACTGATATGCAGCATTGATGGGCACTGATAAGCGGCACTGATGGGCACTGATAGGCGGCACTGATGGGCAATGATGGGCATTGGTGGGCGGCACTGATAGATGGCAATAATGGGCACTGGTGGGCGGCACTGATAGATGGCAATAATGGGCACTGGTGGGCGGCACTGATAGATGGCATGATGGGCAGCACTGATGAGGAGGGCACTGACAGGCTCCCAGCACTGCTTGGCTTTCCTGGTGGCATGGGTGGGCATCCCTCGTGGCCATGGGTGGGCATCCCTGGTGTCCATGAGTGGGCAATCCCTGGTGGCCATGGGTGAGCATCCATGGTGTCCATGGGTGGGCAATCCCTGGTGACTCTAGTGGCATCCCCCAAGGGTCTGCACTGGTAATCAATGCTCTGATTACCAGCACAGACCCCCCCTCCCCTGTCAGTAGAGCCGTCTGTCAGGCGCGAACTGAGAAAAGCCGATCAACAGCACTTCCTATTTACTATGTGACCAGCTGTGATTGGACACAGCTGGTCACATGGTAGAGAGCCTACATCATAGGCTCTTTATCGGGATTGGAGATGTGAAGTGTCAGAGTGACACACCGCACCACCGATCGCCGCTCTGCGCGCCCCCTGGGAGCAGCCTATCCTGCTGGACATCATATGATGCCCAGTCGGGATAGACTAACCACTTTGCGGCTATCATTTTTCTATATGACGGTTGGTAAGTGGTTACGTTGAATGCAGCTGGATCAGTGATATTTTTACGTCCCATGCACATTGGACATTTAGATCTGGCGTATTGGGCTCTGGTGTGGAGGTACAGGTGGAAGGCATAGGTGCACCGTCCAGCCCTGCCTGATTGAATCCGATCAAAAGGCTCCATTCACACTTGAATGACCTACTTTGGAGTGCAACTTTGGAGCAACTTTGACGCAACTTTGGATGGGCGCAGCTTGGATACGACTTTGGCTTTGACCAGTGGTAATGGACAAATGTTGCACCACTGTTGTATGTGCAGGCCAGTAAAGTTCCTCCACCCGAAACTCGCTCATTCATGTCTTTATGGACCTTGCTTAGTGCACTGGTCCAAATCATTTGGTAGAGGGGGTATTATGGTTTGGGGTTGTTTTTTTCAGGGTTTGGGCTTGGCCCCTTAGTTCCAGTGAAGGGAACTCTTAAGGCGTCAGCATACCAAGACATTTTGGACAATTTCATGCTCCCAACTTTGTGGTAACAGTTTGGGGATGACCCCTTCCTGTTCCACTGCGTACCTCACAAATGCGCTTCCGGAGGAATGGTCAAACATTCCCATAGACACACTCCTAAACCTTGTGGACAGCCTTCCCAGAAGAGTTGAAGCTGTTATAGCTGCAAAGAGTGGGCCAACTCAATATTGAACCCTATGGACCAAGACTGGGAATGCCATTAACAATCATGTGCGTGTAAAGGCAGGCGTCCCAATGCTTTTGGTAATATAGTGTGTGTGTGTGTGTATATATATATATATATATATATATATATATATATATTTATTTTATTTTTTTACGTTGATTCCCTTACTCCTGATTATCTCTGCAATACAGCTATGATCTGAAGGTGCACAGAAGGAAACAAAGCCTAAAAAAAAAAACAAATGCAGCCACCACATCTGATGATTGGTAAGCTGCAATATGAGTACCTTTCATATTGGTGCAACTTCAAAGTAGTCCCTGCACTAATTTGCTCCGACTTTGATCCGTTTTGAGGTCAAAACATAGGCATTGCTTCAAGTTCAGTCAAAATTGCAGCAAAAGAATTGCGGCAAAATCGGTGTAAAATCACGTGGCTTTTAAGTCGCACAAATGTGAAAGGGGCCTGAGGCCTAATCTTGTGTTAGTTTTCACTTGAAATAGTTTGTTTGGGCCAAGCTGGCCAAAATGAACTATTTCCTATACCAGGCCTCGACAAAACCCGGGCGCCAGGTCGCATTTGCGACTAGAATTAGCGACCTGGCGCCTGGGGTGCCCTGCAGAGGGTGTCCTGTCATTTTTGTACGGACTTCCGCGCAAAAATTGAGGCCCCGTCTTTTCGGCCTACTTGAGATGAGGCTTCCAATGGGGGAACTGGCACCCTCTTGTGGTGGCCGGGAGTAATGACTGTTGTAATTACTGTTTCCACTGTTTGTTCACAATGCATTACCATCTCCCTGTCCAGTTAGTTACCTTTGACAGGGAGTGTGGTTATTTATTATTAATTTAAATTTATTTTTTTAATGTAAAAACTAAATAATATTTTTTTCTTTTTTTTTTTTTTAATTATTAAAAAAATATATATATTTTTTCCAATTATTATTATAAAAAAATTATATATATATAATATATATATATATTAATATATATATATATATATATATATATATATATATATATATATATATATATATATATATATATTATAATATAATCTTTTTTTTTTTTTTTTCCTCATCGCCATGCCACAGCCGAAGGCCCCTTTCACACGGGCTGTCTGATCAGGTCCGACTGTCAGTTTTTCAGGCAGACCTGATCGGACCTTTCATTCTCCTCTATGGAGCAGTAATCTGCCGCCATCTGATCCTGTCCGCCAAAAGCAGACGGATGGTGGTTCTATTTTCTATCCATCCCGTGGATCGGATCAGATGGCATCGGATGGAAAGAGACAGACAGTCTGTTTTCATCCAATTGCGCTAGAGGAGAGTGGGGTTCTAGTCGTATTCATGTGTAAATTTAGTATCCGTTTTATTAAATAAAGCTTGGTTGTTAGTTTAAAAAAAAAAAAAACTGGCTCCTAACTTTTTTAGCTGGCTCCTAGATTTCAGGAAAATTTGTCAAGCCCTGTCCTATACTAATAGATGTGCCTGCTGTCATCTACATATGGTATACAACAATGTGTCCTGCCAGCGTTACAGGGACTTCCAGCCTGCTGCCGCAACAAAATTGCGCTCAGCCAATCATAGGATTCCTTGTATTTATATCAATGAACACAAAACTGCCTCTGATTGGTTAAGGTGGAAAGGCTAACACTTGACATCAAGATCCCCACCTCAGCCAATCAGAGGAAGCCTTGTGTTCATTAAAAAATACAGGGCTTTCTGTGAATGGCTGAGCAGAGCTCACAGCCCGAGACGATTTTTATCTGGGAATCGGACAGGAAGTCCCTCCACCAATGCCAGAACACAGCACTGTATACTGTATATAGCTCATGGAGTTTATATAGCACTGACAGCGGGCACATCTATTAGTATAGGAAATAGTTTGTGTGGACCAGCTTGGACTAAACAAACTATTTCAAGTGAAAATAAACCTGGAGATAGCAAGTTACCATGTTCCATTTACACCAGAGTGTGAGATACAAATCATGTACTATGCACTGCACTCTGTTCAACCATCAGAGCCGGAGAAAAATAGATAGGTATGACTTTCTCCCCTTTGCTTCCCAACAGTTCAGCACTTGGTGCCTGCATGGCCATTCCCGTGTCCCGTGGTAGTGGGGGAAGTGTGTCTGCCTTATAAAAGATAAATTGGAAATTGGAAAATGCACTCCTGATAGTACTTGACCTTCAGATAAATGAGATGGGGCTGGAAGTGGTTGCTACAGATGGTGCCATGCTGAAGCCAGATGAGGAGATACAAAGTCACCAGCACTCAAAATGAATGTCTTCTACACAATCTATTGTGAAGAAAGTGTCACATAGACTCAAAGAATGTCAACGTTTTGAGGTCCCTTCCTGAAAGCAACATACCATCACTAAGTTGTCTTGAGGAGGGGACCCTGCAAGCTCCAAAAAGTTGTTATCCTTTTCAGGGGCGTACCTAGAGCATTTGGCACCCGGGGCGGATCCTATATCTGGCACCCCCCCCCCCACCGGCGTGTAGGCGACGAACCGCACATTGACCCGGCGACCAGGCCCCTCCTCCTCTGCAAAAACGGCGCCGATTGACTTGAGGCGCCAGACAGAAATACATGTAACTGGCAGTGGCATACTTACTGTGTGCTACTGCCAGTGGTGTCACTAGGGTTGGTGTCACCTGGTGCAGTAAACCATGGTGTCGCTCCCCCCCAAAAAATTATTTTCCTGTTTTCTGAAAGCGCGCCAAAGATGCAGCATGCAAGACTTTTGGTGCGCTTTCAGAAAATGCAGAAAAAAAATCTATAGGACTGCAGTAATAACTGCGAGTAAAATGTAGGAAGACCCCCTTTACATTACACAGCCCCCGTACCCCTGAACCCCTTTACATTACACAGCCCCCCCATTGGAACCCTTTACATTACACAGCCCCCATACCCCTGGACCCCTTTACATTACACAGCCCCCCAATTGGAACCCTTTATATTACACAGCCCCCGTACCCCTGGACCCCTTTACATTACACAGCCCCCCATTGGAACCCTTTACATTACACAGCCCCCGTACCCCTGGACCCCTTTACATTACACAGCCCCCCCATTGGAACCCTTTACATTACACAGCCCCCCCATTGGAACCCTTTACATTACACAGCCTCGTACCCCTGGACCCCTTTACATTACACAGCCCCCCCATTGGAACCCTTTACATTACACAGCCCCCCCCATTGGAACCCTTTACAGTACACAGCCCCCATACTCCTGGACCCCTTTACATTACACAGCCCCCCCATTGGAACCCTTTACATTACACAGCCCCCCCCATTGGAAGCCTTTACATTACACAGCCCACACCCCCCTCATGGAAACCTTTATGTTACACAGCTCCCGCCCCCCATAGAACCTTTTCCATTATACAGCCCCCGTCCCCCAATAGAACCCCTTACATTACACAGCCCCCATGGAACCCTTCACATTACACAGCCCCTGCCCCCCAAAAGAACCCCTTACATTACACAGTTTCCGCACCCCCCCAATAGAACCCTTTACATGACATAGCCCTCGCCCCCCCCCTCAATAGAACCCTTTAAATTATACAGCCCCCCAATAGAACCCCTTAACAATACAAAGCCCCTGCCAATAGAACCCCTTTACAATACAAACCCCCCAATAGAACCCCTCTACAATGCAAACCCCCAATAGAACCCCTTTACATAAAAACACCCCCAATAGTACCCCTTTACAATGCAGACCCCCCAATAGAACCCCTTTACAATACAAACCCCCCAATAGTACCCCTTTACAATACAAACCCCCCCAATAGAACCCTTTACAATACAACCCCCCCCCCATAGAACCCCTCTAAAATGCAGACCCCCCAATAAAACCCCTTTACAATGCAGACCCCCCCCAATAAAACCCCTCTACAATGCAGACCCCCCCCCCCCCCAATAAAACCCCTCTACAATGCAGACCCCCCCCCAATAAAACCCCTCTACAATGCAGACCCCCCCCCCAATAAAACCCCTCTACAATGCAGACCCCCCCCAATAAAACCCCTCTACAATGCAGACACACCCCCCCAATAAAACCCCTCTACAATGCAGACACCCCCCCCCCAATAAAACCCCTTTACAGTGCAGACAACCCCTCCCCCCCTTCCAATAAAACCCCTCTACAATGCAGACCCCCTCTACAATGCAGACCCCCTCCCCCCCCCCGACTGTCTTTACAATACAATTGTCCCCCCCCCCCCCCTCGCCCCCTTACCTTATGAGGAGGAGAGCAGAGAGGGAGGAACTGTTCAAAGCAGAGAATGGGAGAGAGGCTCACGAGCCCTGCATACACAGCGGTCAGCGGGAAATGCCGAAGTTTACAGTGCTGGTTAATGAGCCGGTGATTGGTTGCTAGGCGGTCCTAGCAACCAATCGCCTTCTCATTATCTAGCAGAGTCAACTTCGGCATTTCCCACAGTGTATGCAGGGCTCGTGAGCGAAGTGAGTCTCTCTCCCATTCTCTGCTATACAGTTTCTCCTCCTCTGCGCTCCTGTATAAGCGAGCGGCGGAGGCAGTCCGGCGGCCGGCCCCGGGTGTCACCCTGGTGCTCGCTGACACCCCCCTAATGTGTGGCACCCGGGGCGGACCGCCCCCCGCCCCCCCTATTGGTACGCCACTGATCCTTTTGACCTACGTTTGTGACACTTTCTTCACAATTAACATGTACAAGACATTCATTTGGAGCGCTGGTGACTTCATATCTTATCTTGTGTAAGTGTCCACCACTCCATTCAACTGCTGGAACCCCACAACATTCACCCAACAATGCCTAAACTTACACAAGGTAAGATATGAAGTCAACAGCACTCCAAATTAATGTCTTGTACATGTTTAATGTGAAGAAAGCGTCACCTGAGTCAACAGAATGCCAACATTTTGGGGGCCATTCCTCAAGGCAACATATTGTTAATATGTTGCCTTGAGAAGGGGACTCTGTAAGCCCTAAAAAATCTGGCATTTAATTGACCTATATGACACTTTTTTCACAATAAACATGTACAAGACATTCATTTGGAGTGCTGGTGACTTCATATCTTACCTTGTGTGAGTGCCGATTCACACTTATGCGCTTGTACTGCGAATGCGATGCGTTCTTAATAGTCTCCAATCGCATGCATTTACAAAATGCATTGAATTCGTGACGGTCGTTCACATCTATGCGTTGCGATCCAGATGCGAATGTGATGCGATGATAAAAAGGGTCTTGTGCGAGTTTACAGCGTTGCATTGTGAATTTAGTCTCCATAGACATCAATGTAAATCGGTCTGGACTCGCATTATCAGTTCAGATATGTGCGAATTCTTATTTTTTTGTTTGATTTTCCCCTCCGCTCCACCCCCTCCTGAGCTTAATTAACATAATCAACGCAATCAAATTTTCATTATAATCGTGCAGGTACTATTGAAAAACACAAGGTAAACTCGCACTGCAAATTCGCATTGCAAGCGCAAGCACATAAGTGTGAACTGGTACTAAGTGTCCACCACTCCGTTCAACTGCTGAAACTCCCACAACATTGGCCCAACAATGTTGACACACACACAAGATGAGATATGAAGTTAACAGCACTCTAAGGCTCCGTTCACATTATAGCGTATGGATCACGGGCAGAACCGCCGCGGTTCCGCCCGCGATCGGGAGATTATTGCAAATCGCGGGACGCCTGTGCGTTGCCCGTTGATTTGCAATAGACCCCCAAACGCTGAGCGATGTTGCCGTGATTTCCGCCTGCCGAATCGCGGTAACATCGCGCAAAAAAAATCGCGGGGCGCAATACGATCCAAAGAAGCTCTTGTGCTTTTTTGGTCGTATTGCGTCCCGCGATTTTTTTTTTCCGGCAGGCGGAAATCGCGGCAACATCGCTCAGCATTTGGGGGTCTATTGCAAATCAACGGGCAATGCACAGGCGTCCCGCGATTTGCAATAATCTCCCGATCGCGGGCGGAACCGCGGCGGTTCTGCCCGTGATCCATACGCTATAATGTGAATGGAGCCTAAATGAATTTCTTATACATGTTTATTGTTAAGAAAGTTTTACATAAGTCAACAGAATGTCAATTTTTTGATGTCCCTTCCTCAAAGCAACATAACGTCACTATGTTGGATTGAAGAGGAGACCCTGCAAGCCCTGAAATGTTGGCATCCTTTTGACCTACATGTGTGATGCTTTTGTCACAATGAACATGTAAAAGACAATCTTTTGGAATGCTGGTGACTTCATATCTTACCTTGTGTAAGTGTCAACATTATTGGGTCAATGTTGTGGGGGTTCCAGCAATTTAAAGGAGTGATGGACACTAACACAAAGTAAAATATGAAGTCACCAGCACTTCAAATAAATGTCTTGTACATGTTTATTGTGAAGAAAGTGTCACATGCGTAGGTCAAAAAAATGCCAGATTTTCAGGGCTTGCAGGGTCCCTTTCTCAAGCCAACATAGTGACAATATGTTGCCTTGAGGAACTGACCCCAAATCATTGCCATTCTGTTGACTTATGTGACTCTTATCTTATAACAACAAAGAAAAATTTCTAGCTCAACTTACCAGCCAGCCAGCAAAAAAACAAATTGTCCTGTCTAACAGTTCCTGGTAAAAACAGGGGTTTAGTTTGCACACATTTGCAAATACATGCATGAGATGCAGAGGTCACGACAAGGCATTCTATTATTATCTGCAGTCCTAACTCAATATATGTTGGCAGCCTCCTTGTAGGAGGACATATACACTGCTCAAAAAAAATGAGAGGAACACTTTTTAATTACAGTATAGCATCAAGTCAATTAAACTCCTGGGATATTGATCTGGTCAGTTAAGTAGCAGAGGGGGGTTGTTAATCAGTTTCAACTGCTTTGGCATTAATGAAATTAACAACAGGTGTACTAGATGGGCAACAATGAGACAACCTCCAAAATAGGAATGGTTTTACATGTGGAGACCACTGACCTTTTTTTTCTCCTCCTCATTTTTTCTGACTGTTTTTCTCTAGTTTTGCATTTGGCTAGGGTCAGTGTCACTACTGGTAGCATGAGGCAATACCTGGACCCTATAGAGGTTGCACAGGCAGTCCAACTCCTCCGGGATGGCACATCAATATGTGCCATTGCCAGTAGGTTTGCTGTGTCTCCCAGCACTGTCTTAAGAGCATGAAAGAGATTCCAGGACACAGGCAGTTACTTTAGGAGAGCTCCAAACTGATATGGTGTATAAACCACCTTTCTCCTGCGCTCAAAAAACCAGGCTCCCCGACTGCTCGTCCCACGGACTTTACATATGGCGTCTCGGATGGCTACGGTCTTGCTGCCCTAAAGGACTGGGGCAGTCCAACAGTACTGCAAACAAAAAACACAAAGAAGGGCGCACCGACCTAGCGCATTGTCCTCAATATTGGCTTTATTAATATAACATAAAAATGGCTACTCACAAACGAAGGTGAAAAACAATCATATCGGACTCAATATCTTGAGTGTCAGGAGTAGTCCACACAATTGTCCATTGTCCTGTTTGGATGACGGCTGACACGTTTCTAGGCTACGCCTCTTCCTCAGAGCCACCTTATTTTTATGTTATATTAATAAAGCCAATATTGAGGATAATGCTCTAGGTTGGTGCGCCCTTCTTTGTGTTTTTTGTTTGCAGTAACTTTAGGAGAGCTGGAGAGGGCCATAGAAGGTCTTTATTCCATCAGCAGGACTGGTATCTGTTCCAACGTCCTCTAGTGGGCCCTGTGCTCCCTGCCCAGCACCATGGAGCTCAATTGGCATTTGCCATTGTACACCAGAATTGGCAGGTCCGCCATTGGCACCCTGTGCTTTTCACAGATGAGAGCAGGTTCACTGCGAGCACATGTGACAGACGTGAAATGGTCTTGAGAAGCCGTGGAGAACGTCATACTGCCTGTAACATAGTTCAGCATGACTCGTTTGGTGGTGGGTCAGTGATGGTCTAGGGACACATATCCATGGAGGGATGCACAGACCTCTACAGGCTGGACAAGGGATCCTCAAACTACGGCCCTCCAGCTGTTGAGGAACTACACATCCCATGAGGCATTGTAAAACTCTGGCATTCACAGACATGACTAGGCATGATGGGAATTGTAGTTCCTGAACAACTGGAGGGCCATAGTTTGAAGACCCCTGGGCTAGACAATGGCACCCTGACTGCCATTAGGTATCAGGATAAAATCCTTGGACCCATTGTCAGACCCTACACTGGTGCAATGGGGTCCTGGGTTCCTCCTGGTGTACGACAATGCCGCCTCATGTGGCGAGAGTATGCAGCCAGAGGATCCTAGAGGATAAAGTAATTAATACCAATGAATGGCCTCCACGCTTGCCCGACCTAAATCCAATAGAATGCCTCTGGGACATTATGTTTTGGTCCATCCGACACCGCCAGGTTGCAACTAGGTCTATTCAGGAGCTCAGTGATGCCCTGGTCCAGATCTGGGAGAAAATACCCCAGCACTCCATACGTCGTCTTATAAGGAGCATGCCCTGACATTGTCAGGCATGCATAGAAGCATGTGGGGCCATACAAACTACTGAGTACCATTTTGAGTTACTCAATTAAATTTCAGCAAAATGGACTAGCTTACTGCATAATTTTTTTTTGAGCAGTGTATAATAATGGATAGATTGAGGACAGGTATGCCTGGAGGGAGCCCACTTCTCCTTAAATGTACATGCATTGTCATTGTTTGACATGCGTCGCCCCTCTATGTGCTTGTTACTGTTAAGGCCATTTATAGGTTGGGGCAGTTGCCATTTGTTTGTACCGTTGGTTATTTAGTGAGGGGATGCACTGGACACCTTGGCTGACATTGGGCTATTTGCTGGGAGTCCAGTGCACCCCTGTTCCTTTATGGAGGGGTGGGCTCCCTCCAGGCATACCTGCCCTCTAACTATTAATTATTTTATATGTGCTCCTACTCTGGAGGCTCTCAAAATGTATAGAGCTAGGACTGTGGATAATACCGGGGTGCCTTGTTGTGGCCTCTGCAGCTTACGCATGTGTTTGCAAATGTGTTCAAACTAAACCCGTTTTTAAAGTATACTGTTAGAAAGGACAATTCGGTTTGTTGCAGGTTGGCTGGTAAGTTGAGCTGAGAATTTTTCTTTGATTTTGGTTGACATTACGCGCCCTTCCATATGCTCCTTGCAGTTAAGGCCAGTCATAGGTTGGGGCAAGGACCATTTGTTTGGACCGTTGACTTCATATCTTACATTGTATGTGTCAACATTGATGGGTCAATGGTGAGATGGTTCCAGCAAGATAATGGAGTGGTGGGGGAGTGCATGAAATGTAATGATGTGCTTTTCACCCTTCCCGGCTCTAATGTGAACTAGTCTAGGTTCACTTGAAGGCTCAATTCATATCCCAGTGTTTGGCAAACGCAGACAAAGTCTTGCTTTTTTGCGCATTTCAAAATCTATTTTGCGGTGCCATTCATTCTTTATGGCAACCCAAATTCAGCAAGCAGATGTGGATTTTTCAGTGTACAAAAATGTGCAATAAACTTTGCAAAACACAAAGTAAAAAATGTGCAAAACTGAACGCGGCAAAAAGCTACATGAGCTGCCTTTGTTGTGCGTAGGGCAGCCCACTGAAATGAATGGGATGCTCTATATGTGTCGTGAAAAAACAAAGCACAAAATTAGAAAATGCTAGGTGTGAATGGGAACTAAATCTTGTCTGTTTTAACAAGCAGCAGCAGATCTGTTGTGTTTCCTATGGTGTGCGAACAAAAAAAAAAAAAAAAAATAAAGCATTATTTACATCCCAACAGGCCTCATAAAATTGCTCCGAAGGAATTTCAGAAAATCAACATCTCTTGCTGTGCAAAAATGCTCCATTAGGGGATTTCATCTTAAAACAAAATCCTTCTTTTCCATGAGAACCAAACCCTCCTATAATTTTTTATTCTGAGTTCTTAACGGGGCATCTACAATGACAGTTGTCTAGGCAAAAAAAACAGTTGTCTAAGGAGTCTAGGCGCAAAACAATCATTGGTTTGGATTAATCCATCCTGTAATGCCTAACGTTAATCCCTCCTGTAACCCTAACACTAATCCTTCCTGTAACCCTAACACTAATCCCTCCTGTAACCCTAAAACTAATCCCTCCTGTAACCCTAAAACTAATCCCTCCTGTAACCCTAACACTAATCCCTCCTGTAACCCTAAAACTAATCCTTCCTGTAACCCTAACACTAATCCCTCCTGTAACCCTAACACTAACTCTCCCTGTAACCCTTAACACTAATCCCTCCTGCTGGTGCAGAGTGGTGCAGTCTTTTTATAGGGAAACCAGACTGGCCCAGTGAGAAATTGCCACCCTGCCCCCTGGCCCAGTCAGCCCCTGCCCTCCTTTAACCCTGACATTATTCCCTCCTGTAACCCTAGCCCTATCCCCCCCGTAACCCTAACACTAACCCTCCTGTAACCCTAGCACTAAACCCTCATGTAACCCTTACACTAATCTGTCCTGAAACCCTAGCACTAATCCTTCCTGTAACCCTAACATTAACCCTCCCTGTAACCCTAACACTAATCCCTCCTGTAACCCTGACACTATTCCCTCCGGTAACCCTAACACTAATCCCTCCTGTAACCCTGACACTATTCCCTCCTGTAACCCTAACACTAATACCTCCTGTAACCCTAACACTAATACCTCCTGTAACCCTAAGGGCTCATTTACAGCAGTTTGAGAACAGAAAAACCAGGTGGTTGAGCTGCGTTTTTACTGACCCTTGATTATCCTCCTTTTAACTTAAAAGGCAACAACTGGGGATCTATACATCCCACGGCTGCAATGCTGCTGCAGCTGCATTAAATGCACATGGTTGCAGCGTGGTAGCCCAGCATTAAGAGGGCAGATGGTGATACAATGCCACCTCACCACCTGACAAATGCTCTCTGAAGAGTGATCCGAATAAAATTGCTCTTCAGAGAGCACCACAAGTGTAAACGAGGCCTAAAACCAATCCACCCTGAAATACTAACACTAATCCCTACTGTAACCCTAACACTTATCCTCCCTGTAACCCAAGTAACCCAAACTTTAACCCTTATAACAATCCTCTCTAAAACCCCAACTTTCATACTAAACCTCTGTATAACCATTCCTCATACTAACCTTCCCATAAGCAAACTTAACCCCCCCCCCCCCCTTGCATATTCACCTCTCCTCCACTGTTCTGTAGACTAAGTTTACTGTCCTGAAAGATCCCGGCAAAAAAATAAATGCATGCTAGGTATTCAGGAAAGGCTTGATGCCCATAAATGACCCTGGAAAAGCCCTTAAGGCTTACTATGACAGCTAGGGCCTAGATACAAGCTGGATAACCCAGTTCATATGTTTCTCATATATCATATGGACAATTCACCAGCATGCTGGTGATTCCAGCCCTACAGTAGCTCTTTATTGGATCTTATAGACAACCATATAGCCCATCTCACAGCTAAATCTTGGCTTTCAGACCTGGACCATGCACAGAAGGAGGTATCTTCTCCACTAGGGTTACAGACAACAACAGAATCTAGTTAGGAATTGAAACCTGCCCTGTGGCAACCAAAGAAAACAAATCTGGATGGCAGAGAGCTTTTACTGTTAGGTCTGATTCAAGAGACCTACATAACCCCAAGGCGGACCACCTTATAAACCAGACCTACCTAAACTGGCTGACAGAGCCTACTGGGACTGGAAATTCCCAACAGCTGGGAAAGCTTCATGTTCTGACTCCTTGCTTATATCCCACCCACTACCTTTCAAGAGAAGGGATCGCTACAGCAGAGAGCGGGGCAGAAAGTCACTCCATAGATAACGTCTCCCGTTATCTCACGCACAGCTCTCTTTGTTTCAAGCCCCGGACATTTTGGAATATAAAACAGTTTGCAGGGCTTCATTACAGTTCTTTATGTTACATCCTTTGCCACAATATGTCACCGGGAGCCCCAAACCCACCAGCATGCCAAGATGCTTTAATATGATCTGTGTGCATATAGAATACAAGGCAAAGAAAGCAATTAGGCCCACATGCCAAAGCAATATCTGTAAAAATAGCAGCATTGTGAGTGTAATTCATATATATATATATATATATATATATATATATATATATATACATGCAGTATTATATAAGCCTGTTGTACTGAAGAGAGACTGATATAATTTACCTGTATTGATTAACACAAAAATTATCAGTGTTACACATATTCTAAAAATGCTCTTTAATGGGTTCAGATATTTATGAATCTTCCAATTCATGGAAAATTTGAAATTTCACATTCCATATGTAACTAATAGATAGCATACAAGCATACAGGATAGACATTGGTGGATAGATAGATAGATAGATAGATAGATAGATAGATAGATAGATAGATAGATAGATAGATAGATAGATAGATAGATAGATAGATAGATAGATAGATAGATAGATAGATAGACGGAAATAGATAGATAGATAGATAGATAGATAGATAGATAGATAGATAGATAGATAGATAGATAGATAGATAGATAGATAGATAGATAGATAGATAGATAGATAGATAGATAGATATTGATTCTGGCACATACCTACGAAAAAGGACCTATAGTTACTGCTAAATACACTTCCTGAAATTTGTACCCGCTATATATTATAAATTATTTAACAAGATAGAAATATATATATATATATATATATATATATATATATATATATACATGAAAGACCATGGATCAACTAAAAACATTTGCATATATAAAAAAAAAAATTGAGTTTTGCAATAACAACTTGCTAGAATTACTTAATACTTAGAAATTAGTTGTAATTAGTAGTAGTAATTACTATGTGCTTATACTTAAAAATAATTAAAAATTAATTTAAATCAATTATAAAGAACAGTTTCTACTTTTTTACTAATCTGTTATTTGTGACCTTTCAAAACAGAGCACTACAAAGCAAATATTCCGATATTTGTTTACACACACACTATATATATATATATATATATATATATATATATATATATATATATATATATATATATATACACACACACTATATATATCTCAGGCATGCATGGTAGAGCTCTGAGAATATTACTATGAATATGTATGCATAGGCAAATGCCGGGTATAAATGAACGCCTTGTGTAATCCTCAATTTTCCTTTGTACTGTAGATATTAGATACCTTTGTGATTTATCTAATTGAAGAAATACAAAGGGCGGTAAAACAGGGCACAGCTTTAATGCATGCAGTGTCCTGATCCAACCACGGGTAAATTGCCACTTTATGTAAAATTCTTATATGAAATTCTCCTTTTTTTTTTTTTTTGCTCTTAATAAGCCATCTCAATTTGTCTGTCTCTTCTGACTCTCATAGAGAAAAATGGTTGTTCCCTCTTCAGAAGGAGGCAAGGGAGGCTTATAAATGGGCTGCAGAAATCATGAGATAGCCTAGATCAATCTTCTACTAAAAGAAGACTACCTCAAAGTCTCTGCTTGATTGACTTACAAAATGAAATTTCAGATGAACTCCATGGCCTTAACGTTAATCACTTCCTATGAGACACAGAACTTTCTGTGGGTCTTAAGGATCATGTGACCATTACTAGCCCCCAATCAGTTTCATACAAAATAAGTTTAAAGGAGCCATAAACAAAAAACAGAGTTGTTTTAACAATATATATAAATATATGTAAATAAATTATCCATAACTACACAACGGAATTAGCAATAATTTTTGTGGTCTGTTTTTCTGCACGATCAGCAACAGCTTTATGGAACTGGACATTAAGATTGGATCGCTGTTCTCTACGAACATCCAATCGTATTAGAAGGATTTTTCAATTTCACTGCTTAGTTGTTTAAAATAAGTGTA